>NC_132914.1:88968374-89568374 GCF_047675955.1 Chlorocebus sabaeus
CTAAAGAGCTTGTATGCTCCACCTATTCTTCCCCTACCCCACCAACCTGTGGCAACCACTGATCTTTTACTATCTACATAGCTTTGCATTTTCCAGAATGTCATATAGTTAGAACCACACAGTATGTAAGTTTGTTAGATTGGATTCTTTCACTTAGCAATATATATTGAAGTTATTGCCACGTCTTTCCATAGTTTGATAACTACTTTTTAAACAGTGAATTGTAGTCTATTGTCTGGATGTACCACAGTTTATTTATCCACTTACCTACTGATGGACATCTTGGTTGCTCCCAAGTTTTGACAATTATAAATGAAGCCAGCATAAACATTCCTATGCAGGTTTTTGTGTGGACATAAGTTTTCAATTCATTTGGGTAATACTAAGGAGTATTGTTGGATTTCATGATAAGAGTATGTTTAGTTTGGTAAGGAACTGCTGAACTGTCTTCCAAAGTAGGTGTACCATTTTGTTTTCCCACCAGCAGTGAATGAGAGTTTCTGTTGCTCCCCATCTCTACGAGCATTTGGTGGTGTCAGTGTTTTGGGTTTTGAGCATTAATAGGTGTGTAGCAGTATAGCATTGTTTTAATTTGCAATTTGCTAATGACATATGATATTGAATATTTTCTCATATGTTTGCTTTCCATCTGTATGCCTTCTTTGGTGAGATATCTGTTCAGGTATTTTGCCCATTTTTAAAATCAGGTCGTTTGTTTCCTTATTATTGAATGTTAAGAGTTCTTCATAATTTTAGATGATATTCCTTTATCGGATGTGTCTTTTGCAAATATTTTGTCTCTGTGGCTTGTCTTCTCATTCTCTTGATTTCCATTATAGCTGTTTTATGTGATAATATGGGTGATAAGAGATGCTATTTTTAAAAAAGCAACTTACTTGTCTTAACTGTAATCTTGGCAAATTGGTTATAGGTATGTAAGATATTTGACTGACAGAAGATAAAGGAATAAGAAATTAGGAAGCTTAATATTTGATTAGCCCCAGAGGTGAAGAGATGGAGGGTGGGGAACAAGAAGAAAATGTCTGCAGAAGATGATGAGGAAAAAGATTTGGAGATACAAGCATTCTGTTGCGGTTAGATGACCAGAAATCTAGTAGTGGGCTGAATTTGACTGAGACAGAGAGAGGATGTCTAAGGAGCTTCGAGGCAACAGATTCATGATAAAGCAATAAACAGCTCAATGCAATTCAATTGCTGGTGGAATTTATCCATTTAGATCCAGACTCTGTGGGTGGATTGAACGTTATTCTTCCCAGGGCCTGGAGCTTCTGAGAAGAGCCTGCCTTGGGCATAAATCCAGCCAAAACTATGAAAAAATACTTCTGTGTTAAGCCAGAGCAAATTAAGTTCTGTGACACAATATGTGCACTTATCCTTTATCACCTGATGATAATTTGTTCCCCAAGATTAATCATGCAAAAGACACTTTAAAAAAAAAACAAAAAATAAAACAAAACCTCACTCAGTCCTTCTTTCAGTTTCCTGATGTCATCAAGTTCATTGCCATCCAAGAAACTTGCACATGCTCTTCTGTGTGATCTGAAAGATCCCCCCTGCTCTGTCTTCTAAATTCCTGTTATTCAATGTACTCCTTTTAAAAGACTTTCTCCATTTCACTCGATTTAAATCAGTGTACTGATGGCTTTATAAAATAAATTCCTAATTAGACATTTATATAAATTGTTCTTATATAAATTCATAATAATTTATGTTTTTTTGTGTTTATATTTGTTGAGCAACCTACCTCCTCTACTAGAATATTAAGGTTAGAAATATAAGACTAGAGTCTATCTATTTTGTTATAACTGTTTCTCTCTTAGTATGTTGATCAGTACGGTGATTAATAAATACCAGTTGAACAAATGAATGCCAGTTTATGAATGTGCACTGGGCTAAGAATCCCATACGGAAGAGGAATAGGAAATTGGTAAAGGCCGTGAGCACAAAGTCTCAAACTTATATGGAAAATTCCTACTAAATTGGAACCATAGTCAAGCATGGGTACCTTTCTGCTGTGGGTGCCTTGATGGTTTTATTATAACTTATCTATGCAATTTTTTTTAACTTAACAGTATCCTTCAAGGCTGCAGACATTAGGTTCACCTTAATTGATCTGGTTGTAAATTAGTAAGTACATTAGGTCATGTTTATAATGTACTGTCAGAAAGAAAAGAGTCTATCTGGTGAAAATAAATTTAATTAATCCCACTAAACAAAATCAGATGATCTCAAAAATAGTCATATTTTGAAAGAGGCTTCATTTATACTGAATACATAAATTGCCCTATAAATATCCACTAATTTTCAAAAAAGAATAAAAAGAAAAAACATGAGTGCATATTAAGTTAGATGATTTTTTAATCATGCTTTTTAAAAGAAATGACTGAAGATGTGCAATAAACTTGATCCTTTTTTTTTCTTAAATAGCCATATGCCAAAAATCTGCTTTGAGCACCCTATTGTCATAAGACCCACATTAATTTCTAGTAACATTGATGAACAGCCAATAGTGGGTGGGACTAATGAAGCCCTACCTTCTATAATTAGGGATGCCATCTAACTTTGTTACCGCTTTAGATTAGTTCTTAACTGAAATTGCTTATATGTGACTGTTATCGTTAATGAGAAAGGATATTAAATATGGATTATGTCTTTCATAGTCTAGCTAGCTGGGCATCTTGGACTTAATTCTTCCCATCTGTGACCCTTTACAATACATTAAGCACACCTTTTCAGCAGCAGCCCTATTACAGTTAATCATGCTGAGGAAGAGATTGCCCTAAACGTATTATCAAGACACTGACATTAACCAAATGCTAGTCAGATGGGTTAGGGAACAAAGAGCTAAATCTGGGCTCTGCGTTTTCAGTGGACTTTGAGTTTTTAAATCAATGGTATTGAGTCTTTCCATCCATGAATATGGGGGTTTCTAGGCTCTCAGATTACACTGACATGTGGCCACATGTTTTGTTACTAAAACTATAATATTCAATTCATTTGTTTGTTTAGCAAATTAGATGCAAATTTTGCATTTATTTCTCTGTAATATGTATATTATTTTAGTAAAAAGCAATATGTAGTAAGTACATGGAGTTTCAAGAAAGAACATAAGGTTTTTAGATTCTTCAGGAAAAAAAGTCAAATAGTAAGTATAATGATACTCTTAACAACATATGGACTATGCTGTAGTGATATTTTTTATTTTTGGAAACTTCATTGCCTCATGTAAACATTGTGTAGGCGATATAGCCTTATGGTAAGAAAAAATGTAAATGTTGAAGGGATGTATTAAATGTCTGGGGAAGAATATGCTGCTGAGAGCCTTGAAACATGGAGAGAAAACGTGGAACTGGTTCCTGCATCTATCAACGATGTTTGTTAAGTTGAATTGTTCTTGCTTGCCTTTTATAAAGGAAAGGGGCTAAAGGTCTGAAGGGTGGGGCTGACAGATGGGATTGCCTTACATCAGAGAGAGTCTGAGATCCAGAAATAAGCTTTTTAACAAAGAACAAATATTCCTACAATTCTGTGTGGGTCATAGGCCAGAGTGTAAAGAGGAAGTTGATTAAAGGAGACTGCAGATCTGGTGTTATTTAGGATGAAAACAATACTGAAAAAACACTGAGCTGTCCACATGCAGCTGAGGGCTTCATTTGTTCCTTACTCTTCATTAGAAAATGGTGCATGATCTACTCCATAGAGTAATTTTAGCTCCTCTCAGGGAATCAGTTTAAAAATACATTTCAATTTTTTTTGGGTATTGAAAATCTTAATATTTGTATAACCTGTCACTTGAATATTCTACTCCCAGAAACTTTTATGTTTTTAATCATGAATTATTAACATATATATATATATATATGCAGTCACCATGAGCCAGCCATAGTCTACATATTTTGTATACATCTAAATCCTCAATTAATCCACACAGTTACCCTGTAAGTTACAAGTACATTTCACATATGAGGACACTGAGATGCAAGATGTTTAAGTAGCTTCCTTAATGTCATACAGCTTTTGGCACAAATGCAGTAAATCCATAGGGTCTGGATAGGGTCTGGTTCTTGAGGACTGTGCTTTTTTTTTTTTTCTTTTTAGATGGAGTCTCCCTCTGTCATCCAGGCTGGAGTGTGGTGGCGTGATCTCGGCTCACTGAAACCTCTGCCTCCTGGGCTCAAGCAATCCTCTTGCCTCAGCCTCCCGAGTAACTGAGATTACAGGTGCACCACCACACCCCTCTAATTTTTGCAGAGACAGGGTTTCACCATGTTAGCCAGGATGGTCTCAGACTCCTGACCTCCCAAAGTGCCGCAATTACAGGCCTGAACCAATGCACCTGGCTGAGGACTGTGCTCTTTAACATTAGGGAATATATCTTCTCACAGTCATGGGAATATCGGATAACTAATATTGTGAAACCATCTAGATGCAATAATTGGGGACTTGTTAAGAGAGTTAGGGTGTATCCACAAAACAGATGACATCAAATATTATTTTATGATGTAGAAAACAAACATGTTATATTGATCAACTAGAAGAGTAGCCTTAGCCATGGAGCATGGATACTGAGGAGCAGAATCCCCAACTGACCAGCAAAGGATATGTAACACAAACAAGAAATAGAACTGTGCTGCTTTAAGCTATTGAGATTGTGGGCTGCTTGTTATTGCAGCAAAATATCACCCATCCTAATTAATACAATTAATGCTCTAAATACAAGGATGGAATCTGAAGAAACAAGCAAAGCAGAGTGGTGACGATGAATTCTAATCACCCAGAGGATTACACTGGGACAGAATAAGGCACAGAAGTACTTCAATTCATTTACCATGACCTCTGAAATGAGACACATAAAATTTTAAACACCACCTTTTAACTGTTGCCAATACTTAAGCCTCAATCTCCTTGTCCGAAAATGTGAATAATTTGCTGTGAAAATTAGATAAAACAAAAAACATCAGGCACTTAGCACAGAGCCCAGCACACATTCATAACTCAAACTGCAGTAGCTTTCATCCATCATTTATGGAATGCCCATCTTAGCAACATGACAGAGACACAAGTTGGAGCTAGAGTTGCCATGAGAAGGGATCAAATTTCTATTGTCGGACAAGGACTCATTTGTCTTTATCTTTTAGCCACTTTTAGAGTCTAGACAGAAGTAGGACGTTGTGGGAGGGCTTCCTCCACACCCCATTTGTTATTTCCAGTGAAATGATTATAACCTTTCATATGATCCACATTTCACAAGTAAGGAAGCCAAAGTTTCTTAGACAAAGTCAAAAGCCAGTAATTCACAACTATCAATTTCTTTTTTTTAAAAAATGCGACATGGTGGAACATTTTTATTTGATGTCCAATCTCATCAGCTTAGAGGGAAAGTCATGATAACCTGCCTGAGAGGCTGGGGCCCCTAAGAACTCACTGAAAAGTCATGAGAAACATCTCTAGTCCACAGAGCTCCAACAGGGTGGCCACAGTTGTTTTTGGCCATGAGCAAAGAGAAGATGTTGAAGAATAGCCTATCTTTACTTGATTGAATACTCCAAGTGTTTATGTGACATAAGAAAAGATTAAGTTTGCTCTGAACAATGCTAAAATCTTAGATTCTTGTTGACTCCACTGCTCCATATGACTTAAAATAAACAGAATGCCCTATACTAATCATAACAGACTCAGGAAGCCTGAGAAGGGGTGAATATTTTATATAACACAAAAACAAAGCAGTGGCAAATGGGAACCTATGTTTATAATAAGATAAAGTGAATGTCATAATATTAGAATATACCACCTTCTACTAAGTTTAACAAGCGTTACGTGACTTTGAAAAGACGATGGCAAGGAAAAAAATGCTGTTGACAAATTCCACTTTTATCAAGGTTTATATTACCATCGTGCTTCCTGAAAAGTGTTTTATAGAGCTTTCATTTTTTGCTGAATATTACTGAGACAAATATTTTCGGAATAGATTTCCTCCAGAAATATTGGGATAGATTCCTTAGATATCTAGGAGAAGAAATAAGAGATGAATATCAATTCATTCCCATCTACTAAAAAATGTTTTCTTATTTCTCAAGGGGTCCTTTTAACTACTATTTGAGCTTAGTAGTTTGAGCCTCTTTAAATCAGAATGGGATTGGGCACAGTGACTCACGCCTGTAATCCCAGCACTTTGGGAGGCCGGGGCGGGAGAAAGGTGAAGTCAGGAGATCGAGACCATCCTGCTAACACGATGAAACCCTGTCTCTGCTAAAAATACAAAAAATTAGCCGGGCGTGGTGGCGGGCGCCTGTAGTTCCAGCTACTCAGGAGGCTGAGGAAGGAGAATGGCGTGAACCCGGAAGGCGAAGCTTGCAGTGAGCCGAGATCGCATCACTGCACCCCAGCCTGGGCGACAGAGCGAGACTCCATCTCAAAAAAACAAAACAAAACAAAACAAAACAAAAAACAGAATGAACTCTGCTACTGAGAATTTAAGATTATATCCCTACTTTGTTTATTTTTAAAGCAGATCCCAGATAGTCATAGTACCTTTTTGAAAACGTTTATGTACAAAGAAATAAAATTATGTGTAAAAAAAAAAACGAACTCAGATATTAAAGTTATTGTGAAAGATGACATGTTACTTGTTTTTTTGTATTTTTACACTAAAATTTAATTTAATTTTTATTTCTAATTCCGATATTACTACAGATCTAGTGCTTATTTATTACAGAAAACAGACATTTGAATTTAAAAGTGCTTTCTGAATCTAAGTGTGTTTATGAGCAGCACATTTAGATTCTCATTGGCATATTTAGAAGTATAGATTCTTTCCATCTAGAATCTTAAATAATTCAACATTTTTCTATGTCCTGAAAATCCCAAACTTTGCTCCTTAAAACCCTTGAATTCCAAAAAATTACAAGTTGCTGAAAAAGGGGTGTCTTAAAATATTATAGTATTGTCTAATTCTTATTTTTATCTCTTTCATGCTATACGGGTAGAGCTTCTCTTATGGGATTTGATCCTTAAGTTAATCAACCTGATATATACATACATATGCACATACAGGTACATGTATATGTATATAAATGTATCTACATTGTATGTATCACCTAACTCTAATTATTCTATTTAAATAATATTTTTAGGAAGAAGAACAAAAAGCTAATCATTAGTCCCAGGTATTACTTATTTCTGCATGCCATTGTGTTCTAATCTTTGAGAGTGCCTCAAATTTAAGTATATCATTCTGTCCAGTTTCTGTTTGCAATATTAACAAGACTTCTTTCTCTTTCTACTTAATGTATATATATTTTTTTTAAAAATCCATGGTGTTGGTTAAAATGTCATTTTAGAACAAAGCAATAAAAGTCCTTTATTTTACTCATAACGTTCCAAAAAGTTTAGCAAGGTAATTACTTAAGAGAACTTGCAAACTTTAAGCTTTCTTAAAGCTTAAAGCAAACTTTAATTTTGAGTTCACAGATTATATTGTGAACCACTTATTTAAATAAAAGTGTTTATATTTTTCCTAATAGAGTATCTCTTCTGACACTGAAAATGGTAATAATTGGTACGCAGCTTTCAAAGCTTATTTGAAACAAAACACACTGATATAGATTTCATGTGTGTGCCTGCCCATATCTTATGTCAAAATGTAATCCCTGATGTTGGAGGTGTGGCCTGGTGGGAGGTGATTGGCTCATGGAGGTGGTTTCTTATGAATGGTTTAGCACCATCCTCTTGGGTGCTGTCCTGTCAATAGCGAGTTCTCGAGAGATCTTGTTGTTTAAAAGTGTGTGGCACCTCCCCTCTCTCTCTCTTGCTCCTGCTCTGGCCATGTGATGTGACTGTTCCCCCTTCGCCTTCCGCCATGATTGTGTATTGAGGCTTTCCCGGAAGCTGAGCAGATGCCTGTTCTGTGCAGCCTGTGGAACCATGAGCCAGTTAAAACTCTTTTCTTCATAATACCCAGTGTCAGGTATTTCTTTACAGCAAGGTGATAATAGACTAATAGATGCACAAATGTGTGTATGAACCACAGGCAAACATAAGATTTCCATGAAGTAAATAGTTTCAAATGAACAATTATGCCTAGTGTTGTTTTATTTGCACTCACATATTTTATTTCATAGAAATAGAAAGTACGAAAGATAACACAGAGATGAAAATGCAAGCACACAGATAAAACATGTAATTCTAGTCTGAAAAATTTTCCCCTTGGTCATAGTACATTGGAAAATAACACCAAAAAGATTAAAAATATTTCCAAGATATCCTCTTTTCAAGGGCTTTTTTTTTTTCTTTTTTTTTTTGAGAGTTTTGGGGCCATTGTCAATTGGTCTGAAATAATTCTAAAGGCCCTCTATATTCCTATTTATCCTTTCCCTGTTCCAACAGGGTGCTATGTACGTAATTATGCAGTATTGTAATTACCCATTCTAATATCGATTTGACTTACTATATTGAAAACTTCATAAGCCTAGAAATCTATTTTAATTGTGATTGTGCTTTTACTCGGTGGTGTATTTATATCAAATAGGTTGCTATAGTAACATTATTTGATAGCTGGAGCAGATAATTTTTTAACATCCTCCCATTTGATAAAATTATATTCAGTAGTAATCAATAAGTGCAACAAATATTTTTTATCTGTAAACTAAAATTTGCACTTACCAACGAAAAATACTACAGCTGAAAATTTGCCCTCTGCTTTAAGAACAAATGTAAATTCCAAGTGGCCCCATAAGATAAGAAGATCGTGGTAACTCAAGCTCTGTTTTTCATCTGTGTAATGTGCTACCTTTGTTTGCTTAGAAACAGATGTTTAAATGAGGGAATATTTATATATTATAAAAGCTGGACGGTAATTGCAACATTGGTTTCAAATATTTATACTAACAAGATATTGGGGGTGGGGTAGAGTACTTTATGACTAATTTTGCTTATAATTTCCAGTATATAGTGATAATAAAAAGAAGACTGACTTTTAGTTGCCTTTATGATTGTCTTCAAATTCTCCATGAACAACACACCTCCTAATTGCCTGCACCTGGGACAGACCATTCCTTACACCCTGACCTTGGCACAGCTTGTATTGCTTTTATTCCCAGTGTCTAGACTGTGTCTTCTATATCATATAGGCTAAATACTTTTGTTTATCAATGAGTTATTAAGTTAAGAAGTACTCTTACGCCTATTATTTTTCATAGACTTTTGGGAAATACTATTTGGCACAAGAATAGCTAGAATATGGCTCTGGTTCTTGATATGATTGTTCTCTGATACAACTAAAAGCCACAAAACCACATGCTTTACTTCTCATAGTTTAAGAATCAAAAGCGCTTCTGACACCAAGTGAGAACCACTTCTTACCGTAGTTTGTACAGCAGGCTTGAGTATCCTCCAAAATATATTTCAAAATGAAAACAAATAAGATACATTATACCATTAGCAGAATATCCAACATGCTGTGCACATGGAATACATGTGAAGTCCCTTCTGCTTGATTTATGATGCTGGCCATTTGGAAGAGTGAAGAGAGATAAAGGAGATAAGAAGTCATCACATTACTATTGCTAGACTTAACTAGTATTAGACTTAACCAGTCTAACTAAAATAAACATAGTTTTTATGTATGTCATTGGAATAGTGAAGACTCATAAAAAATATATTGTTATCTATATTCTCGTATTGGTTCTAGAAAAAAATTAAAAAAAAAACCCATAAGTATTTACTGCCAGATTGGTAATATACTATGTTTCACTGCATATTTCTTCATACCTGTTTTACAGTATAAAAGCAAACCTGCTATTTTGAGCTTTCCCATGTCAGTTTGAACATTTTATTTTCCTTATAGTATTTAAGGTACCAATCAAGAATAAGAAGTGTAGTCCTAAATTTTTCAGGATTTAAGACAATAATGAAAAGTATATTTGGATGCTATCTATTTTTTTCTCAGTAGAATACCCTGCTTCAATTTGATTTGTATGTCATAGAGTGTATTCAGCAGAAAAAAACAAAGAGGGTTACCAACAGACAGTTAATATTGCAGAATTTTAAAAATAAACATTAAGGTGGCTGCAATTATTTACTCTTTCAAGCAGCTGTCTTTTAACTTTGTAATGCTAATTAAACATTGATTAATCAACACGGCATGTACATGTCCAGCAGAATCTCTGCAGACAGCTTAAATCGTTCCCATTCATTTTTCCAGGGCCCTGGATAGGCATTGGCTTTCCACATTGAGTCTGGGCTTGGCCATGTGACTAGGTTTGGTCGATGGGATAGTAGCAAATGTGTCACAAGCTAAAAATTGCAAACTTTTTGTGTGTGCGTTGACTGTTGCTCTCCCTTCATGCTTTGGTAAAACTGTCATCATCACTATATCAAGAAGCCCAGGCAAGCATGCTGGCTAACGAGAGATCGAGACCCTGTCATCCCAGGCACTTCTGCTGCCCTGATCAACAGCCTGCTAACTGACAGTATACGAGCTAGCACCTTACTGCCCAGCTAGACGCAGGTACATAAGAAAGCCTGGCAGAGACCAGCCAGACCTGCTTAGACCAGAAAAACTGTCTAGCTGACCCACAGAACTGTGGGCTAAATAAAATGATTGTTGTTTTATGTCACTAAGTTTGGAAGTAGTTTGTTCCACAGTACATCTAACAAACATACTTTTGGAACATTTCTAAACACAAAGTCAATGCTGGTGGAGCTAGTAATTTCATTCAAAGAGGAATTTGTTTCAAACTTAAGAATATTGACTATATAAGCCCAAGATGTCTTTGTACAAGCACATCTAATTGCTGTCCTTTTTCTAGTAAAACCCTTTTTGGCAATATGATGAATGCAATGATGGTCAAAAGCTACCGACAGTCTTTGGGAAAATGAGCAGCACGACACATAGATGTAATAGGAAACATCTATTGAATATTTATTAAGTGCTGGACATTGAACTAAGTACTTCTCATTCATTATTACCTAATTTATCTTTTTAAATATGTTGTATTTTTAATCTCCATTTTAAAGACAAAAATATATATACAGAATGACTAACTTATTAGCCCAAGGCTACCCAACTAATAAGTTGATGAATCAGGCTTCAAATGCATGTTTGACTCAAAAGGCATTTAAATATTTCTCAATCTGTAAAACATCTCGCAAGTGTTACAAAGACTTAAGGCTACTAGAGTTTAAAGATACTTTAGAAATATCTAACTAACACCAATTTTAAAAATGAGGAAGTAATGATCTAAAGAAAATAAATTCAAGATTTCACAGCAAAAAAGAGGCATAGTGGGAAGAATCTGCATTACAGGAAATTAAAGTCTTCAGTTCTAACATGGTTAAGTATAATTCCTGGAGAGTGATAGTGGATTGACGGCAGGTGAGGGTGGCAAGGATATAGAAAATATCCCATCGAAATTTTTGAGGTTGGCAGCTGCCAATTTCCCTGTTAATGCGCCAGCATCACATGATTGTTTAGCTATAGAAAGCTCAAATTTCTTGGTTTTCGAACTTAAGAAATTTTCAAGGAGACAATTACATGAGCAGTTCCCTAAATATAGCAATATACTTTCTCTCATTTCCTTATTTGGGATTAAAAACACAATTGGTATTTTGACTTGCAAGGCTAAGGCAAATTCCAACAAGATTCTCTTTAATCAATTCAATAAGACCTAGAGCCAGAATTAACTATTTTTAAAGGAAACATCTGAAAAGACTCTTTTAGTGTTCAGGAAAATGAAATGTCAGTAACAATGTTTCGGCACTAGAATGTCTCCTATTAAAGAGTGAATGTAAGCTATTCCTTATCTGGCTTTCAATCACCTATCCTAGATTTCTGCCTTACCTCTGATTTTGTGTGTCCTTAACTTTTTTTATAATTGTATGGTCCCTATTTACAATATTATGTTAGGTAGTATAATTTCAGTCAAGCAGGTAGAGGAATAGCATGATTTAGGAATTTCAACATTTAAAATGGAATTTTATTTCTGATCTTATCCATGACTTGTATTATTTTGCATGTTGTGTTGAATATACCATGACTAAGGCATTGTTGTAATCGGAAGGTTACATTGTCTTTGGAACCATAAAGATATGACAACTCGTTATGCTTAGGCACTGGGGAATCAAGTGTTAACCCGTCACATTTATTCAGACTTTGGTTTGCTAACCTTATCAGTCCCTGTAACAGTGAGAACTTCCATGATATGAAATAATGTGGCTTGCCCCACCCTACCCCCTCCATTCTCTATTCCTTCAACTTTATTCCATTTTTCTCTGTGGTACTATCCCCATCTGATATAAAACATACTTATTTAGTTGCTAATTGTTATCTCATGTAAATTCCATGAGGTCAGTGACATTTTCTATCACTGTTGTATCCTCAGTGCCCAAAATGGTGCCTGACACATGGCAAGTGCTCAACAAATATTATTTGAAAGAATGCATTAATCCTCTTTCCACTTTTTCTATTTATATAAAACATTGCAAAATTAACCTTTTAAACTTCAGTTTCTAGAACAATCGATTAAAAGTGTGAACTGTATTCCTCAGCTACCACTGTGTAGTCAAATTATCATCTTCTTATCTCTTGCTCCTCCACACTTATTTCTGGGGTTTCTCATGATATGTTTCATGTGTAATATCTACTATGTTTATTTTCTGCTGTATGTATCTGCTATGTATATGTCTACCATATGTATCTTCTATTCTTTTTTCTTTCTTATTTCCTTCCCTTTCCTTCCTTTCTTTTATTTTTTCCTTCACTCCTGCCTTTCTTTCTCCTTCCCTTTAGTCTCCCTCTAATCTCAGCTATTGCCTTTGGTACCCGCAGACAAGCTGCTACTACGAGGTGTTGCTATTTCTCACCAGGTTCCTGCAATTCTCAGAATAGCCCTAGGTTCTCAAGACACACAACTTAGGCCTTATCTGGGATTTTTGGATGACTTCTCTTCTTGAAGACATCTAGTGCACCCATTCATATAGAACCCTAGTAGTCTTGATTGATGCTCTTATCATGTATCTTGAATGTAAGTGAGGGACACAATATAGGCTGACAAACTCTGACTGAATTTTCTCCTAAACTCCTGGGAGACAGTAGGCAGCAAGTGAATATTAGTTTCTATCCAGAATCTAGAATGGAATTATAGTTTATTATTGTGGATCTAAAAGGGATTTAATTATTATTCATTACCATTTCCTGATTTAATGTATGATAAAACTAACCCATAAGAGGCCAAGGGTGTTGATACATCATTACCACCCAAAGTCCATAGTTTACATTAGGGCTCACTCTTAGGGTTGTACATTCTAAGGGTTTGGACAAATATATGACTATATGTATCCACCATTGCAGTACCACACAGAATAGCTTCACTGCCCTGAAAATCTCCCATGTTCCACTTTTTTTCCCTTTCCTCCTAACCTCAGGTAACCACTAATCCTTTTACTATCTCCATAGTTTTGCCTTTCCCAGAATGTCATATAGTTGGAATCATACAGTACGTAGACATTTTCAGATTGGCTTCTTTCATTTAGTAATCATGCATTGAAGTTTCTTCCTTTTCTTTTCATGGCTTTATAAAGTTACAGAGTTAGAACTCGTTTATTTTTAGTACTGAGTAACAGTCCTTTGTTTTGATGTACCACAGTTTATATGTCCATTCGTCTTCTGAAGGACATCTTGCTTGCTTCCAACAATTATAAATAAACATCCATATGCAGATTTTTATGTGTGTAGTTGCCTTTTTACATTTGTTTTTGAATTATTTGCTTAAACTCAGAGGTAAAAACATATAATCCCTCAAATTTTTGGAGTTAGACAACTTCTGCCCAGTGCTGCCAGTTATTAGTCATATAATCTCAAGAAATTTATTTTTTCTTTCTTGACTTTGCATGATCAAGCATCTGCATAAGGAAGAAACTAGAACCATGGTTAGGAAGGTTTTTCTGAAATTAGAAGAAGTAATGCTTAAAAAGTAATGACAGGTATCATATACCATCACTAGCTAGAGCAGTTATAAATTATCATGAGTGATAAAAATTATCACTAAAAATAGTTATCAGTAATGCTAACATTAGCATTGTTATTAATTACTAATATTAAAATTATTCTTAATACTAATAGTTGTTATGAATGATCGTAGCTATTAATTGTTATAGTTAATGTTAATGATAATGTTTGTTAAGTACTTAAGATGTGCTAGTCAATATTCTCAGTGTTGTCCATGTAGTAACTCTTCACTCTTACAACAACTATGAGTGGTCGGTTCTATCCTCATTATATAGGTGAGGAAATTAAGACCCAAAGAGTCTAAGTAACTTCTCTAAAGTTCTGAAACTGGTAATTTGCCAGAGCTGGAATTTGAATCTGCCTCTAAAATCTGTGCTTTCAGCAGAGAATATAATTCATAATAAATATTAAATTAGTTTTGCATCCTATTGTATCCTTTATTTATTTATCTATTTATTCCTTTGGACATTTTTAAGTGTATGTATAACCTTTTTATATAGCTTTTGTCATATTTAGTACCAGGAAAGATCTTTTTAGTATCACAACAAAATATCAAGTATAAAATGGCAGTGTCTGTTTGAAGTCTTTAGTTCCTTGACACTAGAAAGAAGTAAGGCATTTTTTGGAGGGTGGGAAGTAGCTTAAATCTAAACCCTTGACACTCATGTGAGCAATGTAAGCTACATAAGTAGTTAGGCTTCCTCAGTTCTGCCATCCAAGAACAAGGCTCAATGTCACTGGCAATTGTAAAACTGTCATTTTCATTTTAGAGCATAATTTTTGATCTGTGCATTGGTATCTTCTAAATCTGAGAATCCCAATGATCGCAGAAGTCAGAGAAGTTAAGCTGTAGCTGCAATATCTCGCCAAATTAAATCTCTTTCACAGATTTAGACTCAGTGGCCTCTGTTAAGGGCATGTTGTATCCGGTATTTGTCTCATTATTTTCAAATTGTGCTTTAGAAAACGCATCTGTGCATTTTGTGGCTCCTCACGAAGGGAAAAGATATAATTTGCTGGGCTGATGTGACACAGTGGGAAGATGGACCACATTTTCTATCAGTTTCAAAGGATGATGGCAATAAAGCTTTTTATGAGTTTCAGCTATGCTGCACTGCAATGAACAGCTTCTATCCCAGTAAAGAATAGTGTTGCACATGGTTCTAATCAAAAATCAAGCTACAGACAGTTCAAGGTCGGAGTGGAGATGGGGTTTACAGAAGAGATGAGAGACATCTTTCTGAATTTCATAACATTTAAAATATAAAACCCTAGAAATTAAAAGACCTAAGAGCCTTTTCATATTCTTTATTCAATAGAGTAATCAGGCATGCAGACATTTAGTGAACCTCCAGATTTCGGCTGATTTTCCAGGATATGCTGGCTTCAAATAGTCAAATATTCTCTCCAGTTGTCTCCATCCATTTTAACCACATGTTGATTTTTGTTCCAAAAATATGCTTGTATACCTCGTACACACATTTAAAAAGATTAAGGTGTATTTGGTTTATAATCATCACTATTTTGTTTCTAATAGAAGATCAAGCATATATATAAAAAACATATATATAAACATGTATATATATAATATATATATAAACCCATCTTTATAATGTGAAACTGAAAACTCAGAATGTGAAGAATATTTGAATTCTTGAATATGGTTCTTTGAAAATACAGGCCTCAAAGACACTGGACAGTGAGAGGAATGAAGTTATTTCAGTCTGCAACACATTGGAAGAAGTAAAAATATGATTATTAAGTTATGCATTATTTGTTTTAATACAATGAAAGTTAACAGGTAGTATGCAGAATTTAACAAAACAGGAAAGAAAATGACATTTTACATAATGATTATTCCTTTACAAATATGAAAAATATTTTTCAACATTTTAAACACATGAAAATATACTTTAAGGAAATTTTTGTGTAGTTACCTATCTTTTGGTTTTCAAACATTAGTGTGCTAATAACAACTTGAGATATTGGTTTAAAATGTAGATTTCTGAGTTTGGGTCTAGGACATCTGACCTGGTAGGTCTGGGGAAGGGCGTTAGGATTTTGCCTTTTTAGGAAGTACCCTTGAGCCTGCTTAGGGAAATACTACCCCTATCTGTATTTTCCACTTGTGAAAAGAAATCTCACTTTCACACCTATTGTTTGATCACTTTTACAAATGATTTGTTTTTTACTCTTTACACCAGTCTTTTGAGTTAAGTATTATTATCCACATTTTATTGGCAGGCTAATTGAAGTGGAAGGAAGATGTTTCTCACGATTACAACTTACAACAATTACAGAGTGGACTCCAAATTCAAACAGAGTTTGTGAGGCCAGAGAGCCTGATCTTTCCTGTGTACTATCTATCGTGATAAACACACATTCACAATCAAAACTAAAATTAAAGCTTTTTTTTTCCTACTTTGGAGAGAAAAACATTAAAGAATAAAACAAAATGTGAAGAGAATTACAATATTTTTAATGATTTATTCTAAATTCTCATCAGAAAATCACATACCATTGCAAGGAAAATATTAAGCATTACATTAAGAGAGTAGTTTAAAATGAGAAAACAAATTACATGAGCTATAAGTTGGTGCAGAAGTAATTGCGGTTTTTGCCATCAGTTTTAATGGCAAAAGAAAAGAAGGAAAAGAAAACCAGGAAAAGAAGGAAAAGAAAACCAGGAAACGAAGATGAACCTCAGTGCCACAACCACTTGGAACTTAATTCTGCCAATTGCCATATGAAATTAAAACAGGATCCCAAGCTTCAGAAAATAGCACAGCGCAGCAGATATTTTTATTTCAGCCTGATGAGACACTGAGCAGAGAATCTACCTGAGCCATGACTACACTTCTGACCTGTGAAACCATGAGAGAATATGTCTGAATTGTTTTAAACCTCTAGGTCTTCTTTGTAATTTGTAACACAGGAAGTTTAAAAAAAAAAAAAATACAAGTCCTACTATATGCCAGTGCTAATATAGGCACAAGGGCACAGCAATGAATGTGACAGAGCAAAATCTTTGCTGTAGTGGACCTAACATTGTAATGGAGTGAAGGTAACAATACAATTGTGAGACAGAATAAATGTATACATAGATATTCAAGAGTGGCAAGGGCTACAAAGAAAGTAAAACAGGATGAGTTGGAGATTGGCTTGGTGGGGACTGGGAACTTTATCACAATAACAGCAGGAGGAGGCCAAGATGGGGAAAGAAAGAGGAAGGTGGAAATTTTGGTAACTAGCTAGAAAGCCAAAAAAAAAAAAAAAAAAAAAAAAAAAAGGCCTGATATTTTTAATAAACTAGTGGAACAGAGGAAATTGAACTTTAAAGCTTTAACCAAAGTGATCGGAGAACAACTGTCTGAAGAGATAAGAGATGTACCAAGGATAAAATGATGAAAAGAAAGCAGCACATACAGACTGGAGTTTGGATCTTATTATAATCCCTTTGAAGAGTTGTAGGCTGGAGGGACGGTGTTTATCTGAGTTACACTGTGAAATGAAGTCTCAGTGGAGAATGAACTGAAGGGGTCAGGTGTTGGGGCAAGTGTGGAATCATCCACTGTTCTTTGCAAAGATTTTGCCATCACTCAAGAAAGATGGTGAAGGATTAGATTGAAGAGATAATCACCAGGCTTGGAAGAGGGATTCCATCTAATGTTGTCATAAATCACATATCATAGACTCTTTCTTTCATAATTTATAGTACAGAAATTTTTCTCTAGGGTATTTCCAAATCCAAATACTGCAGAATTTTATCACAATAAGAGCAGAAGGAGGGCAAGATGGGGAAAGGAAGAGGAAGGTGGAAATTTTGGTAACTGATTAGAAAGCCAAAAACATTGACCTGATGTTTTTAATAAATTAGTAGATCACAGGAAATTGGACTTTAATGTTTTACGTGCTTAAAATATTTCTAAAGATTATCCGAAGTCACATTCAAAGCCTGGTAAACATTTTTTTTCCTAACGATAGATCACAAGGATTCAGTTAACATTTTTTTTCTTTTGCCAAGGACATAAATGTTGAAACTATGCTGTGAATCCTGCTTAGTTCAAAATTAATTTATTACAATCAGAATACGTGTTAGACTCTAAAAATTGGAGGCTTATGAACACATATTCTTCTTTATTTCATGGACAGTGTTCTACAATGTAAAAAATGTAAATATGGCATATATTTAAATGTGAGCATTTTCTTCTACATATTAACCTCTCAGACTAATAGTAAAAAATAACAATTTGCACAGAAAAGTAAACCTAAGAAATTTTCTTCAGAATTAATTAATTACAACATGCAAAATTTAAAACATGCTTTCAAATAAAATTCCCAGCTCTAATTAGTCCCAGAGAGAGAGAGAGATTACAATGGAGTAGAATAAAATTTTCTTCTCTCACTCGTTGCTTTCATCTTTCTATTTTCATCCCCTGGGAAAGCTGAATTTAAAAATTAGAAAAAAATGTAATGTCTCACATTTAGAACATCAGTGATGTCACGAACTTTAAAAGAATTTGAGTTTTACACAATCAAATCAACATTCTTAATATTCCAGCTAGCTAGTCTGCTTTCCATTAAACCACAAATATGGGGACCCCCTAATCTTTGAGAATATTAATGTTAAATTGGCCATTGAAGAGAACTTTTGTTTTTAATGCTTAACATCCTGATCAGTTTTAGTGAAATTCTTAACAAAGTTAAGCTTGCCCTGTTCTGAATTGAAGATTGGTTTAGGCAAACATATTATTCATAGAAAGCAATTTTTGTATTAAGGTAGTAGGCATTGACTAATATGACTACATTCCCTTTACTGCTTTGAGAAGGAATTGTCTTATCTCCATATTTAATTGACAACAACAATGAACAAACAAACAAACAAAAATTATGGCCATATTACGCCTCTCAGGAGTAATGGCTGGGTGGCAGGAGTAGTAATAACAGTGGTAGTAATAGCTTAGGGTTTTTCTACCTCAGCCCAAATGACATTTTGGGCCAGATACTTCTTTGTTGTGGGAGATGCCTTGTGCATTATAGGATATTTAGTAGAATCTATGGCCTATATCCAGTAGATTTCCCCCAAATTGTGACAATCAAAAATGACTCCAGAAATGGACCAATGTCCCCTGGGGGAGCAAAATTAATGCCTCATTGGGAGCCACCAGTACTAGCT
Source organism: Chlorocebus sabaeus (assembly GCF_047675955.1). Classification (NCBI taxonomy): domain Eukaryota; kingdom Metazoa; phylum Chordata; class Mammalia; order Primates; family Cercopithecidae; genus Chlorocebus; species Chlorocebus sabaeus. The sequence continues at coordinate 88,987,577 of NC_132914.1, forward strand.
CATATTTGTTCAGAACTGACTGTGTCCTAAGTGAAGTGTGGCAGTATATGCAATCCCCAAAATATTGTTTTGAGCTGAAGGCACTTAAAAAACAGCAGGTATAAGAAGGCCCCCTATGACCTCCACTGCTTTTCCTGAAAACAAACAAACAAAAAAATCACATACGGAAGATATTCTCCTTATACCAGGAGGAGAGTCACATTCTTGTCTTCCAAGGACTAGAAATTGAGGCTGAGAGAAGTCTGTGCAAACCAACCTTGTAAACTAACCCTTGCCTTTCCAGTCACTTCTCCACAATTAACTGCCCTAGCCCAAGTCCCCTTGCCCTGCAACATTTTCATAATTTACTGCACTTTGTCCAACTCAATATATAAGTGTTCAACTGTAACTACTCATTTGGGCCTTCATTTTCTTATGGGGGCTCCTGTGCTGTGTAAAACTTATATTAAATAATTCTGTATGCTTTTCTCTTGTTAATAGGTCTCAGGTCACTTTAACTTACAGGCCTACCCAAAAACTCTAGGAGGATAGAGGTAAAATTTTGCCTACCCTACATAGGTAAAGTTTAAGCACTTTTACAAGTATAAATTAACTTAATCCTCAAAATCTTTTTATAATTAAAATATTTTTATTAACTCCATTTTTAAAATTGTGGAAATTGGGACATAGGAGTTAGCTTCCTGTGGCTACACAGCTAATATGCATTTAGTAAAGCTGGGATTTAGACCCAGACAATCTGGTACACTTTGTAGAGGGAAGCTATAATCATTCATTCATTTAACAAATGGAATTGATTGAGTTTAACATGTAGAATATGAAGAAGGAAAATAAGTTAGAAAAAGTGAATAAGTCTTTATTCTTGTCTTCAACTTACAGTTTAATAGCAAATGCTAGGAAGGGCTGTCAGTGTTTAAGTATGTAACAATGGGGAGTTAAGTCTTCCTCACTCTTCTGGCTCTTCATCCAACATAATTCCCTTCTTGTTGTCCCAGCTAAACTATCTGGCAGTAAATCCCTGAATAGACGCTATCTCATGGCTAAAACATCAACAAAATGGCAGTCAGGAATACCATTCCCTGCTAGTAGTATTGGCCATTCAGTAAGAAAAATATATGGGATCAATGACTTTCACATTCTACAAGAATTAATCTGATATTTGTGGAATGAAGGGTAATATTTAGGCAGTACATTTACTGGAAATCCTTGTAAAGAGAAATACTGAGATTTGTGAAATGAACTTTATAAATCTTTAGACTGAGTTTCACTTGTAGCATTACCAAAGCTAACTAGATAACTGGGAGCATTTAGGCATCTGTCTCAGGATGTAAATTTAGAGGACTGGATTAAATATATATAAAATCAAGTCCAGTTCAAATACTCTATGGATCTCTGGATTATACAAGTATAAGACATACTTACCTGGATTATCTCACAACATTTATCTGAAAATAAGTAGTTACATCAATGTTGGAGTTGGTTTTAGAATTTACAGATTGTGGAGAATTTGTTTTATGATTTCAAGATTCAAAAACACTGTATGGCTATTTTTCAGTCTTCTTCTGTAGACCAATAAGAACAATATAATTTGAGGACACTTAGTTAATGACAGCTCAATGTTAATTTTAACAGCTTCTGGGGGCTTGTTACATAGTCTGTAGAGCAGTTTATATGCTTGGTATATTTTAATACAGTACTTTAGAGCTATTTTTACAAGCAATTTGATATCTCCCTTATCTTTTGAATGAGGAAACAACAGAGGAACAACAACTCCAGTGTCTAGCTTGAGGTCAACTAGCAAACGAGAGAGAAGAGTGGAATCAAATTTACAGACCAAGCACGTTTCAAGAGTCATTTCTTTTCAAAAACAATAGGACAAAAAATTATTCTCTGGACTTTATTTTATCAAACTTATGAAGCAAGGGATTTGCCAATTTAAATTCATTTTGTTAAGCCCATTAAAATATATTATAACCATAATCAAAATAAGAAAAGACAACAATAAACCAATCCATTTACTTTTTAATCAATTCTGTAGACAAATTAAATTTAAAATTCTCCATGAACTGCCATTTCAAGAGATGCATCCAAAGAACACGAAGAATAAAGATGATCCTCTAATTCATTTCATTTCTCTTGCATGCACTGAAAACTTGTATTTGAATAAAGGCAGACGAAATATATCATAAGTCAGCAGACATCTAATCTGTGGAAAATGCTATGGGGGAAAAAAAAACTTTCTTTTTAAATGTGTAGAATTCGGTTTCTCAAATATATTTAGATTGTGGCCAAAGTTATTGACTACCCTGCAATAATGGTTTTGAAAAAGGAAAAAAGAGACTCTTTTTATTTAAAGTTTGGGTAATGCTAACATTTCTATTTTTTTGTTTTCTAAGATGATTTTATCCTCAATTTGGTACATTGCCTGTTAAAGTAAAATAATATGTAAGATAATATTATTATGGCTTATACCTCTTGATAGACCTATATTTATGTACAAATATATATTTGTGTGTATATACATTTGTGTATATACATGTTTTATGACAAAATGTTTTTGTCTTGATAATACCTTTTCAGAGCTCCAATATAATAGCTACTTAATATGAAAAAGACACGCATATTAGTTTCCTGCGCTTGCTGTAACAAATTACCACAAATTTCATTAATTAAAACAGCATGAGATTATCACCTTACCTTTATGGAGGTCAGAAGTACAAAAGTGGGTTCTACAGGAATAAAAGCAAGGAGTCAGGAGACTGTGTTTATTCTGGAGACTCTAAAGGTCCCAGCCGTTATCTTTTCCTGCTTCTAGAAACGTCCTCCACTTTTTGGCTCATGGCCCCTTGCAGGAATGCCACCTCTCTCTCCTCTGCTTCCCTTGTCACATTTCCTTTTCTGACTCTAACCCTTCCACTTTGCTCTTACAAAGAACTTCATATATACCTACGTAACAAACCTGCACATTCTGCACGTGTATCCTGGATCTTAAAGTACAACACAAAAAGTTTAAAAAAAGCAAAAAACAAACAAAAAAAGTTGGTCAGGCGCAGCGGCCTCTCACCTGTAATCCCAGCATTTGGGGAGGCTGAGGCGGGTGAATCATCTGAGGTCAAGAGTTTGAGACTAGCCTGACCAACATGGTGAAACCCTGTCTCTACTAATAATACAAAATAATAAGCTGGGCGTGGTGGCACGCGCCTGTAATCCCAGCTACTCAGGAGGCTGAGGCAGGAGAATTGCTTGAACTTGGGAGGCAGAGGTTGCAGAGCCGAGGTTGTACCACTGCACTCCAGCCTGGGCGATAGACTGAAACTCCGTCTCCAAACAAAACAAACAAACAAACAAACAAAAAGAGTTAGGAAAAAAAAAAAAAATCCTCATCTGATTCCATTGGCCTACCCAGATATTCTAAAATAATCTTCCCATCTAAAGATCCTTAATCACATCAGCAAAGTGTCATGTACAGTAACATAGTGACAAGTTTGGGGGATTAAGACCTGAACACCTTGGAGGAGATGTATTATTTTGCCTACCACAAAACCTCTGCCATACTATTTTCTATTTATTATGTGTGTTGGTGTGTAGGATTTGAAGACATATTTAACTGTGTATGGTTCATGCTAGAGAAGATGATATAAAACATAAAGTACAGCAATGAAAAAAAGTGTAAATATTCAATTAGTTTATTTTTTCTAAATTTCTTCTGTGAAAAATGTCATATTGATCTAGAAAAGGTACCATCTCACACATGATATACTGCAACCCTAAAATCTTCAAAGGCCATTATAAAAGTACCTTGCCAAATCTTACATATGGAAAAAAGTTATTCAAACATTGGCATGAGATGTGTTGACGAATAATTGAAATAATTTAGGGAGCAGGTTCTTTCCATTTGGGAAACCTGCAATTGTGCTCTAAGCTATATTACCGATACTGTCAGAGCTACTGTGTCAAAAATAAAAATGAATGATGAATTCTTACTATGTGCTAGTAGCCATACTATACCCTTTACATGCATTTTCTTATTTTGTGTGATGTGCACTTTTATGATCCCACGTTGTAGATGCAGAAACTGAGGTTTCAGTTGCCTCAGCTATTACACAACCTTCTTGTTATTACATAAACGGTGCCAGCATTCCAAGTCAGGTCTGTTTACAAGCATATGATAAAACAAAATGGCTTCAGTTAATACAAAATGCTCATCATAAAAGGTACTGATATTTCCCAGTCGGGGGCAGTGGCTCACGTTTGTAATCCCAGCTCTTTGGGAGGTTGAGGCGGGTGGATCCCTTGAGGTCAGGAGTTCGAGACCAGCCCAGCCAACATGGTGAAACCCCCCTCTCTACTAAAAATACAAGAATTAGCCCGGCGTAGTGGCGGTCACCTGTAATCCCACCTACTCAAGAGGCTGAGGCAGGAGAATTGCTTGAACCTGGGAGGCGGAGGTTGCAGTGAGCTGAGATCAGGCCACTACACTCCAGCCTGGGCGATAGAGGGAGACTCCCTCAAAAAAGAAAAGAGAGGGAAAAAGTACCAATATTTCCCAACTGCTCAGTAACTATTGTTTTTCATGTACCTTTCATAATATCCCTGGGAAATTTAAATTATACTTTTCATCTTTTAAAGCAGAAACCTGTGGTCTAGCAATTTTATTTCAATCATTCTCCCATGTTTTAACTTTCTAAGTAGTAGCATATAATGTATGAAAACAATGAACTAAACTTCAAGTCAGAATCTAATAACAAAAAATGTATTTTTCCTTTGAACCTATGGTAGATATTTTGATCTCTTCTTAAATTTTGAAACTGGTCAGTTGTTCAAGAAAGACCATTGATTTTGGAGAAAGTACAGATTATCTTTGTATCTGTATTTTTCAAATTACTCTCTGTGGAAAATAATTAACTTCCCAGAGCCTTGGATTCCTTATCTTTAAAATGGGGAAAACAACACTGGCACCATGGATTGTTATAAACTCTCAAAAACTAGATTCCTTCTCTAATGGAGTATTATTTTTTACAACATTCTCAAAAGGTAGAACTCTCCTCTTTTCCTCAATTATTTTGCCATTTATAAAGATATTCTGAAGCCTGTGGGACTGGATATGGAAGAAAGTTACATTTTCTTTTATTGTGTTGAGTAAATAGTTTCTCAAATCCTGTTTCTTTCTTTTTATTTCTTTTTTTTAAAAACAACAACACTACATTCTTGGTTGTTTTGAGCAGGGTTGGTTATTATTTCATTATAAATCAATCAAGCATATTCACAATGACCAAATTGCAAAGGGATTCGTTAGGAATTCAAGTTTGCCACTGTTCTTTGCCTTCTCTCTTTCTGCCTTCCAAGAGATGCCAACATACTTACTGTGAATAAAAAGCCAACATGTCTCTGATTAGTCGAGCCCAATACTATGAAGAACATATAAAAGACCAACAATGAATAACCTTTTGAAAATGCTGATTTTTTGAGATAATGCAGCTTCATGTTTTAACAAACCCAACCTGGAGTAATAAAGGTCTCTTCTGAAACTCAAGACCAGCAGTAACTTGATTCCATCGAGGTCCAACTCTAAGTGGCTGTCGAGGCAGGAAGGACAACATTCATAGCAGTAATTTTAGAAATATTTTATTTAATTTCAAAACCCTTCTAGACACATTTACTTCATCTCCCGTTTGCTTGGTGTGGAAAACCAATTACTTCGTGGTGATGATGCAGTCAAATCTGTAAATAGTTATTACATTTCAATTAGAGCTGCATGAAACTCTATATATTTGGTTTGCAGGAAATTAATGCAAATCTTTTTTGATATTTCAATTCACAAGGGGTCATACCCCTACACATTTGGCTCTCAGTGTAACATTCAGAGCCATTCAAATATCAAAGACTATTTTCCCAGCATAAAACATCTGGCCTAGAGTTAAAATCTCCTATAGCATTCATCTGTACTTAAACTCCCACCTACAAACTGCACCAGAAACTTTGCCAAAAGCAGTCAACTTAGACTGACTTTTTACTATAAAAGAAAATCTCTAGTGAATCTTTTACTATAAAACATATACTTGATCATATTCATGGTCTTGGTTGAACACTCATAAATCACTGAAACACAAACAAGAGTTTTTCATCACTGATAACAGGAATGACAGTGAGATGGAAGGATGAGAATAAGGAAACAAATAGTGAACACTTTCTATGTTCTAGTCACTGTTCTTGCATTATCTTACTAAATTCTTGCATTAGCACTGTGAGGTTATGTACCACCATTCTCCATGTGAGAACATTCAGATTCAGATTAAGAAACTTGTCTGAATCACATAGGTAGGTGGTGGTGCTGGGAATGAAGCCAGATCTCTCTACTTCCAAAGCCTATGATAATTATCCTGTCTCCCACAGTGCATAGACTTGAGGAATATAGTTAATGTTTATAATTACAGTTGACCATTGAACAACATGGGTTTGAACTGTGTTAGTCCAATTATATGTGGATTTTCTTCTGCCTCTGCCATCTCTGAAACAACAGGATCAACCTGTCCTCCTCATTCCCAGACTACTGAACATGCCCACAATGATAAAGACCTTTATGATGATCCATTTCCACTTAATTAATAGTAAACATATTATCTCTTCCTTATGATTTTCCCAAGAAAATTTTATTTTTTCTAGCTTACTTCATTGTGAGAATACAGTATATAACACATATACAAAATACGTATTGACTGTTTATGTTATAGGTAAGACTTCTAGTCAACAGTAAGTGATTAGTAGTTAAGTTTGGGGGGAAGCAAAAGTTATACATAGGTTTTCTTTATTTTTCCATTGACCATTGCTTATCATAAATGCCTTTCAGAAGAGCTGGGTTGACCTGTCAACTCTTTACACTAGTACCTCTGATCCTCTTTAAAATCTTCATGTTACTTGAGGAAAAATGGAAGCTACAAAAGTCAAATGATAAAGGAATTATTCTCTTCATTCCCAAGATGTGTTACATATGGTGGCAGTGGGGGATGGGGAAGGAGAGCAAGTGTGCAGGCTGAATTTATTGAGGACTTCACACTTCCATCAGTTACCATGAAAAATAACATATGGACTGAACATTTATTCCAAGGAACAGATTTGTTTCTAGTTACTCTCCAGCAATTGAAAGAGAAAGAAAAAAAAAAATTTTAAGAGCCATCTGAAAATACTCACCAAATGAGAGAAATAAGGTTGATCTTTTTCAGACTGCAGAATTAACATTTAAAAAAAAAATGAGTCATAACGATTCAATTTAAATGTATTGACTGAGCTACTATTATCATGAATCGACTTCTCTACTAGGGATGATGTGGTGCCTGTTCTCAAAAGCTTAAGTTCAATTTTTTTGAAGAAAAAGTGTCTTACTGCATTTTTTTTTTTTTTTTTTTTTTTACTGGTTTCAAGTTTTTCCTTTCATTTCTTTTCTTTTTTTTTTTTTTTTTTTGAGGCGGAGTCTCGCTCTGTCGCCCAGGCTGGAGTGCAGTGGCCGGATCTCAGCTCACTGCAAGCTCCGCCTCCCGGGTTCACGCCATTCTCCTGCCTCAAGACTCCCGAGTAGCTGGGACTACAGGCGCCCGCCACCACGCCCGGCTAGATTTTTGTATTTTTTAGTAGAGACGGGGTTTCACCGGGTTAGCCAGGATGGTCTTGATCTCCTGACCTCGTGATCCACCCGTCTCGGCCTCCCAAAGTGCTGGGATTACAGGCTTGAGCCACCGCGCCCGGCCTCATTTATTTTCATCATTATCTTACACTTTGTCAGCCTTTCCAATACCATGATAAAAATACCCCCAAAATGTATATCAGCAAATGGGGGCACCTTCCTGTACCCCATCATTTGTTTATAATCAATCATTTGCTTCATGTCACCCCACTTACTGGTTTGAGTATAGAACAATTCACAACTTTTGGCATTGTGAAATTCCTCAGGCTCAATAAAAAAGCATTGTCAAGAAACCAAAATTAAAAAGTTAAGTTTAAAATTGTTTCTACCCTTCAGGCTCCTGACATATGAAAGTATTAACAGCATATGTCTACATTAGATTTTTCAACCACAGGAGAGTTAAATGGGATGAGCTTTTTCAAAATACAGTGGTTTTTGAAAATAGAAAGCAAAAGAGGATGAGACAGAAAGTCTAGAATTGCCTTCAAAAAAATACATGAACTTTTCTCATTCACCCAGGCAAACTAATCTTATAAATGGGCCTTCCTTTTATGTGAGCCATCACTTCTTTTAAAGCCAAGTTGAGGATTCTTCACCTACAAGAAGCAGTCTCTGACAAACTCATTCCTTCTCCCCATTAAGACTTTCTCTTTTTTCCAATCATTGTCAGTGTGTGTAGATGAGGTTCCGTCTTGCTTTGTAATTGCTCCTTTAAATAGCTATTTATCTGACTTTCTGGGGAAAAATAAACAAATACATACATACATACATACATAAAAAGTATCTTTTGGAAATTCTTTTCAGTGAGGGTTGGTCATAGAAAAAGAGGTTGCAAAATTTAGACCTCCATAGTCTGAAAAGACAAATGCTCATCAAAACATAAAGTAGGTTGAGAATGAATGTGAAATTATCATCAGATCCTGTTGTTAAGAAAAATAAAGGAAGCATTATTTTAAATTACAGTAATGACGAGAGATAAAAATTACGTTTTTAATATACAAATAAATTTAGACTTGGGTGATCCAATATGCATTTTCAAGTGCTGTTGGATATTTTGAAAACATTCCCTCGTCTTGAGATTGCTTTATTCCCAGGTATGCCAACTTTCCCAGTCAAATTTTATTCCTTATACCAACTTAAGATTGGATCATGGCTCTGATAGACTGAGGTTATATTCCTATCTTCAGTCTCAGAGAGACACCTGTTTACTACAGCCTCATATTTTCCCCAGTCTCATTTAATCTTACATCATGCGAATTATATACAGACATCCCAGACCTAACATTGAAGTATTTCTTCTCCACCCCAAATCTTTTTCTACCATAATGGCAACTTCCTCTTTCCAGTTGCTTATACTAAAATGTGGGAAGTCTCGATTGGCTTCTCTCTTTCTCTCAGACCACCTATCCTATGGCTAAGAGAATCCTCTTGGCTCAACTTATAAATGTTTCTAATATCTGATAACCTTTCTCTACTGCCAGACTTACTATGCAGGTCCCAGCCATCACTGAATCTCACTGAGCCACCTTCTAACTGTGCTTTCAGCTTCAGCTCTGGGCCTTTCTATTTTCCATATGGTGGGCAGAGTGGTCCTTTTGAAATATAAGTTACATCAGGTCACTCCTCTGCTCAAAATATTCTACTGGCCGGGCGCGGTGGCTCACGCCTGTAATCCCAGCACTTTGGAAGGTCGAGGTGGGTGGATCACGAGATCAGGAGATCGAGACCATCCTGGCTAACACAGTGAAACCCCGTCTCTACTAAAAATACAAAAAAAAATTAGCCGGGCGTGGTGGCGGGCCCCTGTAGTCCCAGCTACTCTAGAGGCTGAGGCAGGAGAATGGCGTGAACCCGGGAGGCGGAGCTTGCAGTGAGCCAAGATCTTGCCACTGCACTCCAGCCTGGGCGACAAAGTGAGACAACGCCTCAAAAAAACAAAACAAAACAAAACAAACTCTACTGCATCCCTCCCCCACTAGGAGAAAAAGCCAAAGCCCTTAGAATGGCCTCACGGTTCTACATGATCTATGCTCCCATCCATAACTCTCCACTCCTCATCGTCTCCTGCTTTCACAGGCTCATCTGGCTCTGGTTCACTGGTCTTCTATTTGTTCCTCAAATACAACATGTACAGTCCTGGCTCAGAATTTTTGAATTAATTTTTCTCCATTCTCCTTAATGGGCTTCACCCATAAATGCATGTAGACCCTTTCCAATTCTCCTATATATATTTGATCAATTGTCACCCTACCAGACAGGACGATCTCCACTACTCTGTTGAAATTGTAATTACTCTTGTCTCTTTTCATCCCCTTCCTTGCTTTATTTTTCCACATCACCTTCTAATAAACCACAGAATTACTGTATTTTATTTTTTGTTTTTCTTCCACGCTAGATAATAAACTCCATGAAAATAGAACTTTTGTTTATTTTCTCCCACCACTGTATCCAAGCATCTAGAATTGGGCCTACTACATCATAATGATAAATATTAGTAGAGTGATGGATTGAGATGCTGTACACTTGGTGAGGAAAATCTTTTGAAGAGTCTCATTCCAAATATCAAAATCCTGCCAAAAACAAGAACTTAAGCTAAAAACATACGTAAAAGGTCATAGTAATTCTACTGCCTAGACACAACTCATTAAATATACACCTAATTTATCTATTGCCATGATGGAATTAATATAAGAGGAGGATTAAAATGAGAAGAAATATAAGGAAGGAAAGATTAAAAAAAAGGGTCCCAGAAAGAGAAAGAGTCCATAGCTACTTAAGCTAATTTAAAGAAATTAGGATATGATTTAGAGTCTACTGACCTAATTTCTCATATTAGCTCTTCTTCTTTGTTGCGTGACATATAATTTGAAATTTTATTACTTTCTCTGTAAAATGAGCCTCATAAAACCTAACTCTATAAAGCTTCCGTGAGAACAAGATGAAATGAGAAATAATAAGTGCCTAATATGGTGTCTGACATATAGAAGACACTCAAAAATAAAATTGTACCTGGTTTCACATATGTGTTTATGTTTCCCAGGTCTCTCTGCAGAGAGAGCCTAGAAGCTGCAACACTCCAGGGCCAATGAATACAACTAAAGCTCAAATCTTGACTTTCAATATCATTCTCCAAACAAACAAACAGCTCCTTGAAAAACATACTAATTCTAGAGTTGGGCCAAAAAAAAAAAAAAAAATCAAGATAAACTTAGAATATTTCGGGGTGTCAGAAAGCAAGAAGTTCTTAAAAAAAAAAAAAAAAGCAACAGCAGCAGACAGATAGATGAAGGGAAAGGGGATGGTCATAAGAAAATAGGCAGCAACCTGAAACACTTTTCATCAGCTACCTGGATCAATTTGAATACTAACATAAATAATGACAGTATTGATTATAACCAAAAATATAAAACACATACTCATGAGCCTGTGTTGATACATAAACAAATGATTGACTGAGTGACTCAATGGAGGAGAATGGAGAAACTTTCATAACAGACCAATTCCAATGAATGAATGTAGAAGGAATGGGGAGACTAGACACTCACTGTTAGGATACCACAGCAAAATCCACTGATGGATGTTAAAATTAGTGGGCAAAACTTGAAAAGGAAACAGGATGTTTGCATAGCTTCAAGATATCTCACCCAAAATGTTTATTAATGACTATGATGGCTTTAATTTACATTTATAAAGTCTTTGGAGTTTCTCCCTCCAGCAGGTAGAGTTTAATTCTTCTCCCACTTGAGTGGGATTTAATGACTCACTTTAAAAATATAATTTTGAAATGAAAAACCAGTGACTTTACAGTAGAGAAACCTGCCAGCACCATTACCAAGTAATCATGGTTAACATTACCAGTAATAGTAATGCATATTGCTATCATAAAAAGGGCTCATCAATTCTATGGTTTTGTTCCCCAAAGTCCATTACCCTAAGTCTAATTAAGAGAAAATATCAGACAAACTCAAATTGAGGATCTTTTTACAAAATATCTGACCAGTACTCTTCATAAGACTCAGGTCATGAATGACAAGAAAAGACTGAAGAATAGTCACAGAAGAAATTAAGGAGATATGGTGACAAAATGCAATGTGGTATCTCAGATTGGAATCTAAAACAGGAAAAGGATGTTAATGACGACACTGGGGAAATCTGAATAAAGCCTATAGTTTAGTTCATTGTATTGTATCAATGTTATTTTCTTAGTTTTGACAACTAGTAAGGTTATGTAAGATGTAAACAACAGGAAAATCTGGGTAAAGGAATAAGAGAATTATTTTTATTATCTTTGCAATTCTTATTTAATGTTAATGCCATTTAAATTATTTTAAGAAGTTAGAAAAAAAGAAAGTTGTGATCAAATGAGATAATGCTTGTGAAAATATTTATAAATAGTATAAGGTTATTATTATAAGCTAGGCACTGTTATTATGTAAATAATAATGGCAAGCAGTGTTCTAGAAAGTGATAGTGTGCTTAAAGTAGTCAACAACTGCATAATTTGTATTGACCAGCCCATTTAGCCAAATCAAACAATTATCCTAAATGTAGACATGGCATAAGTTTAAGTGACAACAATTGTGAGGCCAGCTTCCAAGATGGCGCTGGAGGATCCTCAGCTCTTGGTCATCACACCCTTACAGAATCTTCCCTTACTCTTAGCAGGGTCAACCTCTATAATTAATAGAACAATGAAGAAATGACTTCCTTACTATTGCGTGACTTCCAAGGCTAGGTCATTAAGGACATTCTAATTTCCATTTGGCGGTCCTGGATTGATCATTCTGGAATAAGTCAGCCACCATATTGTGAGGACATACAAGCAGTCCATAGAGGGGTCCACTGGGGAGAAATTGAAACCTCTTGCCAACTACCAGCATCACATGAGTAAGCCTTCTGGGAAGCACATCCTCCAGGCCAAGCCAAGTAGTGAGGAGATGTAGCCTCAGCTGACATCTTGACTGTAATCTCATAAGAGATCCTGAGCCTGAATCATCCAGCTACACCACAACCAAATTCTTGACCCAAAGAAAATGTGAAACAAATTCTTATTGTTTTAAGCCATGAAGCTATTGGGTAATTGCTATGTCCCAGTAGATAACTAATACAACAGTCTTTGAAAAATAAGCAATAAACATTTGTGTAGGAGACCAGGGCCTAAAGCCATTAGTCTCAAAATAGAAGCAAATGATATTCTGGCATGAGCCTGATGAGAAATGTAGAAGACTCTTTGTTTTCTTTCTTTCCTATTCTCTCTTTGTTTTATTTTTATAATAGTCCAGGTTTACGTATATTTAGAAAGTAGATATTTGCTACTTTTCTGATGTAGCAATATGCCACAGAACAGAAGCAAGCATGGCAAACTACAAGGAGGACATTAGAGTTGATGTCATTTGAATACACCAAAGACAGCTTGCATAGGACATGCCAGTAACAGGAGATATTAGCACTTGAAGGATTTGTTTCTCTGCGTGAGAGATCTTTTTATTGCTGTTGTTTTATTGGTTGGTTTTTTGTAATCATTAAAACATCAAGGGTCTCTTTCTGGAAATATTATCCAGAAACCACAAACTTGGTGTTTTTCCACAGGTAATTTGAGTGGAAACAGGATAGGGTTAGGATTTAAAATTCTGGCTGCTGCTTTATCACCTCTAGACATGTGGTTTGAGGGAGCCTCAAATTCTTCTATCCTGAATGCTTTCATTGGCAAAATGAGGATGTATAAATCAAAGGCTAAGTTTTCTGGAGCTTCCTAACTTCTCAGAACTATTTTAGAAACTAAAAGTGTCATATATGTTGCTTCTTTTGAACGAAATAATTTAGCTGCAATGCCTTCCTTATTTCAGATAAAATATGGTAATGTCCCAGAATAATCATGTATTGAACACAGTTCCCAAGGAAACAGGCATCACCACAGAATTACCAAATATGTAAATGTTATGAAGTAATATCTGGTGGCTGCAAAACCAAACCTTTGTCTCACTGAACGACCACTATTTTGTGATGCCGATATTCTACACTTTATCCTGCATAATTCTTCCTGGAATTGATATTTTAAAATTGAGAAGCAATTTAGTGTGCTGCATAGCCCTGCTCTATTGGCCCAGGCCAACATTAATGACACATTTTAATAGAAAAATGGGCAGTTGGGCACCTAAACTTTACCCTGTCATGGATCATGTTTGGCAGCTGTGCTTTTTATTCATCAGTCTGATTGAAACTCCCTTCCTGACAGAAGCAAAGATATTCTCTTTTGTTCAGGATTTCCATAAAAGGCGAAATGGAAGTCTTTGCAGACAGGCTGGCGTGCCTGAATAAATTTATTTTCCTAGGCTTCCAGCCATAACAGTGAGCAAACAAATGCCTCTTACCTACATCTTTATGTACACCATAGGATAGCACATTTATAGGATTAAATAATGCTCATTTATTTTGGCTTCTTTCCTCTCTGTTTTAAATCATTGCCCAAACTTGCGTTTTTAAATCTTTCCCTCATAATTTTAACCTTTACCCTTGGGCTAGTTGAGCAATATATGGCCGTGTGTGTGTTTGTCTCTGTGTGTACACATACATTGTCTATGATGTTGGGGGAGGAGGACCTGGCTTTCTTTTTAATCCTTTTTCTTTATAGAGAACAGACCTCAAAGGGTTTCCTTTCCTAGCTTCTTAACTTCTCTTCCAAGCATAATGATTCTAGACAGACTGAACAACTGACCAGTGATCCATCGTGTTTTTAATCATTTACAGTCTGATTCCTGCACAGCCGTGCCTGATATTTGGTTTTAAAGAATGCTTTCCTGGGGAACACATTCAATCCAGTATTTCTGAGCAATAAATTACTCATGTTTGGGGGCCCTCGACAGCCTATATTATTTTGCCCTGGTTGAAAATAATAGACAGTTTGGAACAATGTTCCCTTTTGAATTAAAATACAAAAGGTTAGATTCTTAGGGTTCAAGATAATGCATAGGCTCTCAACAGACTGGATACAAATCTCCCCAAGAGAGCAAAGATTGGGAGGGTGAGGAGGTGAAGACATAGGGTAGAGGAGACAAAAACATGAGCATTTGTACAGACACATTACTTGTTTTTTCAGGGTTGAAAAACTCATTTTGTATCCCTCACTGTCCCAGATGTTCAGTCATCTATGTAGTTATAGTTATACTAACAGGAGGCAGAACAGGGCTCTGTGCAATGATTATGATCATCCTGAATCATCTGGAAGAACTCTGTGGTCTATCTAATTGGTGAGCTCACCTCTATCTATCCCCAACTGGGAGGTCAGGGTGAGGGAGTTGTAATAGTTGGCATTATGGATAGATCTTAGGAGAAACTGATTTTTAGTTGAAAATGGATCTGTTTGCACATTGGTACAAATTAATCAACATTGATTAAATTGTCACACTACAGTTTAAATGCTTATAAAAGAAAGAAACATGTGTTTTCATATGTGAGCATGTATGTACACAGGTAGTCCCCAGAACAGAAAATAATCCCAAGATGAGGATGAGGATTGGAAATGGGAATACCTTTTGCCATATAAATAGTGCTTTTTAAATAAATAGTGATTAGCTTTCCATGCTAAACAAAGGTGACCTCAGTTAAATTAGAGCTTAAGATTTAGATAAGATTTAAGATAACTGTCCAAGAGGAAATATACCATAAGAGTTAAAAATCAGAGGTACTTACTTTTGAGTCCTGGCTACCCTAGTTGTTGGGGCTATCACTTTGGAAAAGTTCTGTGTTCTCTCTGAACCCCAGTCTCCTAGACTGTATTCTACTGGGGTCAGCAAACTATGGCCTATGGGCCAAATCTGGCCTGTTCACTGCTTTGGTACCACCTGTAAGCTTAGAATGATTTTTATATTTTTAAGTGTTAAAAAGATCAAAGAAAGAACAATGTTTCATGACCTGTGAACAGTGCATGAAATTTAAATTTCATGGCGGATAAATAAAGTTTTATTGGAACATGGCATGCTCACTTGTTTGCATACTATCTGTCTGCTTTTTCTGTTGCTTTCATACTACAACAGCAGAAAGTTACATTACAGATCATATGGCCCACGGAGCCCAAGCTGCTTAATCTAGGGTACCCCACAGAAAAAAGTTTGTTTACCTTGTTGTGATGCCTACCCTGCAGCATTGTCATAGGGACTGAATGTTATGTAAAGTGCTTGCCACAGAGAATTGCAGTGAGGAAACACTGAGATAATGCTACTTGTGAAAATGAGTGTGGCTGTGTGGGAAGACAAAAGACAAAGCAGAGAAATAATTTCAGCATACTAGAATCTTTCTTCAGTGTACGAGAGTGCATGATAGTGTCAAAGGGTATTTATAGAAAAAATGGAAATGTTCCAATTTTGTCAACCTATTTTAATCTACTAACAACTGGACTATAATTGCTGATAATGAATTCAGGATACACTTCAATAAGAAGTAAAATTGTGCCATAGATAATACTTCCGTACTAGTTATTGTTGCTCTTATTTAATATTTCATAATGACAATTTCTATTTAAATAAATAGAGGCACATCAATATGTCTAATTAAAAAATACGTTCTAAGGATAGTTTTCACGGTCAGATGCTTCATTACTAAAATAAGGATGATGAATGAAATGTAAGAATACTTTCCATGACAGAGGTTCTTTTCCTGTGTTCTTAACAATAAAGAAAGCTACCCTACATTTAGTGCTTCCTCTGTTAAGTGCTATGTGAACATTTATTTTTAGTTTTAATCTGGGACGAAGGATAGTTAATTCCACTGATTTGGAAATTTCATACATATAGAGACCAAGGGAGAGCATGATGGAACCCTGTGGAAGGTATCCTCCTCACTCCTCAACACTTTGGTGGGGCCACAAGGGGCCTACAATCAAGCCAAAAACTCATCTCTAATGGAAGCATCTAGCTTTGCTTGTAAATGAATTTCTATTGTAATTGTAATGTTATTATTAAATCAATACCCATAGCAATATTGGTAAGAATACCACTACTAACAGTAATGCTCACTTCCTGGTTCATACACAAATAATTATGGCCCACGATGTAGCAGACACTGGATTAGGCTCTGGATATACGGTGGGAAATAAAACAATGTCCCAACCTCATGCATCTCACATTTAGTAAGTGGAGGCAAATAGAAATCTAATAGAAACAAAGTACAAAATATCAGAAAATATTAACTCTTATGATTGACTATGTCATCAGGAAGTGGAGAGCAACACTTTGATTGGTGGTCAGGGAAGACCTCTCCAAGAGGTGACATTTAGACTGAGATTTGAGTGACAAGGTTTCATCCATATAAATATTTGTGAAAAGAGCATTCCAGGGAGAGGAAATGGCTAACACAATGGCCTTAAAGTAGGAATGAGTTAGATATGTTCAAAGAAATGAAAGCAGGCCAGCGTGGCTACAGTCTAGGGAATAGTAAGAAGAGTCAGCATGTCGGAATGCGAGGCAGAAGAAATATTATGTAGAATCTTGTAAGACATTTTTAAAATGTGATGGAAAGCCATTGGAGAATTGTAAGCAGGAAAGTTGCATTATCTAATCTGTAGTTTTTAAAGACATTCTGGCTACTGAATGGAGAATGGATTGGAGGGATTCAAGAACACAGAGCTACTAGAGTCTCCAGATATGCTGTTGGATTAAATAGAGAATAGAGGGAATGTGGGAGTCTTTAGTGTTAGTGGTCTCCAGCTGGTCCAATTTCCTGGTATCGATGACCTTGTGCGGTGTCTTCCCTTTAAATCTGGTCTATCCCTAGCTATGACTCACTGGAACCAAAATAATATGGCAAATATGGTATACCAGATGCAGGCCTAAGCCATAAAGGGACCTGGTAGTGTCTACTTCTGTGCTATTGGGATCTATGAGATGTTATGTAAGAAGGAGTGGTCACATGGAGAGGGAGAGAGTCAACGGAGTGAGAGAAAATGAAACCTCCCCGGCATCCTGCCTAAGCCAACCCCAGAAGGTCTCTCAGTGAAATGGAAACATATATAAGCACCTGTTTGTAAGACTATCACAATAACCTCTAAGTGGAGATGATTTTTTGCTGAAGAACTTTGAACAAATAAAGTGACTGTTGGTTTAAGCTATGAGGTGTTGAGTTGTTTGCTGTGCAGCAAGAGATTACAGAGAAAAATGAAATAAAATAAAAATGTTGGCTCAAAGTCAATCAGGTCCGCTGAAAATAAGTGAAATTTATTTGTTTCGGAAATAGGTGAATCTTTCATAATTCTTTTACTTTTCAGAATATAGTGATGACTGAAAAGGTGGTAAAAACTTGCTATTGGGGACTGCAGATAAGAAGATGTGAATTGTGTACTGGTAAAATCATTAGGGAAACTGCCACCTGCAATAATGTGAAAGAAAGAAAATGTGCCTAAGGAACTTGTGGATATGGCAAAGGAAATTCCTCAGTGGAATGTCGAAAATACCATCTGGGTTCATTTAGCTGCTTATGATAATGTATAGGAGGACTGAGATGAGCTAAAAAGGAGACTGTTCCATTTTCAAGCAGAATTTAAAAGAAACACAAATGAACCAGGAAATGATGGGTTGAAAATGAAAATTGTTTCTCATCTCCGTCTTTCCTGTGAAAGACTATAAAAGTAATAAATAGTCTCAGGGCAAAGATCAAAGCTAGGACTCTGCCAATAAAATATAGCCTCAGGGTAAAGGTCATATGAAAAGGGACTATAAGACGTTTTGCTGTGACCTCAAAGAAATTTAAGATTGCATCTCAGAGATCATCTCATGTAGATAAAGGGTTTTAAGAATCTTAAAGGCCTTGTCCAGAAGACCCTTATTTCTGTTTAGCCCCTAGTAAAGTGAAACCTGTCTCAAAGAATTTTGTGGGTGTGACTTGGTCTAATGGCATAAACTACAATAAGAATTTATAAGAAACTCAGAAAGCTTTTAAGAGAATTATATTTGTGGAAGTACTTCCAGCTTTGATTGAATTAAACACAAGTCACTTACCTTGCAAAAAAACTGTCTGGCTCCCAAACTTTTATGAGCAGGAAACAGATTGAGAAAACTACTCAGCTGCAAACACAGGCCATTTCTAAAGAAAAGGAGGGGGACTTACGAAGAGATAAGGAAAACCACTTGCAAAAAGTAGAACTGAGCCCTAATCGAGGACTGGAAAACAGGTGCTTGGTTGGAATTTATAATTATAATTGATTAGTGACTTCTTTGGGCCTTCTATTTGCCTGGTTTTGAATTGCAATTATCCAATCACAGTGTGTGTGTGTGTGGAAGGGGTAAAATGGGGGGAGCTGGGGGAAGTCAAATAACAGGTCTCTTAGTTCACGAATCTTCAAATCAAGAGAAGCCATACTCAAAAAGCTGCAACTGAGAAACTTTTTCTGAGAAGCTTCTTCTGACCCCATTTCACCTCAAACAAATTTACGTTATGAAATATTCTGGACTTGAACCTAAACCTTACCCAATAATGGGATAAGATTGGGAAAGCATAAGTTCAATCTGAATGTCAATCATTAGAGCCCAGAAATTCCTTTTTAGTTAATTCCTCCTCGCCTCCCTCAAATTTCTGACACCCATTTATCTTTCCACTATCTCTCTAGATTTGCCTTTTCCAAATGTCATATAGTTGGAATCATACAGTATGCAGCGTTTTCAGACTGACTTCTTTCACTAAGTAATACGCACTTAGGTTTCCTCCAAATCTTTTCAGGACTTGATAGCTCATTTACTTTTATTGCTTAATGGTAGTCTGTTCTATGGATGTATCATGGTTTATTTATTCATTCACCTTTTGAATGACATCTTTGTTGCTTCTAGTTTTATGGCAACTGTGAATGAAGCTCCCCTAAGCATTTATCTTCAGGTTTTTGTAAGGACAAAAGTTTTCAACTCATTTGAAAAACCACCTAGCCGCACATGGCTGGATCATATTGTAAGACCAAGTTTAGCTTCGTAAGAAACTGCCAAACTACTTCCCAAAGTGTCTGCACCATTCATTGTTCCCACCAGTAATCAATAAACATTCCTGTTATTCCACATCCTCATCAGCATTTGGTATCGTCAGTTTTGTTTTCGTTGTTGTTAATTCTTTGGGATGTTCTACAGAGGTCGTGTAACCTGTGGACAAAGTCAGTTTTATTTTTTCCTTCCCAATCTATTTACCTTTCATTTCCTTTTCTTGTCTCATTGCATAAGCTAGGACTTATATTATGATGTTGAATAAGAGTCATGAGGGGGGCCACCTTGCCTGGTTCCTAATCTTAAGGGGAAAGCATCTAGTTTCTCACCATTAAGTATAATGTTAGGTGTAGGTTTTTTGTTAATTTTCTATATCGAGTTGAGAAAGCCTTTCTCTATACCTAATTTGCTGAGAGTTTTGTTTGTTTTGTTTTAAATCATGAATGGGTATTTTTCTGTATCTTTTGATACAATCATATAATTTTTCTTATTTAGCTTGTTGATTTGCGAGATTACATTAATTGTTGAGCCAGCCTTGAATATCTGAGAAAAATTCCACTTAATTACATTGCATAATTATTCTTCTTCCTTTTATTTACTTACTTATTTTTATTTTTATTTTTGACACAGGGTCTTGCTATATCGCCCAGACTGGAGTGTAACGGCACAACCATGGCTCACCGCAGCCTCAATTTTCCAGGCTCTAATGATCCTCCCACCTCGGTCTCCTGACTAGCTAGGACCATAGGCATGAACCACTATGTCTGACTAATTTTTAAAATTTTTTCTAGGGATGAGATCTCATCATGTGGCCCAGTCTGGTCTCCAACTCATGGGATCAAGCAGTCCGGCCGCCTCAGCCTCCCAAAGTGCTGGGATTCATAGTGTGAGCCACTGTGCCCAGCCAATTATTCTTATATATTGTTGGATTTGAGTTGCTAATATGTTGTTGATGAATTTTGCACCTTTATGAGAGATATTAGTCTTTAGTTTTCCTTTTTTATATTGTCATTTTCTAGTTTTAGAGGGTCCAGAATTCATCCCCAATTTTTCTTGGCATTCTAGCTTTGAGTATTCCTCTTGAAAAGTCTATTTGGATCCTAAATTATTTTGTATGTGAACTTTTAAATATTTTTATTTGAAAATTTTTACATCTGCTCATGATTGTCAGTATTTTAAAGTTTCATGCTGATGAGCATAGTGTGGTAATGTTTAAAAATCATTAAGCTGGACATTTGCTAGGCTTTTCTTGTTTGGAAACTTGGGGGCTTATGTTTTGGAACTTTTTCTTCCTTATTTGTTTACTAATTCCCTACCTTCTCTTAGCTTTATGAAAAAGACAAACAAACAAAATCTCTTTTTGATCAGCATTTGGACCTCCTGAACTGATCTACTAATATTCTTACCCATGGCAATTTCTATTTCATTTTTTTCTGCTATATGTGAGGATGTTTTAATTTTAGTATTTAGCTCTTCCAATAAATCTTTTATTTCATCTGAATATTTCTAGTTTTCAAGAACTTCATGTGGCCAAACTGACACTCCATTTTTATGGTAACCTATTCAATACAACGACTTTTCATTCATCTGAGAATAAAAATTATAATTTTAATTTTAGAGAGCAGAATGAATCTACTTGCTGCATTCCCTGTTTTCTATGAGTTCCGATTTTTCTCTTTGGTCTTTGGTGTTTTTAATCTCTGGTAGGGCTTTCCTCAATAGCCAGTGATTTTTGTTGTCCATTTATTTTTAAAATTAAGGCATTAAAAGCCTGAATGGATGCCCTGTGTGAGGAGATGGGGCCTTCCCGCTTAGGGGCTTCTACATGATGGTAATCTATTGGGAACCCTCTCATTTTATACTGGGAATTTCACCCTACTCCTTATCCACAGGCTCGCCATTTTCTCCAAAAATGAACGCTCTAACCTCCTGCTAGCAGGGTATGCCAAGTAACAGTAGGGACTAGTGGCTTCACAGTTTGGTATGTAGACTTTTACTTAACTCTCTGTGTTCAGTTTAGCTCCTTTCTTATGCCTTCTGCTTTACCTCCTGACCCTGAGCCCAAAGCCTGTTGTTCTGATTCAAAATAACAGTTTTGAACTCAGTTCAAAACAACCGAGTCCACTGGCCATCCACATGAGGAGGAGAGAACTCATCTCACGGTCTCTAAGGAGACTTACCACCACCTTCTTGATTGTAGCCCCATACTTTCCCCTGCTTTGTGTGATACTTCCAGAGCCTGTACAGGGTCTGGAGAAGGAATCAAGTACAGGTATCCTTGCCTTTCTGCCCATCAAGTGCTATTATGCTGCTTTCTGTGCTCTGCTAGCTCTTCCATCCACTTAATAGTACCGTTTCAGTCTACTATTTGTATCCTCTTGCGTTCCTTGTGTGTATTTACTATTTTTATTTATTTATTTATTTTTTATTTTCATTTTAATGAGGTTTTGGGAGGAGTAGAAATGAGAAGCATGTGTTTAAGCTATGTTTAATCAGAAAGCTACTGAATCATTGCAAACATACCAAAAACATTTTTAAATGACGTTTTACTACTTTATACTAGCTATACCAAGAACATATTGTTACTAATCTAGACATGCAATTAATTCAAACAAAGAAAATCTTGGTCTAAGCATTCATGTTATTAAATACCACAATTCCTAAACTCCATAATTTTATAATCCTCACTTCCTAAAAATGCTATAATCACTATAGGAAAAATGTTTTTCCTGGTTGTTAACACTGACAATTTTAATTTTTTTCCTTCATAGAATGTATATGAGATCTTATGAAAGTCTACTGGAACTGAACTTAGGAATATTAAAGCCAATACAAACCACAAAGTAGGGAAATTCTTTTCATCCCCAGCCTCATCCCAAGCTTGTGTTTTCATTCTAGGGGAAAATGAAAGCACAAGTAAACAGCAAATGTCATCTTTCTTTTTCTGGGCATGCAATGAATCTTTTTCAATATTTAAAATCACTTCTAATTACCCTGCTCCCATTTTCCCTTTTGGGGAATTCCCCACTGTGTATAGTACCCGCCTTCCAATTGCAGAATCTGTTCATGAATAGAGACTAAAATTTAGCTAGGATCTGCATGCAAAGCCTGGCTCCTATAAGGCTGCCTCTCCCCAGATGAGATATCATGTTCTAATTAACATGAAGACTCCAACTCTTTCCTCACTAATAATAGTTGTGGTCACTCAGATCTTGCTTCTGAGGTTTTGCATAGAAAGTTGCCCTCATATGCATCTCAGCTATAGCAGCTTGTGGACCAGGCAGATTGTGCAGCATCACTTTTAACGTGGTTTCTAATGCCCAGCCCTTAAGTGTTTCCTGGTTTTAGCATTTTTCTACACTTGCTCTCCCATTAATATTGTGAACTCCCATAACAGCTCAGTAAATTTTACTTTAGCTGAAGATAGCCAGTGTTAATGTCTACTGTTTGAAATCAGAACTGATAGAGTGTATAAATGCATCAGTGGAATAGCGTTGCCTATCTTTGGGGTGGTTGTGGGGGTGTGGAATAGAAAGGGTGGTTGATAAATTATTGAAAAAATGTGAGCTCTGATTCTTTGTAATATTCTCTGTCAAATACTTCCCCTCACTACCATCTCTCTACCTTGTCTGCCCACCGCCACCCCAACTCCCTGACCTGCAGCCTAGTGACAAAGATGTGAAGGTGTCCAGCACTTTAGACCTAAGGGCAATTTCTCTGGTAGGCTTAATTCTAGGGATGACTCTGTTAACACCAATAAGAACAGATAACAGTAATAGGAGCGAATAAGATGGTGAGAATGTGAATATCAAAGCCAAGAACAATATTCAGCTTGAAACAAGGTCACTTGCTCTTGATGTAAGGTAAGGGTGGGAGGAGGAGGATCTCAGAGCACAGATTTTCAAATTAGCAAGAAACCAAATAGCAATGCTTTAAAAAAAAAAAAAATGCTTCTTGGCAAAAGTCAGTGAAATGCAAGTTTGCAAAGTGAAATGAAAGAATCAAGAGTCTAAGTTTTCCTTAAATCTGAGGCACCAAAGGAATAGAAGAGACTAAATAAAATGAGCTACTTTATCAGATACATACATTATTTTATTAATTCCAGTGCATTTTATTCAAAAAGGAGAAAAACAGAGTTCAGATGAACACTCTTAAAAGCAGTGTGAGCTTGGTTTTCTCGGTAATGAACCCATAAAGGGAAGCATAGATAAGCAATTCAATTTGGAAAATAATGACCCATACTATGAACTGGGCCCCACGTGACAAGCTGCTGCTAAAAAATACAGCAAAAGTCTGTCATAAAGGCTTATGGAACTGGAACCTCTCAAAATGATAGAGTACTTACTGTTTACTTTTGTTAGCATTTTCCCCCAGTCCATAAGCCTCACTGGACAATAACATACACCAAGAAACTTATTAAAAAAAATAAT
This sequence comes from Chlorocebus sabaeus, assembly GCF_047675955.1. Taxonomy (NCBI): domain Eukaryota; kingdom Metazoa; phylum Chordata; class Mammalia; order Primates; family Cercopithecidae; genus Chlorocebus; species Chlorocebus sabaeus. The sequence goes on from NC_132914.1 coordinate 89,011,636, forward strand.
ATTTCAAAGTAGATTTAACAGCTGCCCATGCAGAGTTTGAGAAGATGAAAACATAATAAAGGGGTTGGAGGTGAGGTGTGTACAGAGGTGAGTGTATAAGGGGTCTCCCTGGTTTTACTCTGTTAATTGCACTAAGGAGATTCTGTGGTAATTCACACAGAAACTGGATTGAAATGTTCTCTACATTATTTAGTTCACTTAAAAGCTATTTGTGATCCTACAGAAAGCTAATGGATTTGATGATGTTTGCTAAGTAAATCAATTCAGAAGATGCTTGAAAAATGTGCAGGTGAACTATGCAAGAATGAAATTGAAGACCTGTATATAACATATTGTGATTTATTTGGCTGAGACACAAATTTGAAATATGAACTCTACAAAGCTGGAGATCCTAAGCAATCATTTGATATATTTTTGTTGTTGACTACGTATCTGTAAATAAACAGTGCCTCTTGCCTTTACATAAAAATCAAGATTTTGTTTTGCTCCGGGAAAACTTACCTTTTACATAAAAATCTTGCCTTTATATAAAAATCAAGATTTGGTTTCATTCCAGGAAAACAGCTGGATGTTAGTTGCCTACATCTAGAGAATACATTGGAATGATGGAATTTCACTTTGGGATGCTTTGGCGGTAATTCAAAGGGTAAGGTGTTATCCTCTAGACCAGGTGAAACTGAGGACAGATTTTTGTACCAAGAGTAAGCCTATCCTGATCTGCCATAAAGAGTTGGGTTTCAAGTACACACAGAAAGTATTTGATGGAGTGAGAACACAAACACATAAGCATGGTTTTCCAGGGGAGCTGGAGTAGGAGCTCCTGTAGGTAGTTGACTAGAAGACCAGATATACGTACTGAGCTCGACATTGAGACTCACAAGAACAGATCCTCTTATTTCCAGGTTTAATTTGCAGGGTAGTTGCTTCTCACATGAAAAGCTTCTAGTAGGCATGTTCCAATGTTGAACAGCTGAAAGTAGTTCATTATTTAACAGTGATTAATAATTTGTCAGAGCAATTCCAGATATATCATCTTCGAAAGTGATAAAAAAAAATTTCGTCCTTTATTAGAGATGGTCAAGAAAAGAGAAGACAGTGATTCATTTTGTTGGTAGTAGTGACAGAAGGTGAAACAAAAAGAAATTTTTTTTCAGCTTTTAAGTTCAGGGGTGCATGTGCAGTTTGTACAGGTTTGTTACACAGGTAAACATGTGCCCTGGTGGTTTGTTGCACAGATCAACCCATTACCCAGGTATTATGCCCAGCACCCATTAGCTATTCTTCCTGGTGCTCTCCCTTCCCACTCCCCTTTCCCACAGGCCCCAGTGTGTGTTGTTCCCTTGCCCTGTGTCCATGTGTTCTCACCATTCAGCTACCACTTATACATTTAATATTTAGTGCAATAGTTGCTCACCTGTGTGATGTGATGAATTACATTAAAGGCACTAATAGAAATTAGAAATATAAAAAATATGTTATTTGTGAATTTAGAGATTTTTCTGTAGTCTTAGGGTATGACTGTCAGAATATCAAGCAACCACCATCATGTAAACAAGGCTTGGTAGGAGGTATTTCAGCTACTTATGGGATTAAATGGATTTCAGGTAGCCTCTGGCATTAGAGTTCACACACGTGACTTTTGCCTCTCAGGCCTTCAACTAGCATTCTAGCCTGTAATCCTGAGCTAGTTGTTTAATATCACTCAGCTTCACTGCTTCATCAGTAACATAGAGTTCAAAATGCATTCCTCATTTACCACATAGGGGTATTCGGAGTATTAAAAAGAAAACAATATTCAAAAAACTTTTTTTGTGATCTCTAAATTATCACAAAAAAATTATCATTATTTCAAGATGAAACCATGTGATAATTTCTTACTATTCCTATCTTTTCCCTGAAACAAATCAACAGTGTTGCTTAGAACTATTTCCAGCTGTCTTAGTTCTAGTTACCCCTTCATACCCAATGCCAAAATACTGCTTTCGCAAACAAAATTCTGTAATTCACACTTTCCACTACTGTTTGACTTCTTTCTTCAATTCACCCTAATGGAATTGATCATATTTGTTGAAAGATAGTATCACGTTTCTTCATTGTCTGTGCTTGGTTTATCTTCTGCCATCCTAGTTAATTTCTAAAAAATGAAACATGTTTCAGATTTATTTTTGTCTTCCTGTGATATTTTGGTAGGCAAAATAATGGCCTTACAAAGATGTCTATATGCTAAGTTCCTGGAATCTGTGAATATGTTCTTTTACAAGGCAAAAAAATAAAACAAAACAAAATTTTTATCTATGCGATTAAGGACCTTGAGATGTGAGTACCTTGGATTTTCCCAGTAGGCCTATTAGAATCACAAGTGTGCTAATGAGAGGCAGGGGAGTCAGAGTCATAAAAGACCGTGACACCTGGGGAGCCTCTAGAACCTGGAAAAGGCAGGGAAATGAACTCTCCCTTGGAGTCTCCAGAACGAACACATCCCTGCTGGCCTATTTTAGACTTCTGACCTCCAGAACAGTATGTGAATAAATTGGCGCTAATTTAAGCCACTAAGATTATGGTAATTTGTGACAACATCATCAGGAAACTAGTACAGCTATTTTTGTGGGTTATTTGTTATCTGTTGGAGGAGGAATATTGGTGACTGTGATATATGTTTTATAATTGAGTCAAGAAATCAAAGATGAAGGAAATGGCAGGATGCGAAGTCTACCAAACCAAGAGCAGCTATTACAGCTTTCCAGTTTCTCACATAAGTTAATAACAACAGACAGGAATGTGGCAATTTTAGAGACTCAAAGAACTTGAGAAATAATAAAAATCAATACTTAAATAGTTAATAAGATACTATCAGCCGAGAAATTTGAGGAAGTGCAAAAATGATGTTGAAATATTGCAAACTTCAAATTAGTTAAAACTTTAATTTTTTAGGTCATTATTGTTTGTTTTTTTCACTATATAGAGCTTCCATTTGTACCAGGCAGTCATATCTCATTTGCCTCTTCAAACAACTCTGGAGGTGTATATTGTTAATATCCCCCATCTTAATACAGAAATTGAGGCGGGGACAGAATGAGTAACTTTTGTAGGCCACATAGCCAATAAGTAGTACATCTCTTCTATAGCCCTAATTACAGCAAGTTGAAATTGTACTTTTTAAATGTCATGTTCTTGTCTTCATGAAACTCTTGTCTATTTTTGTGTCCCCAGTGCTTAACATAGTGACTGCTACATAACAGACACTCAATTTGTTGGTTGAATAAATAGATGGCATTACTATGCTGTGGCTAATTCTTAGGTTGGAGAGTGAGCAATTTATTTGGTCTTTGGACCCCTGTTACAGCATGATATGGTTAGACTTCGTGTCCCCACCCAAATCTCATTTTGAATTGTAATCCCCATAATCCCCACATGTTAAGGGAGAGACCAGGTGGAAATAATGTAATCATGAGGGCAGTTTCCCCCACGCTGTTCTTGGGATAGTGAGTGAGTTCTCACGAGATCTGATGGTTTTATAAGGGTCTCTTTTCCCTTCTCTGGGCACTTCTCCTTCCTGCTGCCTTATAAAGAGGGTACTTCGATTCCCCTTCACCTTCCGCCATGATTGTAAGTTTCCTGAGGCCTCCCCGGCCATGCTGAACTGTGAGTCAATTAAACTTCTTTCTTTTATAAATTACCCAGTCTCAGGCAGTTCTGTATAGCAGTATGAAAATGGACTAATACACAGCATCTCATCCAATAATTATCAAACAACCTTTTGACCTTCACTTCATGAGACCTGTGAAAACGTAAAAAGGCCTTTGTTGAGATGTTTTTAAGTGAATCACCTAATATACAATAAAACATGGGACTATTTAATTTTAAATGGGTTTCTGAAGGTCAATATTATGTTAAATAATGCAATAATAATGATTCCAAAAAGAAACTAACAAAGATTCTTCAACAATGTGGTAAGAAATTCACAAGAATTAAATATTTAATCAAAAACATTTAATAAAAGTGAAATTGCTGCTGAAAGCCAGGCTGCATTTTTGGTAGATTAACTGGACAGATTCTACAAACATTTGTCTAAGTCATTATCTGGAAAATCACTTTCAACCCTAATACAATGAAAATATATTATCCATGTTAATAACAATGTCCCATCTGTTTAAGCATTTTACAACCAACTGAAAACCATACCTGCAGAGAGCCTTATGGCTCTGAATTCAAAAACAGTTGCAAGTTGAATGCATGTGACAGTATTACCTGGTAAACAGGCCCTATGAACTTCCTTTTAAAGGACTTCAGTGGTACTGTGAACTAGCCTTTCAAAATAAACCCACTGAATCAACCAATTTTATGGAGAAATAGAATTTCTCAAGTCAATGATAAGTGACTTCTCAGTTTTGAAGATACTTTAATGGAACTGCTTCTTTAAAATTGAAGCCTATCTAGTATGAACATCAAAAGGGTAGGCAAGCCACACAACCCCAAATGAAATGCATTTATAAGCCATCAGTGTTTAAATCTCCAACATATTTAGAATATCTATCAATGCATCTAATTAATGATATAAAAACTTGAAGGTAAAGATAAATGTTTCATCCATTATTTCAGCTTTAAAATTAAAGAAGGCAGGTTGACATTTCTGTCTTTGTTGAATAGAGTGACTAGAACTAAAATATTCTAATTTGGAAGGAAATTGGAAGTAAAAAAAAAAAAAACCAGAAATATTCAAGAGATAAATTAACCAAATGAAGGGTTCATGTGTAGATACTAGATAGCCAGTAAATATAGCTAGATTTTTTAAATAGTAGTTTCGTTTACAAAGCACTTTGAATATGGTATATGATTTTTATGATATCCATGTGTAATAGGTAAGTTTAGAAGCATCTTCATTTTACAGAAGGTTAAGGCTCAAGGTGACTTATTCATTGCCTAATGCCACACAAATTTTAAGAGGCAAAGTGGAGGCTTTTGGCTCCAATCCAAGTACACATTTTTCAATATTTGCTTCTTCTTTGCCATCTCCACCAATTCAACTGTATTTATCACCAGAAATTTTAAAGAGATTACCTACATATTATATTACACCTGAGAATAAAAGCCTTAATATTAAGGCTGTAAATTCTAGAAACATTACGTACGTCAAACTCAGGAACATTCTAGGATCATTTAGACATAAAAAGCTACTTGCTATGTTAGATGGCAGTGTTCCTTGTGGTAGATTCAAATTTTCTAAAGCCCGAGTAATTTTCCAAAGCCAACCCAAAGCAGTAGAAAGGTGATATACCAGGCTGTTTAATCAGTGTCCAATTTACTCACTATATGGCTACAAATTGCACCACCACTCCCAGCTTTTTTTTTTTTTTTTTTTTTTTTTTTTTTTTTTTTTTTTGTATTTTTAGTAGAGACAGAATTTTGCCATGTTGCCCAGGCTGGTTTTGAACTCCTTGCCTCAAGTGATCTGCCCACCTCAGCCTCCCAAAGTGTTGGGGTTACAGGCATATAAGCCACTGTGCCTGGTCACAAATTGCAATAACTTCTGATGGTGTGTATGTACAATCAAACACACCCAAGCACAAATTTTGGCAAAATGCTGAAGGACAGGAAAAGTAAGAAATCAAAGGAAGAAGTTTCTGAGTATGTAAATAATAATTTGGCTGTGTCAAGAGGCATTCCAATGGAAAGAAATTAGAACTGAAGGTGACATTATAAGCACTGATCCAGAGGTATCTAAGTATCTCAAGAAATGTGAACTTTTCTCCACAATATTTAAGGTTGATGAATCAGACAGCAGATAATTGTTCATGAAAACAGAAAACTTGTGGAAAGTGTCCTGATCCTGGTTTACCATCCAAAGACCTTGATAAGCCTACCTGCCCATCAAATCTTCAGTAAAAATTTTGGACAGATGATAGTCTCTTTGAGTGTAGTTCTAAGAGCTTTGGAGTCCTGAAAACTCCTAGTTTTTACTTTGAGGGAGATTCTGACCAATTTTTTGTTTTTATTTTTGTTTTTTTGAGATGGAGTCTCGCTCCGTCGCCCAGGCTGGAGTGCAGTGGCGCGATCTCGGCTCACTGCAATCTCCACCTCTTGGGTTTACGCCGTTCTTCTGCCTCAGCCTCCCGAATAGCGGGGACTACAGGTTTCTAACTAATTTGGTAAATTCAACTAAACTTCACTAGATTCATATTTTAAGAAGCTATGGCTGATCCATCTCAGGTGGAATTTTCTTAAATTGAACATTTAAAATGTAGTTTTAAAATTGTTTAGTTTTGTTTATTTGATTAACTTATTTATTTGTATCATCAATTGTTTATATTTTCATAATATAAAACATGTTATTAGGAAAAGAATAGCCAAAGTACAACATTTTGTTAGTAAAAAATACGATTACTATGTGACAACATGGAAAAGCTGGTCAATTAGTTGAAAAATACCCATATGAGATGATCCAACAGTGAACCTTTCTTTTTTTTTTTTTTTTTCTTTCTTTTTGAGGCAGGGTATCGCTCTGTTGCCCAGGCTGGAGTGCAGTGGCATGATCTCAATGATCTCAGTTGACTGCAACCTCCGTCTCCCAGGTTCAAGCGGTTCTCCTGCCTCAGCCTCCCAAGTAGCTGGGACTGCAGGCACGTGCCACCACACTCAGCTAATTTTTTGTATTTTTAGTGGAGACAGGGTTTCACCGGGTTAGCCAGGTTGTTCTCAATCACCTGACCTCATGATCTGCCCACCTTGGCCTCCCAAAGTGCTGGGATTACAGGTGTGAGCCATTGCACCCGGCCCCGAACCTTTCTTTCAACAAGTTACAGGAGTGCAGAGAAGAGAGTAAGTTGGTGAGGAATTTCGTGGAAGAGCTGAAATTTAAGAAAACTTTAACGAATAGGTAGAATTTAGTTATGTGGAAAGGAGTCAAAAAGTTTTTCCAGGCAGAAAGAAAATTGAATCAAAGCTTTGAGTCAGAAATAAGCATGATCCAGAAATGTGAGAAAACTAGTCTGGGACATTGAGTTGGTTTTTTTCTTTACATGTATTCAACAAATATTTATTGAATAACTACCAAGTTTCCAGCACCATACTAGGTGAGCAAGAAACAAGATAAATAATGCATAGTTTTGCTCTCAATAATCTCATTGTCTGGCTAGAGAAACTGTATTAGTAAGAAATTATGTTCAGCTGCCTGAAAAGGCAATCTTAGCAAAGATTCCAAACAGGTGTACTATATAATGCATTCTTGTTTTGCCAATGTGTTACAGGTGTGACAAGATAATGACCCTCCATTCCTCTGAGAGAAGAGTATTTTGAATATTCGATTTTGCCTGTGAATTTCCCTTTCCAGGCAAGTATTAAATAATTCCAATTTTCCATGTATTTTGTGATGTTTAAAGAAAATAGAAACACCGGCGTCATCAAACAGGTTGATATTTTATTGTATTTGAAACATCTATAGTACATACCCAGGCATGGTACAGAGTTTCATATTGTCACTATAGCTTCCTTTTTATCTTCTTGTTTCATCATCCTTCACACATGGCTTTTATTTTCGTCTTTGCCACATGGCTCTAAAATGCATGCTCTATGTCTAGCCTCTCATCAAAATTCCAGTTATGAAGAAGGAGGCTATACCTATATTAGGAAACCAAAATTTATTTTAAAACCACTAGCAATATTCTAGTTGTTCTCATTGATTAGAACTGTGTCAAGTGGGTAGCCTAGCGGCAAGAGGGTCAGAGGGAATACAGGTTTTTAGCTGGGTAGAAAGCGATTCAAAAGAAGATTACAGTTCTTTTACTAAGAACAAAGTAGAGGATGGCAGCTGGGTCTCTTGGTTCTGTTCCAGGTGCAAATACATAAGCAAACAATTACAGTGTAATATATTCACTAAAGCAATGCATAGAATATCTTGAAGAGAAGAAATACAGGGAATCTGAGATGACATAGTAGGAAGCAACAAAAATCTGTCTTCCCACCTATCCAGCAACTGCATTTGCAGGATCTGTCTAATGTAACTGTTTTGGAACTCTGAAGTCTATTGTATATTTGCAGCTTCCAGCAGGAAGGCCTGGATGGTAAATTGCATTTAATTTTGATCTATTTTAGCTCTTGGCAAAGGAGCAGCTACCCATCCCCCACTCTTCAGCCCATGGCAGACAGCTGTGCATTTGCTCTTGGAGCAGCTTGCACACAGCTTGAGGAGGCCAAGGTAGGAAAAGCAGACTCAGTCTTCCAAATATCAGGGATTTCTGCTGTGATTGCTGATCATTGCTTCTGATCACAGAGGTGCAGACAGAGAGGTAGTGGTCATTGTTGCACCTCTCACCATTGCTACAGACCCCTCCCACTTCGGCTGACATATTCCCCAGGGAATTTAAAGGGTCAGCATCTTTTTCCCCCTTTATTCCTCCCCCCCGACCCCGCCCTGCCTTTTGAGAGTGAGACATTGAAGAATAAGACATTCAAAAGCAACTGCATATATGGGAGTAATTAAGAAGTTACTGTGCATGCCTAGGTAAAGGAGCAGGCTCATAAAAAAACCTGAGAAGACCTAAAGTTTATATCTCAGGCTGGTGCTGGGCAAAGAATAATAAAATACAAAGAAGAAAACAAAACAAACAACAAAAAAGAAACCCTGGGGAAAGGGAAGAATCTGCTATTCAGAGTTACCATATTATTCAAGTCAAATGTTAACACGTTAGAATATAACTTTAGGATATTTTGCATGATGCAAAAATGGTAACCACAAGAAAAATTACACAAAAGGAAATGAGAAAGGAGTGTAAAGTTTCACTACAATAAATTGGAGAAACACAAAAGAAAACAGTAATGCAAGAAATGAAGATGAAAAACCTATAAGGTATATAGAAAAAAAATCTAAACATGACAGAAGTAAATTCCACCATATCAGTGATCACTATAAGTGTAAATGTCTTAAACTATCCAGTCAATAAACAGACTGGCAGAATGGATTTTTTTTTAAATGAGCCCACTATATGCTGTCTACTCACATTAGATCCAAAGACACGAACAGGTTGATAGTGAAAAAATGGAAAGGGATATTCCATGCCAGTAGTAATCACAAGAGAGCAGGGTGGCTGTAGTATATCAAACAAAATGGACTTTAAATTATATGGTTTGTATAATTTGAGGTCTTACATTTAAGTCTTTAATCCATTTTGAGTTAACTTTTGTATATGATAAAAGATAGGGGGTCCAGCTTCAATAATCTTCATATGGCTAGCCAGTAATCCCAGCACCATTTATTGAATAGGGAGTTCTTTCCCATTGCTCATTTTGTTGGCTTTATTGAAGATCAGATAGTTGTAGGTTATGGCTTGATTTCTGAGTTTTCTCTTCTGTTCCATTAGTCTATGTGTCTGTTTTTGTACCAGTACCAGCAGTTTTGATTACTGTAGCTTTACAGTGTCGTTTGAAGTTGGGCCATGTGATGCCTCTGGCTTTGCTCTTTTTATGTAGGACTGCTTTAGCTATTTGGGCTTTTTTGGTTCCACATAAATTTTAGTTGTTTTTTTTTTTTATAATTCTGTGAAACCTGATGTTGGTAGCTTGACAGAAATAGCATTTAATGTGTAAGTTGCTTTGGGCAGTATGGCCATTTTTACAATATTGATTCTTGCAATCTATGAGCATGAAATGTTTTTCCATTTCTTTGTATTGTCTCCAATTTCTTTCAGGAGTGTTTTGTAGTTTCTCCTTTAGAGATATTTTACCTTCTTGGTTAGCTCTATTCCTAGGTATTTCATTTTCTTTGTGACTGTTGTAAGCGGAATTGTGTCATTTATTTTACTCTCAGCCTGGACTTTGTTGTTGAATAGAAATGCTACTGATTTTTGTACATTTATTTTTAGATCCTGAAGCCTTACTAAAGTCATTTATCAATCTAGGAGCCTTTAGGCAAGTCTTCAGGATTTTCTAGGTTTAGAATCACATCGTTGGCAAACAGAGATAGTTTGACTTCTTTTCCTATCTGTATATCTTTCATTTCTTTGTCTTCCCTGATTGCTCTATCTAGGACTTCTGGTATTATGTTGACTAGGAGTGGTGAGAATGGGGGCATCCTTGTCTTGTTCTAGTTCTCAAGGAACATGGTTTGAGCTTTTGCCCATTCAGTGTGGTATTGGCTGTGGGTCTGTCATTGATGGCTCTTATTATTTTTAGGTATGTTCCTTCAATGCCTAGTCTGTTGCATTTCTATCATAAATGGATGTTGAATTGTATCAAAAGCTTTATCTGTGTCTATTGAGATGATCATATGGTTTCTGCTTTTAATTCCATTTATGTGGTAAATCACATTTATTAATTTGTGTATGTTGAAAGAGCATTGCATCCCAGGAATAAAGCCTATTTGATTGTGATATATTAACTTTTTGATGTGCTGCTGGATTCAATTTGCTAGTATTTCATTAGGAATTTTTGCATCTATGTTCATGAAAGATACTGGTCTGAAGTTTTCTTTTTTTCATTTTGTTTCTGCCAGATTTTGGTATATATAATGTGAGATATATATATATATATATATATAAAAATATAATTTTCTTTATCCAATCTATCATTGATGGGGTCTTGGGTTGATTCCATATCTTTGCTATTTTAAATAATGCAGCAATGAACATACAAGTGCATGTGTCTTTTTGGTAGAATAATTTGTTTTCTTTTGGGGATATACCCAGTAACGTAATTGCTGGGTCAAATGGTGGCTCTGTCAAAAGTTCCTTCAGAAATCTCCAGACCACTTTTCACAGTGACTGAGCTAATTTGCACTCTCACAACAGTGTATAAGCATTGCCTTTTATCCACAACCTCACCAGCATCTATTGTTTTTTGACTTTTAATAATAGCCATTCTGACTGCTGTGAGATGTATCTTATTGTGGTTTTGATTTACATTTCTCTTATGATTAGTGATGCTGAATATTTTTTCATGTTTTTTGGCCACTTCTATAATATATAATATTATATATTATATATCACATTATATATAATATAATCACATTATATATAATATATCACATCATATATAATATATAATATATCACATTATATTTTTTATATATATATATTTCACATTTTCTTTATCCAATCTATCATTGATAGGCTCTTGGGTTGATTCCATATCTTTGCTACTCTCTCTCTATATATATCTATATCTATATCTATATATTTACGCCATGATCTATCACTACCATTTTATACATATATATGCACACCATGGAATACTATGCAACTATCCCTCCATAAAAAAGAATAAAATAATGTTCTTTGCAGCAACATAGATGGAGCTGAAGGCCAAAGTCCTAAACAAATTGAAACAGGAACAGAAAACTAAATACTGTGTATTCTCAGTTAAAGTGGGAGTTAAACATTGAGCATACATTGACATAAATATGGGAACAATTGACACTGTGAACTACTAGAGAATAGAGGAGGGGCTAGGTTTAAAAACTACCTATCTGCTACTATGCTCACTGCCGAGGTGATGCGATCCATACCCCAAACCTCATCATCATGAAATATTCCCATGTAACCCAACCTTCACATGTACTCCCTGTGTCTAAAATAAAAGCTCAAGTAAAAAAGAAGATAAGAAGCTTATGAGAATCTGGCCAGGTGCAGTGGCTCAGGCATGTAATCCCAGTGCTTTGGGAGGACAAGGCAGGAGGATCACTGAGGTCAGGAGTTTGAGACCAGTCTGATCAACATGGCGAAACCCCATCTCTACTAAAAATACAAAAATTAGCTGGGCGTGGTGGCACATGACTGTAATTCCAGCCACTTGGGAGGCTGAAGAATTGCTTGAACCTGGAAGGCAGAAATTGCAGTGAGCTAAAATCATGCTACTGTACTCCAGCCTCGGTGACAGAGCCAGACTGCACCTCAAAATAAATAAATAAATGAATAAATAAAATAAAAGAGCTTATGAGAAACAAAGAAGGATGTTATATATGAATAAAAGATTCAATACAGAAAGAACATATAACAATTATAAACATTTACACTGTTAGTAGATGATCAAAATATAAGAAGGAGAAATTGTCACCATTGAGGGGAGAAATAGGCATTTTTAAATACTAGAAACTTCAACAATCCACTCTCAATAATGAATGCATAGAACAAGCAAAGAGAAGATAAGGAAATAAAGGACTTGAACAATAAAGCTACTAGATCTGACAGACATATGCAGAACACTACCCAACAACAACAGAATGCATGTGGGAAATTTTCCATGATAGACCAAATATTAGGCCATGAATTCAGTCTTAACAGATTTTTAAAAAATAGATATTAGGCAAAGTATCTTCTCTAACCACAATGGAATAAAGTTAGAAATCAATAACAGAAGGAAAACTGGACAATTCATCAATTTTGGAAAAGAAACATCCTCTTAAACAACCAATGAATCACAGAAGAAATCACAAGGAAAATTAGAAAATACTAAGAGACAAATAAAAATACAACATACCAAAACGCTCAGGACACATCATTTTTTAGCAATAAAATATTTTTAAGGTATGACTACTTTCTAAGACATACATAACTTTTATATGCACTGGGGAAACAAAACATTTGTGTGGCTCACTTTATTGAGATGTTGGCTTTATTGTGGTGCTCTGGAATCCAACTTCCAATATCTCTGAGGTATTGCCTGTATTGTCTCAATTAATCCTTATAACTCTTCCATGAGGTAGGTACCTACTATTAATGTCCCAGCTTTACAGATGAACAAAGTAAAACTTGGAAAGATAAAGTAACAGTTAATATTGTAGGAATAATTTGGTTCAGGCAGCATAGGATTGACCTGCATGTTCCCTGAGGGTATTATCTTTTAAGAAAGACTACTGAGCTTCCTGTGAGGTTCACTTCAATTTAGTCACAGATAATGCATATTTATCAGGTGCATGGTAATCTAAATAACCCTTTACATGTGTAGAACAGTTACTAATCACAATTAACTTTCCAGCACCAGAAAATAGATAGGTAGGTGAAATTCTTCCCAACCTATAGGGTCCCATTTAAAGAGGTTAAGTGAGTTATCAGAGAGCTGTCAGTGCTGCGGGTATAATTTGAATCTAAGTCTTTTGTATTTTTCTACTAAATCTTATTTGTCTCTTCTCTCTCTCTTCTCTCTCTCTCTCTCTCTCTCTCTCTCTCTCTCTGTGTGTGTGTGTGTGTGTGTGTATGTGTGTTTCCTTTTTCGTATTCATCATCACTTTACATGAGTCAGAGGGAATGGGATATTGTTGTTTGGTCTCCTTAGCAATCGTTTCAAATGCTTTCAAGGTAGATCCTGTCTCTGACATGAAAACTACATCTACAAACTCTCCACGTGGTGATTTCGATTACTAATGTACATTTTAGACTAACTAAATGCCCAGCCGAAACAAATACATGAGTCCATTTCATCTCATCTCAGCCATATCTTTAACTTTACAATATTAATCTATGTATAACTCCTTTATATAATTATATTAATGTTTTAATTAAATAGGAAATTATCAAAAAGCTTTACTGGAACTCTGATGAAATATATAAAGAGCTATTGACCCAAATCCAATAAGAGAAATGATTTAATATAGAAGAAAGCAACAACATAGCATAATTAATGGATAGTTGCAATTTGAATAAATTGAATTGTTTTAAAGATGGGGAAGCATTATTGAGAATTAATGACAAAATTAAATTATAGAAAAATTTAAAATATATGTGTTAGATCACTTAAATCCATCCATAAGGAGCTGATTTTAATTAAGCACTTACTATGCATATACCAAGTAATAAATTAAGCACTTTCTATCTCCAAGCCTGGCTACAGAATTGGAGGGAAAATGGTAACAGAGGGGCTATACACAACACAGAAGGCAGAGGAGAGGAGCCAGTATTACGGAGCCATGTGCTGTTTAACTCAAGAATACTTACAGCCAAACATATGCCTCCTTTCACCTCTACCCAGGCAAGCATAGGAGACAGTCCCTGAAGTAAACTGAAATGCAACAATCTGAGAGGTAAGAAAAAAAGTTAAAACAAGAGAAAACAGTATTTTGGATTATAGTAGTCTCCAATTATCTACAGGGTAATGTTCCAAGATCCCCACTGGATACCAAACCCAATATATTCTACATGCTATTTGTTTTCCTATATATACATGCCTAGGATAAATTTTAACTTATGAGTTAGGCACTGTAAGATATTAACAGCAACTAATAACAACACAGAACAATTATAACAATATAATGTAATAAAGATTATACGAATGTGGTCTCTCTCTCTCTCTCTCTCTCTCACTCTCTCTCTCACCCTCACTCAAATACCTTTTTCTACTGTACTTACCCTTCTTCTTGTTGTGATTTGTCAATCTGATAATGAGATGGCTCCTGAGTGAGTGTCTGGCCAGTAGTGTCCACAGGGTAGATACATAGGACAAAGAAATGATTCTTGTCCAGAGGAGGGATGGAGCAGGAGGGGAATGACGGTGCAGGAATGCAATATAAAACATGAATTATTTCTGGAATTTACAATTTAGTATTTTAGGGTGACAGTTGACCTCAGATAACTAAAATCATGGAAAGCGAAACAATACATAAGGCAGAGACTACTGTAGAAGGAAGAAGACAGATAGTGAGTAATGTTGATTGCCACCAAGGTCAAGAGATGGTGGTTGAATTTGCCAGTTGGCAAGTCGTTATTGTTTTAATGAGAACCTTTTCTAGTAGTGCAGTGTGACTAGAAGCTTGTTTGCAGTAGGTAGAGAACAAACAGGGAATGAGGAAGTGGACTGTGGTATGGTTTCCTTTTCAAAAAATTTTTTAGCAGTGAGAGAACATTTGTGAGGGTTTCTGCTTATTATGACCTTTTGTCTTTTCATACCATAGGGAAAATGTTATCTATTGAGAGTAAGGATCATGGAGGTGGGACAGGCAAGCCAGATCATGATTGGGAACTAGAGGGGAGATGTGAGCTATGCATTAGGGGGTGAGTAAGATGTACATCAAGATGACAAGAGAATTACTCTATGTCCATTCCTTAAAAATGAGATCTGCGGTTGCAGAGTGTGTCTATGCTGCAGTGTATTTTATTATTTATTTATTTTTATTTTATTATTTTTTTCAGGCAGAGTCTTGCTCTGTCACCCAGGCTGGAGTGCAGTGGCGTTATATCAGCTCACTGCAAGCCCTGCCTCCCGGGTTCACGCCATTCTCCTGTCTCAGCCTCCCGAGTAGCTGGGACTACAGGCACCCGCAATAACGCCCGGCTAATTTTTTGTATTTTTAGTAGAGATGGGGTTTCACCGTGTTAACCAGGATGGTCTCAATCTCCTGACCTCGTGATCTGCCCACCTCGGCCTCCCAAAGTGCTGGGATTACAGGTGTGAGCCACCGTGCCCGGTGCTGCAGTGTATTTTAATGTACTCTTTAGTACACTCTTTCTAGCGGCCAGGAGATTCATTGTTCCATTTGTCACATAGATTCCTGTTCCATCAAATCTATATTATCTCCAATATTAAAGCAAATAGTCTGAGATGCACAATTCCCAAAGACAAATAACACACTTTGACAGACACACGTAAGCTTGTGTAGCAGAGGGCAGCACCTACTCGATACTATCAAACGTGTATGTCCACACTGATCTCTCCAGAAGGCGGAAAGAACTTTTCAATGCAAATTGATGAGGTTACAGACACTTCTTTTAAATGACAGGAAGAATCCATTTAAAACAATTTTATTAAACCTGTTTGATCTCAGAACCCTCCCAGAGCAAATGCATTGATTCATTCATACCAATTACCAGGTCCTAACGTGGGTAACTGTAATGCATTCCACAGCCCATGAGTTGTCTTTAATCTGACTTGGAAATGCACCAAAGCGTAACAATGACTCAAAATGGAAAAAAAATTGTCTTCAAGCTGCACAGCAGACCAAAGTGTGACCTGGGAAATGACATGTTAACACAAACCCATTCTTTTAAATACTAACCTGGATTAGAATCGCATATTGTGAATTTTCTTACCATTTCTTAAAATGATCTCCATGCCATGTAAATGCAACCTTATTTTATGAATAAATACTTTTCTGTTTGAGTATTTCATGTCATCACTGTGGGCTACAAACCTCTGTCAATCAGGGCATTGTACCAGACAGTCTCCCTTTCCCACTCCCTCTTGTAAAACTTCCATGAATTACATAAAAGTTGCAATTCCCTTCTGCCCACAGGATAATGATCTGGCACATGGCAGAAGGATCAATGTCAAACAGAAGGGGGTGATAGTTTTGTAGCTATCACTTTCAGTTGCCATGTGATTCCATTTGCAGAAATCAATCTCCTCCTCCTTGACAACTCTGAGTGTGCTATCACTGCAGCTCCAGTTCATCAGACAACCAAGTGCTCCCTTTAACTCAGGAGAACATTTTCTATCAGAGCCAAATGGAAATGCAATATTTTTTGCAGCAGTGGAGAGAGAAGGAGAAAAAAATAAGAAATCCATTGTATGTATGAAAATGGAGTATGTTCGAGTATGTATATGTAGGTGCCATATGTGACTAGAGTGGCTACTCCCGTGTATGAAAATAGCTACAAAGTTGATGCCTTCAACCCTTATGTACTTAGAAACCAAAGATACCTGCAGCTGAGTCGCAGCCTATCGTGGAAATATTCACAAACATACCCACGTGGGTAATGGATGTGAGTCAACTTTCGACTCACTGTGCTAGTTCGAGGGGCAGAAATAATCTAATATCTATCACTTATGCTTGAATTTATAGTAAAATTTTAATATTTTCAAAAGAAAATCCTGGTAATCTAAAAATGAATAATACTCCAAACAAAATAATGACACCACATGCAAGCATTCTAACTACTGAACTTGGCAGGAGCTGATACACAAAGAATAGGCTCCAATCAAAACTTGGAGGATCACAGCATTCTCACTGCTGGCTATTTATCCAAAGGAAAGAAAATCAGTACATCAAAGAGATACCTGGTCTGCTCCCCCATGTTCATTACAGCACCATTCACAATAGCCAAGATATGGAATCAACATAAGTGTACATCCACAGGTGAATAGATTTTTAAAATGGTGTACATATACAATATAATACTATTCAGCGATAAAAAAGAATGAAATCCTGTCTTTTAAGGCAAGATGGATGAACCTGAAGAACATTATGTTAAGTGAAATAGGTCAGGCACAGAAAGAAGGACACCACATGTTCTCACTCAAGTGTGGCAGCTTCAAAAGTTGAGCACGTTGTAGAGAGTAGAATTATGGTTATTAGATGCTGGGAAATGTATAGGGGAGAAAAGGATGGAGAGAGATTTGTTAACAAATACAAAACCACAGCTAGATAGGAGGAATGAGTCCTAGTGTTTTATAGCACTGTAGGGTGACTATAGTTAAAAATAAATTACTGCATATTCCCAAGTAGCTAGAAAAGAGGATTTTGAGTGTCCCCAACACAGAGATGACAAATGTTTGAGGAAATGAATATATGCTAATAACCTCGATCTGATCACTATACATTGCATACGTATCACAACATCACTATGTACCCGATAAATATGTATAATTATTATGTATCAGCTAAAAATAAAAGAAAAACTTGAAGCATCATAATTGCAGAAGCCAAGGGCCAAAAGAAGTTGGAAAAGATTTACTCTGGCAGAAGCCCCGCTCCCGAACACCTTTGGTAGCACAGTGTGAGAAGAACTAATGTGTATATTGGAAAGGCCCTGTAAAGGAAAATAGGAGAGGAACTAATCCATGCAGAATTGAGAATTAAGACACTGATATGGGTAGAAGATCAGACCACAATGGTGTAATGAAGGATGAAAGCACGAAGGCAGGAAGAGAGCATGAGCCTTGGATGTGTAACATCAAGTTTCACAAAAATTCAAGAAAGGTTAGGATGGCAAAGAAGGTAAATTCTTTCTGGTGGTCACTTTTGAAATTAGCTGCCCTCCCTCTACGCTTCTTGGGGTAAAGACACACACTTCCAGTTCTTAAAGTGCTCTGAAACTGGCTAGGGAAAAGAGCTATGTGCCTCTTAGTACCAACTTATTTTAATCACCCCACTATTCCCTTCCCTTGGTGATGGAGAACTTTCTACCCCAAAGCTATGAGGGTTTGTGAACACAGCACACCCAACACTGGACAGTTGAGATAACAGCAGTTTATGAGTCACATATTCCCACAGCCCAGGGAGAAGGACACAGCACACATACACAGCCACACATAGGTGACTCTTAACAGAGTGAACAACCAGGGCCTGTGGGAGGCAGGTTTTGCAGTACTAAGGAAGTGGGGTGGTCCCTGATTCTGTGGCAGGATGTGATTGGCTGTGTGGATATTCCATGAACTGGCAGGGAACTGAAACCCACCACTCAGGGATAAGCAGGCACTGTGCTTGTTCCCCATGATAAGGAGGGTTGTTTGAGGAGAGGACTTGAACTCTGGGAGCAGAGAGCTGTGGTTAGGCCATTTGACGTTCTCCTTGCTTCACCAGATGTTAAGGCAGCACACAGTATTGAGCCTTCATTGTATGTCTTATACCACACATCCGAGGAGGGACAAGAAAGCTGGCAAATGGACCACGCCCCCGGTTACAGCTGTTTTAGAATTTGCCTTGCAGATCTGTTTTTTTGCTGGAACACCGACCTCCAAAAATAAATGGACCCCTCCTGCTTCCTCCATTTAGGGCTTCTTTGTTTCTTAACTGTGTGCTAAGAATCTACAACCTGTCCGACTGAGGAAAACTTTCCACCTAATCACTCGTCTCTCCCCCTAGACTCACAGCTTCCAGAAGGGCCCAAGAAGCAATTAAACTTTTGGTTTCAAGCAGTTTGCCTGCTGCTTTCAAGGCTATACGTGAAGCAGAAACAGAGGTAGAACAAGAAGTCAACAGAATCCTTAATTAAGTAGAGTACTTAATAACAGCAGTAAGCATTAGGAAATAAGATTTGGTATACATGAGTTGCCAAGACACTACCTGGAGGATGTGGGTGCTTATTGCTATTTTTAAAAATATACTTTGAAAAATTCTCACTTGCCTAGACAATAGTAAAGGAGATGGAAAGGAAATTGGCATCCATTCAATTCCTCATTGGAAAATGTTATCCCCCAAAACAGTGCTAAAACTAATCAGAGAAAATACAACATGTGAAAAATGTTTTTACTTTCTGCACATGCAGCACATTGATTCTTCGATTTGCCTCTATTCGTATGTGAAGTAATTTGTATTTGGGATAGTTCCCCATGGTCTTTCTGAAGATATTACACTTAGCTTTCAAAGATCACATGCACATTTACAAGATAATTTTCGGAAATTTTACTCTAGTAACTTGGCATCATATTTGCACTAAAGATAAAATACTATCAACGTCAAAATTTTAGCAACTCTGAAAATGTCATTCCTTACTATGTCCTTTACCAATTCCTTTAAGCAGAAATGGTCATGCCATTGCTTGTTATTTAAAGTGCTGTTTCTTTCTTTATTAAAGTACTTATTGCACTGTATATTGATAGTTATTATACATCTATATGTCTGCTTTTCCCACACACAAAAAATGAACTTTTATTTTTATTTTTATTTTCTATATTTTTTGAGACGGAGTCTTGCCCCATTGCCCAGGCTGGAGTGCAGTGGTATGATCTTGACTGCAACCTTTGCCTCCGGGTTCAAGCGATTCTCCTGCGTCAGCCTCCTGAATAGCTGAGATTACAGGTGCGCACCACCACGCCCGGCTAATTTTTTGTATCTTTAGTAGAGATGGGGTTTCACCATGTTGGCCAGGCTGGTCTCAAACTCCTGACCTCATGATCCACCCACCTCAGACTCCCAAAGTGCTGGGATTACAGGTGTGAGTCACCGTGCTGGGCCAAAAAATGAACTTTTTAAAGCAAGGCATGATCTTACTTCTTCTTTATAGTAACATCCCCATCACTAGCAGAATTAGCTAACATATAATCGTTTTCTACAAGTTTTTGCGAAATGAGTGATTGAGTTAATGAATGGCATCCCTGTAAACACTACATTTAGATACACAATGTCTATTTGACATTTCCACTGGAATAACCATTAGCTACTTCAAAAGTAAGATATCCAAAAGGACATCTTGAGTTCCATTCCCTCAAATCTTCTTCTTACTCAGAACTTTTTATCTCAGGAAATAACAGCACTATACACGGTTGTTGAGCCCAGAAATGCACAAGTCAGCAGAAGGAAAACATTCCCCAACTTCTTAATCCAATCCAACAGCATGTTCCATGTCCAAAGCATAACACGTACCCACTCACATATCTCCATTCTGTTACTATTGTCCTAATCTAAACCACCACCATCTTTCATCTGACTACCTGCTTCTTCTCTTGCCCTAGCCTAGTATTTAGGATAACCTTTTAAACATATAAATCATATCATATCACTATTTTGCTTGACACCTGCCAGGAGATTCCCATTTCTCCTACATTAAAGTACCTGGGCCTAAAGTGACTGATATGTGTAACCTTTCTACTCCCCTAACTTCATCTTCCACTGACTTCATTTCCCTCCATCTTTACCAGCCTCGCTGGCTTCAGAAATCTTCAGACAGCCCAAGCTCACTCATGTAGTTTTATTTAGAAGTTGTTTCCTTTGGACAAATTATTGGTCCCCCAAATGTGTTTGTGGCAAGTTCCTTTTGGTCATTGAGGTTTTAACTTAAATGCCATCTTCTTTGTAATACCTTTCTGATTTCCCAACCTAAAGCAAACCCTAGGGCATTGTCTTTCACATCATCTGGCCATATGTTTATCACAATGTCAAAGGACCACATATTTATAGTGCTCTGATGTTTTCTTATTTGTTTTCTCATGCCAGTGTTTATTGTTCAGGCTAATTTTCCAGGGCTTTGAACAGTGCCTGACACATAAAAGATCTTTATTAAACAGTGGTTGAGAATAAATAATTTCATAAATACATTAAGAAACTGAATCAATGAGTATATTAATGAGTTTGGGAACAAATGTATGAATAAAGGAGTTTTATTTCTTGATATTTGTTATTTATATTATCTTGATTGCATCAACACAAATATGAAATATTATGTATTAACCATAAGCTGTCCACATTATAAACTTTATATGTGGTATACATACACTAATAAAGTCTAATAAAAACCAGCCTTATAAAACTAGGAGTATAATCAGCCCTCTATACCTGTTGGTTCCACATCTGTTCATTCAACCAACCACAGATCAAAAATATTCAAAAATACAAGATAATACACATTTTTAAATGCAATATAACAACTATTTACATAGCAACCTAATGAAGAGGATCTGCAATAAACCTACAATAACATCATTCTCTTTTTTTTCTTTTTTCAAGACAGGGTCTTGCTCTGTTGCCCCGATTGGAGTGCAATGGTACAATCACAGTTCACTGCAGCCTCGACCTCTCTAGTTCAAGTGATCCTCCTGACTCTGCCTTCTTAGTGGCTGGAACTATAGGCACGCATCACTATGCCTGGCTTTTAAAAAAAATTTTGTTAAGATGGGGTCTCCCTATGTTGCCCAGGCTGATCTTGAACACCTGGGCTCAAGGGATCCTCCTGTCTTGGCCTCCCAAAGTATTGAGATTACAAGCATGAGCCACTATGCCTGGTCCTAACATAATTCGTAGGATACTGCACTTACTTCCTAAGATCAAGAACAAAGTGAGGACATTCACCCTAATCACTTCTATTTAACATTGTACTGGATGTTCTGGTCAGGATAATAAGGCAAGAAAAAGGATCAAAAATAATAGAAATTAGAAAAAAATAGGTAAACTCTCCTTATTTTTAAGCAACATGACTGGTGAAAAGCCCCATGGATTTTACAAAAAGTTATTAAAACTAATAAGACAGCTTATCAATTTAAAAAGTTACAAGGCCAATATAGAAAAACAAATTTTATCTCTATTTACTTGCACTGAGTAATCTGAAATACAAAATTTTAAAATATTAATTAGAATAACGTCAAAAACATGAAACACTTAAGAGTGGATCTACCAAAACATATATAATATCTATCCACTGAAAATTACAAAGCATTGCTGAGAGAAACTAAAGAAGACTTAAATAAGTGAACATATTCATGGATTGAAAGTGTCAATATTGTTCAGATGTCAAATATTTCCAATTGATATATATACTCAATGCAATTCCAATCAAAATCCCAAGTTTTTTTGTAGGAATTGACAAATTTTACATTTAGTTTGAGAATGAAAAAGACTCAGAATAATCAAAACAAATTTGAAGATTATGAAAGTTGGAGAGCTTATACATCCCTATTTCAATATTTACTATAAAGCTATAGCTATCAAACACTATGGTATTGGCATAAACAAAAAAATCAACGTGACAAAATAGAGTTGAGAAATAGATTATCACATATGTAGTCACTTGATTTTCAACAAAGGAGACATGATTTCATGGAAAAAAATGATTATCTTTTCAACAGCTGGTGATGGAATCATTGTATTTCCATACAACAAAAAATGAAATTTAATTCATACCTCACACCACATACAAAAATTAACTCAAAATAAACCATGGACCTGAATATGAAACCAAAACCTATAAAACCTCAAGAAGAAAATACAAAAGAAAGTCTTTGTGACTTTGAATTGCAAAAGAAAAAGAAGAAAAATATCACAGAACCTATGGTTCTTATTTAGAAGGGAGTTAAAAATGGGGTCAGTTAGTTCTTTCTTAGTGGAAGAAATTTGCAGATTTTAGTGATTCATAGTAATAATAAATCACTTGAAATATTTTTGGTATTATTATACTTGAAGTTCTGGGATATATGTTCAGAAAGTGCAGGTTTGTTACATAGGTATATATGTGCCATAGTGGTTTGCTGCACCCATCAACCCATCACCTGCATTAGGTATTTCTCCTAATGCTATCCCTCACCTTGCCCCCAACCCCCTCACAGGCCCCAATGTGTGATGTTCTCCTCTCTGTGCCTATATGTTCTCATCTTCAGCTCCCACTTATGAGTGAGAATATGTGGTGTTTGGTTTTCTGTTCCTCTGTTAATTTGATGAGAATGATGGTTTCCAGCTTTATTCATATCCCTGCAAAGGATATGAACTCATTCTTTGTTATGGCTGCATAATATTCCATAGTGTATATGTGCCACATTTTCTTTATCCAGTCTAACATTGATGGGCATTTTGTTGGGTTTAATATTAATAAAAACTCTGCTGTAAGGTTGATTAAGAGGGATTTTCTAATTCTTCCAATTTGTTATTAGAATTATTAATTGAACATATATTAAATAAGGGAAAGAAAGACATATAACATATGTATTGAGCAGGATAAATTCTATTATTTTCCAATAGATTCTACCTGGATTATTTTGTTCATGTTTGCTCTTTGCACTCACTAGAAATTGCCTAGCTCTTTCTTGAGATATATCCATGACATGTCTTCTTCAACTTACAGCTTCTCCTAATGACAACCAGGACAGGTAGGATACCTACCATCCAGCACTGTTTCATGATGAAAACCCAGAGACAGATGATTTTCCAAAACTATAAAGAATATGGCATTGAGTAGGGCACCAACGTCACAGAGAAGCTCACCATCTGGTGGTGGAAGGCACTGCTACAGAACTGATATAAATAAGACTTGATAAGATCTCAAAATAATAGAGGCCAGCTGGTTGTGTTTAACTGTGAAAAGGCAGGTGGCTGCAATTACAGAAATAAGCAGCAAGGTCTGAATGGGGCAGCAAGCCAGAAAATGGGGGTGGTGCTGACCTTCAGAGAGATATAGGGATGGTCATATAGAACACAGTGCCTTGGAGACAGGATGGATGGGCAACCTACAAGGATGCTTGCTCAATCTATATAATCAAAATAATTCAAGGATGGATGATCAGGAAGCTAGGGCATCCACTTCAATAAAAATCATGACCCCTTCCCGCTTTCTAGATCTAAGTGAGAGTTTAGACCCACAAGAGAATGGCAGAAAGAGAGGCCAGGTCTTCAGCAGGAAGGACTCTGCAACACCACTACAGGTGTGCACTCTAGTTATTCCGTCAGTCCTTCCTCTGAGGCATTTGTGACCATTGATGCAACTAACTGTGTACCAGGAAAAGGAGAATACTCAGACTACTAATACATTTAAAAATATGTTAGACATAGGATATGAGCTGATACTGATTCTTGGAGATGTGAAGGATAATCATGATGGCCCTTTTAGAATAATGATGTATGGGAACCAACCTTACATAGTTCTGGTCTAGGTTCAGCTTAGGCCCACTGAGTTCATGGATCCACTCAGTGGTCATATTTCCAATTAAAATATGGATAATTTGAACATACTTGCTGGTTGGCAGAACTGCTATATTAATTCCTTGGTCTATAGGGTAAGAGTTGTAAGACTGAGGAAAGCTAAGAGGAAGACACACAGCCTCAGTACATGGTATGCAGACATCTGTTTGGCAAATACATTATTTTCCATTCTTATTAGGAACCAGGAGCAGAAGAAGGATCAGAAGAAGATTATGGTCACATGAGATGGGCAACATTATGTCAACTCTCTCATCCTCTGTTATAATAGAAGCTGAAGTGACTTGAACCATGTGTACATTTTACAAAAATTTTTAATAGTACATTCTATTGATGACATAATGTTAATCAAACTGGATGAGCTAGAAATGGAAAGTACATTGGAGGTCTTGGTAAGATACATGTGCTGTAGAAGATGCAGGGGCTCACTACATCAGTGAAGATTTTTAGGAGCATGCTGGATTGCAGAATGCTAAAACATCCCTTCCAAAGAAAATAAATTATTCAATCTCATATCTCCTGTCACTAAGAAAGAAACAAAAAGATATACCAAGTGACACTGCTGTCAAGTTTGAATTAGGCCTAGAGTAGGAATGGACTTTGCAGCAAGTCTATATTAGTCCGTTCTTGCACTATTAATAAAGACATACCCAGGATTGGGTAATTTATAAAAGAAAGAGGTTTAATTGACTCACAGTTTAGCATGGATGGGAAGGCCTCAGGAAACTTACAATTATGGTAGAAGGGGAGGAAACACATTATTTTTCACACGGTGGGGAGCAAGGAGAAGTGCCCAGCAAAAAGCGGGGAAAGCCCCTTATAAAGCCATCATATCTTGTGAGAATCACTATCATGAGAATATCATGAAGGTAACTGCCCCCATGATTAAATTACCTCCCACTGGGTCCCTCCCATGACACATGGCTATTATGGGAACTACAATTCAAGATGAGACTTAAATAGAGACATAGCCAAACCATATTATTTCTCCCTTGGCCCTTCCTAAATCTCATGTTCTCATGATTCAAAACAATATCATGCCCTTCCAACAGTCCCCCAAAGTCTTAACTCTTTCTAGCATTAACTCAAAAGTCCAAGTCCAAAGTCTCTTCTGAGGCAAGGCAAGTCCCTTCCACCTACGAATCTGTAAAATCAAAAGCAAGTTAGTTACTTCCTGGATACAATGGGGGTAAAGGTGTTGCATAAATACATTCCCTCCAAATGGGAGAAATTGGCCAAAACAAAGCAGTCACAGGATCCATGCAAGTCCAAAATTCAATAGGACAGTCATTAAACCTTAAAGTTCCAAAATGATCTTCTTTGACTACAGGTCTCACATCCAGGTCATGCTGATGCAAGAGGTGGGCTCCCATAGTTTTGGGCAGCTCTGCCTCTGTGGCTTTGCAGGGTACAGCCCCCCTTCTGGCTGCTTTCACAGGTTGGTGTTGAGTGTCTGTGGCTTTTCCAGGCACACGGTGCAAACTCTCGGTGATCTACCATTCTGGGGTCTGGGGGATGGCCCTCTTCTCACAGCTCCACTAGGCAGTGCCCCAGTGGGGAATCTCTGTGGGGAGCTCACACCCCACATTTCCCTTCTGCATCGCCCTACGAGAGGTTCTCTATGAGGGCTCCATCAATGCAGCAAACTTCTGTCTGAGCACCTAGGCATTTTCATACATTCCTGGAAATCTAGGCAGAGGTTCCCAAACCTCAGTTATTGACTTCTGTGCACCTGCAGGCTTGACACCAGTGGAAGCTGCTAAGGCTTGAGTCTTGCACCCTCTAAAGCCATGGCCCAAGCTGTACCTTGGCCTCTTTTACGCATGACTGGAGCAGCTGGGAGGCAAGGCACCAAGTCCCTAGACTGCACACAGTAAGTTGAAGAAGACATGTCATGGATATATCTCAAGAAAGAGCTAGGCAATTTCTAGTGAGTGCAAAGAGCAAACATGAACAAAATGATCCAGGTAGAATCTGTTGGAAAATAATAGAATTTATCCTGCTCAATACATATGTTATATGTCTTTCTTTCCCTTATTTAATATATGTTCAATTAATAATTCTAATAACAAATTAGAAGAATTAGAAAATCTTTATTAATCAACCTCATGGCAGAGTTTTTATTAATATTAATAAATATTAATTAAATATTTGTGGGCCTGGCCCACAAAACCATTTTTTCTTCATAGGCCTCCTGGCCTGTCATGGGAGGGGCTGCCATAAAGGTCTCTGACATGCCCTGGAGACATTTTCCTGATTGTCTTGGTGATTAACATTCTTCCCTCTGTTACTTATGCAAATTTCCGTATCAGGTTTGAATTTCTCCTCAGAAAATGAGTTTTCCTTTTCTATTACATTGTCAGGCTGCAAATTTTCTGAACTGTTATGCTTTGCTTCCCCTTTAAATATAAGTTATAATTCTGAACCATATATTTGTGAATACACAAAACTTACTGATTTTAACAGCACCCAAGTTATACCCTGAATGCTTTTCTGCTTAGAAATTTCTTCCAGATACCCTAAATCATCTCTCTCAAGTTTAAAGTTCCACAGATCTCTAGGGATGGGGCAAAAATGATGCATTTTCTTTGCTGAAACATAGCAAGAGTCACCTTTATTCTAGTTCCCAACAAGTTTCTCCATCTGAGACCATGTTAGCCTGGACTTCACTGTCCATATCAGCATGTTAGTCAAAGTGACTCAACAAGTCTCTAGGAAGTTCCAGACTTTTCCACATCTTTCTGTCTTCTTATGAGCCCTCCAAATGGTTCCAACTTCTGTCTGTTACCCAGTTCCAAAGTCACTTCCACATTTTCAGGTATCCTTACAGCAGAACTCCACTCTCCCAGTAACAATTTACTGTATTGGTCCGTTCTCACACTGCTAATAAAGATATACACAGGACAGGGTAATTTGTGGAGGAAAGAGGTTTAATTGACTCACAGTTTAGCATGGTTGGGAAGGCCTCAGGAAACTTACAATCATGGTGAAAGGGGAAGCAAACAAATCCTTCTTCCTATGATGGTAGCAAGGAAAAATGCCCAGCAAAAAGGGGGAAAACCCCTTTATAAAACCATCAGATCTCATGAGAACTCACTCACTATCATGAGAACAGCACGAAGGTAACTGCCCCTGTGATTAAATTACCTCCCACCAGGTCCCTCCCACAACACATGGAGATTATGGAAACTACAATTCAAAATGAGATTTGGGTGGGGACAGAGCCAAACCATATCAAAGTGCAAGCTACAGAACAAACATCCCTGCCATTTGGACCATGTAAACTGGTAGAATCTATAGTACTACAGGTATCTGTAATGAAAAGAAAAAAAACGCCTTGTAGTGTTTATTAAAAGCAGCAGTTGGAGAATCATAAAGTATATCTTTAGGATTCTGAAGCAAGGCTATGTCATATGGAGCAGAAAATTATAAACCATCTGAAAAAACAGTTCTTGGAGTGCCATCTTGCTCCAGTAGACATGGAGAACATAGCTATGGGGCAACAAGATGCTGTGTAGCCATACTGCTCATCATAAACTGATGAGCAAACTATTGAGAACCAAATTATATAACCACGTGGACGCAAAAACAATCCACTATCAGAAGGTAGTGGTGCATACACCTGGGATTGAGCGTTGGCAGCAACACAGAGCATAGATCAACTGCAGGAGCAGGTGACCCAGACTCTCATGTCATCCACCGTTGCTGCCTTTGCAGATCTTCCTCTGCTAACACTAATTCCACATTGGAAAGCAAACTTTACAGTCAGTTTATATATACAGAAAAGGTGGCTTGGCTCAATATGTGAAAGTCAAATTGGACTATAGTTATACTACAGTTACATTCTTTGGTGACCCTGAGAGACAGAAGTGAAGAGGAATCCTACAGAGCTTTGGGCAATACATCTAGCTATTTATTTTGTGTGGAGTAAAAACTGACTGGAGATAAAAACATTTATATTAAATGGGCAGTGCTAAATGGCCTAGAAGCCCCATCAGAAGACTGAAATGAGGAAACATTGGCATAGCTAGGATGAGGAGGCCTTGAGAAGAGGTATGTGGATGGACACATAAGAGCTGTCACAAAGCATGAGGATTTTCATATAATATGTTAATGCCTACCAAAGACTGTCCATTGTGGAAGAGAAATTACACAACTAAACTACTTGGCCAGTTGAAGTCAATCAGTCTCTACATCAATCATTCCAGTGTTGGCACAATGATACCCATGTGATAAGGATGGAAACTATCCATGGCCAAGCATATGGAGTCTCCATCACCAAATCTGATAGAGGTACTGCTATTATTGCAAGATGTATACTTTAGCAGCAACCAACCTTCTGATATGATGCCATACTTCAATGAAACTAACCAGCACTTACTGGCAAGTAGATTAATTCATTCAACCTCTTCTACCCTGGAAGGAGCAGGAAATCATCTAGCATAGTGACACATAGTTTTGCTATGGGTTTGACTCTCCTACCTGCAGGGCCCCAGCTCATGTCACTATCTGAAGGCTTAAAAAGTTTGTTCTATAAACAAGGAGTCTCACATAGCATCACTTCAGTCCAAGGGACTCATTTTACAGCAAAGGAGGTAGAGTAGATGTCTAGTACCATGGGATCCTACCATCCATAAACTGAGGCACCAGCTTTGGGATGATACTCAGAAAAGATAGGCTGTCATCGTCTAGCCCACAGTGTCTACTCTAAATTGACAACAGCTGTTTGCTACTGTGACCACCCCCCCCAACCAACAAAAAGAACACATAAATCCAAGAACCAAGGGGTAGAAAGAGGAGTTTACCATCATGTTCAGTCATCCACTTGGTGAATACATGATTCCCATCTCTGCAAATCTAAGCACTGTGGATCTAAAGATTCTGGTCCCCAGAGGTAAAATCTTTCACTATGAGATGCCACAATATGTCCATGAAATTTTAAGCTATGGCTGCCAAGCACTTACTTCAGGTTCTTCATGTCAAAAGGCCAGTAGACCAGGAAAGGATATCCCAACCTGCTGCGGGTATTTGGACCTGGTCATCAGGAGGAGGTAAGGCTGCTGTCATACTTGAAGGCAAAAGGCAATATACTTGATGACTGGTGATATATTGTGGCATCTCTTTCTTCACCAATTTTGACAACAAAGAGCAAAGTAGAATCCATAGCCTGAACTCACACCTACCCTGATGCTCAGACTCCGCAGAGATGTTAGTGTCACCTAAACCAGCAGAAGTGCCAGATGAATTAAAGGATATCTAGAATGGGTACAGGAAGATGATGAGTATCAGTTGTGATTCCAAGACCACATAGTTTTTCCCACTAACATTCCTCTTGTAAGTGTTTCTAGGAAAGAAAACTACTAGAATTCCATGTAAGCTGTTCCTAGGCAGGTGAGCATATTTCATGAAGCAAGTGGTGCTGAGTGATTCAACGTGTGGATCATGCTGTAAACTGTGCTTCTCCTCCCTTCCTTCTTCAGCACTGAGAAATTCATTCCCTTGGTTGCTGGCAGCATTGCCCATCTATGATTCACAAGATTACCCTTGGCCAAAGGGAACTGCTTTCTCAAGATGGCGTCACC
This sequence comes from Chlorocebus sabaeus, assembly GCF_047675955.1. Classification (NCBI taxonomy): domain Eukaryota; kingdom Metazoa; phylum Chordata; class Mammalia; order Primates; family Cercopithecidae; genus Chlorocebus; species Chlorocebus sabaeus. Next base: position 89,041,534 of record NC_132914.1, read on the forward strand.
TCTCTGTGTTAGCCCACTTCCAACATCTATCTGGTCAATGTGTTGGTATAATGTCCCAACACCTTGCCTCAGTTTCGGACACATCTGAAAGGCCATCTCAGCTTCAGAGCTCCCTGGGAAATCAGCTGAAGAGTTTGTGGAAACTGTTATCACAATTCACCTTCTTCCTCTGCTCAATCCTCTCTCCCTCCTTCCCCACAAGTATTGTTCTTGAGGTTGAAACCACCCCTTTCCCCAGTAAACTTTCTGCATACTAGTCACTGTCTCAAAGTCTATTTCTTGGAGAACTAAAATTATAATATTGGCAGATCATTTTAATCCAATCTGAGAAACTCTTTTGATCACTACATTTAATTTATTAATTTATTAATTTATTAATGTATTGTAATTGTAGCTGAATTAAGACTATCTTCAGCATTGATTCACGTTACATATTTACCACACTCTCTCCCTTTCTTTTTCTTATCCTGCTTTTGGTTGTTTTGAAAGTTACACAAAATATTTTTTATACATTTTTTAAGTTGAGCTTTATTTATTTAGGACTTCTATTATATTTGTTTATTATTTTATATCAGTTTCCCAAGTGTACTCTTATTTGTGAAAAGGATGAGTATTTAGTATGTGCCCTACTCTTACCTGGTGTTTGTATGATAAGATTTAGGATTTTAGTTCTGGATTTTTTTTTTTTTAAGAGACAGTATCTGGCTTGGTTGCCTAGGCTGGAGGGCAGTGGCTCAATCACAGTTTATGGCAGCCTTAGACTCCTAAGTTCAAGCGATCTTCCCGCATCAGCCTCTCAAGTAGCTAGGACCACAGTTGTGCACCATTACACCTGACTAATTTTTGTGGGGTTTTTTTGTTGTTGTTGTTTTGGGTTTTTTTTGTAGTCAGGATCTTGCAATGTTTCCCAGACTGGTCTTGATCTTCTGAGCTCAGACGATACTCCCACCTCAGCCTCCAAAAGTTCTGGGATTACAGGTGTGAACCACTGCACTGGGCCCTGGATTGTCATTGATATTGTAAGGACAGAAATGCGTGATACATTGATTACTCATCCATCATAAGGGTCACTCCTATAACAAAAGATAGGTTAACAAGAAAAAAGCATAACAGAAGTATTTAATCTAAGTTTCACATGACATAAGAGACTTCAGAAATAAAGACCCGAAGACCTGGGAAAAGCAATCTTTTGTTATGCTTAGGTTTGATGAAGAATGGACGGCCAGGTACAGACATGATTGGATGAAAGGGTATGATCCAGTACTAATAGACTGAATGGGGAGAACCCAACAAGGCCTGTTTTTTTGGTGTGTGTGTTTTTGTTTTTTGTTTTCAGATTTTTCTTGGCCTCTCTGTGCAGCAATTTTTCCACCCAGGTATGAAGTAGGAACCCCTCAGATGAGAGTCTTCACAGGAGAAGAGAAAGAAAGACTTTTCTAGGTGTTATGTCTTGCTTTGTGGGAGAGGGATTCTAGTATATATGCCTCACTTTGAAAAAAGGAATTCTGATTATTATGACTCACTCTGTCAGGAGAAAGAGGGACAGGAGACAGAAGAGCAGGAGAAGGTCAAGAAGACCTTGCATCAGAGACCTTCCAACCTCCTTCAGTTCAAAGTACTCGGCATGCCAAGATACCAAACTTTGGGGTGTCATGTTCTGAGCCGCATCAATACACATTTAGGGTATAGGTATTTAAAGAAAATATTAAATTCTACTAAATTATTTATTCATCCTTGATTCCCAAAATTCTTGTAATATCCTTCTGGATTTCTTGTCCTTTTTAAAGAAATACTTTTTCTAAGATTCCTCTTAAAATTAGTCTTCCTGTGGTAAAACTTCTGGGGTCTTATATGCCTGGGAATATTTGTATTTTACTCTTATATACTCTTACAGAGGTAAACAAATATAAATTTTTACATTAGGGTTTCTTTTCTTGTTTTGAAAATATTATTTCACTGTATTCTTTTTTAAAGTTTTTGAGAAGTCTGATACCAATCTGTTTCTTATTCCTAATGAAGTAATCTATTTGTTCTCTATAAGCTATTGTACTCCCCTCACCACTTCTTTCACTGATATTTTTAAAATTCAGCTTAATGTTTTTAGAGGTTTTTTTTTTTTTTAATTTGTTTTACTTTGTTCAATGTGTTTATTTTTGTTTGGCATTCTATGAGCTCCTTCAAAATTAGGGTTTCTTTCTTTGAACCTGAGAAATTAAGGTGAATTAGTTCTTCAACTATTGTCTAATTTGTTTACTCTTTATTTTTTCTCTCTCTTACAGAAAATCCATTATATAGCTGCTGAGACTTCTAGCTTCCATGTGTCTTAACTCTCCATTTTGATTTTCAATCTCTCTAGTTTTTCCTAATCCCTTCCTGAGATTTATTTTAAAAGTTTCTAAATCTGATCTTTAAATTCACTAATTTATTCTTTGATTGCTTTCAAACCATTCACTTAGTTGTTTATTTGAATTATTTTATATTTCATACCCAATATTTCAAATTAGTTCTTCTTTATAACTGCTTACTCCTGCTATACCAATGTCTTTCTTTATCTCTTTGAAAGTGATTTCTTTGTTTCAGTCCTTTTTCCATCTGGTCAAGTACTTCTGCTTCTTCTGGTATACGCTGTGGAATGTGTTTTTCTCCAGTGATCATCTTTCTCACATAAGTTATTGTGGTTCCCTGTGGTCTCCTTTTCCCTGGACAAGTCATAAGGACTATGGGAAGGGGAGCAGCTGAAACAGCCCAGTCCCGTTTTAACAACCTCGTATATATTTAGGGATTGGAAAGAGATAGACCTCAAAATATCCTCTTGCTTTACAAACGTCTCCACATTGGGCAAGTCCGTCTTACAAGGAATCTTCTTGCAGCCCTACTAACATTATGTTACCTGGATTTAACTTTCTTACTTTCAGGTTTTGAGAAAGGGGTGGGGAGAAAAAGTAACAAATGCTTCATGGCCAGCCAGTCTACCTGTACTTATTATGTGCAGCTCACACTAGCTAGATGACATTACTCTACAGTCCCACCCTCGAGACTGAACTGACACTGCTATTTATCTATCTTGAATTAATACTGGCTGCGTTGGCCTGGCACGGTGGCTCACACCTGTAATCCCAGCACATTGGGAGGCTGAGGTGGGTGGATCCCCTGAGGTCAGGAGTTCAAGATGAGCCTGACCAACAAAGTGAAACCTTGTCTCTACTAAAAACACAAAAATTTAGCCAGGCGTTGTGGCATGCAGCTGTAATCCCAGCTACTTGGGAGGCTGAGGCAGGAGAATCAATTGAACCTGGGAGGCGGAGGTTGCAGTGAGCAGAGATTGCGCCATTGCACTCCAACCTGGGCAACAAGAGTGAAACTCTGTCCCAAAAATAAATAAGTAAATAAATAAATAATAACTGGCTGCGCAATGATCTTCATGAGAAAATACTAGTGGAAAGCAAGGGGAGGTCGAGATGAGGGAATATCACAACTAAAAGCATAGATAGACTAGAGGTCTATCTACCTCTCTGTCACTCATTGCACCTGAACCTCTTTGGCTTTGGGAAACTATTATCCTCTCATACTAGACATAGCCAATTTCTATTTCCTAAGGTGTTTTTTCATAGCAAATGTATACCCACATCAAAATAATGAGAAATACTGAATATTTAATTAATGTATACTCACACCAAAAACTGAAAAGTATTGATTATTTTGTAAGTCCGGTAATGCAAATATTCTACTGAGACTGGTCAACCTTCTTCTTGCTTCCATGCATCTCCAGGGCTAGAGAAGAGGTGTAGCAGCCTGTTTTAGTTGGTCTCCCTGCCCCTCATCACTCAATCTGTGTCATGTAGACACGGTATTAGTCAGGGTTCTCTGAAGGGAAAGAACTAATAGGATAGATACAAATATGAAGGGGCGTTTATTAGGAGAATTGACTCACACGATCACAAGGTGAAGTCCCACAATAGGCTGTCTGCAAGCTGAGGAGTCAGGAAGCCAGTCTGAGTCCCAAAATCTCTAAAGTAGGGAAGCTGACAGTGTAGCCTTCAGTCTGTGGCTGAAGGTCTGAGAACTCCTGGCAAATCACTGGTGTAAGTCCAAGAGTCTAAAAGCTGAAGAACTTGGAGTCTGATGTTGAAGGGCAGGAAGCAACCAGCATGGGAGAAAGATAAAGGCCGGAAAACTCAGCAAGTCTGCTCTTTCTATGCCTACTTTTATACTGGCAGCTGATTAGATACTGCCCACCTACACTGAGGGTGAGTCTGGCTCTCCCAGTCCACCGACTTAAATGTTAATCTCTTTTGGAAACACTCTCACGGAGGCACCCAGGAACAATTCTTTGCATCCTTCAATCCAATCAAGTTGACACTCAATCTTAACCATCACAGACACATTCCTTAAAACTCAGATTTCTGAAAGCTCTTTCTATTTCAGAAAATACATAAAGAGCTCCCTTATATACGAAATTTCAATTTTCTAACTGAAGATGACATAACATTCATTTCTGTACCTTATTTAATAGGAGTAAGAACCAAAAACAATAGCAGCAAAACAACCTGAGGTTCATTAACCATAGGGTACCTCAAGCTTTCATTCTGGCATCATTTCAACTTTCAGTTCTTTGTTTATAATTCATATAATATTTTGCTTTAGACAAATTAATTAGTTGTACGTGTCAAGCTAGTTAAATGCATGCTAAATATTTTCCCAAGAGAACTCAGTTGAAACTGGGTGCTACTAAAACCTTCAAATGAACAAAATCTGTTTTTAACAAGTCACACATTATTAATTGGAACTGGATAGTGAGGCATATTTTTGGATGCTTGCCGAGAATAATTATGAAACTTCTTTTTTTTTTTTTTTATTGGAACAAGATGAATTAATTAAGAAAAACATTCCAGCTCATGATGGCCCAACTGCAAAGCATGGCCATAAACTAACTCACCTTATCAGTTTGGGTTAGGGTTAAGTGGAGGTCCAAGGATCATTCTTATGTTGTAGTTGGTACCTTAAATAGACCTTTTTCCAATTTCCTTATTTTAAATATGCACAAAATTGGATACAGAAAGGTAATATTATCAACCCAAAGTCACACAGCTAGTTGGTGGCAGAATCAGAGTTAGGAATTAAATTTATATTACTACTATAGCTAAAGATGGCTAAAACATTGCTTACTATGTACATTTTATTATATGTCTTTCCACTTTAAATTTAATGGTACATTATCTGTTTTGAAAAATTATTACAAAGTCTGGATACAAATTTGTATGGAATATGTTTCCAAATAATTGAGTCATTGCCAGAAAGAACTCATTGCCTTCCATAATGAATATTTGTTTTTTTCTGATTTGTGCTTGCTTAGCATCCATTTACTTTTTTTTTTTTTTTTTTTTCCCTTGGTTTGGTAATTTAAGAAATTGTCTTGCTTCCCTGATTCACAGGGACAGCAGGACTTTAATTTGATGTGTCCTGCCCACTCCCTGCCCTCTAACCCAAGTTAGTTCAATCAGATTCTCTAAAAGATTTTAAGTCTTTAGAATTATGATGTAACAGCAGGAAAAATTATCAGTTGAAGCACATTCATCCTGAGTAGTTTTTATTATTTAGAGCCATGGATCTTCCCTGACTCATCTTTTTCTTATCTTTTTAGGAGCTTAGTTCACTAGTTTTCTCATCACCCATTGAATTAGCCTGCCCTTTTCTTTTCTCATCACTGCTCTTCTTATCACTCTATACCCTATGTCTGAGGGAGGATACAACCTTGATGAGGTTGTGTGCATAGCTGGGAGTAGAGTTGTTCCCAATAAGAATTGAGTTTGCATTCTTCATTTTCCCACTGTTTCATTTAATTATAGTTTTGTAAAAGCACAAGAGTTTACATAAACTTTCACTTGTTAGCAGAAATTATCTAAGATTACTGGAACTATCTAGCCCTAATACCCACTGTAATTCACTAACCAACTGAAAAGAACCAAACACCCTCATACTTGAGGCTCAAAAGAAAGATAAATGTCTTAATGGGACTCTCTAAAGAACACTACTAAGAATAAAAGCATTGAGATTGGAAGAGTTTAATGCATTCTACTTCTACAACTGAGGTTTTCAATTTGGTGTCCATGATGATATATATTTTGAAGAAAAATAAAACTGAATACATGTGTTACCAGGGGATTCTTACATTACAACTAAGCTGACCGAGGAGGAACAGAAAGACCATACTAAGCCTATAACAGCACTCAATGATTATTTTAGGTGCTGGGAGTAGTTGATTTGGGAGGTATGGATGGCAGCATGGCAATGTCAGCAGATGAATAATGCTTTTGGAAGCTCCCAGACATTCTACTGTTTCCATTCTAATTGAAAAAAATATTGAATGAAAAAAGAGTGGGAAAAAAATAGAAGGAATGAACATTACTGCTGTTAAGGACCTATTATATGTCAGGTGTATTCTAGGTGATTATATTAATCATCTCACTTATTCCTAACTATTCTGTAAGGCAGATACTATCATGCTCATTTTTTAGTTAAAGAAATTAGGGCGGGAGGGGATTCATTAACTTCCACAAGGTCACACAACTAGTGAGCAGATGATTCAGTTTTGGAGTCAGATCTACCTGATTCTGAATTCTATGCTTATACTGCTACTATTGCTACAGCTGATGCTAACCTAGTACTGTCACTGTTACTGTTAGTACTATCATTATTATTAGGGCATAACGTAGAAAGCTCCATAAAGAGAAAGAAAAGTTGATGATTAGAAAGCTTTACTAAAAGAAATTTGTCTGCCTTTAGTGTGTCTTAGGTGTTTATTAAGTTTCATTCATGTGTGGGAATCTGAGATACTCTGGTTGAATTCCTAAGTATTCTTCCTTCTTTCCCTTGTCACTCTCTTTATCAAAAGAAAAAAAAATCTTTTATATTTATAGTTAGTTGATTACAGCCAATTTCTGCAAGGTAATATTTGTTACAGAACCATAATCGGACTCCATTGTGGATTCTATTGAAGCATTTGCTCATCTTTATTTTACTGAAATCAACATAGAACAGAGCAGAATCTCAAGGCCAGCATAAGAGTAATGGGAAGAATAGGAAGCAAATACTCCTTAATTGCATTTATCTCCTCAAAACATGGTCAAACACATTCTCTACAGTATGGTTAAGAGAGATGAAACAAACTACTTGATTCACATCCATTTGATCTTAGCCTGTCTATGCCTCAGGTTTGTTTTTTTAATCTATAAAGTAAGATACATAAAATAAAATAGATTAACACAAGCAAAATATTTGGAGCTTTAATACATGTATTAATACATGTTTTCAGTTTTATTTTTCTTCCAAACATATATCATCATGGACACCACATAAAACCTCAGTAGTAGAAGCAGAATGTATTAAAGCAGAATGTATTAAATCCCAGATACTTCGGGCTGGCATATAGAAACCTCTTAATAAGTGTTAGCCATTATTTAAATTGTGTTAGAATAAAGCCTGTGATTCTTTTACTTTTAGAGGGGCCTTAGCAGACCTCTAAGAGAAAGTAAGAATAGCTGGCCTCCACCTTTCTATGTCTTCTGGGTCATTCTGTTGAGCTGAGAGTGAAATCTAATCTTTATTTGAGTCTACATGTCTACTGGGCATCAAAAGCTGGTGAGCTGAATTAAAATGAATTAAAATGTGAATGCATAGAGTAGATTAAAAGGGGAGGCAAGATTTGAACTAATCTAATTTTTAAAAAAGCATCTGAGTAAAAGAAGTATAAATAAAATCTGCATCTGCATAGAGGAAATTTTAAATGAGTCTTTAAAAATGGTTCCAAACTTTTATCCATTCTCCACATCAGAAGATCTTAAAGATAAAAGGACACACTAGCAATTTACAAGTACGCCTGTACTGGAGGGCCTTGATGATTCTACCAACACAGCCTTTGAAGTAGCTTAATATAAAGCATGAACACTGTCTATAGACACAGCTTATTGTTGGCAAATATTCTAATAAAATTGATTTGCTCATACCAAGGGAAATAGCCTAGCAATGAATCAAAATGCCTTTAAAAACACAGCAAGATATTTTAGTATCTATATCTTCTTTCCAAAACTTGAAAACATCATCGCAAAGAAATAAGGTTTTGTATAACCAAATCCCTTTATGAAGTGTGACAGGAAAAACTATGGTATTTTTGTATGTCATCTTGCTCAAAGAGAGCAAAATTTTTGGCACCACAACATCAATTTGCCATGATTTTTAAATATCCATGTTTACTTTTAGGACAAAACGTCAAGTACATAATAGAAGACTATTGGTCACCGTGGATTGAGTAAATTATAAACAAAGACTCTTCCACGAAAAAACATTTAGCTGTGTCTGACAACTTTTTGCTCTATGCTAATACAATCTAACAAATATGAAAAGAAATTATGATAAGATTACCTAGGGTATAGAGAAACAAAACTCTTGGTAAAAACTAAATAAACAAAAATATTTTTAGAAGAAACTCAACATTTTCGATGTGCCAATCCTTTGACTTAGCAGTTTCATTTCTGGGAATTTATTCCTACAGGAAAGATTTGTACTGGGTAAAGCGCTCATGTGAGACTCCCTGATTCAATCTTAGGTCTGTAACTTAAAAGTTAGGGACACTCTCAGGGCCACCCCTGGCCCATAAAATGCCTTGATGCAATGTAGAAAAAGTTAAAAGAACAGGAGATAAAGAGAGAGAGGGAAAGAGAATCTACAGGATTATCCTGTCAGCATCAGTTTTCTGGAAATCCCCTCTGTTCTCTTGCATTGGTTAGTGTAGAAGTTTCCTGGTTAGAACAATGTGGCATGGTGCAGTAATAGTTGCTACCTCATTATTATGCTGATTAAATAAATTAATGTTTGCATAGTTAGAACACTGCTGGGCACTTATTAAGTGCCATAGAAATGTTTTCTCTCCTTAATAAAATGAATTCTGAGAAAGATCTTCCCAATATGTATTCTTTAAGACAGATAATATGAAGTCAGGCAAAGGCAGCTCACACTTGTGATCCCAGCACTTTGGTGGCTGAGACAGGAGCATCGCTTGAGACCAGGAGTTTGAGACCAGTCTGGGCAACATGGCAAAACCCTGTCTCTCTAAAAAATTTTTTAAAGAATTAGCCAGGCATGGTGGTACAGACCTGTGGCCCTGGTTACTCTGGGAGGCTGAGGCAGGAGGATCCCCTGAGCCCAGGAGTTTGAGGCTGCAGCGAGCCATGATAGTGCCACTACAGCCCATCAGAGGTGACAGAGTGAGACCTTGTTTCTAAAAAAAAAAAAAAAAAAAAAGGAAAAGAAAAATAGATATGTGAATAATAGCTACTTAGACACCATCCTTTTAGTTGTCTTGATATTATGAAACTGCACTTATACTACTAATAATAAAGATGAAGAATGGAAACAATGACAAAAACAATGAAAGTAACAACTAGTATTTCTGGAACATCCCCTCTGTGGCAGGCACTGGGTCAATGCTTATCCAGCATTATCTTCTGTAATTTTCACAAGGCAATGAGATAGATACTAATATCCCTGTTTAGTATGTGAGGAAATTAAAACTCAGAGGTTAAGTAACTTACCCAATATCATATGGCTAATAAGTTTTAGCCTCAGAATTCAGAACCAAATGTGTCCTTTTCCTAGAGGAGCTTTTAAAATTATCATTAGACATCATGAACACAATAATATATTGTATAGAAATGTACACACACTTGCCCAGACTGATCTCAAACTGCTGGACTCAAGCAATACGCCTGCCTTGGCCTCCCAAAGTGTGGGATTACAGGCTTGAACGATTGCACCCGGCTTGTGTAATTGTATGTACACTGTAATGTAATAAAGTGTTAGAAATAGGTTTTTGCCAAGTTTTAGAAAGGTAGCATTGGTAATTTCTAGGACGTGGTCTGAAGATACAAAGAGTAAACTTCATATTTCTGATTGTGTTATTTATTTACGAGTAGTCTCTTTTGGACAGGTACAGTTGTTTTTCATCTGTGTATGCCTCTGGTTAACAAATGGTTATTGTATAATAAATTTTACTAGAAATTACAATATATGCAAATAGAACTTAAAATCATTTTAAGATAGCAAATCTTATAGAATCCATCCTGCTTACATTTTTGGAATGAGACTTTTGTCATTGAGCTTTGCCTCACGGGGTGAACTACCAGTCTGCAACTTCCTCAGAATCACTTTTCTTGTAAATTTTCTATACTAGTTATGTACAAGGTGATCTGTCTGCCCTGTTCAGTTAGAGTGACCGAGTCTCATTGAGACAATTCCTAAGAAACCTTGGTTTACTCAACTCAATAATTTACTTTTTTCAAATGAAAATATTAAGATTAATCCTTTACCACTAGACTGAATGTCTATTTTTAATTTAAGAGTGGGCCTATATTGTAAAATACCATTAGACTAAACCCCATTTCTTCAAATTAACATTATATAGTCATTCCTTCTTCTTCACTCTAAATTTTTGTCTTGCATTTTTAAAGAAATCTTCCATATCCTCATATATTCAGCTCCATTTCAAAAGCTTCACTACAGTGTAAGGATGAACCTTTAGAAATAACTTCTCTGTATCTTTGCTATTTCTCTTGAATGACTGTTTCACAATCTGCTTCTGAAACTTAATCGGAAGACATGTTTCATATTCTCTTATAATTTCTCTGTTTCCCCTCTGCTGTTTTTTCTCCTTCTGTAATATACATCAGGAAGACACAAAGAAGAAGAAAATCATATACACAGGTGCATAGTAAACTGGATTTCTGCAAACACGTGAACTGCCATTGCCAGTGCAGGAAGACTCCCACACCCACCTTTGTAACTCTTTATACATGCTGGCTACCACTGAGTAGGGCCTTCTATTTATATTCTGTTGGTCTCTTTAGACATCCTATAAAAATAAACTTTGCTCAGAAAGTACAATGTTTAAAGATAAATATTTAAGCTCAGAGTTACAAATGCCTTCTAAAGCAAGGAAGAAAAGGATTTTATCTAGCAGTATATCCAAAAAGTATGAGTAATAGTGGTGGTAATAATAACAATAAACATAATAATCTTCTTTTTATTGGGTTCTTAATCTATGACAAGCACATTATACGTATCACTTCCATTAATTCTTACAACCTGAGCAAGTAAAATTAAATAGTATTATCCCCATTTTGTTGTTGAGAAAACCAGATTTGAAGAGGTTAAATGACAAAGGCCACACATCTAAATACTCACTAGTGAACCCAGGCCTCTGACTCTAATGTCTATATTTAGATTCATTGTCTGCTGAAAGCCTGTTTCTCATGGATGGTACCTTCTCTGTGTCCTTGCATGGCAGAAGAGGTGAAGCTCCCACAGTCCTTTTATAAGGGTACTGATTCCATTCATGAGGGTACCTCTTAATTAATAAATACTACCACCTTGGGGATTAAATTTCAGCACATGAATTTGGGGGGTAGACACAAAATTTTAGACCTATAATATTTACCTGATATTGCGCGATGCTATATATTTACTTATTAATTGGCTACCTGTCTCTCTACCATGTAAGTTTCAGAAGGGAGAGTTTTGGTCCATTTTGTTCAGCTCAGTATTCCCAGCACCTAGAGTAATATTGAGAACATCCAAGAAATTCAGAAAGTATTTGTTGAATGTATACATCAATCTAAAAATGTATCCAAAAATCTGGTGATCTCAAGGTTACCAGATGGCTCTTTCATCAACTAAATGGAGATCCCTGGGAAAATCCACAGGTTGCCACAGGATGTGGGAAAAACCATGCTTCCTAAATTTATCCCAGACTTAACTTGTTCTTTGCTTTCTACTTGCTAATCTAACATATTAGGTGACTAAGTATAGATACTAGCAGCAATGAACAAAGTAACCCATTCCCTGCCTTTATGGTTTTTACCCTCTGTAAGCTTATAATATATTAACAAACAAGTCAGGGCAAACATTTAGTAGATACAGCATGATACTACAGAATTTGATGACAAATGATAAGTCCTGCCGATATATTTTAGAAGAGTTCTTTCAGTGGTTTCCCACTTACTCACATAAGTTTGCTATTTAATTATCTTAAGGATGTGTTGAAATAATATTTCCAGCCGGGTACTGTGACTCATACCTGTAATCCCAGCAGTTTGAGAGGTCAACACAGGCTGATCACTTGAGTTCAGGAGTTCGAGACCAGCCCAGGCAACATGGCAAAACCCTGTCTCTACTAAAAATACAAAAATTAGCCAGGCCTGGTGGCGGCACCTGTAATCCCAGTTATTTGCAGGCTGAGACAGTAGAATCGCGTGAACCCGGGAGGTGTAGGTTCCAGTGAGCAGAGATTGCACTACTGCACTGCAGCCTGGGTGACAGAGCAAGACCCTGTCTCAAAAAGCATAATATTTCTTGGGGGCTTTTGGGGATGGTACTGGCTTGTGACGGTACTGACTTCTGGGTGAAAACACAACTCTATTAATTTTATTAATTTCAACTTGAAAATGCAGACCTTTATGGCCACACAAAGAATGTGACATAATTTTGCCAGAACTGCTGCATTTCTTGTCTACTAAGAAAATTGTCTACTACTAAAGCTACAGCTGAATCATTACATTGAAATTCCACTTCACACTGTGGCAGCAATAAACTCTGATGATGCTTTGTTTTCCCCACCAATAGAGTAGGGCAGTCTTGGGGAGAAGGTTTTAAAACCAACTGGACCTGTGATACTTCTCTACTACCTGCACCTATGGAGAACTAATTTTGTCTTTAGATTATCCAAATTTCTCTAACATTCCCATAGCCCTTGATTTAAAGAATGAATAAAGGCATTTTTTCTAATGCAAATTATCTTCAGACTCTGCCTATATAAACAAAATCAATGTATCAGATACTTAGCTAGATAATTCAAATTGTGGACACACTTTGACTCTTAGAACTTATTTTTCATAAATGGGAAAGATAGCTAAGACATACGATAAATTAGTAAAATATAAAATATGTTAGGTGGTGATAACTGCCAATGAGAAGACACAGAACAGGAAAGGAAATATGAAATGAAGATGTTTTAGGGAGAATGGCCTAAGATAGTGTCACAGAGAAGGTGCATTTTGATAAGCACACGAAGTGAGGGATCTGGCTGTTCAAGTGTTTGGAGGAAATGACTTCAGGTAGAGGAAACAGTAAGTACAAAGACCCCTTAGGAGTGTGGCTGGGCCTTCAAGGAGCAGCAAGGGGATTAGTGGAGCTGGAACAACTTGAGACAGAAAAAGAGAGGCAGAGAGATGGAGGAGGGAGGTAGTGTGCTGCAAATGATAAGACTGTGTAGGTTGTAATTAGGACTTCATTGAAAAGTTTTGTGCAAAGAAATGACATGATCTGATTCATATTTTAAAACAATTGCTTTGCCTGCCATGTTGAGAACAGACCACAGCTCAGAGCAAGGGTAGAAGCAAGGAAAGCAGGTAGAAGGCTCTTGCATAACCCAGATGCAAGGTGATGATAGCTCTGCAGGCAGCATTAGAGTCAAGAAATGCTCAATTTGTGAAAGTAGAGTCAAACAAATGCACCAATGGGCCACGCATGGCATTCATGGCAAAGAAATGGGTCACAAATTACACAAAAGATAATAGTCTGAGCAACTAAGAAAAATAGAGTCCCATTCACTTAAATGAGGAAAAATCCAGGGGCATACAGGATAGAACAGTAGTAATACCATTAGTTTGGTTTTGATCATGCTGAATTTGTGATGCTTGTTTGATATCCAAGTGAAGATAACAAGTAGGCAGATATATGAGTCTAGAGCTGAGAAAAAAAGTCTGGGCAGGAAAAATAAATGTTTAGAATCTAAATGGCATTGAAAGTCATGAGAGTGGATGAGATTTCCAGGCAGGTGAAAGTACATTGAGAATATACCCATGGTGGGATCCCAGGGACACTGTAGCCTTTAAGAGACAGGGAAATGATGAGGAAGCACTACGAGAGGAGTTTCCATAAAGGTAGGAACCTGCAGAAAATACATTCCCTGGCAGGGAGTGATCATGTTTCAAAGCTGGGGATAGGTAAAATGAAGTCTAAAAAAAAAAAAAATGACCATTGCATCTTGCAAGCTAGGGCAGGTTTTCTGCATAAAAAGAGGTTATCTATCCAGATGAATTCACACATTACTGTAAAAATGAAGCTCCAAAGTTACTATGAAAAGAGAGATGGAACAATTCAGTTAATTTTTATTATTATATCTACTGCTCCCTCAAATTTACCGAGCCTAGACTCTGGGCATGGTGGCTGGTAGATTGGCATTAGCATCAGAGAATTGCATACAAATCACCATCTTTAGAAGAAACTATTGGTATTTGTAGAATGCTTGAAGTTTACAGTGGGTTACAAGTGCATTATTGAATGTGTACTATTCAACATATAGGAATAGTAAATATTGCCACAATTAATGTCATCTAAAGGATATGGTGCCCAGTTTCATTTTGCATTTCATTAGAAATGTAATTTAAATCCTATCGTCTTACCCCAAAAGCCTTTCTCTTCTTCTTACATGATGCAGCTGCTCTTGCATAAGGATGAGTCCACTGATTCAAAAAAAGTATATGTGTGTGTATGTGTGAATATATATGTATATGTGTGTGTTTGTATATTTGTGTATACGTCTCTGTGTATGGGGGTATTTGTTGTTGTTGTCAGTGTTTCTCTGCTCTCTATTGATCTGCCCACATTCTCTCAATTATTTTCCCCATAACCACCAGCAAGCAAGCATCTGGGAATGAGAAAGTTGGTCTGCTGCAACAGAAAAAGCAAGAGCTTTGGAAGCAGAAATTAAAACTTCAGCTCCTGCAATTTCTACAGTGTGACCTTGATCTCATCACTTATCATTTCTAGCCTCATTTTATTTGTCTACATGATGTAGATTGTCATATCTACTGTAAAAGAGTTTAAGCAGTCAAGACACACAATATGTAAAGTCTTCCATCTAACCCCTTGGAGACTAGGCTAATTCCCATTCACATGTTCTTCTATACCACTGATTCATAGCATTTATCACACTCCATTGTAGCTGTGAGCCTCCTGCCTTAGCATCTTGAGGACAAAGATGTTTTTTTCCTGATTTGTCTCAAAATATAGTAAAATGATGACTCAATAATAAAAGTATAAAACTCATGGCATAATTAAGTTTACAATACGTAACATTATTAATACCATCGCTATAGTATCTAGATCCACAAAAATTAAGCCTATGACTTTGGCCTTAATGACAAGGGAAGTTGATGATTAGAATTGCATTGCCACAGCGTTTTGCATCCAATTTAGATCTTATATCTCTCATATGCCGATGATAACTAATGATCTCCTAAAGATAATTGAGTAATGCTGCTAGAATAAATCACTTTCCAACTAATCCTACAGGTTGGCATGACTCAAATTAAAGGTATCTAACGTCAGACACTCACTCAACCTTACCATGAAATCTCATCTTTTCTAAGCTTCTGGTGCTATTTTCCTTTAATAACTATGAATCTCTATATCTGCTCATTTTAAAGTAGAATCGAGTACATAGTAATTGCTAAACAAATGCTTGTGAGGAGAATTTAAAAATAAATTAATGATTAATGAATGTGGCAATGATAATTATTACCAAAAAGAAAACAATTTAAAAATAAATATTTTTTGTAGGTTATCAAATTCCAAAAGAATGAGGTTCTTGATTTTTTTCTATAAAGAACATAATCTTTTTTTTCAGTAGTGTATGCATGCTGTGAAATGTTTTTGCTTATTAATTTCCTCTTTACACTCAGTTTTTAGACAGCTGAAAATTATGAGTTTACAGAACAAGATGTACTTTCGGTTCTTATTTTATGGCCTAGTACTATGGAATGCACTATTATGAAAACAATTCTGAACTGTACTTTATTATATTATATTGTGCAATTTATATTCAGAAGATACTATCAGCACCAGGGAACAGACAAATTTAATAAAAGACACAATGTTCCTGTTGTCCTAATAGTTATTAAAATGAAACTCTTTCCAGAAGACATTTATAGTGTCTTTCAAAGATATTCTACATGCTTTTCAAAGATATTCTGACAGATCAATTGGGAGCTATAGTTAGGAACAGCGACATCAGGGATCTTAGAAACATACTGTACTAACCTAAAAGGAGCCTGTATAATCGTCCAGACTAACTCCTTCATTTTACAGGGGAGGTCATTAGGCTAAGAGACATAAATTGATTCTATATAATTTACACTTACATGTGGCTAGAACTGAGGACCCTGACATGTAATCAAGGATTCTTTCCAATTTTATTGTCATTAATGTTAGTAATCTTATAGGATATCCAGGTATTGCCAAATATAGCCATATCATCCCTAAAACAGCTCCAAAAGGCTCAGAGAAAAGATCTAGTTTTGACCACCTTTTAAAGCAGAAACCATAGTCTTGAGAGGACAAATAACTTAGCAACTATCCACTATTACCTTTATTATTTACCTGTTTATGTATTTTTATCTATCGTTTGATAGACTATAAGTTCCATGAGAAAAAGACTGTGCTCATTTGAGGTAATGCTTAATTCTTTATGCTTATAACATGTCCAACACACAAAATTTACTCAATAAATATTTGTTAAATAAATATGGACGTAGAGGCTGTAAAAATTTTTTAAAACTTAGGACCAAGCTCTAGGATATAGTCTGAAATTATATACATACAAACACACATACATAAAACATAAGGTAGACTATACTAAATGGCAAAAGCAAATTGTAAGATCCTTGAAACAGTCACCGTGATTCTTGCAGCAAGAAGTATACAAAAATTGCTAAGTACCTATGAAACTTAACTGAAGTTACAACTTAAGAAAAGCATAGAGAATACTACATCATAATCTTGTGACATCCTTCAGCTATTCTGAACGTCCTGGTACTGGAGGGTAGGGATTGGTAGTGTAGATGTTGGAAAGCCGAGTTCATCTGGAGTCTGTAGAGTGAATGGAAGCCATGGTAAATGGTGAGAGTATCTGAAAAAGTAACAGAATGCAGTCTAAGAAAATGGTTAAGAGGTGTTTGAGAAAAACACACACACACACACAGTTTTCACAGACTTACAGTAAAAATGGACAAATATTAAGTAAGAAACTATTGAGAATGAGAGATTAGTCCTGATACACGGTCATAGCTTTGTGAAGAGATGATGGAAGGAAAGAAAGGGAGGCATAGAAGGAAGAAAGGAAGGGAGGGAGGCAGGGACGGAGGGGAAGGGAAGAAGGAGGAAGTAGGAGTAAAGAGGAGAGTGAAAGAGAGGAAACAAAGGGAGGAGTGAAAGAAGGAAGAAAACAAGAAAGGGAGGAAGGGAGGGAGAGAGGAAGAAGAGAAAAGAAGGATGAGGCGAGAGAGAGAATAGGGAGGAAAGAAACTGTTGGGGAGATACCTACTCTACACCCAATGTTGTATACACAGTGCTTTTGCATGCACTTTTATTATGCTTTTACATACATTTTTATTTTAGTCTTTGCTAAAACTCTCCATTTTTAGATAAGAACATTAATGCTCAAAGGAGTTAAGCTTCCAAATATAAACAGAGGTGGAGTAGAGACGATATTCACTTAGAGTCAATCAGTTCCAAAGCCATGTACTGCACATGATTTCAATTCATTTTACACAATTGCTTTATACAGTTTTACTTTTTTTTAAGTGAAAGGAAGTTTATTAAGAAAGTAAAGGCATCACATTTTATTTGTTTTATTTATGCTTTAGTGATTACAGAACATTTTCACGATAACTTTATTGTGTCTTTATAGTAATCTTACGAAGACGTGTCCTTATCTCTATTTTATAAGTGAAGAAACTGAAGATCAATCAGGTGATTTACCTTGTGTAAGGGTGCATACTTATCAGTGGCAGAATAAGACTTAAACTCCTATCTATGGCTCTCAATTCATGATCCTTTCTATCATCATCCATTGGGAAATCCATCACATGATTTAAAGCATATCCACACCCACACAGTGCCATGTATCTTTTGAATTTGGTCTTCACAAATACTCAGGAAGAAAATATATTTTCTCACCTTTCATATGTGGCCAAACTGGCACAGATCTCTATAAGAATACTATTTAAAAGAGGAAAGTAGATAATAAAATTTGAAAATTCAAAGACAGAAGTGAAGAGAAAGAAATACTTCTCAGGATATAAAGGGCAATGTTTTTCTTATTGAGAAATGTCATGTCATTCCTTATTCCCACATTAACTAAAATATTACTTTAAGCTTCTCTTCACCATTCATAATTATCCTTTAATTATATTCAATAAGTCAGAAAATATTGAGGGGTTTTTATAGAACAGTGATAAACCCAGTTTGTGACTATGAGCTTAGGTATTTCACTAGCTCATTAGATGACTGAGATAATTTCTTGGCTTCCTTCTCCCTCATCAACTTAATGCTACTTGCCAATATGCCCAGGAAATGTATGAAAGAAGTAGAATGATTGTGAGACTCCTCATTTACAAAATGCTCTAAGAAAATCTGTATAGATGCCAACATTAAGGTGGAATTCTTTCAACAATGTGTTTTTAAAAGTTAGAAGCAGAAGTGCGTTCAGATAGCTAGTTTAGAAGATAGGACTTTTCTGAAAACACAAAATTAATATTTACCTGAATATTCCAAAATATTCACAGCATGTGTCTGGAACTTTAGATTCTTCTCTATCATAATATTTAGGGTATTGTATTAGGTTCTCCAGAGTAACAGAAGGAAAGAGGAAACTATGTGCATATATATGTGTGTAGATGCATATTTGCATATACATATACACATATATATGCATGGTATGTACCCTCAAAGTAAATTCCCTGTTTAGTCTTCAGTTTCTTCACTTGTAAAATAGAGATAAGATCACAGCTTCATAGCATTATTATAATATTGATACCAAACATATTTAGTACTTGACAAAGGTCCAAAGAATTGATAAGCAGTAACATTTATTTGTTAGAATAACTCTATAATATTAACGTTACTTTTATTTTTACTATTCATTAACATTTTACTTAAATCACCACTGATTAATTTTTTTCTTTTTTCGAAACCTTGTGTGTGGCATCAGTGATAGATTAATTACGTAGAGATATATAATTGTATATATAATTAATGTATTTAAAACATATTAATAATATGATTATTCCTATTTTATAGATGAGGAAACTGAAAGAGAAGTTAAGAAGTTTGCCCAACATTCTAGCATGGCCAGGACATGGTGCAAGCTACCATGATAAAGTGGTTAAGTTTGCCACTAAGGCCAACTTATGCAGCCCTAGCACTGTTGGACAGGTGGGAAAGAGCTTTCAGGTGCCTGAAGCATACCTCTTCGGGAAACAAGAGAGCAGCAGTTTAGTGTATCATAAGGTTCCTCCTCCTATTTAGCAGCAAGATTCTTCAATAGTTGCTATTCTTTACTTGACGGCATCAAAGCTAAAATGCTGGCTAAAGGCCACATTTTATGCAGATTGTTTGAATAAGCCAGTTTCTATGTTCCATCCACAAGTGGGCTATGGGGAATGTAACACAGAGGAAGAGATGAACAATACCTGCATTCCATCCCAGCAGTCTGACCACAACATACTCATTACTTCAAGCTTAACAACTTAACCCTGTCTGTTCCTACCTTGACATTTGGATGGATTAAAATAGAAGTTCTTTGTATGATTGTATCTATGGTATAGAAGAATAATATTCTATCATTCATTCATTCATTTCTCTATTTACTCAACATTCTATGTGCATATAAGTTGATGAAGAGCCTTCACTCACAGTTAAGAGCATTAATTTGCCCATTCTGTGCCCATTCAGTTGATTAAGGGCATTCATTTATTATAGATTGAGTGTTTATCACTTAGCACTCTGCATCCATACAGTTGGTTAACAGCACAGGTTTTACTATTAGACAGTTTCTAATTTTGGCTCCACTATTTTCTAATTATATTATCTTGAACACATTTCTGACTGTCTCTAGAACTCATTGTCTCACCATAAAACAAAGAAAGTAATATTTTTTCTCATAAGATGGTTCAATAATTAAAGGAGATGATATAAGTCAAGCCCCTAACACTATCTGGAACCTAGGTGGCACTCAATAAAATATACCTATGAACATTAATTACTACATACTTTTCAAAAATCGTAACAGTAAGAACACTCTTAGATAAACAAAATAAAAGATAAATTGAGACACAGTCTCTGACTGCAAGAAATTTATGGTATGACGTCACTAGACTCCAGCCTGGAAAACATTGAGTGGGAGATTAACTGATTAGAGACCTTGAATATTGACCCAGCTTGCAAGTATTTAACAACAGAATGTAAGATTACAGATTAATAGAAATAAAATACTTGGACCTCTAAAGAGATAAACATATGTATAGCAACATTCTGAATGTTAATAAAGGCTATTTTTGAAATTCATTGGTAATAGTAAAATGGAAATGGTAGAAACACAAAATATATTGTACATTAGATGTTATAACTCACTTGATTATGAAAGAACACATTCTTCACTAAAAATAAGTCATGTGCATTATCTATCCACTGATGTGCAATGTCATTTAAGACATTCCATCATTCTCTGCTTGAGCACTCTTGTGTAATATCATGAGGTGTCCAGGGAAGAGACAATGATAGCCAAGACATTAAAATGTAATCAAGATATGCAAATTCATATCTAAATGTGATTTGCTAGGAAAAAGAAATTAATCTAGGCATGGTCAAATAAACAATGTGTAATATGGATAATTAATCACCAAATTAGCAGCTGCAGTCCCTTGAGGAAATTATGCAAATTGAAAAGACCCCCATCCACTGACACAATTAGACCACTTAATGGCAAACTCTCAACAAAATAACCCTTGGGAATATCACAAAACAAATAGCCCAATCAACCTTAGTGTCCCAAACTCCACTGCAATATTTAATATCATCTAATATTGTTTCTTCCTAGTTTGAGCTTATTCAGAAGGGCTCTATTACATTTTGCTAGAAAATATTCTGATTCCACATCATGGATGATCCATTATGTGGTCCCCTCAAAGTCTAGTTTTTTCCTATTAATCAAATATATTTTATTGAAATCTGAAATATTGCAAATGATAGGACTTCATGAATGAAGAAAGACCAATTATATATTTCCTGTCAGTAACAGCAAAAGCAAGAAAATATTGATGCACCATGAAAGTGTGTACCCTCTGAGGCTTGGTATCACCCATTTATTATGTCAGCAGCAAAGAAAGGATTCCTACCCTTCACCAATAACTAATATCATCATCTCAGGCAGGAATATTTGTCTCCAATAATATTAAAATGCTGCCCCTAAAGTATATATAGTAAGTAATCCTATCTTTAGTTTCCCTATTCCACCTAAACAGAAGTTGATGACAAAATTAGTCTTATAGAGCTCTTCGAGATTGAGCCCAAAAGAACTTATTGGACTCTATTGCTACACCCCTGTCCCCAAATATGTGATACCAGCTCCAGTGAGATACCAAAGCTTTCTGGATAGAAATAAAAGATCTTTCACTTCCAGAAAAGGATTTATTAGATATTTTATTATTATAATTTTGCTGATGAAAAGACTAATCCCAGAGAACAAATTTTATTAGTGCTATGGTTGCTGCTGGTTTTATTGTACCTATCATTTTTAGATGCCATTTATATACTGGCAATACGGCTGGTGCTGCCATTTATTTCATGTATTCTCCCAACCAATCTAGTATGCCCAAGTTCAAAAACTCAGAATTGACAAACCTGAGCTGAAGATTCTAGGTCTTCAGAGTCTCCAAGTAGCATGCTACATGCCATGCCAATCATTATGTCAAGTGATACACCCAAGATACTGCAGCCAGGATCTCAATAGCCAAACTGCGAATGAAATGCAGCTGTGTTGTACGCTCTACTTAGTTTTTCCATGTGCAGAAAGCCATAACTGATGTGACAGCAGATTCTGCTTATACTGCCAATATTCAATTCCTCTGGCTATCTAGAGGACAGGATTAGACCTCCGTAGGAGTCAAGGCATTACCTTACCCTGTGAAGAGGGAATTGTAGCTTTCACATATATTTTGCCCTCATTCCTATTATGTTCCTAAACTTAAGAGTACAATAAAAGCCAGATGAGGACTGGAATCTATTTCTCTGTAAAATTGTTATTTAGGAAACTATAAACAAACGTTATAAGCATTAGTAATGGCATACCCCTCTACCCTGGTTAATCAAATGTCCAAATCTGTCTGCATCTAGAACCACAGACTCCTAGTGTTTTTAGCAGTGAAAGTGTTTTCTGAAAGTGATCAGAAGTCAACTAATCTGCAGGTAATGCTCTGCAGAACGTGAGGGATTCTAAAATGTACCTCAGGGGCCACTTCAGGGTGATACAGGTGAAAGGAGTGTCCTTCGTTATTCACAACAAGCCCCCTCTCAACCTCAGCTGAGTTGATGTTAATAAGGTGACATTTTGAAAAGCCCCTGAAGTTGGGCAGCTGGTTTCCACGGGAACTAACATGATGAGAGGGTTGGAACTTTCAGCCTCACCACACCCCCAACCTCTGGGATTGGGAGAGGGGCTGGAGATTGAGCTCAATCACCAGTGACCAATGATTTAATCAATTGTGCTTACGTAACGAAGCCTCTGTTAAAACCTTAAACTATGGCGTTCAGATAGCTTCTGGGTTAGTGAGCAGGAACTCCTCCACGTGCTGGGCGGGCAGTACATCCTGGACTCCACAGGAATGGAGGCTCCCGTACCCAGGACCCGTCCAGACCTCACGGCTTATTATCTCTTCATCAGGTTGTCCATTTCTATCCTTCAACTTATTCTTTTTAACACACCAGCAATAGTAAGTAACCTTTCCCTGGGTTCATTGAGCTGTTCTAGCAGATTATCAAACATGAGGAGGGAGTTACAGGAACCTCTGATTCGTAGCCAAGTCAGACAGAAGTTTTGGATAACCAAGGTACCCACTATATGAGATTGGCATCTAAAGTGGGAGGCTGTCTATTGAAGGCTGGGCCCTTAATCTGTGGGGTCTACACTAACTCTGGGTAGTCTGAGAATTAAGTTAATTTGTAGCACACCTAGGTTGCTGTCCTCTGAGAGCTAGTGAATTGGTTGGTGAGGAAAAATGCTACATACACATTTGGTGTCAGAAGTGTTCTGTAAGTACAGAAAAAACAGTTTTCCCTTATAGTCATCCTATGTAAGTCAATTCCCCAAGGTCACACCTGAGTGACCAGTGTTCCAGCACTTTGTCAGTGCCTGTTGCCACCTTGGTATTAAATCTTGCCTATGAACTGGTGGAATCTGTGACTCTTTTTATACAAATTCTGTCTGTGAATCACCACTATGACTTCTTTCCCAATTGTCATCTTTTAGCTCTTTGGAGTCAGTCAGGGTCAAACATTGATTTAACAAAGTGAATCTGATGATGAAGTTCTCTTCCTGATAAAATTCAATATACAGAGACAGCATTGTCTGCTCTGACCCTGAAGCTTTATACCAAAGTGACCTACTAACTTAGCATACTCTCAGTTCATAGCCCCTACTACCTTTCCACAATAACCAGGATTCTTCTGCTTGTTTGAGCCTCTCTTGTCTTATTACCAGATCACTCTGATCACTACCTCTATTGCACATTTATTGTCTCACTATAGTCCTTTGAACCTCATGTGTATGTCTGGTTTTCCAGTGTTGAGTTTCCATTCTCACTCAAAAACTCTGCCTGGAAACATCAGAGTCCCAGTTCTGCTCCGTTCCACCTGAATAAACTTAGACCAGCGTTGTTTGAAAGAGCACTAGATTAGATAACGTCTAATTGCATATCCATTGCTAAAATTTTAAATTCCAAAATTATTTAAAATCTTAATCGTGATTTTATTGATGATTAAAATTAAAATATCTACACCACTTTTTTGGGGGGTGGGAGGATTGCTGCAACTACAACATGAGCTGATACATATGAGTGATTTTTGTTAACTATACAAAACCAAAGAAATACATTGCGATTTCTGGACCTGGTCTCAGTTACATCATCTCTATGTTATAATGTAAAGTTGCAGGAAACACCAACCCACAGAGAGCTGCATTATTCAGATGTCTCTTTAAAATTTTCCTGAGCTTCATACTCTTGAATTTTCTGTGCACTAAGATGTGAAATCCCTGAGCTTTGTGACATTTCTTTGATCAAGAAAAAGGAAATAACAAGAAATCCTATCTAAGGAAGGAGTCAGAAACATCAAAGCAGATAAGTAGAGTATGAGGAGAAACATCCATATCCCTAACATGTCGACCGAAAGTTTTTATTGTTACAAAATAGTGATATCAAGCACATTGTTTCAGAGCAAAGTCTGAAGACAGCTACGTGAAAATAAAAGCTGAGTGGGAAAACTTAATTGGAGATTTGATTGTGTCCAATCCCTAGCTTTTAATCTTACTTTTTATTGAACTCTGCACATACAACATACATATCAACAAATATATACACATACAGGTATATAACCCTGGGTTTGCTTAACTACAGAATATGAAGTAAATAAGAACCAGGCAACCACTTCACGCTCGCCACTAGACACATTATTTGAGTAAGTTGTGATGGACACTACATTGTTCTTATATGTTAATCAGGTCAAGGCCATCTGATCTTGATTATAAGAGTACTTAGCAGAAAAAAGTTATGTAAGAGAATCAGTTTGTTAATTTTAGCCACATAATGGCAAACATAAGATGAATTTTCTGTTTTAATTGATTACAGCTAATCAGTATTTTTGATATCTGTAAAAATATGCAGACTAGAAAATCAATGCTGCAGTCAGACTATTGGAGAAAAGAAAGGTAAAGAAATACCTGGCCAGGCGCAGTGGCTCAAGCTTGTAATTCCAGCAATTTGGGAGGTCAAGGTGGAGCAGATCACCTAAGGTCAGGAGTTTGAGACCAGCCTGGCCAACATGGCAAAACATCGTCTCTACTAAAAATACAAAAATTAGCCGGGTGTGGTGATGGGTGCCTGTAATCCCAGCTACTCGGGAAGTTGAGGCTGGAGAATCACTTGAACCTGGGAGGTGGAGTTTGTAGTGAGCCAAGAGTCTGCCACTGTACTCCAGTCTGGGCAACAGAGTGAGATTCCATATCCAATAAATAAATAAATAAATAATAAATAAATAATAAAAGAGAAAAAGAAAAACAAAAAGAAATACCTAGTATCTTAGTACAATTTATTTTGCTATAAAAAATACAGTAAGCCCTCCACATCTTTGGAGGATTAGTTCCAGAACCCTCTAAAGATACCTAAATGCAAGTATGCACAAGTCCTCTATATAAAATGGCATAGCACAATCAGCCCGCCATATTTGCAGGATTTAGTCTGTGATTGGTTGAATCTGCACATGTGAAACTGCTGAGGAGCTGACTATACCACAGACTGAGTAATTTATTAGGAAGGGAGGTTTATTTAGCTCATGTTTCTGAAGGCTAGGAAGTTCAAGATTGGGTGACCACACCTGGCAAGGGTCTCAAGCTGCACCACAACATGTTGGAAAAGCAGAGGAATCACAAGGTGAAAGGAAACATGAGAAAGCCAGACTTGCTTTTACTGGAATCCACTCTTGAGATAACTAACCCATTCCCGTAAGAATTAACCTACTCCTGAGAGAAATGCATTAATCTTCTTAATGACTGAATTGCTCCTTTTAAGGCTGTACCTCCTAACACTCACAATGGCAATCAATTTCAGCATGAGTTTTGAGCAAACAAACTATACTCAAACCATAGACCTTGGAAACCACTTAGCTAATTGGTAGTAAAATTCTCCCCTTAGTTTTTCTTCTTTTGGCCATATGATTCCTACTTTTTCCCCTTTTTTTCTTCCTTTCTTTTGTGATTCCCATCTATTCTTTCTCAGCTGTGGCTATTCAATATACTTGTTATTAGTAGTAGTATTGGAATTATTATTACTATTATTTAATTGTATTTGCTTTGGGGAGAAGATAAAGAAGAAATCTTCAAGGCTGCCCAGTGCTTGGCTTAGTCTTGAGTAGAAAACAAGGTTTATGGGAGGAAGACTCTCTACAGTTAAATTCAGCCTAATTTCTACAATTATATTTCTGTCTAATAAATGCTTTGGCTAGGGAGATGGAATAGCAACACCATACTCTGTGGGTAAATGATGAAAAAAACTCCATGTAGTACAATTTTTTGTATGCTTAATCTACAAAGGTGCTTTTACTGGAAGATAAAGATTTGGTAAAGGGGTTTTTACATCTCAGAAATGACTACATGATTGCAGAATCTACTGTGAACTTTCAGCTTTTGCTTAATGAATAGCCTGGCTCACTTTATAGTTAATTAATACATACTCTATTGTGAAAATGACTTAGAATCCCTAAGGAAATGGTCAGTGTGGATAGACCATGGGAAGAAGGGAGATCAACAAGAGAGTTGTCCAGAACTGAGGCATAAAAACAATGTTTTTTGTTTGTTTCTATCACTTAGACAAATAACAGATGATCAATCCCCAAATAAAAACTCCCTCATATGGTTCAAAGTAAAAGTGTCTGTTAGTTTTCTAGCTTTGGGGAAATTGATTTTCATAGCCTTATACATCTTCTTTTAAATTTTAAAAGCTTAGCTATTGTATTAAGATGTTTAGGAGTCACCAAGCATTCAATGTGCTTCTCTGTATTTCCCAGAACCATCTACCATACCCTTCAGGAATGAAGGTTCAAATTGCCTCACGAGGTGAAGAACCTTGCTAAAGGCAAAGGGAATACAGAATGGATGGTGGTACAAGGGAGTTATAAATACAAGCTCAGCTCAGCTCATCAATTAAGTAAATAAGGACTGTAATTGTTATGAGCATTTCTTCCTTATTTTGTTGAGAATATGTACGTGTGTATGTGTATGTGTGTGTATACTAAACAAGTACCTATTTTCTTTCCTCTCCTATTCCCTTATCATGTAACATATGATATACTGACTTTATATCATAGTATTTCAGTATGTTTAGCTTTACATCATAGTACTTAAGTTATAGGATATGAGATATCAAAAAGAAAAGTGAACACCACAGAAACACTTTATCTCCACTTCTGGGGAAGGGATTAGTACATTTTCAGTGATATGCAGGATAGTTGTATCATGTTAAGCAAAATTATGACCTGGTTATTGTCTTTATTTGGAGGTTAAGTATGAGTTACAGAGATGAATATGAGTGCCCAGTTGACAAGAGGTGGTCTCACGATCATTTACTTTTGTCAACTTGACTGGGCCACAGAATGCTCAGATATTTGAACAAACATTATTATGGGTATTTTTGTAAGAGTATTTTTGAATGAGATTAACATTTAAATCCATAGACTGAGTAATGTGAGTGGGTCTCACTCAATAAATTGAAGGCATGAATAGAACAAAAATGTTGACTCTCCTTCAAGTAAGGGAGAATTCTCTCTGCCTACTTTTGAACTGGGACATTGGCTTTTTTCTGGCCTTTGAACTGAAACTACACCATTGGCTTTTCTGGGTCTCTAGCTTGTTGACTCACCTCCAAATATTTGGGACTTGCCCACCTCTATAATCATGTGAGCAAATTTCTAAAAATCTCTCTGTCATAGATGTGTGTGTGTGTGCGTGCATGTGTGCATGGGTGTGTGTGTGTGTGTGTGTGTGTGTCTTATTAGTCTGTTTTTCTGGAGAGCTCTGACTAATACAAAGTTTGATTCCAGGAGTGGGGTGTCTCCTCTATCTTTCCCTTCTTCTGTTGCTCTAAACATGAAAGTCATGGCTCCAGGTCATCTAGCTCAAAATGTTAGACACTCAACCTGCACTTAAGTGAGAAACAAATCTATATATGACAAGTGAGGGAAAGAGCTAACAACTAGTATCCTAACACAATGATAATATTTGGGGGGTTCACCTTTGTTCTGACAATGTCTAGAGCCATGAGATTAAAACTATAATAGGCTTTAAAATGTACAACCCCCAATAATGGAACATACCCTCTGATGGGTACAAATCAACCCACAATAAAATTAATAAACTAATGTCTCTATTCTTGCTGCTACTTGTGCATGTGAAACCATGAGGCTATTGATGATTTCCACATGGTTATCAGGAAATTCCCCCAAAGGATGCTTCAGGTGTGTTTGCAACCCAAACCGTCAACTATGGTACACCTGTAGTACCTATTGTGTTCTGCTTCTGCTCTGACTCTCCCTTTTGAAACATAATGCCCAAAAAGTCACTTGAAGAACCTGTTTATTGCTGCTACTTATGGTAACAACATGTATACCAAGAAGACTGCCTCTCAATACTATCAAAGCCACAACACTGTTTTGAGCATAGGTGGTGAGAATTGCCTTTTTCAAACTCTTTACTAGTTTTTGTCATTTGGACTCTAAAACAAAATGTGTTATTCACAACTCTCCAAGGTTGTTCATCAAAAAAACAAAAAGCTTCTCTAACACTAAATGATCAAAAACAACATAATATCAGAGGGTTTGATGGAACAACAGGTACACATTTCCCTCCACTCATATCCCTTTCCACTTCAACAAAATACATTTTTTGCCTGATTTGCAAAATGAAAGCCCATATACACTTCAATGAATGAACACAAATATTTGTACATGGTACAGGTAATGTAAGAAATCAAATAACTATTAGAAATTTTCTTTTACAATGCTAAAAAATAAAGCTGTTTTTTTTTCATTAAATTTATGTGATTGACATGATGATTTTCCTTACTCTACATTTTACCTAATCCTTTTCTACATGTGAGTATCATCATAATAAGCTAAACTTTCCAATGAAATGAAAGTCACTTTTTCTATCAGTGTTCTATAACGTATAAGAAGATGCTTAGCTACCTACACATTGAAATAAATGCAAATTATAAAAACATTTTAAAAAACAACAGTGATAGTTAATGCCCCTAAACACCAGAAGGCAGCACAATTCTAATTATGTCCCTCAATAATTATATCTAATGAGTAATTCCAAACAAAAAATAAAATCTGCAGTGG
Organism: Chlorocebus sabaeus; assembly: GCF_047675955.1. Taxonomy (NCBI): domain Eukaryota; kingdom Metazoa; phylum Chordata; class Mammalia; order Primates; family Cercopithecidae; genus Chlorocebus; species Chlorocebus sabaeus. The sequence continues at coordinate 89,070,589 of NC_132914.1, forward strand.
AAAGCACCAATTCAACATGCAACCTATAATAAATTTATCCCTGATGCAATTACAATGACTGCCTTTTTGCCTAATTGTTACTGAAAAGATAACAGCACCCAGAACTCAGGAACATTAAATTACTTGAAAGTGAATCCTTTCAGAAAAATCTTTTAATTGACATAAAAATGCTATATTTTCTCAAAAAATTTTCTGAATGATGCTATTGTACACTAATGATCTATATAGACATGTTTTTTTGAAGCATATACAAAAAACCACAACAGTTAATCTTATTATTGGTTATGAATGTGAAACTCAGTTCAGAATATCGATGTTTTGTTTAATGCGCTACACACAAGTTATACACGGTAGTGTACAGCAGGAGATAACAATGTGGAAATCAATGTTTCCAAAGTGGTGTTCTCTCAAAAAACTTACCAGATAACTACTGCACCATAACCACTTTTTCTTGTTTTCCTACATCTACTATCCAAAAGCATACAGCACCAGCCCCTGCAGAAAGAGATTAGACATGATAAAATGTCTAGGAGCTAATTTAACAGGAAAGTACATAGTGACAGAACAACAATGATTTGTTTGTAATGGTGGTGCTTAATGAGTTGTGATTTATTCAGATGACCTCCCCTATGCTCCCATGTCCTCATTCCTCCCAGCTCATACTCACAGCCTTCTCTTTTCAGCATAGTTGTGGGGAATGAAGGCTGATGACTGCATTTGGTTTTAACTACGCATTAATATTGGAATCTGATATTCTAGGAAAATTTGGTTATTCTGATTGGCTATATTCACTTCCAAGATTCTACAATTCAATCAGTGTTTCACTGAACTAAGTCTTGAGTATTCTTTAAAAAAATGTTAAAGAAAAAAAACTATACATGATTTTGTAGAATTTCTTTCACTTTTAACAACTGCAGTGCCTCAGAGTAGGCTTTCAAGTTTTTCACATAACATTTCTTTTCACTTTTTTTTTCTAGTATTTTACCCCCTCTCACTCATCAAGACTTAGAATGCCTATTTATGATGATCTTAATTTTTATTCTGAACTGTACAGAAAGAAAGAGTGATCTCCACTGGGAAAATTAGTTGCTGTTTTGAGGGAAGCTACATTCTGGTTTCACTTAAAATGGTTGCTATACTATTTTCTCAGAATGTGTTAAAAGTTTCGTGGCAGCAGAGTTTAGTATCTTTAAAATTAGGTGGCAATATCTTTAAAATTAATATCCACATTATAAAAAGAGAGATGATCATTTCTCAGAAACAGACGGTGGAAGTAGAAGTTAACAAAATGGGCAAATAATTCATATGCCAAAGGTGGTAACTACTTTTAACTCAATTAAAGGTTGAATAACTATATAAAAAGCATCTCAAAGGAGATACGCATCAAGCTTTCAAATACCACTAGCTCCTCAGCACAACACTGAAAGGCTTATTAACTTAAAAAGTTGAAATCAGGGTATGGAAATACATTTTGAGAGACTATCAGAAGTTCACACACACACACACACACACACACACAGTTGAGAGTAACGTAAATGTACTAGTCTTTGCCTACACAATTGTAATTCTTTGAATCTTGAACCATTTTATCTTTTTTCCTATACCTTTTCTTTAGAGCTTACTTTAGCCAATATTTATGCTGAATATTTTATTTAGATGTTTTGTGTTTATGGGAAAGCACACTTGATTATGGAAATATTGATTTTAAATCTTGCTTCCTAATCAATGATTAGGCAGTGGATAGTGGCATTTCAGTCACTATCCCAAATGGTGACAACAAATTAAATTTCAGGCAGAGTTCCAAGAGGTCATGACTTGTTTCAAAGATAACAGCTTCATCCATGTCCCTGCGAAGGACATGAACTCATTCTTTTTTATGGATGCATGGTATTCCATGGTGTGTATTTGCCACATTTTCTTTATCCAGTTTATCATTGATAGGAATTTGGGTTGGTTCCAAATCTTTCCTATTGTGAATAGTGCTGCAATAAACATACTTGTACATGTGTCTTTATAGAATGATTTATAATCCTTTGGTTACACACCCAGTAATGGGATTGCTGGGTCAAATGGTATTTCTAGTTCTAGATCCTTGAGGAATCGCCACACTGTCTTCCACAATGATTGAACTAATTTACACTCCTATCAATAGTGGAAAAGCATTCCTACTTCTCCACATCCTCTCCAGCAACTGTTGTTTCCTGACTTTTTGATGATCACCATTCTAATTGGTGTGAGATGATATCTCATGTGGTTTTGATTTGCATTTCTCTAATGACCAGTGATGATGAGCTGTTTTTCTTATGTTTGTTGGCCATCATTCTCAGCAAACTAACACAGAAACAGAAAACCAAACACCGCATGTTCTCATTCATAAGTGGGGGTGGAACAATGAGAATATATGAGCACAGGGAGTGGAACATCACACACCTGGGTCTCTCAGGGGGTGGGGAGGAAGGGGAGGGGTAGCATTAGGAGAAATACCTAATGTAGATGATGGGTTGATGGGTGCAGCCAACCACCATGGCATGTGTATACCTATGTAACAAACCTGCACGTTCTGCACATGTATCCCAGAACTTGAAGTATAATTAAACAAAATAAAATGAAAAAAAAAGATACCACATTTTCATAGTTATTATAGGAAGTTGTATAGCTATCTGGCAATCATAAATATGTTCCTGCATTAATATGATTAATACAGAGCAATTATAATTTTAGTCTGTGCTACTGATAGTTTTGTTATTTGCTAATATAGATGATGCTGTCTTGGAAACGTGATGGGGGGGCGTTTATGAAGTCATGCAAGTTCCACTGCAAGTCCAATATGCATTCTGAGAGAAATTTTGTTAGTACAGTAGAAATCCGGAGTTCTTTAGCACACAATATCTAGAGAGACTGTCCTTGGATGGACTATGTGTCTGCATATTATGTTCTCATATAGGACTTCTTTCAAGACTAGTACATCATTGCCTTATATTTTTCCTGAGGGATCAGAGAAAGATATTTGTGGTAAATGTCATGTCCTGCTTCCAACCCTACCTCCACTCATCAAATGGCTACCCAGTACTACACACAGACATTACATTCAGAAGAAATAACACAAGAGCCTTTGCCAAAACATACAGTGTTGTGATGTGGGTTCTCTCTGTGCAGAAAACCATATGTACCCTGTGTTTCTCACAAGCATACCAGCCTTTGAAATGAGACTGGACAAAATATCAGCTGTGAAAAATACATCCCCACCAGTCTTGAGGAAACTCTAGGCTTTAACTTTTCCCAAACAGTTTTGAGAATTTTATTTGGATTTATTCTTACTGTAGCATTCATAACAATGAATTGCAATTACCCCTTTCGGTGATGCCTCCCATTATACTGTAAGCTCTTGATTTTTTTAAATCAAACTCTCATGAGAAAGCTCCATCATCTCCATTTCAAAAATACTTCTGTATCTGTCTTCCAAATGGTTTCTTCTCACCAATTCCACCACTACACCCCTGCTTCAAAGTGTCATCATTTTTTGTTTGGAATTATAGAATAGCCACCTAAGTGGGCTTTCTGATTCTATTGTTATCCCTCTACAGTCTGCCCTATGGAGCACACGTTCATAAAACTTTTATATTCGAATCATGCTTCTTAATAAATCTTCAAGGTAGTTTGATGATAAAGGTCAAATCCCTTACCCACTAATTTCTCTAACATGTTTCTTTGTATTTTCCTTTGGTTTATACACTTCAGGGAGATTGACTTTCATTCTCTTTCTGGAACATTCTACATTTATTCCCAGTGAAGGCCCTTGCTCTTGGCTACCCTTCTGCTTGGATTCTCTGCTTCCAGATCTTTGAATGGTTGCCTCCTTGGAGTCACTCAGTTCTCAGTTTCAATATCCCGCCCAGTTTAAATTCCCTCCCAGGAATGACTTTCCTGACTTTCTGGATAAAATTGCCCAACCTCCCCTAGTCACTTTTTCTTATAGCTCCTTCCTTACTTTTTTTTTTTTTTTCATAGCACATTTTAGTCTCTGAAATTATATTTGGTAATATGACTTTGTCTTGTTCATTACAATAGTCTTAGCTCTGGGACCTGGGCCTGATTACACTACCTGCCAAATAAATATTTTTGACTGTCCGATTGATTGGCAGATAATCTGTCTTATTACCTACTCTACCTCCAGTAACTAGCACAACAATAGACACATTGTAAATAGTGCTGCTATTTGCATTGCTATAAACAAATATCTGAGACTGAGTAGTTGATAAAGAAACGTGGTTTATTTTGGCTTATGATTCTACAGACTGCGCAGGAAGCATGGTGCCAACATCTGTTTCTGGTGAGGGGCTGAGGATGCTTACTACAGTCATGGGGGAAGGCAAAAAGGGAACAGGCATATAGATGGTGAGAGCAGGAGCAAGAGAGAGGAGGGAGTTCCCAGACTCTTGAACAACTGGTAACTAACTGAGCGAGAGCTCATGGTAACTAACTGAGCGAGAGCTCACTCATCACCAAGGGGATGACACTAAGCCATTCATGAGGTGTCCACCCCCATGATTCAATCACCACCCACTAGAACCCACTTCCAAACTTAGAATTCATATTTCAGCATGAGATTTGGAGAGGGCAAACATGGAAACCATATCAGCAGCAACATAAGAAATATTCGTTGATTGGATTTGTTTTTTCCAATAATTATCTCCTTGAAAATTATGTGGCACTGGTTGAATTGTGTTTCCTAAAAAGATACATTGAATTCCTAACTCTTGATGCCTGGAAATGTGAACTTGTTTGGAAACAGGGTTTTTGCAGATGTACACAAGTTAAGATGAGGTCATACTTTATTGGAGTGGTTCTTAATCCGGTATGCTAGTGTCCTTATAAGAAAATGAGAAGAGACATAGAGACAAACACACAAGGAGAGCACTATGTGATAAAGAAGGCAGAGATTGATGTGTCTACAAGTCAAGGAATGCCAAAGACTGCTGGCAACACCAGAATTTAAGAGAGTGATATGAAACACACTCTTTCTCAGAGCTCTCCAGAAGGAACCAATCTGGCTGACACATTGATTTCAGACTTCTGGCCTCTAGAACTATAAGATAATAAATTGCAGTTGTTTTAAGCTACCCAGTTTGTGATGCTTTATTAGGTAGGCCAGGAAACTAATACATGAGACAAAGAAAGTACGAGAATGTCAGATTAAACCGTGTCAACTGCCTTTACTGTCATTCCCCTTATGAGATGCAAGAGAGTGCTCCACTTTTCATTGCTTACTATTCATGTGACTTTGGTATACTATTTAACCTCTCTAAACCTGTTTCCTCATTTATAAAATGGGATTTATATTGCCCATCCTATAGGGTCATTGTGATATCAAGATAGTTAACTCATGCAATGCACTTAGAACAGATTGCAACAAGTAATGAATATTCAGTAAAAAATAAATAAATAAATAAAAATGGCTTTTATCCTTATGCAGGGGTGAAGTAACTGTGGCTGAGAGTAAAGATTGGTGCAGTAAACATTAGCTACATAAACTCTGTGTTTCACACAACCATTTATTCTTCTAGCAAACATGTATGAGCTCCAAGTATTGGATTTGTCTCATTTTGTTCCAGATGGCAGGTTGAGTTCTTTAGCAGAGTTTCTTCAGAAACTTCTCTCTTCAAGGATTAGTGAATCTGGAGTTAGATTTCAGCTTAATATAAACCTCCAAATAATAAAATAGGAGTTATTTCTGAGTAAACTTGAGTGGAGAGACTAACAAGAAAGTAACTTACCTGGAGTCTACATGGCCATTTGTCAGGAGAGGTAAAGTAGATACATTACTATCTGCAGTAAATGCTGCAATTGCTCCCCAGTGCCCCTTTTAGTACTGAAGGACATCATTCCCAAGCTGCTAAGAGTGCTTCTGGCTGTCAGTCCATTCTAGGAATTGTTTTGTTTGAAGAGAGGCCACTCACCTATAGGCATGCCCTCTTCTTGGGGCAGTCTACATCCAAAATTGATTCATGTAGTTACAAAGATTCAATCTGTTCTCCCCTGCTAGAGTCAACAGGGGCTATACTACTGTAGAGTTCCCATGGGATCAGCTGAGACCTTTCCTGAGTCTGACTGGGGCCAACTTTTTCCTCTGCCCAATCCTACGTCCTTCCCTTCTTCTACAGATGTTGAGCCTAAGAGCACTCCTTCATATATCTGCTTCAAAGTCTTCTTCTGAGAGATCTCAACCTAAGTATCATCTGAAACCAATCAACCAACCTTCATATAAATTATTTATCTCACATGAACCTTTAGAGCCAAAATACTTGCCAGAAAGAAATTTGAAACTTTGGTTTAAATATGAATAAGATGAGACCATTTATCCTAGAAAAAAAGCAAGTATACAGGCAATTGTCTATAATTTATTCACATAAAAATAACATGTGAATGTATCCTCTTTTCATTGTATCACTTAACAGTAGATCCTAAACAGTAAAATTTGCAAGTTGAAAATTATTGGTTGCTATGTTGATAGACACACTGAAAATGGATGGATACAAAGAAATTAGAAGATGTCATAACTCCTGTTAATATCACCTTTACATTTCTGTACCCATTGGTGTTTATGAAGGCTTTCATATTCTTGCTTTCATTTGGATTTTATTTTAGTGCTGACAGAGGAAGAAAAGGTATTATTTCCTTTTTAGAAATGAGAAAGTCCAGTGGAAGAGCTAAGAATCTAGGCTGGTCTTCTAAGAGCCTATTTCTCCTCGACTCTCTCATACTGCCTAAAGCAACTGAAACTGTAGAGACAACACGTTCATTCAAAAAATAATTAAGGAATAATTAAAAGATTTTGACTACATGGATAGATACCTGGTAGATGGTACTGATTTTGGATTTATTAGTACTGAAGGAAAGTAAGGGAAATTTTGGAAGGGAATTGAAAAACAAAAAAGGTTACCTAAGAAGTTATGTGTTATTGCTGCTGTATCCAGGTATTCAAGCTAGCATCTATTTTCAGGTATTTTTGCTACATATTTTACAAACATTATATAAATTCATCCCCAGAACAGCCTTATCAGGTGAGTGCTAATTATCATAGTGGGAGTTAGTGCTATAATTAAGGTCGAGTACTATGGAGGGCTTGCTTTAAATCCTGCCTCCATGGCTGTGTGAACCTGAGCAATAGCTGACATCTCTAAGCATCAGTTATGTCTTCTACAAATGAAAGAATGGGTATATTATTATGCCTACTTCCTAATGTTATTGTGAAGATTAAGAGAGGTAAATCATTAAAAATGATTAACACATATAACAAATTCAATACATGATCATTGTATCTATTTTACAGAGGAAGAAATATGGGCACAGAAAAAATTGATAACTTTCTTTAGATCCTACAGTGTGCTGGTGACAGTGGATTTTCCAGACCATGACATCCCCTTAGCCTAACATCTCTCTTGTGACAGAATTTACCACCAGGTAATTTTCCTGACTTCTTTAAAAGAGACACAATTGCAACACATGGGAGGTAATCCCAGTGGCCATGTTGTAAATGGGACTCAGTTCAATAGAAAGTAGCCGATGGACCCTTTTGCTGTGAATTTCACGTCTAACTCAGCAAAAAGCCTTCATTCTGCAGAGCCTATCTCTCCAATGATGTTCCAGGATGGGCGGCCACTGTCTTAAACTATTGGTGTCACAGGTATATGCAGAGGCAGGGGAAGGCTGAGAGAGGAGGACAGGATCCTTTGTGGATTGGCAGATGGATTCATACTCAGGAAAGAGAGAAATACAGTTTGTGAATGATGATTTGTTTCAGAGGTGTTTCATTGCCAGTATATTCACTTTCTAGTAACCCCAGCTTTTCAGAATGGAAATGTGGTATTCAAATTAAACATTTTTAATCCTCCAAAAGCACTACTATTAAACTGATCTTAATTACCACATTTTATATTAGGTAGAATGATCTGAAATTCTGAATCCATCATGCAAGACATGAATAGAATTGGACTGCACACTAAAAATGTGCATACTTCAATGTTGTACATTTGCCTACATCACCTTTAAAACAATTAAATGGTGAATATGTGACTAAATTACCACACCATGTTCTCTGTTTCATTTCAAGGTTGAAGTGTCTTACCATTACAAATGTGGGTAAAACCTTAGAATGCTAGGGGATAGAATGGGAATTAATGGCTCTTTCTGTTGTTTTGGTTTGCACAAATTTGATGGCTTTGTGTAATTTGAATAATTGTAAGCTTCCAGCATGCTGATAAGGTTCACCTACATTATTCATTTGCATGAAATGCTGATCAATTACAGCTTCTCTCGGGGGGGAAAAAAAAAAAAAACAAAAAAAAAACAAAAAAAAAACCATTATTAAGTGTTCTTGCTCCCTGCCATCCCACATCAGCAAAGTTTAGGTTACTATCATCTGTTCCTACTCTGTTTTCCTAGGGTATCTCATCAGTGAATGTCTATTAATCTTTTTCTTTCTGTTCTTTTTATCTTGACTTCATATGTGTTCCCATTTTCGGTCTATTCTCATGTCACTCTTCCTATCTGACTACTGTATCTTTAACATTTATTTCAGGAAAGCCTTTAATTAATATGATCATTATTGGGAGGAGGTTGTTGATTACATGGTTGCTGATTTACTAGCAGCAACAAAAATGCATATGTCCAAATTCACCTACGATAAAACCCAGAAAACATTACTTTTTAAAAAGGAAAAATTGATTATCTGTCTCTGTCTTGTCCTATAAGAAAAGTCTGATGGTTAATTTTACGTATCAAGTTGGCTGGACAACAGTGCTTAGACATTGCCCAAGCATTATTCTAGATGTTTCTGTGAGGCTGTTCTTGGTTGAGATTAACATTTAAATCGGTAGATTTTGAGTAAAGCAGATTGTACTCCATGATGTAGGTGGACTTTATCCAAACAGTTGAAGACCTGAATGGAATAAAGACCGACTTCCTCTGAGCAGGAGGAAATTCTGCAGTAGACTGCCTTTGAACATGAACTGCAACATCAGCTCTTTCCTGCGTCTTTAGCCTGATGACTTGAACTGCAACATTGGCTCTTTCTGAGTCTCCAGCTTGACAGCCCCTCCATACAGATTTTGGTTGTGCCAGCCTCCATAACCTCCTTGGTCAATTGATCTCTCTCTCATATATATATATATATGCAGAGGCAGTGGAAGGCTGAGAAAGGAAGACATGGTCCTTTGTGTATTGATAGATAGAATATATAAATATGTATATATGTGTGTGTATATATATGTGTGTATATATGTGTGTGTATATATGTATATATATGTGTATATATATATGGAGAGAGACAGAAAAAATATTTATGTATATATTTTGGAGTGGGGTCTTTTTTTCTGGAGAACACTGATTAATATAAAAAGTAATCAACAGAGAATAACTACATTATTTTACATCTAGAGAAAGAGTAACTGGTCTATTACCAAAGAAGGTAATAGACATTTCATGTAAAAAGTATGTGGTCAAGTAAGTTTGAGAAATGTGGAATGAAGCAAAGTTGATCATGTTTTTTGTTTGTTTGTTTGTTTACAGTAGAAGTCCAGAGTCAAAAATGATCAAGAAGAGCTGGGAAAATGGGGAGAATCACAGAGAGGGATCCAGCTGGGAGAATATCACATATAAAGGCAGACAAGAGTGATTAAGTATGGGAACCTGCAGTTAGTTTAGTCTCTCTGGAACCTGGACCAAGGGGTTAGATCATGTTTCTCCCTTTGGAACGTCTTCCAGTGGCTTTCATCGTGCTTCAGTATATCTCATCCTTCTTGCTGTGGATGATAGGATCTTTCCCTTGTCTTCTTCTCTGACCTCTCTTCCTATTTACTTTTCTCTTTCTTGGATTGTGTTTTGCTCCTCCATCCCCCAACTGGACCCTCAAGTCCACTCCTATCTCAGAGTCTTATTACACCTCTACCTTGCACACTCTTCCTCCAGATCTTCTCCTTGTTGGTTCCTTCTCATTATTCAAGTCTTCCCCTCTCAAAGAAACCTTCCCTATCTATCCCAATAGAGTACAACTCTCTTATCTCTCTCCCTCTAATACTTTACCATGTTTTGTTTTCTCCATACAAGAAATCAGAAATCAGTATCTGAAGATTGTATTTATGTGTTCATTTTATTGACTCTCATCTAAACCCTTAAAAGTCACCTAAAATAAACTTGGTAGTCTGAAATCATTTATCAATTTATTAATCAATCAAACATTTTACTGATATCATGTGAATAAGGGGCAATGTGACTGAAGGCAATCTATAAGATGCCTATGTGAAGTAAATGAAGAGAGCTTGTTAGGATGACTAAAGGTGCAGAGATCCAAATGGTGTGGCTAAAATTCAGCTAGAAATATGACCTGGGAGAGAAGTTTAGCAACAAAAAGGAAAGAAGGCAAATGGAGGTGCTGGAGAAGGTGACCCAGGCTGCACCACTAGGAAAGCCATGCTGAATAGGCTAAGTCAATAAATATGATGGTTTTAGATAATGCAGACAGGTCCTAGACAATGGGGAGCCGGAAAGTGATGTAACGAAGCACTAAGCAAAAGATAAAATAGGTAAAAGCACAATATCTAAAGTGCGGTACATGTAGTACCACTGGCAAGACAATTGTAAATAATATGCAGATGTATGTTATAAGAAATTTTAGTGGAATATTTGCTAATATGTGCTACAAAAACTCAACATATCAAAGTGATAATTTTGTGATATGAATTAGAATCATGCCACATTTAAAAACACATACATTTAACACAAAAAGGTTGCATATATATTTTTCTAGCTAACATGCACCAGAGATGTATGAAAAAAAATTCATGAAGGGGGCAAATAAAAAATAAGCTTAGAATACTGGATTAAAGAACATGAAACACATTTTGCCTTTCACATCATCTTCCTGAAAGTTGTCCCTATCTCGACATATAACCAAATCAAGGCCTGGATCTCAAACCACGTTGCCTACTTCCTGTAACCTGCCATCCAAATTCTAGCACATTTCTATTCCAGTTGACTTAAGTTTGGTACAAAGAAAAGAGCTTTGGACTTAAAGCTTTAAGTATAATCCATGGCTCTGCCACTTACTAGATATTTAGCTTACAGGAAAAGACTTACCTCCTCTGATTCACAGCCTCCTTATTGGTAAGCGCAGACTATACGCCTAGTGACTCCAACTTCAATCCACCTACTCCCAGCTTGTCTCTGGTTTGTCACTGCCATTCCATTCATTCTACTCTCCATGGCCTCTTCCCAGGTCATTCTCAAGCTCCAACATCTGTCAGAATCACCCAGGAGCTTGGAAAAATGCAACTTCCTGGACCTCACACCCGGAAATTTTGATTCCTGTAGTCTGGTGGGGCCTGATAATCTGCATGTTTCTTAAGCACAGGTCCCGCGTTAGGAAATACTCCTCAGCGGGCAGTGTCAGTATGAGTGTTATTTAAAAAGTACATAATTGTCAAGTTATTATCGATGTTAAGTCACCTCTGAATCAGTGGTCCTTTCCTCTCTCTCTATTCCTACCTAGTTCATCTCCCACTTTCTTTTTGCTTTTCATGGTGGTTTAGTCCAGACACCTATCCTAGTATTTCCAGCTCAGCTATTGAACTTTTAATCCTTTGGCTGTTTTTGTCATTCCCTCTAATTCAGAAGACTCGTGAGAAAAGGAAAAGTCGTTACCATTGTAAAAGACACACAATGAGCTACCCAGTCCTCCTCTGACCCTGGATGGAGCAATAACAGACACCCCTCAACCCAGGAGCTCCAGTCTGTGAACTTTGTTCCCAGAGTCTGAATCAAACCCAGTTACCTCCAGATAATTGTTCAGCTGCCCCTTGCAGCTGCTCTCGTGGCTTGTGTGCGGATAATCAGCGATGCACTGCTCGAAAAGCTAATAAGGTTAATATCTACTTTGGTTGGGGGGAGGACTAAAATGAGAGGGAAGCAGAGGAGAGCCCTAATTAAGGGATTGGGGGAGTTCCTTTTTTCTTTCCCCATGACATAATCTAAAACTGATTAGGGAATCCTTGACAAGTGCAGGCTGAGCTCCTGGGTTTTGAACGGTTGTTATAACGCAGCACATAAAGGGCAGAGATAGCCTCTCTTCCACCTCCCCTTTGTTGGAACATGTTCTCCTCCCCCAAGTCCTCCCAGAAGATCTGAGCACAAGCTCTTTCTATGCACATGTATCATGCTGAGGGCTGCACAGTCACAAAACAGCCCAGGAAAACAACACCCTGCGCACAATATGTTCATTGTTTTGATTGAGACATTGCTGTTTGAAATGCGTTTATTTCTGCCTCTCGTAAATACTCCTCCGCAGTAGGAAAAAATAATACTAACAAATGCATTGTAAATAGAGGCCCAGACATCTTACACTTAAATTACAGTCACGTCATCCCAGTTTTATCCCATCTTTCAATTATAGTCATTAATTGAGGATGTAACCCAGAAACAATTACATCCATGAAATTCTAATGAGTCTCCTGTAGTTAATATAGAAAGAAAACAATGAGAAATGCATGCTGATGCCACAATCTAATCCAATTCTGTCGATTAAAATAAAGAACAGCATTTTTGTAACATGTAAATCTGACTTTTTTTCTCTATCCAGTTTTCATTTCTTAGAGAATGACAGACTCTGCATAGATTTGCTTATCTAACTAGTTTATCAAACTTCCCCTTCTCAATTTTGTCCAAAACACGTCTTGAAAATTCACCAGTAGAGAATATATTTTGATCAGGGAGGCATCTTTTAAATAATCTTATACTTTCATATGAAAAGTCCATTCTACTTAAGTGGGAATATGCTTCATATTTTACTACAACAAAAATAATTATTTTAATTATGATTCTGGAGATCATAGTGGCAGCTGAATTCTGAATCTTTCTGCTTCCCCTGGAAATAGACCAGTGAGATAATTAAAAGGAAAATAACAAAAATATCACCAACTCCCCTTTTACTTAAAATAGAAAACAAAGAAAATCCACAAATTTTAAATTATGTGTACATGCTGCCAAGAGCAACTAAAACCAGCAGAGCCAGACAGGAAGTCCCTAATGCAGCCATGATGCAGTGGCAGGAAAGATGGGGGAGTGTTGGCACTGCAGATGCAGGTCCCAGACACCAAGCAAAATATCCACTCTCATATATGTGAAGGGCCCACACTGAGGGCAAACTGCTGTGAACCATGTTGAGAGATAAATAGGAATAAGCACTAGGGGTAGAAGGAAGACTTAAAAATTGCCCAGAAAAGCTCAGAGATGATATTTTGCAAGCAACAGTAAAAAATCCACTTTCTAAATAAAAGTGAATGATTCCCATTCGCTCTGTCCCTTGGTGGAAGCAGCAAACAGAGTCAGCAGGAGACACAACTCTGGAAGATGGAGCCCTCTAGAACCAAGTTAGGTTCTTAGAAGCAAAGGAAATGTGCCGACATGGAAATGCCACAACCATAAGGAAACATCTTGAACTCAGGGCTGATTTTCAACAGAGACTCGCTCCTGTATATTTTAATAGTTTCTTTACAATCTAATGGCTGGCTGAGATGTCTGCTGTAAACTGGTCGGTTTCCCACCATAGCACTGCCCATACCATTCCAGCTTGAGCTGTGAAGCAGCGAGGTCATCCTTACCCACCCTCCTCTGCCTCATCCTCACATCCAGGAATATTTTGTTCTCATCTAAATATAAGGACAAACAAAAAGGTAAATTAAAAAAAGGCAAAAATAGGATAAAAGTGTGAAAAACTATAGACAAATTTTCCAACAGGAAAGGAATAATCACTAAAATTATCTTACCATACAGCAGCTAAAATTGTAATAGAATATTCCAAAACTTTTTGTATATAAGAGTGAATTATTTCCAGCTACGAAGAAAAATCACAAGGCAGAAACACAAGAATTCTGAGATAACATAGTCACACAGTAAGAGGCGACGGTCAGAAAACTGAAAAAGGTAAAAAAGGAATTGACAAAACTCATGAGAAGAAAATTACTAAATTATTTCAACAATGAAAAAGAAATTCCACGGCTTAGGAGGAGAGGGATTGAATGATGGCATGAAAACCACAATAACGGCTTTGATGAAGTAAGAAAGAAGAAAAAGAAACATGTAAGGAGATAAATAAAAATAAAATAATGGATTTAGAAAATAGGTAAAGGAAATTTAGTACTTGTGTAACTGAAGGTCCTAAAAAAGTAAAACAATGGGAGAGAATAAGTATTTTTAAATACCATTTAAAAATGGAACCAAATGAAGATGTGAATCGATATGTAAATATGAATCTATATATTGACTCTATATATTTATTACCAAGTAAAATCGGCTCCAGTCAACACCTAATGAGATTATCAGTCTCTAAAGATGAATAAATAATTCACTAAGTGAATAAGCAAGAATATTAGTACTCTTTGAAAAAGAGTTTAGTGTCAGACTTTTTCTAGTTTTTAACACCAGAAGACAGTGGAGCCAACACCAATATGATGTTTAGGGAAAGAAAGTGTAAGCCATAAAACAGAATCAGAGTTGGCGACTTTAATATCAGAGTAGAGAAAATATGAGGCCAAAAATTATTTTTAAAAATATATTTAATAAGCAAAGATTGTTCTTCACAATGAAAATATTATAACAATGATTCTCTAGATATCAAATACCATATCTAAAAAACTATAAGGAATATGTCTTCTTTTCAGTTGCACTACTTTAGTTAATGTAAAAGCACAGGCATTTCTGCTAGTCAGGAAAAAAGTGAGGATGTCTACAGTCACCATTACATTTAACATTATACTGAGGCTCACAGCCAACACAATTACGCAGGAGTGGAACAGTCAACAAAATTGGAGTGGGAAATGTAAAACCCTTTGTTGATTTCTCATAATACAACTGATACCCAAAAGAATAAAATACAAAGACGGGAGGTGGCAGAACTCAATAAGGTTATATGTGTGGCCTCAGCAGATGTAATATACAGGAATCAGTAGTATTCATTAAATCATAAACACTTAGGATATAAAATGAAAGAAAGGACCCAATTCATAAAAAGCAACAACAAAAACAATCCAAGAAAAATATCGTGACACATTCAATTTTCTAAAAATGACTGCAGCAATATCTTTTACCCACATAATCTCAGTGACTTATACATCCCTCCTATCAAGAAGTGGTATCTATGTTCCTCCCCTTGTTGCTGGGTGACGCTGAGTATGGTAGAAGTGATGCTATCTGATTCTGAAGCTAGGTTACAAAAGGTGGTACAGCTTTCCCCTGGTTGTTTTTTAATACTTGCCTTTGGAACCCTGAGCACCAGGTAAGATGTCCAAGGCCATCATGCTGTGAGGCAACCCAGGCTACATGGAGAGGCCATACATAAGTTTCCATGGAACAGCCCCAGCCGAGAGTCCTGACAACAGGCAGTATCAACAGCTAAACATGTGAATGAAGATGGCATCAGATGATGATTTCTTTCCCCAGTCGTGGAGATACTCCTGCCTTTGATTCATCTCCAGTCTTCAAGTCTTTTCAGCTGACATCATCTAGAAGAGAGAGTCATCAGTGCTCCCTTTCCAAATTCTTGACCCACAGAATGCAAGAGCATAATAAAATACATATTTCATACCTCTAAGTTCAGGTAGTGTGTTCTGCAGCATTAATAAGTGTTACGAATGCCTAATAAATAGTATTCAAATCCTTTATGAAAAAAATTTTAAATAATTCTTAAAGACACAAAATTATACTTGCCCAAGGTAAAGGTATACCATATTTTGTTTTGTTTTGTTTCTGAAGGGGTTGTTACTTGTATTGCTTTGGAACTAAGGAAGCTGATTCTAAAATACATATAGAAAAATAAAAAGTAAAAAGTATTATCAAAAATATGAAAAATTTATAGAAAACTTATTGGTACTAGCCCGAATAGATATTGAATCATATTAAAAGGTTTTATGGCTGGGTGTAATGGCTCATGCCTGTAATCCCAGCACTTTGGGAGGCCGAGGCGGGCGGATCAGCTGAGGTCAGGAGTTCAAGACCAGCCTGGCCAACATGGTGAAACCACGTCTCTACTATACAAAAAAATTTGCCGGGCGTGGTGGCGGGTGACTGTAATCCCAGCTTCTAGGGAGGTTGAGGCAGGAGAATCACTAGAACCCTGGGGGCTAAGCTTGCAGTGAGCTGAGATCACACCATTGCACTCCAGACTGGGCGACAGAGCAAGACTCTGATTAAATTAAAAAAAAAAAAAGCTTTTATATTCAAATGGAACAGAATATAATGTTTAGAAATAGATCCAAATATGGAAATTTAGCATATGATAAAAGTAGCATTTTTAAGTAGAAGAATAAAAGTAGACTTTTAAATACTTGGTACTGTGACAACTGAGAAGTCAACTGGAAAAAAAGACAATTGGATCTACACCTTTAATCAAACACCAGAATAATGTCTAAACATATAAAAGTGAAATATCAGAAGTAAAACCATAGAAATACTAGAATAAAATATAGACTCTTTTATATACTTCCTTATGATAAGGAAGAAAAATTTATTTAACTGTAACTTAAAAATCAGAAATCTTAACAGAAAATATAATAAATTTAAATATGTAAGGATATGAAAACCTGCATCACAAAATTATCAATACAAAGACAAAAATAAATCACAGAATGGAAAAAAATTTACAACTTATAACAAAGGGTTAATATCTTTAATATACAAAGAATTCCTAAAAAGAGAGGAAAGATCAATAATGTAAAAGAAAAATATGTAAAAGTTAAGAAGCAAAAATTAATTTAAAAATAACTACAATGGTTTCTAACCATACAAAAGGATGTTCAACCATTATTATAATTAGAAATGTACACATTGAAATTATACAGAGATCTTATTGCTTACCTAACATATTGTAAAACATACAAAAATCTGGCTGCATTTTTGTTGACGAGTTTGTGAAAAAGCAGGCAGTCTCATATATTGCAGGTGTGAATGTAAAATGAATGACATAATCCACATGGATTGGCATTGGCAATATCTATGGAAATCATAATTGCTTTTACCCTGTGAATTTATCTTGTATATATTCTTCCATGCATATGAAATTGCTAAGATGGCAAAAGATGATGGAAAGAAAAGAACAAATATGTATTCCATTATATGCTCACAATGGAATACTATGTAACCATAAAAAGATGGAATATCTCCATTTATTGTTATGGAAATGTTTCCAGCATACATAAGTTATAAAAAGAAACATGCAGAAGACTAAATGTTTTATGCTTTCTTTTGTATAAAAGAGAGAAAATATATATAATATATACATGCTTGTTTCTATTTGCTTAAAAAAACTAACACAGAAATAAATAAAAGCTACTACCTTTGGAGGACAGGAAGAATTGAGTGAATGGAAGCAGGAGTAAATGTGATACTTCTTAATGTATACCTTTTAAAAATATTATTTTGATTTTTGACCCATGAGAATGTATTATCTAGTAAAAGATTATACTTACTGTTTAAATGCCAGCTGGTAACCAAAATTAATTCAGAACTGTATTTCACTAACATATCAACTAGAAGGGCTCAGAAGCTAAGAAATAGACTTTCTTATAAAAATTATGAAAATTTGAAGAGAAGAGAGAATTGTATCATAATATCCTATTTTAATTATTATCAATATTTTTGCCCATGATTCTTAGTTTAAGCAACTCTTTTTTTGTTGTTGTTTATTTTCTTATTTTGGTTGAAATAGTTTAACTTAAATGCCCCAATCATACCTTTCCATCTATAAATATATTGGTACATGAAATGATAGTCTTTATATAACCACAATGTGATTATCAACCTTAAAGTTAACAACCATTCCTTAATGTCATCTTATATTCAGTCCACATTTAAACTTCTCTGATTGCATCCACAACAGTATTTTACAACTAATTTGTTTGAATCAAGATGCACTTCACTCCCACTTATGGCATTACATTTGTTTGCTATCTCTTCAGTTTCTCTCTCTCTCTCTCTCTCTCTCTCTCTCTCTCTCTCTCTCTCTCTCTCCAACATCTCACCGCCATACTCCATGCCATTTATTTGTTAAAGGAATGGGTCATTGTCATGTAGTGTCTCATATTCTTTATTCAGCTGATTGTTTTCACGTGGCATGTTAGTACTTATTTTTCATCCTCTATATTTCCTATAAAATGCTAGAGACTTGATTTGATTCCTAAGGGGATTTATTATTATTATTATTATTATATGATAATATATATCTACTGTTTTATGTGTCTTATCCGGAGGTAAATAATATTTGGCTGTCCCAATCTGATGAATGTTAAAATTGGTCAGAATTTCCAGTTTTGTCATCCCCATCCATCCATAATGATGTTTCCCATCAATAGGCTTTAGCAGACATTGATGATCATTGTCTAGTCAAGGATTTTTACCTTCCCCACTTAACAAAAATACAAACAGTTAAAAAAAAATGCATTTTACTGAAGCATGATTGTCATACTAAAATCTTTACTTATTTAATGTATACAGCTTGATAAGTTTGGAGGTAAATGTATATCCATGGGACCTACATGACAACCTATGTCATAAACATATTTATTAGCTCTAAAAGTTTCCTTCCCCTCTTTGTTAATTATTATGATTACGATTATGTGTTAAGCACTGTTATCATAAGATCTATCCTCTTAGGAAATTTTTAGGTAGTATATGAATACAGTACTGTTAACTGTAGGCACCTATGCTGTGTAATAGATTTCTAGGACTTATGCATTGCACTACTAAGATATCTTACATTACTAAAATTTCATACCCTTTGAAAAATACTTCTCTATTTTATTCTCTCCCTATCTTTTGGCAATCACCATTCTACTGTCGGCTTCTATGAGTTTGAATATATTAATCATATAAGTGATACTGTATAGTTGTATTTGTCTTGTGTCTGGCTTATTTTCCGTAGCATAATGTTCTCAAAGTTCATTCATGTTGTTGCAAATGGCAGGATTTCCTTCCTTTTTAAGGCTAAATAATATTCCATTTTATGTGTATATCACATTTTTATTGATCTATTCATCCATCAATGTACATTTAGGTTGCTTCTATGTCTTGGCTACTGTGAATAATGTGGCAGCCGGCATGGAGGTTACAGGTATCTCTCAGATCCTGAATTCAATTCCTTGTATGTATACCTAGAAGTAAGATTTCTGCATCATGGTAGTTCTGTTCTTAATTTTTTGAGGAATTTTCAAAGTATTTAACATAGTTGCTCTATCAATTTATATTCTCAACCAACCATGTAAAAGTTTTCTCTAGCTTTTTCCTCCTCCTTCTCCTTCTCCTTCTCCTTCTTCTTCTTCTTCTTCTTTTCAATTTAGAAATAGGGTCTTACTCTGTCTCCCAGGCTGGAGTGCAGGGTCACAATTTTAGCTCACTGCAGCCTCAAACTCTGTGCTCAAGCCTTCCTCCTGCCTCAGTCTCCTGAGTAGCTGGGACTACAGATGCTTGCATCACCACCCCAGCTAATTTGTGTATTCTCTGTAAAGATGGGGTCTCTCTGTTGCCCAGGCTGGTTTCAAACTCCTGGCATCTCTCTGAGGCAGGTGATCATCCTGCCTCAGCCTCCCAAAGTGTCTAGATTATAGACATGAGCCACTGCACCCTGCCCAATTCCTCTTTTGTTCATATCCTGGCCAACATTTGTTATCTTTTATCATTATGTGTGTGTGTATGTGTGTGCATGTGCGCTTTAATAATAGCTATCCTGTCAGGCATGAGGTGATATCTCATTGTGGTTTTGATTTACATTTCCCTGATTAGTGATATTGAGCTCCTTTTCATATTCCTATTGGCCATTTATATGTCTTCTTTGGAGAAATGTTAATTCAGTTTCTTTTTCCATTTTTAATTAGTTTATTAATTTTTTGCTATTGAGTTGTTTAATGCTGAGCTCTGTTTCATATTCCTATTGACCATTTATATGTCTTCTTTGGACATTTTTAATGAGTTTTTGTCCATTTTTAATGAGTTTTTTCATTTTTATGCTGTTGAATTGTTAAAGTTTCTTTTATATTTTGGATATTAACCCTTAGCCAGATACATGTTTTGCAAATATTTTCTCCCATCCCATAGGTTTCATTTTCATTTTCTTGGCTGTTTCATTTGCTGTGCAGGAGCTTTTTAGTCTGCTGTAATCCAATTTGTCTACTTTTGTTTTTGTTGCCTGTGCTTTTGATGTTATATCCAAGAAATCATTGCCAAAGTCATTATGAAGAAGTTTTATTCCTATGTTTTCTTCTAAGAGTTTTATGGTTTCAAGTTTTACATTTAAAGTTTGAATTGATTTTTCTATATAGCATAAAATAAGAGTTCGATTTCATTATTTTGTCTGTGAGTATTCAGTTGTCTCAATACCATTTATGGAAGAGAGTATTCTTTCCTCATTGCATGTTCTTGGTACCTTTGCTAAAAATCAATTGACTGTATATACATACATAAGTTTCAAATAATTTCATACAACACAAGTTTCATACAACCTCGATTGACTGTAATATACACAAAAATAATTGACTGTATATACATGAGTTTATTCTGAGCTCTCTATACTGTACTGTTTTGTTTACTGTAGCTTTGCAATATATTTTGAAATCAGGAAGTGTGATGCCTTCAGCTTTGTTCTTGCTCACAATTGCTTTGGCTATTTGGGTTCTTTTGGGGTTTCATATGAATTTTATGATTGCTTTTTCTATTTCTGTAAAAAATACCATTGAGACTTTGATAGAGATTCCATTGAAGCTGGGGATAACTTTTGGTAATATGGGCATTTTAACAATATTAATTCTTCAATTACTTATTTTCTTCTGCGTGTATAAACTAAAATTCTGCTAAAAAGAACTTTCTGTCCTTAAATAGCTCTGAGGAAATAAAATTGATAGTGAAAAGTTAAAATAAATGCTTTTTATCTTTATCAATTTTTATAGTAAAGCATTGTAGCCAAGCAACCATCACAATAAGGACTTGTTGAGGATCATTATGGACTCACAAATGTCTATATATTTAATATATCTTGGTTGATCAAGACAACATTTTTCATTGTCAAATGGTCTTATTTTTGGCTAATGGGAGTCCTTTAAAGTTAGCCCCTGTGCTTTTGGCATGACCTCATTAATGTTTGAGAGCTTCCTTTTTCTCTGGAATAAGATGACCACGATTCAGTTTATACATTTATACAGTTCAGACCCCACACTTAGCCTAAATCAGTCTTTAGTGAAATAAATGTTTTTAGATTCTTTTAAAGAAAATAATATCATCATGTGCCACATAATGTTTTGGTTGATAATGAACCACACATACAATGATGGTCTCATAAGATTATAATGGAGCTCAAAAATTTCTATGACCTAGTGACATTGTAGTAGTCTTTGTACCATCATAGTGCAATGCATTATTCATGTGTTTGTGGTAAGGACGACATAAAAAATCCAATTGTGCTGTCAGTTATACAAAAGTACAGCACACACAATTATGTACAGTGCACAATGCTTGATATGATAGTATACAACTATATTACTGTTTGTGTATTTACTATCCTATATTTTTTATTGTTATTTTGGAGTATACTCCTTCTACTTATTAAAAAAAAGTTATTTGTAAACAGCTTCAGGCAAGTCCTTCAAGAGGTATTCCAGAAGAAGGCAGTGTTATCATACAAAAGGACAACTCTATATGTGTTATTGCCCCTGAATAACTTCCAGTGGGAGAAGATGTGGAGGTAGAAGGCAGTGACATTAATTATCCTGACCCCGTGTAGGCCTGGGTCAATGCATATGTTTGTGTCTTAGTTTTTAACCAAAGAGTTTAAAAATGAAAAAATTAAAAATAGAGAAATGCTTATACAATCGGGATGTAAATAAAATGTTTTTTTACAGCTATATAATTTGTGTTTTAAACTTAGTGCTATGACAAGAGTCAACAAATTTTAAAAATTAAAAAGCTTATGAAGTGAAAAGGGTACAGTAAGATACGATTAGCTTATTATTGAAGAAAAAAAATTAAATAAATGTAGTGTAGCATAAATGTACCCTGTTTATAACATCTACAGTGGTGTACCATGACGTCCTAGGCCATCATATTCATTCACCACTCACTCACTCTCTGACCCAGAGCAACTTCCAGTCCTGCAAACTTCATTCATGGTAAGTGCCCTACACAGGTGTGTCATTTTTTATCTTTTGTACCATATTTTTACTGAACCTTTTCTGTGTTTAGATAGGTTTAGATACACCAATGATTCCCATTGTGTTATAATTGCCTGCTATATTTAGTACAATAGCATTCTGTGCAGGTTCGTAGTCTAGGAGCAATAGGCTACACCATACAGCCTAGATGCATAGTAGGCTATACCATTTAGGTTTGTGTAAGTACACTCTGATCTTCGCACATGATGAAATCACTTAAAGATGCATTTCTCAGCACTCTCCAACATTAAGTGACATGTGACTGTATTTAGAGTGCTCATAGTAGGTATCATTGCTTTCTGGTTCTTCCAGTGGACACAATGAATATACATATGAAATGTATATAATGAAATATATATGCATATATATGCACACAAGTTTGCATTTCAAATGATAGATTTTAAATTGTTTTTTATTTTAGAATGTTTTATATACTGAAAATATTTATTCCTATAAAATTAATAATGTGTTCAAATTAATAACAGAATTACTAAAATTTGAATTCTGCCAAATATTTTAAAATAGGTTGTTGTCTTTAGAATACATCTTGTTAGGTTTACACAGTACAAATAGCATATTTTAAATCACATGAAATAATCAGTGTTTTTCTGTGTGGTTATTCTACACACAATATAAAATTTAGATCCATTTGCTTAATTTTCATTCCATTTTACTGATTATTTTGATTTTGATTTGACTTAATTTTGTAAAATATCAAAATATTTCAAAATAAAAGCATAATGTAAGGTATACTCAGTAAAACCTTGCTTCTATTCTGGTTTCTCCATCACTTCTTCTCTCTCATCCTTTATCATATACACTAAATGATGTTTTGCATTTTCAGTTTTATAGGGTTTTTTCACTTTCCAATTACCTTGGAGTCACCCAATATATCAATATATAGAGATCTTCCTCATTACGTTTTACAGAGGATTGGTACTATATTATAAGGGCATATTATAATTTATTGAACCAGTTCACTATGGATAGACATTTAGGTTGTTTCCAGGCTTTTGCTATTTTAAATAATGTCACAACCAATATCTTTGTACATAGATCATTTTATATTTTTGCAAGGGTATCTTGAGTTAGATTCCTAAGAGGAATTACTAAGTAAAAGAACAAAGACATTTATTTTCTGGATATTTCTAAATTTCCTTAGAAAGGCATTTTGCAATCCTACTAGCAATAAATGAAAGTGCTTGTTTCCCCAAAGCCTTGCCATAAAGTTTATGGTCAAAACCCATGATTTTTAGCAGTCTAATACATGAACAATCTTATCTCAGTGTGGTTTTTATTTGTAAATTTGTCATTATGAACAAATTTAAGCTGCTTGCTCCTATGTTTTGGAGTCATTTGTATTATTTTTATTGAGTTGTCAATTATTGTTATTTTTTGCTCACTCTAAAGAAACTCTTTTTATATTAGGGATTTTAACCATGTGTTAGTTAAAAATATTTTCCCAATTTGTCATTAATCATTGTATTTTGCTCATCAAGTTTTATTTATTTGTATGTAAAATGTTTTCAAACTACTTGTTGTAAATTTTCAAGTTCTCAGAAAGACGCAAAGCAATTAGAACAGGTGAGAGAAATTGAGACAAATAAATTAGTCTGCAATATATTAGAAAATACAAACCAAGCTGCTTGAAACCTCAAAATTCTTACTTCCTAAAATATTATCTATATTATAGCAAGAATTTTGTCAACTTCACCACTGATTAATCCTCACTGCCCAAATGTTTATTTGGAATAACAAACAATTGTCAAATTAATCAACTAGTAATATTCTGTTAGTGTTTTATTTGTGTAAAAGAATAGTAGGAAAAATCTTTTTGCAAATTCATCTTGCCTATTTTAATTTATTTTTTATGAAAGCATCAATTTCATTCTTCCTCTATTAGTGGAAGTATAAATTGGAACCCTATTTATAAGGGTAAATGTGAAGTATCAGTTAAGCTTTTTATGTTCATATCCACCAACTTTAATGATCAATATTGACTCTAGTGTACTACTCACATAGATACACCAAAAAGCATGCACAGAATATTCGTTGCATAACTGTAAATAATAGCAATACAATTGAGAACAATCTAGGTTTCATCAAGAGGGTATTGGATATAATATCATTCAGCAGTTAAAAGTACAAGGGAGCTCTGTATAACTAACATACTCTATGTAAACTTTCCAAAATCGATTTGAAAATTTTAAAATAATTATGTAACACAAAAAATGTACAGTAAAATGCCATTCTGCTCAAAAAATATTTTCAATTCCTACTATGAAGGTATTCTGCCAAGAAAAATGGCAAAATCCAAATAAAATAATTGTAAAAATCAGTTTAAATGTATAAGACATCTACCAAGGCAGTAAGAACTTGAGCAATCAAGAACTCAGAGACAAAGGAAACAAAAAGAAGTAAATATAATATTTAGCTCTGCTTTTCACCATAAAAAATTTGCTAGTTCTAATATGATAAACAAGAATCTAAAAATCTGAGCAGGACTTTCAGAGGTCTTAAGAGATTAGGGTAATGGCAGTTGAAATTTAATATGTGCCAAGGAGAAAGGACTCTGACATAAAACTCTGGGTTTCTATTGGGGTCTCTGAAGGACTATGCCCATGATAATGGTGAACCTGAACAGACAAAGCCTTCACAAATACTGAAAACTAATTTGAATCAGCTTAATCCTGAATGGAATAATCTGATCTGTCTCAAGCTAAATTACCAGATGAAGAAAACAAATTATTTCTACAGAACGATAGCATCATTCAAGACTTCAATCTGCCACTATAAGTTTTCAAACATTATTTCTGGCTGCATACACACACACACACACAGAAACTAAGTGTGTGTGTGTGTTTGTGTGGCGAACCAAGAGAAAACCAGCAGTAAAAACACACCCATAAGATATCCACAATTGTAGTTATCAACCATTGAATTAAATTACTATGACTAATACATGTTCAAGAAATAGAAGACAAGGTAAAAATTTCATCAGAGAAATGTAAGCCGTTTTTAAAAAGCAAACAAATTTTGTAACTGATTAACACAGTAACCAAATTACAACTTTAATGTGTGTGTTGAAAGTATATAAACCAAAGCAAAATGATCAGATTAAAAATGAAGAAAAGAGAAAAAATATATAGAATATATTATTTTCTTAGTCTGTTTAAGCTACCATAACAAAATACCAGAGACTAGGCAATTTGTAACTACCCAGAAAGTTATTTCTCACAGTTCTGGAAACTAGTAAGTCCAAGATCAAGGTGCCAACATCTGGTGTCTGGTGAGGGTCCAATCTGCTTCCAACATGGCACCTTGAACACTGTGTCCTCCAGAAGGGAGAACACTGTGTCCTCACATGGCAGAAGGTTAAGGGCAAAAAGGAACAAAGTCCCTCCATCAAGCTCCTTTATAAGGGCACCTAATCCCATTCATGAGGGCAGAGCCTTACAACTCAATCACCTCTGAGGATTATACCTCTCAATACTATTAAATTGGAAATTAAACTTCATAAATGTATAGAGGGTACAATAACCTTCAAATTATAGCAACAGTCAAATGATCTAACACACGTATTAAACTCCCCCAAAAAACTAGAGAGATATTGGAACAAAAGAAGTTTAAAAAAAATGTAATGGTCAAGATTTTTCCCTGATCAAGAAAGGATATCAAGTCACAATTTCAAGAAGGAATATAAATCGCAAGTGAAATAACCATAAAGAATGACACATTTAGACACACTATAGTCATACTGCTGAAAACCAAAGACAAAGTGAATATCTTAAATGTAGGCAAAGAGTGCCAGGAATGTAACACTTTCCTAGAATCAACAAAATAAAAACCAGAAGTCAATGGAATGAGATCTTCAAAGTACTAGAGGAAAATACCAATCTAGAATTCTACACCTGGTAAATATTCATATTTTATAAGTAAAGGTAAAATAGAACACTTTCATAGAAATAAAAACTAAAATAATTAATCATTAGTTCCACACTAGAGGAAATACCAAAAGACAAAAGAAAAACAATCCCCAGTTAGAAGCTTATATATACAGAAAAAAAGGAAGAGCAATGATTTTGGTACCAGGAAGTACAATTGTAATGAAACAAATATCTAACAATCTGGAAGTGGCTTTGGAATTGAGCAATGGGTAGAGGCTGAAATAATTTTGAGGGGTATGATAGAAAAAGCCTAGATTTTGGCGAAGGCTCAAAGGAAATGAAGACTATAGTAGAGAAAACTGTTATTGTCTTAGAGAATACATATATTCCCATGAGCACAGTGTTCATGGTATAGATATGAATATTAAAGACAGGTACTCAGAAACAAATTATGAACATGTTATTGAAAACTCTAGGAAAGGTAACCTGTATTATATAGTGGCATATCTTAGCTAAATTGTGTCTTAATGTTGCTTGGGAAGCAGAAGTTGTAAGCCATTGTTTACAACTTACATACTTGCATTATTTAGCTGAAAATATTTTCAAACAAAATGTTGAAGGTGTGGCCTGATTTCTTGTTGCCATTTAGAATAAAATGTGAGAAGAAAAAGATAAATTGAAGAAGAAACTGTTAAGCACAAAGAAACCAGCACCTGATGATTCAAAAAAATCACATCTATTCAGATTCCAAAACGTGCTAATGTTGGGAGATTCACTGTTAGAGAAACTGTGCTCTGAAGACAAGGAAAAGATGAGACTGAAAGATTTTTGCTGAAGAGATTATGTGTGTGACTCTTGGGGTCCCCTCAACCATCTCAGCAGAAGCCAGAAACAGGAATGGAGGTATCTGGGAAAGACTGTAGAGGATCCTCTTGTCTAATGGTGTGAAACCTTATGATATATGTGGGAGACCGACAAGACTGTTGAGAAAATTGTATCAGCAGAAACACTGCCAATTTAAACTAAAAGGGATTTCACAAAGTCAAAGAAGACTATCAGACTTCCAAAATTTTACAGTCAGGGAAAGGACTGATAGAGCTACTCAACTGCAAACATGTGCTACACTTTAATGGTAAGAAGGACTCAGAGGTCAGAGGTCCAGAAACAGAGGCAGAGGCCAATAGAGCTGCCATGGAAGCAGAGGCAGAGACAGTGGAGGAAAGTAGGCCCTGAAGATAGAGCCTTAAGCCACAGAGCTTAAGCCTCAGACCTTGAAACATAATGAAACTTAGCCTGCTAGTTGCCAACTTTCTTGGAACCAGTGATACTTTTATTTCAATTTCTCCCTCTTGGGAGGTTAGTGTCTATCATATGTCTGTCCTACTGTTATACTTTGAAAGCAGGTGGTTTATTTTTAAGTTTCATACATCCGTAGGTGGAAAGATATTTTTCCATAGGATAGATTATGCCTGGAATCTTAGCCATACTTAATTTAGCTTAATTAAATAACTAAGTTTTGACTTTTGAGCTAACAATTTTTAGATGAGATTTTTAACTAAGAGTGGATGATAAGTTGAAACTTTGATGAATGTTGGGATGGGATTAATGTGTTTTGCCTGTGGGATGGACATGAGTATTTGGGGGAGAATGGACTGTTATGGATATGATTTTTTTCTCTCCAAAATTCATGTTCTCTTTTCTTTCTATACCCCCACCTTTGGTGATCTTGCAGCCTTATAGTGTCAGTATAGTGATGACTTTCAACTTCTAATCTCCTATCTAGGCTTCCATTCTGAACTTCAGATATACACACATATCTGTCTACTCAACATCTCCACTTGTCTAAAACAGCCTTCCTAATTTTCACTGACCTCCTTCAGCCTTTCCAAACAGTTAATAACAATTCTATTCTTCCAGTAGCTGCAGATTTTAAAAAATGGCTGTCTGTCCTTTTCCTTCCCACATTCAATGCATCAACAAGTTCTCCTGCCTTTAGCTTCAAAATAGCCTCTGCATTGGTCTACTTTTCAGTCTTTCCTGTAACAATTTGGTCCAAGAGCACATAATCTCTTACTTGCATTATTGAAAAAGCTTCCAGACTTTGTTTACACCTTTGTCCTCCCTATTGTATATTCTCAAGACAGCAACTAAAATAGTTCTGTTTAAAGATTGATCACATGATTTTGTTTTCTTGCTAAAACCTTCAAATGACTTCACATTTCATTACAAGTAAAAGCTAATATCATTCCATTGGCTTATAAGACCCTTCACAATCCAGTGCACTCCCACATACCCCTCTGACTTTGTGTCTTACTACTGTCCTCCTTGCAGAAATTTCTTCTAAAATGACTGGTTTCCTTCATGTCATTGAGATATAGTAGGTAGTGTTCTTTAGGGTCTTTCTAATTGCTCCTCCCTCTGACTGGCTTTCCTTTCCAAAAACATGAACACAATTCATGCGCTCATCTCTGTTAGACCTTTATTCTATATTAACCATATAAATGAGGACTTCATATCTACTCTGGGAAAATTGTAACAACAAACTCCAAATTCTGTCTTTCTGAGCTTTTTTCTCCTTAACATGAATTGTCTACATGGACTTAACATATTATATATTTATTTATTTTGCTTATCAGTGTTTACACACACACACACACACACACACACGCACAGCTCTAAGAACTGTTAAAGGCTGTGATTTCTATTTATTTTCTAACTACTGTCTATATTTATTTCACCTAGAGTAGTGCCTGCCATAGAGCATATATGTTGTTGAAACAGTAAATATATATTGTTGAGTAAATGATTGAAGGAATTAATGAAGTGAAGAGAGGAACATCTTTTTCTGGAAAGTCCTATTACATTGAGGGTTTATTTTTGTGTCGCCACTCCTAGCCCTAAAGCCATTTTATTTCTCATTTGTTACTTTGCAGGTGAATTCATATTTTGCACCTCTTAAATTACAATTACTGTGATTTATTTTTTCTTTTAAGCTAACCACAGTGAGGAACAAACAAAAACTTATTTGGTTCAAGAAAGAAAAAAAAAAAAAAACACATGTTGCACAATGAAAATGACTAACACGAACCAGGCACAATGGCTCATGCCTGTAATCCCAGTGCTTTGGAAAGCCAAGGCAGGCGAATCGCTTGAACCTAAGAGTTTGAGATCAGCCTGGGCAACATAGTGAAATCTCTTCTCTACAAAAATTAGAAACATTAGCCAGGCATGGTGGTGCACACCTTTAGTTCTAGCTGCTCTAGAGGCTGAGGTGGAAAGATGGCTTGAGCTTGGGAGGTAGAGGTTTCAGTGAGCCGAGATCAAAGTTACATAGCCATTCTGTGGTACAAAATGAATTTAAAGTTAGGAAACGTAGCCCCAGAGTCAGTGTACTTAGTATCATCACTGTAAGCCCTCTATATTTTTATATTATAGAAAGTATTATTATTCTCATATTAAAAATGAGTGAATTGAGGCATTAGATGTTAAAAACTTCCACTTTTATAAAGCCAGTATATATAACCAAAGACAAACCCAGGCTTTTATCCACAATGTGTACCAACTCTCACTACATTATTCTTTAGGAACAGATGAACAGTGTAATGTGCTTTAGTGCTTGATAAATTATTCCATCCATGTATCCATCTATCTGTTCATCCAGATAGTTATCACATATTTATTGAGCATCTATTATGGCAACAGATTCTGTGCTTGATGCTGGGAAATCAGAAGTGAACAGAACAGACACAATCCTAGCCTTCATGGTGTTTATAATCTAGAAAAGTAATATTTGGTGGTACTTAAACAATTAAGAACATGGCAACTACCCCAAGCATTCATAGTAAGCTATTTATCATAATGGCATATTTTGGTGCCTTAAAAAATGTTTCAAATTTATAACTCTCCCACACTTATTAATTTTTCACATAAGCAGCTATACTAATCATACATTTTGTCCAATATTAATTGTCTTTTTCATAATATAGGCCAATGATTAGCCTTCACAGAGAACAAGACAGTAACTGGGAAAAGCAATATATTATTTTATTTCTGGTTAAAAAACTTCCTAACTGGAAACAACTACAGGCCCCTGAGAAACTGCATGTTTAAGCTCTGAGTACATCTATTTTCAGAGCATTTTCACTCATGGAAAATTAGATGCCTTTTTGTAGTAATCCCTGAGAATGGACATTGTAAATATAGTACAATGACACTTAGGATTCCTATGAAAAAGAAAACAAATAAATAATTTGCCTTCAGCTAAGGGTATCAGTAAGTAAACGGTTTGCATAAAACCATGTGCAATTAAAGCTCTTCCGATATTTTGGAACTCTTCTAAATATTTATGTTCTTACAGAGGTCAAGAGGTAAAAGGCATTACATATGTTGTCCTACTGCATAATCGTATCAAGACAGTGTTACTTCTAATACTGTCCTGTGGTTGGTGAAATGTGGAGGCGAACCATCTGTCATCAATAATGCTGTCAAGAAGATCTGGAAAGCATTTGATCGGTTTTTGGCAGTGTACTATCTGTTAAAATATTGTTGGAGGCAAACCTGGGAAGTTCTGATGCATTTAAAGGAGACACAAATGTTTCAGCACATGGGCAGCCTGATACTGGGAAGGCAAAGTGTTTTATTTAGAAGAGGCACAGATTTCAGTGCAAGTCAATAAAGAAAAGAAGTAGTGCTGTGTTTGTATATTCAAGCATATATGCTAGGCTCCACAATGGAGCACTTTTAGGCGCTCTGAAAAGATGGCATTGGAAAGGAGCATCTGTTGAACATATTAGGGAAAACTCCTTTAGTATTGAAGAGAAAACTGGTCCATAAGGGAGATTAGAAGGAAGGCCTGATGAAAAATTAGGCTTAAGGAGTCACAGAAGTAAGGTTCTGCTTATCAGCACCAGAGAAAGGATTTTGGTGAAATTATGCCACTGTAGACACCAAGGTGCTAACACCAGGTCAGAAGAAAGAGGAGAAAAGTTGGGATGGAAGTTGGGTGGGGATAAAAAGGAGGAATATGAAGAATGAAAAATTCATTTAAAGGTGAGACATCGATCATTTATAAGAAGGGCTCTAGGTCCCAGCAGAACTAAGCCGATCATGGACACCAAACAGCTACTTACCTCACAATCTACCAGGCTCAACCTTCAAAGGATTTCTAAGTTTGTTTCTTAAGTTATTTGGAAGTTGCAAAAATTCACCAGATGCATCTACACTAGTAAGCAAGCCTAATAAGCACGCAAGCACAAATATTTCAAACCAAATTGATTTTTATATACAGAAAACTGACAGTGAGCGCCTAAATCTGTGGTTACTATGTTGTATCAGTGGACTGTGATTATGAGCAGTTTATAATTAAATGTTAGAGACACTTTTGGTGAAAAAAATGAATTGTGAGAGAGAAAAATTATGACACCTGGTGATTTTCCTCCATTTATAATGGCTTTGTAAGAAATCATTTATACTCTTAAAAAGTAACTTGGCTTGATGGGAAGAACCCTGGCATTAAATAAAACAAAAAGCAAAATTTTGTTTTTGGTTGAAGGGGTATGGTTAACTCTCCATGGAATGTACACAAGTACGTATCTCATTGTTTTTTCTTTTTATAAAATGGGGATAATACTGATTTTATTGATTTTTATAGTAAAGATTTTCTGTGAAAAGATTTTAAGCAAATATTTAATGTAAAGTCAAATCAAGTTAAAGCATATGTTATATACATGTATATATGTACATATGTAGGTAATAATTATCCTTTAAATGAGACATCTGTCTTCCTGGGAACTTATAAGAAAGGGATAAACAGTCCTCAATCTGTATTGACTTGATGAAGCCTGATTGGAAGATGGAAAATGACTTAAATGTGTTCAGAAATACAGGCCCTTCTAGTTTATATTGCTTTACATTTAATTTATCATTCATATTTATATGTCTTTCAGATAATTATTAATATATTTCAGGGAAGTATATTTATGTATACTTAAAATTAAGTATGCATATTTCTAGATCCATTTGTAAAACAGAAAGTCTTTTGCCACTGATAAAAAGAATGAGGATTGTTTCATTTACATATTTCAAGTGTATTTGATTGCCAAATCATTAGTAATGATCTAAAGAGAGAACTACATGAGAGAAGATGGAAAATGTCTCTATCATCAATCTTTCACACACTCAAAGGGAAGAAAAAAGAATGTTTTCTTTCAACATTAGTATATACCTTGGGGACATGATGCTCTATCAAGTAAAGGCAAGAGGAATTCAATATCACCAGTGGAAAACATAAAGTAATGACGAAAAAGCAATGTCTTGTGGGATTTGCACATGACACACACACACACACCCCTTCCTGATTAACTACCTTTTCTTTTAACACAATTCTGAAACACCTTCTTAAGTAATGAGTAGTGTGCTAAGAAATAAAGATCGATTTTACTCTAGTTTTAGATTAAGTGTTAAAATGCACATATGCTCACAAAATAAATCCACCAACTGCCCCAAATTATGTGCTGCTGCTGCACTGCCAAACCAAACAAAATTTATTTTGAGATTTATTTTTGAACTACTGTTTTCTTTCAGAAGTAAGAAAAACCCAGGGTTTGCTTTACTTATGTATGTATTTGCATATGTAACAGTAAAGACAGATCTCTAGCCACCCCTTGGCAGGGAAGAATCTTTAGCAAACTCAGAAACATTTCTATTCCCTTTAGTAATTAATTAATGCCTTCTCTCTTGATTATAGCTTTAGTAAATGAAAATACTTGTCATTTTTACTAGTATATTTGAACTTTGTACATTTCCGATACCCTAGAATCAAAATAGACAGTTTTGTTTAAACAATAAGAAACCAAAAAACATCACCCTGGGAATACGCATATAATATTACTACATCAAGCAGCATAAACCATCCAAAAAATTAATAGTTGAATTTTATTGTAGTGAATACATTGTTATCACATTTCAGATTGCAGGAGCTGAAGAAAAGCAATTAGAATCCATAGTTTTCTCAGTAGTAGATTAGCAAGGTGAAATGAATGAACTGAAGCAATTAT
Organism: Chlorocebus sabaeus; assembly: GCF_047675955.1. Taxonomy (NCBI): domain Eukaryota; kingdom Metazoa; phylum Chordata; class Mammalia; order Primates; family Cercopithecidae; genus Chlorocebus; species Chlorocebus sabaeus. The sequence goes on from NC_132914.1 coordinate 89,103,769, forward strand.
GCAAACAGAGGAGATTTTATAAACATGACAGCTAATGTTCAGTGAGCACTTACTATGTGCCAGGCGCTGTCTTAAACACTTCACATGTTTCCATTGATTTAATCCTCACAACAGCAATCATATAAAGTCACAGAAAAACAAAAGGGCAAGTAACTCTATCAAGGTCATCTAGTTGCTGGAGCCAAGATTCAGACTCAGGCGCTGGGCGATTCCAGGACTTCTGGGCCACAAACACACCTTTGCAAGCAAACATTCCCAAGTTCAAGCTCATAAATTTTATTTATAACTTGTTTTGTGTTGTTGTGTTTTAGAAATGTGTGTGTAGAGAGAGAATCAATGAAATGTTTCAGATGAGAAGAGATATTTGTCGACTGTTTTATTAGTCAGGGTTCTCTAGAGAAACGGAATAAGATGTGTGTGTGTGTATAGAGAAAGATTTATTTTAAGGAATTGGCTCAGCAATTGTGGAATCTGCCAGAACAAAATCTTCAGGGCAGCAGAGCAGGCTGGAGATCTAGGGAAGAACTTCAGTTTGAATTCAATGTCAGGGTGCTGGCAGAATTCGCTGTTCCTCAAGGAAGGTCAGTCTTTTTCTAAGTTAAGGCCTTCAACTGATTGGATGAGGCCCACCCATATTATAAAGGGCCATCTGTTTTATGCAAAGTCTACTGATTTAAATATTAATCTCATCAAAAAGTACCTTCACAGAGATGTCTCGAATAATGTTTGGCCAAATATCTGGGTACTATGGCCCAGGCAAGTTGATGCATAAATTTAGCCATTACAAAGGTTTACATGTATTGCTTGCATATATTATGCTACGTAAATAATTTTTAAAAAATAGAAAATCAGTGTGCATATGGATGGATAACCAATAAAGACATTTTAAAAAACACATATTTGATGCTATGCCTAAAAATAAATCCACAAACTCGTTAACAGGGGGAAAAAAAAAGCCACCTCTGAAAGGACACTTCTAATTACGTACTCTTTTCAAGAGAGTATGCTGGATATCCAGACTACAAAATGGATCCCAAGTTTTAAGCTTTCACAGTCTAGATAGGGACATATCAAGGAGGGAGAAATAGTCATATTTACACTCAGCTCTGATATGCTAAGTCAGCACATGGTAGCATAGCTGATTATAAATAGCATAGTTACATGCTTCAATGTAACATGATGTAAACATAGCTGGGACAGAGTTCTGAAGGAAGATAAGATAAGGAGTAATGTACTTCCTTATTTCTACTGTAGGCCTGAGAGGGATATTCAAGAGAAGGGGATGCTTTGGCACATTAAAAAGGAAAAGGGGTCGAGTGTGGTGGCTCACACCTGTAATCCCAGCACTGTGGGAGGCCGAGATGGGCAGTCAGGAGTTCGAGACCAGCCTGGCCAACATGGGGAAACCCTATCTCTACTAAAATACAAAAATTAGCCAGGTGTGGTGGAGTGCGCCTGTAGTCCTGGCTACTTGTGGAGGCTGAGGCAGAATTGCTTGAACCCGGGAGGCGGAGGTTGCAGTGAGCTGAGACCCCACCACTGCACTCCAGCCTGGGCAAGCAAGACTCCATCTCCAAAAACCAAACAAAAAAAAAAAGAGGACTCCAGCAGAAAGCTGAGGAACAAAGCTATGAAGACACAAACATGAACAGGGCTTTAAGGATTTGTGGGAAATCTAGTGAAATTGGAACACCACATTCTTGATGGAGCAAGAAAGATTGGAACAATTTTATAAGTCACATTATAAAGTTTGGACTTTGTTCTAAAGCCAATGGGTAATTACTGAAGTTTCCAGCTGCGAGAATGATATAATTTTTTATGAGTTTCAGAAAGATTCTATTAATGGCAGAAGGAGAAACAAGATAGACAGGGAGATGCAGGCAAGAAAACTATTCAAGGGAGGCCATGACTAGAACCAAGACAGTAAGACTGAGTGGGAAAACTCAAAGATAACTTTTTAAATTAAAATTGGCATAAGTTGGGTACAGTGGCTCATGTCTGTAATCCCAATGCTTTGGTGGTCAAGGTGGGAGGATTGCTTGAGGCCATGAATTTAAGCCCAGTCGGGAGAAAGTAACGAGATCCTGTCTCGACCAAAATCAAAAAGCATTAGCCAGGCATAGTGGTGGTGTGTGTCTGTAGTGCCAGCTACTCGGGAGGCTGAGGTTGGAGGATCGCTTCCCAGGAGTTTGAGGTTACAGTGAGCTGCACTATGATTGTACTACTGCACTTCAGCCTGGACTAAAAAGCAAGACCCCATCTCTTAAAAAATGAACAAACATTTAATTATGTGTAATATGTAAGCAAAAAGGGATTCTGTCATTCAACAAACATGGATTGAATACCCATTATGTGTTTGACCCTGTGCCAGAAAATATTGGACTATAAAAATGAATAAGAAGATATTAGCAAACAATTATGATGTTTAATAAATACAATAGTAGAAGAAAATGCAAGGCACGAACATGACAGAGAAGAGTCAAGAAGGAATGCATAGATGAAGTGACTCCTGGGCTGGATCATGATAAATGACTAATTGCACAAGGAAGACAAGACTGATAAGGCCATTCCAACTAGAGAGGCAAAAGTCAGAAAGGACTTAGATATGGAACAAAAATTGTGTTCAGGAGTCAAAGATGCAGGAAATAATAAGTGGAAGAGAACAAAGAAAAGAAGAGAGGCCAGATGGGAAGAACCTTGCGTATGTTTGATTGACAGACCTTAATCAGAGACATGGTATAGTCTGAGAGTTCTGGCCGAAGCATAGAAGATGAATTGAAGGGGAAACTAGTCGGGAGGTGTCTGAGTTTCCTAGAGCTGCCGTAAAAAAAAATAAAAAATAAAAAATAAAAATAAAAAAATCATAAAATTGGCTATTTAAAACAAGAAAAATTTAATCAAAGTGTCAACACAGCCATACTCCTCCTGAAGGCTTTAGGGGAGCATCTTCTTTGCCTTTTCCAACTTCCAGTGGCCCCTGGCATTGCTAGGCTTGTGGCTGCATCACTCCAATCTCTGTCTCCATCTTCACATAGCCTGCTTCCCTGTGTGTGTGTCTGTGTGTCTTTTTCTATCTCTTATAGGACTCTCTCATCAGATTTAAGGCCCACTCTAATCCAGTATGACCTCATCTCAAGCCTTACCTTGAGTACATCCGCAAAGAACCTATTTCCAAATATGGTCAAATTCTAAGGTTCTAAGGTTCTGGATGGATTTGCATTTTTATGAGACACTATTCAACCCACTACAGGAGGCCATAGCAATAACACAAGCAGGGGATGATAAGATCTGAGATAAAACAGGGCAGAGACAATGATAAAACACAGCAAAACCAAGTCATGGTTGGTTCAAGTGGAGGAAGAAATGTAATTAGGAATTGAGGACAATCCGTGTTTCTAGCTGGAGAAACCAGTTGTATTTCAGTAGCACTGATGGAGATAGAAATGACACGAGTACTTCTAGTTCTAGATCCTTGAGGAATCGCCATACTGTTTTCCATAATGGTTGAACTAGTTTACAATCCCACCAACAGTGTAAAAGTGTTCCTACTTCTCCACATCCTCTCCAGCACCTGTTGTTTCCTGACTTTTTAATGATTGCCATTCTAACTGGTATGAGATGGTATCTCATTGTGGTTTTGATTTGCATTTCTCTGATGGCCAGTGATGATGAGCATTTTTTCATGTGTCTGTTGGCTGTATGAATGTCGTCTTTTGAGAAATGTCTATTCATATCCTTTGCCCACTTTTTGATGGGATTGTTTGTTTTTTTCTTGTAAATTTGTTTGAGTTCTTTGTAGGTTCTGGATATTAGCCCTTTGTCTGATGAGTAGATTGCAAAAATATTCTCCCATTCTGTAGGTTGCCTGTTCACTCTGATGGCAGTTTCTTTTGCTGTGCAGAAGCTCTTTAGTTTAATGAGATCCCATTTGTCAATTTCGGCTTTTGTTGTCATTGCTTTTGGTGGTTTAGACATGAGGTCCTTGCCCATGCCTATGTCCTGAATGGTATTACCTAGGTTTTCTTCTAGGGTTTTTATGGTATTAGGTCTAACATTTAAGTCTCTAGTCCATCTTGAATTAATTTTCATATAAGGAGTAAGGAAAGGATCCAGTTTCAGCTTTCTACTTGTGGCTAGCCAATTATCCCAGCACCATTTATTAAATAGGGAATCCTTTCCCCATTTCTTGTTTTTCTCAGGTTTATCAAAGATCAGATGGCTGTAGATGTGTGGTATTATTTCTGAGGACTCTGTTCTGTTCCATTGGTCTATATCTCTGTTTTGGTACCAGTACCATGCTGTTTTGGTTACTGTAGCCTTGTAGTATAGTTTGAAGTCAGGTAGCGTGATGCCTCCAGCTTTGACCCAGCCATCCCATTACTGGGTATATACCCAAAGGATTATAAATCATTCTGCTATAAAGACAAATGCACACGTATGTTTATTGTGGCACTATTCACAATAGCAAAGACTTGGAATCAACCCAAATGTCCATCAGTGACAGACTGGATTAAGAAAATGTGGCACATATACACCATGGAATACTATGCAGCCATAAAAAAAGGATGAGTTTGTGTCCTTTGTAGGGACATGGATGCAGCTGGAAACCATCATTCTCGCAAACAATTGCAAGAACAGAAAACCAAACACCGCATGTTCTCACTCATAGGTGGGAACTGAACAATGAGATCACTTGGACTCGGGAAGGGGAACATCACACATCGGGGCCTATCATGGGAAGGGGGGAGGGGGGAGGGATTGCATTGGGAGTTATACCTGATGTAAATGATGAGTTGATGGGTGCAGCACACCAACATGGCACAGGTATACATATGTAACAAACCTGCACGTTATGCACATGTACCCTAGAACTTAAAGTATAATAATAAAAAAAAAAAACATGACACGAGTAAGAATGGATTTGAGAGATGGATTCAGACGTGTAGAGGATGTAGATGTGCTCAGTTTTGCACAAAGTAAAGTGCTTGGAGTGAGGCTATTCTCAAGAGAAAAGAAAAAGCTTAAAAATGACTTAGATGGTTGGGTGGGTGGTAATGCTATTAACTGTGATTGGATGAATAATGTAGAGACGTTTTTGGAAGAAAATAAGGTTAGTATTGAAAATCTTACACTTGAAGGACATGTGGAGTATGCAAGGGAAGAAGCAGAGCACAAAAATGGAAATAGGCATTTGGTATTCTAAGAATTGACAATATTTAGCAGTTTGACGACAAAGAGCATATGTCTTATGGGAGACTAAGACACATAGAAAGGAAGAATGAAAGAACAGTGTCGGTGAAGTTAAGAAAGAAGTTTCAGTAAGGGAAGGTTGGTAATTAAAGACTTCAGGAGGCCGGGGGCGGTGGCTCACGCCTGTAATCCCAGCACTTTAGGAGGCCGAGGCGGGCGGATCACGAGGTCAGGAGATCAAGACCATCTTGGCTAACACGGTGAAACCCCATCTCTACTAAAAATACAAAAAATTAGCCGGGTGTGTTGGCGGGCACCTGTAGTCCCAGCTACTCAGGAGACTGAGGCAGGAGAATAGTATGAACCTGGGAGGTGGAGCTTGCAGTGAGCCGAGATAGCACCACTGCACTCCAGCCTGGGCGACAGAGCGAGACTCTGTCTCAAAAAAAAAAAAAAAAAAAAAGACTTCAGGAAAGACATGAAGTGGGACAATCTCACTGCATGTTATTAGAGATGATTTGCCTTGGACAAAGCGGCTGAATTATAGCTTAATGTCCATGCCATGTTGCAGGTGGATGGAGTTTAAGTAAAGATTTAAGAAGTGGAGACACAAAATACTGTTAAGTGAGAAATCAAATTTTGAAAATAATTGATACAGCAAGATCCAAAATAAAAAACCTATTTATATATATGGGCAAAGACTATAATTCAATATGTCAAAAATAAAAAATTAGTAACATAGTTTTATTTATAAGTGCCTGTAAGTGCTTTACATGCACTTCCATTAACCTGTTAAATTTTCACAGCAATTCCTTGCTATCATACATTTTGCACAAAGGGAAACAAAGGCATAGTGAGGTGAGGTTACTTGACCCAAGTCACACAACTGGTATGTGATGGTGCCAGAATTTGAAATCAGTCTAATTCCAAACACTGCTCACCTAAGTTTCCATCCTTCTAGCATTTTTCTCTAGGTGGTAGGATTATAAATGGTAATCATTTCTCTTTTTATAACTCTGAAACATTTTGCCAAATTTCCTATATTTGTTTTATAATAAAAGATCCAAATAATACATATATATTTTGATGGTACTATTGCATGCACGTCTTTCAAACAGATGGAGGGAAGAGAGAATTATAGTGATTTGATGAGTAACATTAATGAAAAGTTATTGATTTTTTTTTCACTTTTTTCTTAAGGATGACATCTGTTTGAAAGCTAAAGATATAGAGTCAGCAGAGATAGGGAAAATGAAAATACAAGAAAGAAAAGGCATAAGATGAGTTTTGGTAAGTGGATCACGGTGTTTATGCAGGACCAATGTGAAAGAACATCCTAGGCTGAGTGGCAGAGTTCAGAGAGGCATGGAGTATGCGAGACCGGCTGTGTGAATCAGGCCGTATCAAGGGGAATCAGAGTCTAAGCATGAGAGAGGAAATGAAAGATATGTGTGGCCAAGCATAGTGGCTCACACCTGTAATCCTAACACTTTGGGAGGTTGAGTCCCTAAGGTCAGGAGTTCAAGACCAACCTGGCCAACCTGGTGAAACCCTGTCTCTACTAAAAATGCAAATATTAGCTGGGCATAGTGGCACAAGCCTGTGATTCCAGCTACGTGGGAGGCTGAGGCTAGAGAATCACCTGAACCCAGGAGGCAAAGGTTGCAGAAAGGAAGAAAAGGAAGGAAAGGAAGGGAAACAAGCCTTGGAAAGGAAAAATGATAGCATCAAAAGAAAGGAACTGAGTAAAGTTAGTCTAAGACACAATTTTTGAGATCGAGGGAATCACAATTGAGGAAATCTATTATTTTGCATGTCTTTTTTTTTCAGAGGATTAAGTCAGTTGTAAGACCCTTTGATAAAATTGTACAGGGCCATGGTTTGGCTGAAGATAAATGAGAGGTAGAATTTGGAAAACCTTTGGGTAAGATGGGAAGTGAGGTGCTTGGAGGTGGATACCTGTGTTACCAAGGGGTAAAAAGAGGCCATTCTTCCCACTGAAACAGTGATTTGTTTTACTTCCATGTAGATTCTCCTACCAGACTCTGAGTTCTCTCAAAGTAGAAATTCTTTTTCACCCTGGGACTCAATGTTCAAAGCACCATCTAGAACAAGGCAGTTACCATTTACTGAATAAGCATAAGATGAAATTTTTCCTACCATTATTAGTTTCCTGATAAAATGGAGGACAGTGACTCGGTTCCCTGGTTCTTGCTCTCAACTGCTAAATAGTATGTCTCTGTCAAAGTTATGGCAGTCATGAAGAACCCCTCAAAAGTAGGTGTGATGCTTACAGAAGATGCAAGTTAGAGATGTGTAGAGGAAGAAAGAACCCTAACACTGTTCTCAAGGCAGAAGGCCAAGCTCGTGTTTCTTAGTACTCTGATTACCTAATATGTCTGAAAGCTTACTCGACAGGCTAACTTAGTTGCTATTCTATGTCTTTTCCACTATGTGTCATAGAATCATTTTCAAGGAACCTTGTCCACTTTTATCTGACTTCACTGCCACCAGCATGTCTAGAAATTGTTGAGAGGGCCAAAATAACGTTTCATGGCAAGGCTGATTGGACAAGAAGTGGGAACAGATGAACTTAAATTTTTTCTCTTATTTTTTTTGAGAAAAATAAGAGAATTGTCTAATGCCAAACAACCAATCCATCTGATTGTGGCAGGAATTGGGGACACTGGATGGAGGAGGTGAGGAGCAGGCATCAGCCAGTTTGTATTAGTTTGTTCTCACGTTGTTATAAAGAAATACCTGAGAATGGGTAATTTATAAAGAAAAGAGGTTTAATTGGCTCACGGTTCTGCAGGCTGTATGGAAAGCATGGCTGGGGAGGCCTCAGAGAATTTACAATCATGGAGGAAGGTGAACAGGAAGCAGGCACATCTTACATGGCTGGAGCAGGAGCAAGAGAGTTAAGGGGGAGGTACTACACACTTTTAAACAAGAAGATCTTATAATAACTCACACATGATCATGAGAACAGCAAGGGGGAAATCTGTCCCGTGATCCAATCACCTCCCACCAGGCCTCACCTCCAATATTAAGGAATACAATTTGACATGGGATTTTGGCAGGGACACAAATCCAAAGCATAGCACAGTTTCATTGCCATTTTCTTTAACTAAATAAGTAACATAAATAATCAAATCATGTTGTGTATTTTGGAAACGAAGCCTAAGGAAGGAAGGCATCCTGCACCATGTAGCTTCGTTTCTTTAAAAGGCAATTGTGAGGTCAACATCTACTTAAACTTTACAATTTACTAAGCAATGTGGAATTCAACATGGAGATTAAGGTTCCTTTATGAGCATATGGCCACAAAAGCTTTCTGCTAATAAGGGTTTATTAAATGTGACTTATTTGAATTTGTAACCAGGGCCCTGATCCTAAATTGTAAGCCCACAAGGAAGGCTCTAGAAAAGACATTCCAATTAAACATGCCACATCAAGAGTGTGTCACAATGCGCCTCCAGGAATGCTTGCTTCTAGGGCTTGTGAGGTCCCAGAGATAACAGGGGCTTCTGAGCACGCACTATGCCTCCATCAGTTGCATATAATTCAGTCTCCAAAAACAATTACATTCTTAGAAGTTACAATCTCCTTTTGGAAAAAAAAAAAAAAAAGATATTTTCCAAAACAAGGTACAGAGACTTTGAGCACTGATTTATGCCATTTTCCTTTCAAAAAGGCTGGGGTGGGAAGGTGGGAGTGGGCTGAGGAGAGAGAGTTTAACTTTAGAAATGTACTCAACTCCCAGTTGTCACATTTGTTTCCTTCCCAGCCTGAATTTCTGTGACCAGTCGTAAAAGGTACAGTCAACCCGTCCTAAATAACAAATGCTGGAAACATTTATTATACCTAGTTCTTTAAATTATGAAAATGGCAAGTACAAAAAATTTTCTACGCAAGTGCTTCTGTGATTTACTTCTCGAGCATCCTGAGCTAAATAGGCACTGAACGGGTTCTACTGCTGAGTGACACACATCAAAATGTAATTAAATCTCTGACCTAACATCCCCCTGGTTTCATTGATGAGGGAAGTCACGGGTGGACCACGTCATTCTCAGGAGGTTGATGCAATTGTGAATTCTGAGGAGTCTCTCTCTATATACATATTTTTTGCCTGAGTGTGCTTTTCAAGTCTCATTAGATTATTATGAGTGTTAGAGCTGTGCTCATCTTTTTCCAAGAAATGAACTTTTAAAATTGCACATTTTTTAAAGTGACTTCTGGAGTTACCATGGCAGCTTCATTATAATACACAGAGATGAACATCATCACAGCTATGCCTGATCTAACCAGGGTTGTCAGGAAATGAGAGTTCTGCATAAAGTGCACTCTCCGGTAGAGTTTGTAAAACTTGCCAGATAAAAAGCAGAGACGTTCGGTTTAACAGTTTCACACGAAAAGCTTTCTATCATGTACTGCGTGCGGCTCTGTTTCTTTAAATGCGTTCTTAATGACTCAAGGTCTCTGTTATCAACAATTTACTGTGCTGTTGCGTTTTTGGCTCCTTTTTTGGACTCGGTTTGCCAGGGACAGGAAGAATCATTCAAGACCCTATGAGAATAGTTTTGCCTCCCACCACCTAGCAAGGATAGATTTATACTGATATGCCACCTACGTGGTCCAGGTGTCTTGTGTCTTGCTGGGGGCCTGGCACCCAGAAATGGCAGATGGGTACTGAGATGCAATGTAGTTGGTTCCTGGATCATTTTTCTAGAAGTGAAACTGTAATTTTATACTGGCTTCTTGACCCTCATAGTCTAAGATATCCACCACTCCTTGCCTCTCCTTAGATTTACCATGTGCTGATGGACTATTCCTTAACTGCTGTGGATTGAGTTCTTTAAGTAGTTCCTTACATAGAAATTTCTATGGCTCTGAAGTAGGGACTAGGACTCAGCATTCATTATGACACTTAAGGTAAAGTTTCCATTTAACATTTATAGACTTCAATTTTCTCTAAAATAATGTAATTAAGTCAAAATATTATACATGTGGAATGTATAGTGCAATCTCTAACTCACAAAAACAATTCAATAAATGAAAACAACAGGTCGGGCACGGTGGCTTACACCTGTAATCCCAGTACTTTGGGAGGCCAAGGCAGGCAGATCACGAGGTCAAGAGATTGAGACCATCCTGGCCAACATGGTGAAACCTCGTCTCTACTAAATATACAAAAAAATTAGCTGGGTGTGGTGGTGCACACCTGTAATCCCAGCTACTCAGGAGGCTGAGGCAGGAGAATCGCTTGAACCCCAGGAGGTGAAGGTTGCAGTGAGCCAAGATCGTACCACTGCAATACAGCCTGGTGACAGAGTAAGACTCTGTCAAGAGAGAAGAAAGAAAAGAAAAGAAAAGAAAAGAAAAGAAAGAGACAGAGAGGGAGGGAGGGAGGGAGGGAGGGAGGAAGGAAGGGAGAGAGAGAGAGAGAGAAAAGAAAAGAAAGAAAATAAAAGAACCATATGTATAGAACTTGATAAAAGTTGTGGATAAAATGATTAATGAAAAGTTTTAGTGTATAGACTATGTTAGGATCTTGAAGTTTTATTTTGGTATCAGCATCGAGCTGCCATGAAATGACTATTGACCTGTCTAGGTGGCATCTTTTTAATGTTTGTTGGCACTGTATAAAGTCTGCTAGTAAGAAATTAGTTCATTCTGCCCTATAAACACTTTTTAATAAAATTAGAGGTTGCAAGTGTCTAACAGAATGCATTGAGCACAAATTCTGCTGTTGGCTTAGTAAAAAGATTGTGACTTTGACTTCAGAAAGAGCCAAGTTCAGTTCCTGCCTGAACCACTAAAACAGGTTCCTAACCTTGGAGCTTGGCTCTTATAATCTCAGATCCTGTCTTCTTATCTCTAAAGTAAGGATGATACTACCTCCTTCTAGGATTAGAAAAAAAATAATAAAGTTTTATACGTAGTAAGCACATAATAAAGCTATTGTAATTAATTTAGTTTCTAGAGGCTATTATTATACATTTAAAATAAGAATGTACTTAATGTGGATTCAGGTGCCACAGAAAAATAAAATCTGAGTTCACAGGTAGCTGAATACTTGGGTCACTAGAAAGACTGATAATAGAGCGAGGTTCCCCACTACTGCTAAAGCAGTGGATCATCAACCACATTACAGGTTAGGAGAAGGGCATTACCCTCCCCTGCTTGCTCTTCCTTACATGTCAAAAAACAGTAAATACGTAGAAGAGACTGACATCCATTATCCTCTGGCCAAAAGAATCAAGCCTTCCTCTGCCTTTTCGTGCTTTTCTAGTTGCCTTCAAACTTCCCTCCAAACTGATCTTAAAATTGCAACCAGCCCTGTTCTCTATGGCTCTTAGGGCTTCCAATCTAATACGCCATTTACTTTTCCTTTTGGTATTTATTTTCCAGGTTCTCCTCACAAATATGTAAGTTCCACAAGATTAGAGATTTTTATTCACTGATGTATTTCAAATACCTAAATCAGGGCTTGGTATCGAGTAATATTTATTGAATATAGAAATAAAGTTTTAGTATTGTTTTGCAAAGATTCTATTAAAAAAACAGCAAAACAATAGTATTTTTGGACTGAATTCATAAAAGTTATTTAAGATATTTTAATTAATGATAAATTAGCAGTTTAAATACAGCAAACCAAAGCAAAGCAAGCTTATCTTTTTCATTGTTTTGAGCTATTGATTTTGTGTTTACCGAAAACTGCTTGTTTCAGTTGAATCATACTCTGTTTTCTTTGGGTCGCTCACCAGTGATGTTTTCTGCACGTAGGTCTTCAAACAGCTATGAAGAACTTGGTTGTGTGTTTGACTTTCTTTTTTTCAATTAAATTTCCTGAAGAACACAGTCTTTCACACACGTCCTGCTCAGGGAATAAACTTGAAGTTCTATAATCTTTCTTTTTTTTCTTTTTTGAGACAGGGTCTTACTCTGTTCCCCAGGCTGGAGTGCAGTGGCACAATCTTGGCTCACTGCAGCCTCAAACTCCTGGGCTCAAGCAGTTCTCCCATCTCAGCCTCTCAAGTAGCTGGGACTACAGGCATGTGCTGCCATGATGCCTGGCTAATCTTTCTTTCTTTTTTTTTTTTTTTTTTTTTTTTTTTTTTTTGTAGAGATGGGGGTCTCACTGCTGTATAGGCTGGTCCCAAACTCCTGGGCTCAAGTGATTCTCCTGCCTCAGCCCCCTAGTAGGTGGGACTGCTGGTGGGAGTCACCATGCCCAGCTAATTTTTGTATTTTTTGTAGAGAGAGGGTTTCATCATGTTGCCCCGACTAGTCTTGAACTCCTGGATTCAAACAATCCTCCCACCTCTGCCTCCCAAAGTGCTGGGATTACAGGTGTGAACCACCATGCCCAGCTGTGTTCTATAACCTTGAGGACTGTAAATACCTGTAATAGTTGGCCTTCATCACACAGTGGTGTATTTTAAAGAATGAAACACTTAGTGTTTCTACATAGCTTCACAGCGATGACCTACACCAGTATTTCTCAAAGTAACGTCCAGTAGTTCCCCCCTATCCAGTAGCCTTGGTTTCACTCTTCAAGACCTCAGTTACCTATTATTAGTCATGGTCCAAAAACATTAAATGGAAAATCCAGGAGTAAACAAGTCATGTGTTTTAAATTGCGTGCCATTCTAAGGAGCTGATGAAATCTCCCAACGTCCCCAATCCAACTTGCTGGGAATATGAATTATCCCTTGTCCAGGTGTCCATCTTGTACTCACCACATGCCTATTAGTCACTAGTCACCGTCCTGGTGATCAGATTGACTGTTGAGGTACCTCAGTGCTTACGTTCAAGTAACTCTTATTTTACTTTTATTACAATATGTTTTTACAATTGATCAATTTTATTACTAGTTATTGCTGTTAATCTCTCACTGTGCCTAATTTATAAATTCAATTTTATCGTAGACAGGTAGGAAAAAAATAGTATATGTAGAATTTGGTACTATTTGAGGTTTCAGGCATCCAGTGGGGGTCTTGAAACATATTTTCCAAGGACGGGGGGAATAATGTATATGCAAATTCCCCAGGAATATTATTAAAATGTACTTTGTGAATAGGGAGATCTGGGGGAGCGACCCTACATACTTCATTTCTAATCAATTCTCACTTGATGTTGATGTTGGTGGTTCAAAAAACACCTTTTGAGTAGCAAGAGCCCAGATGACAATTTCTTATTTGCATTAGCCTATTTCTTCCTCAGTTGAATTTCAATTTGATATCTCAAAGGGCAGAAGGGGAAGAACTTATACATATCTTTCATAGTTTGAAACCCAAGTCTGTTCACGTGTTTACTCAATGATATTAAGCATAGATATCAAGTTTGCATACAGTACCACTTACTATAAAATGTTACTTTTTAAGGAATAATCTAAGGACAGGTGTAGATGTTATTTTTTAATGAGGTTCAAATTTAGCACTGTAATGAACCTCACTGAAAAAGTAAAGCAGGAAATGGCAGATTTGTTTTGATAGAAACCAAGAATTTTAAGTGTGTGTTGGCTTTACACTGTCTTTGAAACTGTGCTATGAAAACACAGGATCCAGGAAATGAGCCCAGCCAAGTGATTCCACTCTCTAAAGATGTCAAAGTCGGTTCTCTGCAATATCCAAATGTTCCTCTTTTGGAAGTGAAATGAGGAAAAGCCTATAAAATTTCTAGCTGAGTAAACCAAGAGTGCTTTATTCTCTTGTAAATCAGTTACAGTCCCTTAAATAAAAGCATGCTTCCTCCTGAAAGCAGCTGAAAGTTACATCTCTCTAGATGAGGCTTTGTTTTCTCTGAAAATGGGCAGGGGGCTGATTAAATTAATTTTTCTTTGTTTCGTTAAGAAAAATAAACTTTAAGAAATGGAGAATCTGGGCGTGTATGTGAAAGAAAGTGACTAGTTTTGATGCCCAGGCACGTCACAGTTCTTGTTTTGACTCAAGAATGATAAAACAGTAATGGCTTTGACCCATTGCCTTGTGGTGGGCTGAGTTTGCCATTGGTCACTGGAAGATCAAGGTCTACCTTTCTGCCGACCAAGCATTCTCCTAGCTATTAGTCACTGTCTTCACTTAGAGTTCTCTTTTATGACTCAGGGCAGCCCTAACATTTGGGCTGGGCAAAACGGAAGTTCTTACTTAATTCAACTTGATGTAATAAAAATGGAAACAAACATGTTGCATTCTCCTTTTTCTTAAAAATGTTGGTAACATCACTGTGACTAGAGTAGTCAGAAAAACTTAAAGCATAAAATAAGAAAATTATGGGTTCACTTGGGATTTTGATGTGGCAGAGTGAGAGTTTTTAAGGCTATACTACTGATACCTAAGCATTTGCCTTTGGAAATGGGTAAACTGAGCTTAAAATTTTCATGAGACAAATTAGATGTAATATCTTAAAATCTCATAATTTTCCTTTCAGAGAACATCTGTTTTCTGAAGGAAAGCTGGCAAACCATGTTGCAATTAGAAGCTGAGACCATTTATAGTGAAGTGAACCTCAGGTTACTGAGGTTGACACTCTAAAGCAGGGATTCTTTACCCAGGAATCATGCCTATATTATTACACTCTGAAATCACATGGGATGCTGGTGCAATTTACTAGGAGAGGGTACATTCACTTTCATCTTTGTCAAATGGTTCTGTGATTCTCCAAATAGGTGAATAACCATTTCACTAGTGTCTATCAGCATTTAAAACATTCATGACTTTGAGCTAAATATTCCATTTCCAGGGATTAATCCTACACAAATATTTATCCTAGTGAACAAGATATTTTAAAATATTATGGCATGTTTGTATTATGGAAAACTCTACTCAGGTTAAAAACAATAAAGCTCACTTGGGAAACTGTCTAAGATGTAATAACTTAAGGGTAATTTGTTCATCAGGTAATCAATAAAGCATCTACAATGTCAGGCACTGTATTTGGTACTAGGAATAAAAGTAAACAAATACCCTTTTTATTTTTATGATACTTGAAGTCTACGGGAGATCAATATGTATTTATAACATGTAAATAAAAAGATGTGTTAGTGATTGCTTGTAGGTGTTTATTTACATATACTTATCAAAACTCTGGAAAAATATATATCAAGAAGTAAGATTTTAAAATCTGGGACTTGAAAAGGAGATGAGGAGATATGTTTATTTTTTCTTCTATTTTGTTTGAATTTTATTAAATACAATATATTACTTTTGTAATACCTCAATGTTTATTTTAACCATTTATTAAAACTCTGGACTGAGGCTGGGGAATGTACAACATTAAACTGAGTGTTGGCTCTGGTTTTTGCATTCTTCATACAGTAACAAAACAACAGGTACGTTTCAGGTTTTTTGTGTTTTTTTTTAACGAGTTTTTGACTGATCTTAAACCAATAGTTAAATTACGTTTTGTATTTAAGATAATTTTGTCCAATGGATCACTATTTTGTTCTTGTACACACAAACCTTCTGGTCTTCAAGAATATGGCTGATATATCAGATAGTTTACGAATCCACAGCGTCATCTGGTGTGCAAAACACTGACCTCAACTCTTAAAGAATAATCAATTATTTGGGTTAAATTTGCAAGTATTTTATTTAGTATCTAACCACCAATTATATGCCCTTGAAGAACTTTTCTGGTATTATTATTTTACTCTCTAAAAGCTCAGGCCTTGATACTTGAGTATTATTTATGTCACATTTTGCTCATGTAAGTCTTTGTGTGGAGGTCTTCAAAGATATCATGCCTATTTTGTGATCTTGTTGTGTATAGACTCTTCCATGAAAGCAAAATATATGCATTTGGCTGAGTACATTTGGAGCCAAGGTAGGGGAGCTGGAATGGAAGAGTGCTTGAATGGTATTTGAGCATTATCTTTTCAAAAAATACATTAAAAATCACTCTTGCATGTTACTTTAGACAGAGAGATCCCTAACATTCATTGCTTCCTAATTTTTCCTCTCCTTCTGGGGATACAATTGTGTCACACTTTCTAGCCACCTTGTAGTTTGATGGGGCCACATACTGGTGATGGCCAATGGACTGTGTGTAAACCGATGTGCATTAATTCTGAACCAAACCCTTAACAGAGAAAATCCTTCCATACACCTTCTCCCCTTCTCCCTTTCCTGGTGAATCTGAAAGCCACACTATAGCCAGAATATGCAGCTATAAGGTGGAGCTTTCCAATAGTTCCTTTGTTAGCCTAGATCTCTGAGTGGAGGAGCTTCATGGATACTAGCCACCTTAGAGAGTGGCATGGATCATAAGCATAAGAAATAGGGCTGTGTTATGTTTGCAATGGAGACTTCAATGCTATTTTTTCCTGATGCATAATCCAGCCTCTTCTGACTAACAGCCATGTCTATGCCCCACGAAATTTCAGCTACTTTTAATTTAATTTTGTTTAAAATACAACTCTTAAGAGTCTAATATGTACTAGGCACTGTGTTTGGTGCCAGGAATGCAAAGATTGAAAATCTCATACTGAATGGGCAAAAACTGAGCATTCCCTTTGAAATGAAACCCAGCACAAGACAAGGATGCCCTCTCTCACCACTCCTATTTAACATAGCATTGGAAGTTCTGGCCAGGGCAATCAGGCAAGGGAAAGAAATAAAGGCTATTCACAGAGGAAGAGAAGAAGTCAAATTGTCTCTGTTTGCAGCTGACATGATTGTATATTTAGAAAACTCCATTGTCTCAGCCCAAAATTTCCTTAAGCTGATAAGCAACTTCAGCAAAATCTCAGGATACAAAATCAATGTGCAAAAATCACCAGTATTCCTACATAGCAATAACAGTAAAGGCGAGAGCCAAATCACAATGAACTCCCATTCACAATTACCACAAAAAGAATAAAATACCTAGGAACAGAGCTAACAAGGGAAGTGAAGGACCTCTTCAAGGAGAACTACAAACCACTGCTCAAAGAAATCAGAGATGATCAAAACAAATAGAAAAACATTCCATGACATGGATGGGAAGAATTAATATCATGAAAATGCCCATAGTGCCCAAAGCAATTTATAGATGCAATGCTAATGCCATTAAACTACCATTGACATTCTTTACAGAATTAGAAAAAATAAAATAAAACTATTTTAAAGTTCATATGGAACCAAAAAGGAGTCCATATGGCCAAAACAATCCTAAGCAAAAAGAACACAGCTGGAGGCATCACACTACCTGACTTCAAACTATACTACAGGGCTACAGTAACCAAAACAGCGTGGTACTGGTACAAAAATAAACACATAGACCATAGAAAAGAATAGAGAACTCAGAAATACAACCGCACACCTACAAGCATCTTATGTTTAACAAACTTAACAAAAACAAGCAATGAGGAAAGGATTCCCTATTTAATACATGGTGCCGGGATAACTGGCTAACCATATGCAGAAAATTGAAATTGGACCCCTCCTTATGCCATGTACAAAAATCAACTTAGGATGTATTAAAGACTTAAATGTAAACCCAAAACTATAAAAACCCTAGAACCTACACAATATCATTCAGGACACAGGCATGGGCATATATTTTATCATGAAGATGCCAAAAGCAATTGCAACAAAAGCAAAAATTGATAAATGGAATCTAATTAAACTAAAAAGCTTCTGCACAGCAAAAGAAACTATCATCAAAATGAACGGACAACCTACAGAGTAGGAGAAAAATTTGCAATCTATTCATCTGAAAAGATCTAATATCCAGAGTCTACAAAGGGCTTAAACAAATCAACAAGCAAAAATACAAAACCAACCCCATTATAAAGTGGGCAAATGACATGAACACTTCTCAAAAGAAGATATACATGCAGCCAACAAACATTTGAAGAAAAGCTCAACATTACTGATCATTAGAGAAATGCAAGTCTAAACAACAAGTGAGATACCATCTCATGCCAGTTAAAATAGCTATTGTTAAAAAGACAAATAAAACAAAAAAACAAAAAAGATGTTCATGAGGTTGTGGAGAAAAAGGAACACTTTTCTACTGTTGGTGGGAGTGTAAATTAGCTCAACCATTGTAGAAGACAGTGTGGTGATTCCTCAAAGACATAGAGGCAGAAATATTATTAGATCCAGCAATTCCATTACTGGGTATATACCCAAAGGAATACAAATCATTATATTATAAAGATATATGCACACATATGTTCATTGCAGCACTATTTGCAATAGCAAAGACATAGATTCAACCTAAATGCCATCAGTGACAGGCTGTATAACGAAACTGTGGTACATACACACAGTGGAATACTATGCAGCCATAAAAAGGAACGAGACCATGCTCTTTGCAAGGACACAGATGGAGCTGGAAGCCATTATTCTCAGAAAACTAACGCAAGAACAGAAAACCAAAGACTGCATGTTCTCACATATAATTGGGAGCTGAATGATGAGAACGCATGGACGCATGATGGGGAACAACACACATTGGAGCCTGCCGGGGACTGGGGGAGGGAGAGCATCCAGAATAGGTTATGGATACTGGGCTTAATACCTAGGTGATGAGGCAATTTGTGTGGCAAACCACCATGGCACACATTTACCTATGCAGCAAACCTACACATCCTGCACATGCACCCCTGAACTTAGAGTAAAAGTTATAGAAAAAAAAAAAAAAAAAGAAGTTTCTTGAATCTGGCTTTGAGTCAGAAACTAGAAGCCATTAATTTTTAAAAAGCTATATATTTTAAAAAACTGAAACAGAAGAAAGTCTTTTTCTTCTAGCAAGAATATTTAAACCCTGACACATGCTAAGGAGATGTTCTTGTCCCTGTTGCTCTCAATATGGTTGTTATGAGCTTTCAACACATTCATGCCTTTATTCTAATACAGATCCAAATAGAAGGCACTTTGCAGATCAATAAGTAATTATCATACACAGAATTTATTTGTACCATTCCCATCACTTAGCTGTCTGCAGTCTGTCAACTGCATTTGGGCAGAATTTAGAATGTGAATGAACGTAATTGCAAATAGCTTGTCATGACGCATAAAAGGTTTTCTGAGATGGGAAAGCTCTCTTTTAACCATCCTAATGACAACAGAAACTGGAATTATCTAGAAGGTAAACAAAAATTTAGTTCAATGGTCTCCATCTCCACAACTACTGTATATTGATTTTCTGTCAAGAAGATGTACAACTCTTGGAGCGTCCTCCTTGTATTCTTATTTATTTCTATATTTATTTACTCATTCATTTATTTTGTGGTGGGGTAGCCATGGCTACCAAGTTGTATAAGCTTCTTAAGTATTAGAATATATATCAAAACCTTAAAATGTGTACATAATACAGGGGGGAGGATACTCCTTTAGAAATGAAAAATTAAAAGCATTGTTTCTGGGAGTAGATGGAGCTAGATAATTCCTGCCTGCTGTTAACATTGTACAGGGGTAAATATTCATATCAACAAATCACTTGAAAAACGGAAGTTTAGAATTAGTCAGGATTCCATGGTGGGTAAGCCATATTACAGGCACAGTCCAGTGGAAATATACCAAAAATTTACATACTGTCACTGATGTGGTTTGGCTCTGTGTCCCCACCCAAACTTCATATCAAATTATAATTCTCACGTGTCAAGGGAGGGACCTGTAATCCCCACGTGTCAAGGGAGAAAGGTGATTGGATCGTGGGGGCAGTTTCCGCCATGCTGTTCTTGTGATTGTGAGTTCTCAGGAGATCTTGATGGTTTTATAAGTGTTTGGAAGTTCCTCCTTTGTTCCTCTCTCTTCTATTGCCTTGTGAAGAAGGAGCCTACTTCCCTTTCCACCCTGATTGTAAGTTTCCTGAGTCCTTCCCAGCCATGCTGAACTGTAACTCAATTAAAGCTCTTTCCTTTATAAATTACCCAGCCTCAGGGAAGTTCTTTATAGCAGTGTAAAAACAGACTAATACAGCCACCTAAATTCCATTTGATATCTCCTCATACCATTTTTTTTCTTCAAGTTCACAAGAGAGACAGGACAGAGAGAGATGGTCACAGCTCCAATTTCCTACAGACAATAGCAAGGCAATAATATATTAAATTTTAAAAGACAATAGTAAAACAGTCATTTAATTCAGTAGCTCTAAGCATGGCAGATTTACAGTGCCTATTTATATACTAAAGGCTCTACCTGTGGGGTTGACACAGATTTTCCAAATTTATTTAACTATTTTTCATATCATGTATTAACTTCCCATTAATACATGAAAAGTAAGGCCTGAGTAGCTCTCCAGCCTCATCTCTCACCACTCTGCACCTTATAACATAGGTCACAGAAACACTTCTCCCAATCTGTACAGTTTTTGCACGTCCCACTTTTATGATCTGGATTTTGTTTTGTTTTGCTTTGCTCTTTTCCCTTACATTTCTGTTGCAGTTTTGATGGACTAAACCTTCCTTACCTGTAGTCCAGGCCACAGCTTAGCTGTCACTTTGCTGGGCAGATTCCCCTAACATTCCAATTATACACACATGCACTGGTTCTCCACTGACTTCTGCTCTTCTGTCTTAACTAAAATCACCCTTCATTATAGTTACATGCTTAACAATCTTGCTTTCCTGTTGAATGATAGGCTCCATAGACCTGCATGCTCTGGTGTCTTATTCCCTATTTTAGCTCCAGCGTCTTGTGTGGTTGTTGGCATATCATAAGCACTAAATAGATATTTATTGAATTGAAATGAATGTCCAGAACCAATGGTTTGAAGAAATGTTCTTAGGGCTTTTGGACTAAGAGAGGCACAAATTCTCAGGAAATTATTGTGCTTTGGACCTGAGTTACATTAAATCAGATAAATTATTTTATTTATTTTATTTTATTTCACTTACTTTATTTTTATCTGAACCTATCCTGAGGTCACAGTGTAGTTCATCTGCTAAAGCTAGATGTTTTAGACTTTGGGAATTGCAACGCCTTGTTTGACTTTGTGTAATTCCATGGCATGTTCATCTCTCCCTAAAAATACCACACAATGTTTATTTCATTTTTACATTTAAATATAAATTTGCATGGATATGTTTTTGTACTACATTTGAGAACTTCTCTACTTTCAAACTACTTTGAGACCCACTGGAATGTTTCCAAGTGACCAGCAGACTTATGGCCGATTCCTAATTCTTACTCTGGTTCTAACATCCAGAAAAAGTAAATTTTGTTACAAGCTATGTGACTCTCTAAGACATAGAAAAAGCCTTTCCAGATCATAACTTTTCTCACAAGAGGCAGGAAGCATCATTAGCATGTAGCATAATCAAATTAACTGGTGATTCTTAAATATGTTAGTAATACTACTATAGAATAAGGTGGTGATTCATGTCCTGACCAGTCTTTATTTTTAGAATAGTTTTGTAACTAACATTCTCGTGCAGTCTATTCATGGTGCTTTGGTTTCTCTGGACCATGTTTGATACTGACCCATCTCATAGACGAACTTATTTATTCACTCAATTAATATATTTGAACTATGGCTGATCATGGTGCCGGGTGCTGCACCTGTGAAGCAAAGGCTGCTCATCTCTTAGAAGTACAGCTATAGAGGCTGGACACAGTGGCTCACGCCTGTAATCCCAGCACTTTGGGAGGCCAAGGAGGGTGGATCACAAGGTTAGGAGATCAAGACCATCCCGGCTAACACAGTGAAAACCTGTCTCAACTAAAAATACAAAAATATTAGCCGGGTGTGGTGGCGCATGCGTGTAGCCCCAGCTATTTGGGAGGCTGAGGCAGGAGAATCGCTTGAACCCTGGAGGCAGAGGTTGTAGTGAGCCGAGACTGTGCCACTGCACTCCAGCCTGGGTAACAGAGTGAGATTCCATCTAAACAAAAAAAAAAAAAAAAAAAAAAAAAAAAAAAAAAAAAAAAAATCCCAGCTATAGAGATTGCAAAAGAGAAAAGTGATAGCTGTAAGTGAAATTGGCATGAATGAAAAGAGAGTTAACACTCACAACTAGAATTCTTAGATTGTAATTATAAAACAACAAGGTGTCCTTTAGCAAGGAGCAAAGCCGTGCAAGTATTTGGAAGTCAGTAGAAACCTTTTACCTTTGGAATAGACTCCTTAGTGCTTTCCAGTGTTAATATCTACATGTTTGTCTTAGCATAATGAGAGGTGTTTTCTAGACTCTTTTTATAGGGTTTAGAGAAAGAGATGATGTTACCTGTGAACTACCTGGAGCCCCAATCTCATAATCGCATGTGAAAATCAAATTGACTTAAAAGCAAAATAAGCAAACAACAAGAGCATCAAATTTAGAATAGAACAGAATTTAGAACAACTGCATAGTATAATTTAGAAAAATGTGAGTAAAACAAATTAAAAATAAAGTTTAAATTGTTCAGAGTGGCTATATATGAGTGGTGAAATTATCAGTCATTTCTTCTTACTGCTTTTATAAATTTTCAAAATTTTATACAGTGGTCAAGACACACATTTTAAATGAAGTTTACTTTTTTCAACTATAGGATTGAAATATGCATTAATTTTATAATTGTAAAAAAATATAATCCTTGTTTAATATATAGGTGTTTAATATATAGATAATATATATCCTGGTTTTAATATATAGGTGTATATATAATATATAATGAGATATATATATTTTATATAGTGAATTATTTAGATCAGGGGTCCCCAGCTTTTTTGGCACCATTTCATGGAAGACAATTTTTCCACGGATGGGGCAGTGGAAGATGAATAGTTTTGGGATGAAACTGTTCTTCTCAGATCATCAGGCATTAGTTAGATTCTCACAGGGAGTGTGCAACCTAGATCCTTCACCTGCGCAGTTCACAATAGGGTTCTTGCTCCTCTGGGAATCTAATGCTTATCTGACAGGAGGCAGATCTCAGGTAAGCAATGGGGAGTGGTTGTAAATACAGATGAAGCTTCGCTCACTTGTCCTGCTGCTCACCTCCTGCTTTGCAATCCAGTTCCTAACAGGCCACAGACTGGTACTGCTTTGTGGCCCAGGGATTGGGGGCCCCTGGTTTAGATTACGCATACGGTATCGTCCATAACATGAGGTCTTACCTCTGCGCTATCATTCAGACATGCTCTATCACATCAAGAAACATAACAGTCCACACATTCCAGCATAAATGTCCTGAGAACATCCTATAATTGCTTACCTGTCTCCACCAACCGTATCATTAAACACACACACACATGCACACACATGCACACACTGACACTGTCTGGGCCCTTTTAAATCCTAAAAACCTCTCTTTCAATTATCTTCTCCAGCTTCTCCACAGTCTTGCCATAAAACTACCTTTCTCGTCTTTCAAACCACCCTCTCAGCACATGTAAACACATTCAGAAACGTATAATTTTCAACCATAATAATAAGGCAAACTGCTGTTGTTGCTGGTATACATGTGCATGTATGTTATAATCTCACTATGGAAAAAACCCATTTATTTAATATGATAATAGGAAACGGCCCTGTGTATTTCCCATGTTCATATTTTATTTATTATTGTAATTAACTTGATGCATATCGGAAATATGGAGTGCCATTTGCATTTTCTCTGGATAAGTTTCTGTTTTTTCCTGTTACCTTGTAGCTACCCATTAGTACATTTTACTAAAAATAAGAGGACAACTGGATGAAAGAATCTCTGTACCATCTATGCAAATCTTCTGTACATCTAAAAATTAGTCCCCAAAACTATGGTAAAAGATGAGAGAAGGAAGAAAAGGAAAAGCAGAGGCAGAATATGAAGAGGAAAAAAAGCAAGGGAGAAGATGAAGAAAAAGCAAAGGTGTGGTTTTTATGGACCAAGAGACAGCAGAACTTCATTCACTAATGGCACAATCATTATGTCTACATTTGTGTGTTTGATGGTCTGTAGCAATCAGTTTTAGTATTGAGGTATAGTGTTAATTAGGGCCTGTGCACCTCCAAGTCAATTAAATTTGGTTTATTAATGCATAATTCAATATTGTTATGTATAGGAGAACACATAAAAGGATTTTAAAATTGTATTTTCTGATGTGGCCTGAATTATTTCAAGGAAACACCCTCTGTCAAGTGAGTGAAAATGAATAATTATGAGAGTCCTAAAACCCCACAGTTGGGCGGACTGGACGGCTGCTGTTATTAAGCACCCCGGATTGAAAGGATGGATTCTATCATTACAAGAGCAGAGACAGTGCTGTGATAATTACAAAAACACTGTAGCTTCCATTTTTGCTAATGTTTTTGGTAGAATATTTAAAGTCACAGAAGGTGAAGATAGCTCAATTTCTGTATCCTGTTACTTATTTAGATGAATGCGGTTTTCTACCAATTGTAGTCACAACAGAGCTTGCAATCCCTGCGACATGATGATAAGAAAGCGCCGATTTGAGCAAGAAATTAAATGATAATAAACATAGTGTAGACTCAGTGGGGGTGATATTGTTTAATGTCAGTAGTGATTGAAACTACCTTCTAGATGACTGAAGCTTTGTCGGCCTCGTCTGTTTATATCAATTTCTTCTT
Source organism: Chlorocebus sabaeus (assembly GCF_047675955.1). Lineage (NCBI taxonomy): Eukaryota > Metazoa > Chordata > Mammalia > Primates > Cercopithecidae > Chlorocebus > Chlorocebus sabaeus. The sequence continues at coordinate 89,128,448 of NC_132914.1, forward strand.
TTCAAAGGCCATTATCCTAAATTGCATGTTATATAACTTGTGCTGCCTCCCTCCATCCCACAGCACCACTTCTAAAGCAACTTGATGATGCATATTGTAGAAAAAAAAAATCTTTCCTGGGCTCAGCATCCAAGGAGATTACAATCTTGAGACTGTAATGGGAATGGATTAAACTTTGTACAATTTCCTTTTGTCACGTGAATTGAATCCCGTTGTGCTATTTTCTATACTCCTTTCAATCTTTGTCATGAAAATGATCTATGAAAGTGTTAGCACTGCTTAAGCAACCCTGGTCTGGTTTTAACCCAGTCAGAATCTTACAGTTTGATTGGCTCTGATTTTTCCCTCCCTGAGAAAACAAAGCCAGAAGACCGGGACAAACCCACCTGACAAATGACAGAACAAGAGAAAGGTCATTGTCCTCTGGCTCAGGCAGGCTTAATAAGGACATTTAATGATCTTTATGTTGATCTTATGCAAAAAAAAAAAAAAAAAAAGGAAGGGGCAGGGGAAATGTTCCAACATAAATCCAATCTTGTGACAGCAATTGCACGCCTCTGCAAGAGGGAAAATGAAACAGTACAAAGGTCCTTCATTCTCAATGCAGCTACAGGTTTTCAGATTCCAATCACAGACCCTTTCTCAGATGTCAGACTTTGCATGTTTTCATTACCTTCTAGGTTAAGATGGAGTCATTCAAATCTTGGTGGTGGTCACAGACTTTAATATTGCCTTGAATTGACCAATACCAACAGAGAAAACACAAACATGCCTATTAAGAAAAAGAATAAGAGAATCACTTCCTCAGAACTTGATTTTGTTTTGATCTCCCGAGTGTCTTTGATGTTGGGCAGAGCCGCTGCTTGCTTTGGGTACTTTAGATGCATGCAAATGAAACTCATTTGGTTGGGATTTAAAAGTAAAATATTTTTACTACTTATTTTTATATTGATTTCAAGTAATTCTATAACCACCAATAAATAAATAATTTCCCCAAAGAAAATCCATAAAATTTGATACATTAAGGTATGCAGAGATTTTTTTAAACCTACATGCTTTAATTTAGCTGAAACCTAAAGTTGTTAATCTTTTATTATGTGACCCTAAGTGGCTTGGTGTATCCCATTTCTGTATTGCTTTCGAATAACTCACTTGTAAGCATATGTATTTCAAGTGGTTACATAGAGCATAGAATTAGGGATCAGGAAATCAAGGCTATAAGCAACAAAATCTTGGATTGGTGAGCTATTTTCACCACATGGTATCAGAGATCAGCATGTTCGATAGGAGCAGATTTTGTTGTGTACTTCTTTCTGAGGACCAATTCAGAAATCATCCACAAGACTTTCATCCTATCACAGGTCACTAGACTGACTACTGAATGTTTCCGCAAAAAGATTTACCAACAGGAAGATGAGCCTTCAGATCTATGTTACTTGGTTTTACACTTTCATGTTTGGGTCGACTCAAAATCCTAAATAGGTTGCACAATCATATGATAGCCCAACCACCGTGGTCACGAGTTGGCCTAAAGTATATTTTACTTAGACCTTAACTGGCCTGAATTCCCACAGGATTTTCCCTGAAAATAAAAATTCATGGGATTGAAGAGCCGACTAACAACATTCCTAATGTTTCCTGAGTTTTTGTCCAGTGTTAGACACTATCTTAGCACTTTACATGGGAACCTTCTTATAGCCCTATTTTATTTATAAAGGAAGTAGTGTTATTGTACCATGCTATAGAAAACTGAGGCTTGAAGAAGATATATATTTTACCCATGTTGGCGTAGCTAGAAAGTAGAGAGTCTAGGTCCAGAATTGATGCTTAACCACTAATATTACTTCCTCTCTATACTACTTCTGCTCTTATATTGGGCTATCTTATTAACTGACTAATATAAGTAGCTGTCCAGAGCCTTCTAAAACTTTAGTTGATTTTGAATAAGCTTTTATTTACAAAGCTATGTTGTTGAGAGGGTATTCAGGCAGCATGATTCAGGGGAGTTGCTCTATCTCTACTGATTTTTGGGTCATTTTTATTTACTCCAGGCCCAGAATATCCCATGTTCTGCCACAAAAAAAGAGAAACAAACAGCTTTAAAAATAGCTAGAAATATTGATATAGAAATAAATACAGACATGAGATCATCTGTCTCAACTAGAAGATGGATTTTTTTTGCAATCATAACCAAATCAGAGTCTGAAAACAATTTTAATGTAAATGTACATCTCTCAACCTTGAAGTTAAAACTGCTCATTGTGCCATATTATCTTGGGTTGTAATGCATAGCAACTGCTTGGACCCCTGGAACAAGTCTTCTCTGACTAATAGTCTGATGCTATAATCCACTGGGGGATTCTTTTCCTTGGTGTGTAGACTGTCCTGATACATCAGGGTTATCTGGAAATAAAACTAGATCAATGCACAGAAACTCTGGGTGAAAACCAGTGTTTCCATTTAATAGTTCTTGCCCTTTAATGACACATCAATACTTCAATCATTTCATCAAATCTTGCAATAGATATTTGCATTTCCTAAAAAGCAGTGCTTAAATTACGTTATTCCTGAGCCTGAAACCATTGCCAGCTTCTCAAATAAAAGATAACAAACAACTCTTTAAAAATAACTGTGTCTGAATTTTGGAGAGCTTGGAATTGTTGATATATCTTAAAAGGTGGTGATATCATACTAGTAATCAATATTCATAATAAATATTGATGAAAATTTGTTTTATTATAACCTAAACTGTTATTGTTTGGAATTATGGTTTAATTTTTTTAGAACTGGCAAAAGTAATGGTTAGCAACAAGAGTAGTACTGGTCACTTAGGGGAGATTTATAATTCCATGCGGGAAAGTTTTTGGTTATATCAATGATGATACTAAGGCCCTTAGTGAGTAGGCACTATGAATGCTAAGTGTTCTGCAAATGCACAAGTTGTCTCATACAACTTTTAAATATTTTCTCAGACGTTTAAGAGCAGTCATCAGGTAGAATCTTATCTTTTACTCTAGTTGTACAAATTGTTTTAATAAAATTACTTTCCTTTTTATTTCTTAAAATTATTAAAGCAATTACATTGATTTTTTAAAAAATACATTGTTGGTAGTTTTGTCATTTATTAACTTTATTTCATAAAGTAAAGAGTATAGTAGAAATTTTTTTGTAAAAAGAAGGGTTTTTAAATCTGATAGCCCTGAAATTTTTAGGTTGAGAAATGAAGAAGGCATGTAGAATAAAAATAGCATAAGACAGAATCTTGAAAACTCCTAAACTAGAATATGTCTCAAAAAGTGTTATTATGGCAACCTCTGAAACATAAAAGTTGCCGATGTTACGTTTACTGCCTAGGTTTGCTTTAATAGCTTAACCTCAACTCTCTTACTAAGCCAGGGAGGTGAATGTTGATTTCAGCGATATTTTCAATAGCTTCTAAGGGTATAGTTTAGAATTGTTCAAGGAAAAGTTTTTCACTGATATCCATGCCAGGTTTTTGTTGTTTGGTAATGGTGGTGGTTTAATGTCCTCTTTAGTCTCTCTTAAAAATTAGTCATGACATTTCCAAATGAAACCCTAAAGTTAAAGCAACATCTAAGAAAATCAGTCTGGAAATCCTTGCTTTAACAGCTATAACTTCGAAGTATTTACATCCCTTTGTATTTTGTCCATCTGGGCTGTATGAGTGAAGTCTTGCCCAAAAATATGACCTTTGAATAAGCTTCAAATACTCAGTGGGCCAGTTGGAACAAATGTTCATGCACATCAAAGGACTCGTTTTTAAGAGAATGATCAAGATGAAGGCACATGTAGCCATTCCTAGTGGGATTCTGTCCATCTTCTTAATAATTCAATCACCGGCATAATTATAAAGCTTCAAATGTATTCACCTTTGTGCCTTTTTAGCTTATTAAACAAACATTGACATGTAGCTATATACTACAGAATTATCTTCAAAGAACATCTTTCTATCAGTTCTATTTTCTCTGAAGCCAAAGGATGATAATGCAGATAACATGTAACTCAAGAGAAATCTCATTAATTAAAATCCTAAATTGAACATCATAATAAGATTGTTTCTAAACAGTAGCTTAATAGTAATCTTTCTACAGACAGAAATATGCATAAACATGAAATGTTCAATAACTTGTTTGAATGAATGGGTGAAGTAACTACTAAACACTATCTCTAGAATTTTGCAAATACTAACTAAAACTTCATTTTGGAGATATGAGTTAAACTAAAAACATAAAGAAGATTCTAAATATGCCTTTTTTAGAAAGATCATAGTTAATATTATAATATTAACGTAAATAAATAATTGTAAAATTTAAGTGTATTTGGTGTTTTCTTTGTGTGCTAGGCACTATTATTCAGATTTTATGTATATTAATTCACTTTATTCTCACAGATACTCTATGAATTGAGTGTGCCATTTTACTAAGGATGTGTTAAGTGATTTGCTTTAGGTCACATATGAATTTGGAATGTGCTAAAATAGAAACTCTATTGATTGTGCTAAAGAGTGAGATCAGATGGATTGGTGAAAATGTAGAACTACAGATGTGGAATAGTTGAGATTCTTGAAGTAAGTACACCTAACTTAAGCAAAAAGCTGTGAAGTGTCCAGACTCTCTTATGAAGTCCAAGAGCAGGACAACGGACAGACTTGTGGAAGAACCAGAGTCAAGAAGAGAGTTCTCAGGTGCCCCCCAGGATTTGTTCTGTTTTTGGTATCTGTCTCTTTCTAATTGCCTGTGGCATTCTTCTTTCTTTCTACTCCCTCGTTCACATGACCACCCATGGTTTTCAACTCAATTTGTTATAATTCCAGTCTCAAGGTGCAATTAACATACTCTCAGTTCAAATTTTAAGTTCCTGGAGAAAGTTCTTTAACTGTTCAGATTGGGTTAATGGACCAGGTCTGTTACATTCAACTGCATGCAACTGTGAGAGACTCTCTGTCTTCTGTCTTCAGCCACCTGCTGGCTGGCAGTAAGCCATGCAAAGCCAACATGGCTGCTGGGAGCCACTCCTGTGACCATTGGTGCAATAGTTTCCAGAATTTCAGACAGAAACTTTACTAGGCATCTCCCTCAAGAATGGTGCATACGAGAGGTTCAGTATTCAAGAGAGAGACTTCCTAGTGCAAAGATAAGTTCCCCACTGGTCTATAGTGGAATCATTTTAGTGAATCTGGGGTAGATAGTCAGATTTTCTGGTCAGAGACTACATTTGATAAGCTTATTAATGTATATAGTATTTCAGATTGCAGAGAGTTAACATTAGACTAACTCACAGGAGGCAGCTAGAGAAAACAGCATCAACACCAACAACTATTTTCCTCACTTTAATACAGTAAAAAATTAGCCTCAATCAAGATTCCTGATGACTGTAGACGTAAGATCTCTCAGGAGGCCAAGTTACACATCATCTGCTTGATAAAAGCAGGCATAATCACATCAGATAATCATTGCCAGGTGAATTATTCTTTTCCTAAGCAAAAAACAAAAAACAAAAAAAAACACACCAAATTGTATCTAAATAAATAAAGCAGATCTCTAGGACCAGGCAGCAGTTGTCACTAAGTAGTGTAGGATAAACACTGAAAATTCTTCTTCTCCCTCTTGTACACAGTTGGCCTTTTCTGAGTAACAGTTGCTTCAGTTACATTCCAGACCTGAGGATGCCATTGTGATTCTATTGGAGACTTTCCTAGGCTTCCTCAACAAAATATGCATAAACAATATTGATATACATAATTTTTCAGAGGGATCCTTTCATCTTCCTTACTTTGATTTTTTATCAGTTTTATCATCAGAAAATGACCTTTCATGTTTGCGTGAGTGTGTGTGTGAATGTGAAATATGAACTACAACTTGATAACTAATAAGAACATTCTGTAAACAAAGACCTAGATAAATAAGAGATGGAGTCAAGAGTCAGAAACTAGATGGGACCAGAATTAAAGACAGAAGAAGTATAGCAGTAATAAATAAAGACAGCCCAAGACGGCTGCCACAAATACTACTAGTATCAGAGTTGTCAGCTAATGTGCAAACTAGTATGTCTGGAGGTGTTAGGCTGGATGAAAATAGAAGATCAAAATGTACCTATGTGAATACAGCATAATGTGAGATTGCCAAGAACTAATCCATTGGAATTATGAGGAAGCAATCATACAAGCAATCATACACTATCTACCAAAATAGCTGAAACTGGTTGTACAAGTGGTATACTTCACAGATCTAAGGAACACTTCACATGTTAGTTAAAATAAACTTCTATATTTCTTATAAATTTATGGCAGATAATAAGGATATATCTTAAGGAAAAGGTGTCTTTTTCAAATTCACATAAAGTTGCCCTACCAGGTAAAGTAATACCAACTATCACTTTTGTATAGTTGGAATGCAAATGAGAGTAAAGGCTATAAAGGAAACAGTTACCTTAGTATCTGGTCAATGTTAACAACTGTATTTTTCAAGGATAGACAATATATCAATATATTAAGTACTGGGCAGGAAATCAGGCATTTAATTTTTGTCCAAAATCAATTCAGACCACCAAGTTATTTGTTACCCACCTAGCTGTGGTAACAGCAACTGGTACTTTTAGGATTTGAGTTAGATGAATTCTGAGCCTACAATTTGATTCACAATAGCTAAAATTTCTATGTTCATGATAAAAAAAATTTCCATCTTTGAACTTCATTTAAAATTTGAAAGAAACCCTCTATATTTCTCTCTCTCTTTCTCTCTCTGTCTGTCTTCTTGAGGTAAATTGGACATCCTGTGAGTTTTTAGGAATTCTTTGAATTTTCTTAAAGCATGTGATTTTTGTGGCAGAGATTAAGGAGAGGACGAGAGATCACAAGAGAACAACTTTAACAATTGGGCTTGAGATGCTGGTGAAAGGAGGCAGAGGATGTCTCTATTAATAGTGCTTCAGTGACGTATCACCGCTATTGCGAGGTTGAAGAACCAGTGGTTTATTTTATAGTTTCAAAGCCAAACTAAAGGTGAATGGAAACTCCTTCTGTCTTGGGTATATTCCCATGGGAGACAAGCAGCAGGTGTGAGAGCATGGGGCTACTGCTGTTGGCTGTTGATTACTCTCTGTGTAATTGGAAAAGCTCTCTATTCCCATAGCTTTATGTAATATATCAACAGTAATAGATTCATAATCATTATTCTGTCTACTGGAGGTTTGGCCACTGTGACAGATGTCTTCTCAATTTCATGTTGTATGCTCTCAGTGTTCTCCCCTTTTCTATGGAAATATTTTACATAAAAGTTCAGCCTTAATGAATCTGCTAGGAGATTTTCATATGATGGTGACACTAGTTATCAATCTCAAACTTCAAATGAATAGTTAATCATAATGAGCCAATGCCCAAGCACCAATTCAGCTTACTTTATTTCCACTAGATTTTACAGCAAAGACTACTAGACGATGCAGAGTTAAACTATGGGGTATGCCTTTGTTTTGAATATTTGAGATGATCAATTTTGGGCCTATATATTTAAAGGCATTATCTTGTGTTAGAGTCTTGGAGATTTTATCTTAAATTTTATTGTGTGTCTCAGATTTTTGTCTTAGAGATATTCTATCACAGGATGGAAAACATAGAGTAGTTCTCTAATATCTTCACCATGTCCAGCAGTCATCCTAAGACAGAAAAGGTTATCTGTACTACCTATGTAACATTGACAACTTCTGTAAGGGCAACAGACATCTGTTGTAAGGGAAATTCCAAATATACGCAACACATTTCATATTTTAAACTTTTATCCAGTGGACTTTCAGTGAATATATAAAAAAGGAACAACTATATTTCCCTGTGTTTATTTAGTTTCTTAAGAAACTCTTGAGTTTAAGGCACACATATATTTACTATAAATATCCATAAAACTAATTAGACTTGAAGAAATACCTTCGGGTTTCTGATATTATTCTTATAATTGTCATTCTTTTAGCTCTGAATAAAAATTGTTATTATTTTTAAGTATCTGCCACCTGATCTGTTTCATCTAATTATTGCCTCTGTTCTCATTTTCATTGTATTTTTTAAATAGAATTAACCCTTGAGCAAGGCAGGGGTTAGGGGCACTGATCCCCTGCACAGTCAAGAATCTGCATACAACTTTTGACTCCCCAGAAACTTAACTACTAATAGCCTATTGTTGACCAGAAGCCTTACCAATACCATAAACAGTTAACACATATTTTGTATGTCATATGTATAATAACTGGATTTTTACTAAAAGTAAGCTAGAGGAAAAAACTGTTCTTAGGAAAGTAATAAGGAAGAGAAAATGTATTTACTCTTCATTAAGTGGAGATGTATCATTATAAAAATCTTCATCTTTGCCTTCGTCACACTAACAGGCTAAGGAAGAGCAGAGGTTGGTATTTGCTGTCTCAGGAGTGACAGAGGCAGAAGAAAATCTGCATATAGTGGACCCATGCAGTTTAAACCAGTGTTAAGGGTCAACTGCATATTGTACTAATTGCTTCTTTTAAATGGTTTGGAGAATCTTAGAAACAGGCTTGGATAATAATAATGAGTATATACCATACAGAGAGAGAGAGAGAGACAGAGACATAAAGAAAGACCTCAACAGAAATTAGGTCCTTTGTAAAGTTTTCTTTCTTTCTTTTTTTTTTTTTTTTTTTTTTTTTTTTTTTTTTTTTTTTTGTCTTTGTAGCTTACCATCACATCACCCAGAAAGCAGGTTAAAAGCTTTAAAAAAATCTCTCTCACTTGAGTTTGAATGCTTTTTAAAGTGCTTACAACATTGCTCCCCAATTTGCATGTTTTCTTATTGCTCTGACAGTCAGTGGGAGGTGAACTGGAAAGAACTGTAAAAAAATATATACACTTTGTATGGAAGAGTCTGAGATTTCCATAAGCATTTCCATTTTCTAACAACTGAGATCAATTTCTTATAATGACATTGAATAAAAACCTGTTAATGCATCACTTGTAGGTTCTAAGCTGCCTATTCTATGAAGCATTTCTTACATTGATTTTCATTTCTTCTTTACCCCATTACGAAGTATATCTAGTTGTATTAAAACTAATTTATTGAATGACACTAAAAATATGCCTAAATATTAAGATTACTTTTGTTTATATATCAAAGGTCATGGTCTAATGGGAGAACCAGAAGCACCTTTCTGTTAAAAGACTGGATATATTCAGAAGATACCGAGGACAGAGAAAATCATTTTCCATCAGTAGGTCAAAGGTAGCTTGCATAGTGGTTAAAACTATGGGCTTTGGCAATAAGACTCCCTGGTTGCAAATAGTAGTGTTCATTTAAATCCCATATTACGTTGGGCAATTTACTTACTCTTTCCACAGCTTGGTTTTCCTATATGTAAGGTGGGTATAATACCTGCCATTAGGTTGAAGGTTTAATGTAAACTTCTTAAACAGTAAGCTAAACACTGAGGAGTGTTAGATATGAGTTACTATATACCATAAGTATAGACAGCATTTAGAAAAGTTAGACTTAATCCATTAGGAACTTGGATAAACTCCATTTTCCCTGGGGTAAAAGGAAGAGAATTATTTCCATGTGAAAGAATGCTCCAATAATAAACCTGTGCTTAAAAAAAAAAAAAAAAAAAAAAAAATAGAACAAAGAACTCTATCACCAAAAGGCTACAATGAAGTCTAAGTGGAAAATCAGGGAACTTTTCTAACTGGGAGATTTGATTATTTTTCCCAAGTTTTGAGATTATTGAAGGGGGAAGTAAGAAGACTGCTAAGATAAACTGACAAATAGGGAAAATAACTTGGCAATAAATTCTCAAAGAAGAGTAGGAACCACTGATTTTAAATTTCTTCCTCCAATGAGAATTTTAGCCAAACGGAAAGGATTGGTTCTGTTGCAGTAGATCTGGAAATTTATTTAGTAAGATCTTGAGTTCCACCATATTTATTAAAATCTAGCCACTATACTCCCAGTGACTGGAGGTGGTAAAATGGTCAAATTCTGACCATTTCTGAAAGAAAACGGTCTTGATGGCAGCTTAACATGACCGGGCGGGTGTCTTCTCAGGCCACAGAGAATCAATTTTTAATTGGATACCTAGAGTCCTGATTTCACAATCACCTTCTCCTTTTCCTTTTTCTACCTTTTCTTTAGGGTCCAGAGTCTGTTCTGCTTTAACACTTTATGATCAAAGTTCCATCCTAAAGAGAATATGTTAGATTTTTCCACTCTTCCAAAAAGATCAGCTACAAAATAAACAAATGTCTTATTGCTAATATTGAGTGCCTCTTCTGGCAAATTCCTGATGCTTGAGTGTGGTAAAAATAAAAGACATTCTCCATTATAACAGTGAGGATTCAAAGGAGCAAAGGCAAGAGGGAATCATATCCTGCCACAATTTAACAAATAAGTAGAAGAAGAAGTTCTCTAAAGTCATGTCCAACCCTGATATTTCCACAGTTCTATAATTCCTGCCACTATACAGAAAAAAAAAATAGTCTTGTTTATGCTAAAACCAGGACCTTCTGTTTAACCAGACAGTTTGCCTGGAAATAGTTGATAAATTTAAAAAATCAATGTTTTAGTCAAATTTAAGAAGACTTTCAGGTGATCTATGAGTTTCAATAATAAATAGTGATAAAGAGAAGAGAGAAAAAGGAGAAGAACTAAAGAAAAGGAAATGAATACTAAGATAAACACTGCCTATTCAAAGTACAGAGAACTAACCTTGCTGTATTTTAAGGTAATCTTTTTGTTTCACATAATTTAGGTGTACTATTTGACACTATATTTTCTCTAAATTGTATTGCAGTGATTTTCTTAAAGGAAACAAAAATCTTAATTTTTTCCATCTTAGATTGAATAATGCAGCGTAAAGGCTCAAAACATGAAATCTAATCCCACATGACCTCCAAGGTTTTTTTGATCTTTACTCCTCAAGATGCTAGGAGTTTATGAAATGCTAAACACCCAACCCAAATCTGCCATGACCAAGTTGATTTCAGATTTCCATTGTTACCAAGCTTGTGGAATAGGTGGATATGGGCTTCGATGAGTGGTTTATAATTTATCTGGTTGTCTTTCTGTGCTTAATCTGTCTGTGGGAGTGACGGCTTGACATAATCACTAGCTTCAAATAAGTAATTCCATTCACTATCAGTTTTTAATTTTATTTCCTCATTCCTTTATTGATGCAGTAAAATGCTAGTTAATCTGCAGAGCCCAGGCAAACCCAATGTTGTCAGTGTTAATTTCACACTACTGCATCTTCATGTTTGGTCCTATATCGTAATTAAACGAAATCATTATAAAGTTGAAATTAAGCTGCAAGTATAATCCTTGGTTTTAGTTTGCATGACGCCAATAGATGATTCATAGCAGTCTTCATTAATTTCTTCACATAGCCAAGGTCTTTCTCTTTAGTAAAATATGCAGCACAGTATTTAGTCACATGCATTTCTTTGTTTCATATTTTGTCTATTTTATTTTGTAATCTGTGACATCCCCTAAAAAAATACCTATCTTCTAGGCAGATGGAAGTGATTCTTATAACTTGATGAAGAAGACTTACATTTGCTAAAAGCAGTGGTTCTCTGAGTGTAGTCCCAAGAGGAATAGCATCAAAATCACAGAAATCTTGGAAAATGCAGATTCTACTGAATCAGAAACTCTGGGGATTGAGCCCAGCAATCTGTGTTTTAAAAAACTTTCTGGCCAGGCGTGGTGGCTCACGCCTGTAATCCCAGCACTTTGGGAGATGGAGGTGGGTGGATCACAAGGTCAGGAGATCCAGACAATCCTGCCTAACACGGTGAAACCCTGTCTGTACTAAAAATACAAAAAAATTAGCTGGGTGTGGTGGCACACACCTGTGGTCCCAGCTACTCGGGAGGCTGAGGTAGGAGAATCACTTGAACCCGGGTGGCAGAGGTTGCAGTGAGCCAAGGTGGTGCCACTGCATTCCAGCCTCGGTGACAGAGCGAGAATCCATGTCAAAAAGAAACCCCAAAAAACAAAAAACAAAAGCAAAGAAGTAACAAGCTTTCTAAGTGTCTCTGATACATGCTTAAGTGTAAGAATGATTCTGTTGGAGTTTTTAAAGCATTTCACATGTTAAGCCTAGTTCCACCCTCCGGACTGCCTGCAGAGTGACATCATTAATCCCGTTTCCTACATGAAGAAACTGAAGCTCAGAAAACTTCAGGGACTTGCTTAATTTCACAAAAATGGCAATTGTAGAGGCAGGAATCAAACCCGGAATTCTCTACAGTGTTCCTTCTACCACATTAATAGATTTCAAAAATATTTCATAGAAAATGTATTGCAGATACCTAGTATATACATTATTAAAAATCAGGTATTTCTTTTATTGAGATGAAGTTAAATGAGCGTACAAAGGCACATCCACTTGCTCTACCCTCCATCCCCTATATATACACACATTCTCATCTACTCCCGTGATGGACTCAACCATTTGTTAGTAAATTTTTCAAACTATAATAGGCAGACTCTACTTCAGATTCTGTCCACACTGGTAAATGCCTTGAATGTCATGCTAAGTAATGTAAGCTTTACCTGTAGTTGAGTGATTCCACCTTTCTGGAACATGGATCCTTTGTTATGGAGAGGACTGAAATTTTATAAAAGGTCCACCAATCCAAAAAGGGAAGCAAGCAGTAACTTTAGACAGGATGACTAATATCTCATTCAAATACATATTACAGCTCTTCAAATATCTAGTGATTAATAATATATATATTTACCTAAGAGTGCACTAAAAAAATAATTTTATGTCATCATGGATTTTTTTCAAGCAACAAGTACTAAAAGTTAAACTACTAGCATGTAGTCAATACTGCAGAATTTTCTTATGTTGAAAGGGAAATTCAGACTCAAAGTTTGACAATTCCTGTTGTTTAAATCTCTGTTCTTCGTTTTCTACAATCTATTCACCACTATCTCCTGCTGTCATCCAAATTCAGGACATAATTTGCCTTGACTATCAAAATAAATTGGATGACCAAATAATTTATAGGACATTTTTGAGAGGGAAAGAGGGCATTAATAATTACACTGGATAGTTGCCGTAAGCCAAAGGAACTCTCAGCAAAGGATAGGGGGATATGGTGATTCCAACAAGAACCACTCACTTCTCTCCCCCTAGCCTCTCTCTGTTCTTATACAGAATACCTAGAGTTTGTTTCGTTCATGCATAACCCTCGTCATATTATTCCTCAGTTCAAAGCTCTCCTCATTCCCGGACACAGTGAAATTTAGGTGTCTTACTCGGCCACTTAAAATCCTGCAGTATTTCAACAATTTTATTTTAATCATTTTATTTTTCTAGTCAGGACCAGCTATGTAATTTTCCAGGCCCAGTGCAAAATGAAAATGTAGGGCTTCTTGCCAAAATATTATTTAGAATTTTAACATAGTGGCAACAGAGAAATAAATCAAGCACAAAACTCCGTAGAGTGCATAGGCCATGCTTCCATGAAACCTGGCCTGGCATCCAATCAAACCAGACCATCCACCGGCCCCTTTCATGTCTGGGCTTTCCCACCTTAGCCCAGGCCCTCCTAGATGCCTTTTCTCTAACAGCTTTCCTTTGAAACTCAACTTGTATGTTTTAAAGTCTTGCTTAGAAGCTATTTCATTCTCCATACGCTCCATCTTGATTCTTCCAGCTCAAAATAATCATGTCTTCTTCCTTTGAAATCCCAGTTCTATTTCGTGTGCATGCTTCTCTTACATCATGTTACATTTTTGACTATATTACGTTAATCATTATCACCATCTATTTTCCAGTTCAGTTTAGTTATATAAACACAAAAAGAATTCCAAGAAAGTTTGCTGAAAGCTTTGGGAAACCTTTTTAAACTCACTTCCTTTCTAAATATGTAGAATATTATTTGTTAGTATTTTTAATCCCAATTTTACCTTACATTTTTCAACAGTGCCTAAGGATATTGGTTCATCCGCATTCAGGGGAAATTCTTCCATTTATACTTCAGTAGATACACATGCTACCTAAAATTTTCTTTCTTGTTTTCTATGGAGAAGGGAAATGTTATTCACTAAGCACATATCAAACAAGTAATGGAGTACGAATGTTTATAAAATTGATCTAATTTACTGTTTGCAAAATGTATGTGTTAATATGTCTATATTATAAACGATAAAACTAAGACTCAAGGGGTAAAGCTACCTGCTCAAAATCACTTTGCCAGTGACAGTCAGGATTCAGAGCAGTATCTGCTTGTCTCCTGCACCTTCCACCATAAAACACTGCATTTCTCAGAGCAGCCTGTCAAATGATAGGTGGTGACAACCCATTCATTTAATCTTCAGTTTATGAATCGATGACAACGAACTGTTAGGGCCATTAAGTTAAGTGAATAGGAGACCATTGGCCTAAGGCTGACTCTATTTTGAGTGCCTGTGTCGCAAACCACAACCTAACTTAGGAGTATATTTTTATAACAAACAGCTGAGTTTCAGCCAATCGTAAACAGCTAAGCTTCAGCCAATCACAGGCAGCCAACCAAGCACACCATGTCCAAATAAGGTAAACACCTGCCTGTGGGCAATCAGATGATTTCTCTCCTTCACGTGCATGTTGGGCCAATAAAAGCCGACTGTTCATGCTGCTGGGCAAAGCTCTCTGAGCCTCTTCTGCTTCTGAATGCTACTTGATTCATAATTTGTTATTTGCTCAAATAAATTCTGTTCTATTTGTCTGAAGCATTTCTTTTAACAGTGCCAAAGATTGGCATTTTCACAGGGACATCTATCTGGCTGCGTCTTTTCCTTACATTTTGGGTAAAGAAACAAGGTATCCTCAAGATATGATCAGTACTGAGACCACTCTAGAAGATTGGGTGACCTGGCAGGGATTTTCAGGATACCCACAAAATTCTGACCTCCTCTCCCTTCTGAATATAAATGGATGAATTAAAACTTTATGCTGATCCCAGCAATCCTCTGTAGCCTCTAAATATTTGTTGGCTAAAAGTGAATGAATGGGGATATTATAAAACTCCTGAGTGTCCACAGCTGACTCTAATGAGAAACACGCCTCTGCTAACAACTCCAGATGGAAATAAACATTCAGATTCCACAGAGCTCCTCCACCACCCATGGCCAGCCTCCTTAGGCAAGGAAAGTTTCTCTGCGGAACTCCCAAATCCTGATTACAATATATCCTTAGTTGTTGGGTCCTTGGCGATGTAAAAGATCTTGCCTTTAGATCAGAATTCGTAATCCTGACTTTCCGAATAACTGCCCAGCCCCAAGAATTGCCCTCAGAATCAATACATTAGCATTTGCATTTCACAATTAAGAAATACCTGGAGCTCAGGAGACAGGCCAAGAAAAATTTTTCAATAGTTGTAAGAGGTTCACTTCAGGGTAATCACTCTCAGGGTCTGAGGTCCCGGAGAAATGAGAACAGGTCAAAACAATCAGAGGAAAAGTTATGCTCTACTGACTCATTAGAAACCTCTGTTTCTAAAATGAGGTGGTCCTTGTGAGCTAAACAATGCCCCTGGGGTGAATGGGGCTTTTAACTCATACTTCAGAGACCTGCCACCTTCTTCTCTTTAGATCCCAGGTTATCACAGAGCTTATCACTTATTTCTAAGGCAAATCACAAAGGCTCAGAAAAGTCAGTGAGAGACCATTTACTCTCTAATTCTAACACTGATCCATTCCCTAAGATTCAGCTCCGAAGTCAAATTTCTCTGAAGCATTCTCAGTTCACAAAGAAGAGATTGTAAAATGCTATAGGAGGAAAAAGCTGTGAATTTGGGAAATAGTTCAGATGTGGATCTACTTGCTGCTGACCTCAGGCACACAACTTAACTTCTCTTTGCCTCATATTTCTTCTATGGTGATTCTCAGGCAATCAGACTTGTATGTGGTGGGTGTCTGGTTAATGAAAGTTAGCTTTCTTCTCCTCATTGTGTCCCCATCAAAACCAGTACCAACACTATAACACATCTCAGACTTTGCCTTAGAGTAGGTTTGATATACATGACTTGTCTCCTCCTTTATGGTGTAAACTGCTTTTCAAGAAGGGCATATGTATACCCCTGTGGGCCCAGTGTACCTTCCACAGCATATGTTCAGTGCATGCTCACAACAAGGAATTAAATTAATTTTTATTTATAGGAAAAGAGTGAACTTTGCTTCAAAAGGCAAAGTAAGTGATAATTAATGTAGACATTTCTGCAAACAAGATACACAAATGGCCAATAGGTATATGAAATATGTTCAACATCACTTATCAGGGAAATACTAATCAAAACCACAATGAGATATTATTTTACACCTGTTAGGATGCCCATAATTAAACAAAAGAGGAGAAAATAGCAGTGTTGGTGAAGATATGGAAAAGTTGGAACTTTTGTGCACTGTTGGTGGTAAAGTGG
The DNA here is from genome assembly GCF_047675955.1 of Chlorocebus sabaeus. Taxonomy (NCBI): domain Eukaryota; kingdom Metazoa; phylum Chordata; class Mammalia; order Primates; family Cercopithecidae; genus Chlorocebus; species Chlorocebus sabaeus. Next base: position 89,144,886 of record NC_132914.1, read on the forward strand.
TATAACTTCTATGTAAAATAATACGGAGGTTCCAGAAAAAATTAAAAATAGAATTACCATGTGATACACCAATCCCACTTCTGGATATGTATCCAAATGAATTGCAAACAAGATCTCAAAAAGGCATTTGCACCCACATAATTATTTCAGTGTTATTCACAATAGCCAAGAGGTGGAAGCAACTAATATCTATCAGTTGATGAGCAAATAAAGAAAATGTGGTATATACACCTATGGAATATTACTCAGCCTTAAAAAATATGGATATTCTGCAATGTGTGATAACATGGATGAAACCTGAGAGCAGTATGTTAAGTGAAGTTAAGTCAGGCACAGAAGGACAAATAGTACCACATGATTCCATTTCTATGAAGTATCTAAAGTAGTCAACCTCATAGAAGCAAAAAGGAGATTGATGGTGTTGGAGGCTCAGAGAGGAAATGGAGACTTGCTGTTCAATGAATATAGAGTTTCAAGCACACAAGAGGAAAGAGTTCCAGAGATCTGCCGTACAATATAGTGCATACAGTTAACAACACTGTGCTGTGCATGAGAAAATGTCTTAAGTGGGTAGAGTTCATGTTATATGGTTTTACTACCATGAAAATAAAAATCATTAATAATCTTTTTCTAATCCTGATTCCTTGTCAATCTTCTTACATTGATTATTTTCTTAAAAAAATATATTGGAGGGGGGCCAAGATGGCCGATTAGAAGCAGCTGTGGTCTGCTGCACTCAAGGAGAGGAACAAAAGAGGCTAGTGAATACAGCACCTTCAACTGAAATATCCAAGTAGTCACACTGGAACTGATCAGGGAAACAACTCAAACCACGGAAAATGAAGAAAAGCATGGTGGGGCTATGGCCCATCCTGGAGCAACATGGAGCCAAGGGAACTTCCACACCCAGCCAAGGAAAGCGGTGAGTGACTGTGCAACCCTGGGAAACCACACTTCTCTCACAGATTTTTGCAACCCATGGATCAGGAGATCCCCTTGTGAGTCCACACCATCAGAGCATTGGGTGGGATACACAGAGCTGTATGGAGTTTCAGCAGAGCAGCTGCTCAGGCACACACAGAGACCCAGGAGTTTTATGTACTCCGGCCCCTAGATGTGCAACAAACGTCTGCAACTCAGACAAGGCGAGAGGTCTGCACATACCCCTAGGAAGTGGGCAGAATCCAGAGAGCTGATCAGCCTTGTTCTGTTGGCCCCACTTCCAGGGCACCTCACAAGATAAGACCCACTGGCTTGGAATTCCAGCCAACCTCTGGCAATAGGGTGGAGCCTGCCTGAGACTGAATGGAACCCCCAGGAGAATGGGTATGCACCATGTATGCTGTTTGATTGACTCAGCTGCTCCAGCCTGCAGGTTTTGGAGAGTCCAAATGGTCCAAATGAGGAAGGGTTCCCCAGCAGCTCAACACAGTGACTTAGCCAGATCATGGCCAGACTGCTTCTCTAAGTAGGACCCAGATCCATTCCTTCTCACTGAGTGGTTCCTCCCAGCCAGACCCACTGGCAGGTATTAGTCTGGACAGAGCTTTGATCTCTCCCTGGAACAAAGTGCTGGGGGTTGGGGAGGGCCGCCACCTGGGTTGGTTGGATGGCTCAGTCATTCCAGCCTGATGGCTTTGGAAAGTCCAAGCTGACAGGCACAGAGGCCATTCCTTATCACAATATAGCTGTTTTTGTCAAAGCATGGCCAGACTACTTTAAGAAATTTCCTCTTCTTCAGAGGGTAGGTCCTCCCAGCCAGGGACTCCAGTCACCCTTACCACTGTTCTTTGAGGGGACAGAGCTCCAATTTCTCCCTGGGATGGAGTGCCTCAGGGGTGGTGCAGGTGGTCACCTTTGCTGTTCTGGCTCCTCAGCTGGTCCAGCCTGGGGGCCTTGGAGAGCCCAGATCAATCAGGGGCTGAAGGGGTCCCCAGCATAGCACAGCTGCTCTACCAAAAAGCAGCCAGACTGCTTCTTTAGGAAAGACCTGATTACATTCCTCCTGACTGAATGGACCTCCCAAATGGAGTCTCCAACCACTCCTTAAAGGTGAATTCCAGCTGGCAATAGGTCAGTATCCCCTGGGACGGAACTTCCAGAAGAAAGGGCAGGCTGCCATCCCTGCTGTTTTACAGCCTTCATTGGTGATACCTCCAGGTATGGGAAGAACTGAGGCAACTATGGTCTGGAGCAGACCCCCAGGAAACCACAGCAACCCCATGGAAGAGTGGCCAGATTGTTAAAAGAAAACAAAACAAACAGAAAACAACAACAACAACACAGAAAAACCATGAAAACCTCATCCAAAGATCAGCAGCCTCAAAGACTGAAGGTAGATAAGCCCACGAAAATGATAAAGAATCAATGTAAAAACAGTGAAAACTCAAACAGCCAGAGTTCCCCTTTTCCACCAAATGACTGCAACACCTCTCCAGGAAGGGCTCAGAATTGGGCTGAGGTTGAAATGGCTGAAATGACAGACATAGAATTCAGAAGATGGGTAATAACAAACCTCACTGAGCTAAAGGAGCATGTTATAATCTAATGCACAGAACTTAAGAATCATGATAAAACAATACAGAAAGTGAAAGCCAAAATAGCCACTTTAGAGAGAGACATAACCAACCTGTGTAAAAACACACTACAAGAACTTCACAATGCATTCACAAGGATTAATAGCAAATAGACCAAGGAGAGGAACGAATATAAGAGCTGGAAGACTGGCTTTCTGAATTATGACAGGCAGACAAGAATAGAGAAAAAAGAATGAAAAGGAATGAAGAAAACCTCCAAGAAATATGAGATTCTCTAAAGAGACCAAATCTGTGATTGGGGTACCTGAAAGTGGAGGGGGAAGAATGGAAACATATTTGAAAACATAATTCAGGATATCATCCAGGAGAACTTCCCCAACTTAGCAAGAGAGGCTAACATTCAAATTCAGGAAATGCAGAGAGTATTTGTAAGATACTCCACAAGAAGATCATCCCCAAGACACATAATCGTCAGATTCTCCAAGGTCAGAAAAAAAAAAAAATCTTAAGGGCAGTCAGAGAGAAAGGCCAAGTCAGCTACAAAGCGAAGCCCATCAGGCTAATAGCAGGCCTCTCAGGGGAAACCCTACAAGTCAGCAGAGACTGGGGGCCAATATCCAATATTCTTAAAGAAAATAATTTTCAACCCAGAATTTCATATTTGGCCAAACTAAGCTTCATAAATGAAGGAGAAATAAGACTCTTTTCAGACAAGCAAATACTGAGGGAATTTGTTACCACCAGACCTGCCTTGCAAAAGTTCCTGAAGGAAGCACTAAATACAGAAGGGAAAAACCATTACCAGCCACTACAAAACACACTGAAATACACAGACCAGAGACACTATGAAGCAACCACATAAACAAGCCTGAAAATAACCCACAAGCATGATGATGATAGAATTAAATCCACATGTAACAATACTATATTTAAATGTAAATGGGCTAAGTGCCCCCAATTAAAAGACATGGAATGGTAAGCTGGATAGAGTCATGACCCATTGGTATGCTGTCTTGAAGAGACCCATCTCACATGCAAAGACACACATAGACCAAATATAAACGGATGGAGGGAAAATTACCAAGCAAATGGAAAACAGAAAAAAGCAGGAGTTGCAATTCTAGTTTCTGACAAAACAGACTTTGAACCAACAAAGATCAAAAAAGACAAAGAAGGGCATTACAAAATGGTAAAGGGTTCAATTTAACAAGAAGAGCTAACTATCCTAAATATACATTCACCCAATATAGAAGCACCCAGATTGATAAAGTAAGTTCTTAGAGAACTTCAAAGAGACTTAGACTCCCACACAATGATAGTGGGAGACTTTAACACCCCAATGACAATATTAGATTGAGGAGACAGAAAATTAACAAAGATATTCAGAACCTGAACTCTGCTCTGAATCAAGTGGACTCTGGATCAAGTAGACAAAACTCTCCACCCTAAAACAACAGAATATGCATTCTTCTCCTTGCTACATGGCACTCACTCTAAAATTGATTACACAATCAGAAATAAAGTAAAACACTTCTCACAAATGCGAAAGAACTGAAATCATAACAGTCTCTCAGATCACAGTGCAACCAAACTAGAACTCAAGATTAAGAAATTCACTCAAACCCACACCAGGACATAGAAATTGAGCAATCTGCTCCTGAATGACTCTTGAGTAAATATCAAAATTAAGGCAGAAATCAAGATGTTATTTGAAACTAATAAGATCAAAGAGAGAATGTACCAGAATCTCCAGAATGCAGCTAAAGCAGTGCTAAGAGAAAAATTTATAGCACTAAATGCCCACATCAAAAAACTAGAAAGATCTCAAGTTAACAACCTAACATCACAACTAAAGCAACTAGAAAACCAAGAGCAAACAAATCCCAAAGCTAGGAGAAGACAAGAAATGACCCAAATCAGAGCTAAACTGAAGGAGATTTAGACATAAGAAAAAAAAATTCAAAAGATCAACAAATCCAGAAGCTGGCTTTTTGAAAAAATGAATAAAATAGATAGGCCACTAGCTAGACAAATAAGTAAGAAAAGAGAGAAGATTCAAGTAAACGCAATCAGAAATGATAACAAGGATATCACCACTGACCCCACAGAAATATAAGCAACCATCGGAGAACACTATAGATACCTCTATGCACATAAACTAGACAATCTAGAAGAAATGGACCCATACATTCTCCCAAGACTGAACCAGAGGAAATTGAATCCCTGAATAGGCCAATTAAGTTCTGAAATTGAGGCAGTTAATAAATAGCCTACCAACCAACAACAACAACAACAACAACAACAAAAACCCAGGACAGACAAGGCAGATTCGCAACTGAATTCTACTAGAGGTACAAAAAAGAGAAAGAAGAGTTGATGTCATTCCTACTGAAATTATTCCAAAAAATTGAAAAGGAAGGAATCCTTCCCAACTCATTCTATGAGGCCAGCATCACCCTGATACCGAAACCTGGCAGACATACAACAGAAAAAGAAAACTTCAGGCCAGTATCCTTGATGAAGATCAACACAAAAATCCTCAACAAAATATTGGCAAACTAAATCCAGCAGCACATCAAAAAGCTTATTCACCACGATCAAGTAGGCTTCATCCCCAAGATGCAAAGTTGGTTCAACATACACAAATCAATAAATGTGATTCATCACATAAACAGAACTAAAGACAAAAACCACATGATTATCTCAATAGATTCAGAAAAGGCCTTCAATAAAATCCAATATCCCTTCATGTTAAAAACTCTAAGTAAACTAGGTATTGAAGGAATATACTTCAAAATAATAAGAGCCGTTTATGACAAACCCACAGCCAGTATCATACTGAATAGGCAAAAGCTGGAAGCATTTCCCTTGAAAACCAGCACAAGACAAGGAAGCCTTCTGTCACCACTGCTATTCAACATAGTATTGGAAGTTCTAGTCAGGGCAATTAGGCAGAAGAAAGAAATAAAGCATATTCAAATAGGAAGAGAGGAAGTCAAACTATCTTTGTTTGCAGATGACATGATCCTGCATTTAGAAAACTCCATAGTTTCAGCCCAAAAGCTTCTTAAGCTAATAAACAACTTCAGCAAAGTCTCAGGATACTAAATCAATGTGCAAAAATCACCAGCATTCCTACATACGAATAACAGGCAAGCCGCCAGCCAAATCATGAATGAACTCCCATTCACAATTGCCACAAAAAGAATAGAATACCTAGGGGTAGAGCTAACAAGGGAAGTGAAGGACCTCTTCAAGGAGAACTACAAACCACTGCTCAAAGAAATCAGAGATGACAAAAACAAATGGAAAAACATTCCATGCTCATGGATAGGAAGAATTAATATCACGAAAATGCCCATAGTGCCCAAAGCAATTTATAGATTCAATGCTAATCCCATTAAACTACCATTGACATTCTTTACAGAATTAGGAAAAAAAAAAACTCTTTTAAAATTCATATGGAACCAAAAAAGAGCCCGTATAGCCAAAACAATCCTAAGCAAAAAGAACACTGCTGCAGGTATCACATTAGTTGACTTCAAATTATACTACAGGGCTACAGTAACCAAAACAGCATGGTACTGGTACAAAAACAGACACACAGACAAATGGAACAGAATAGAGAACTCAGAAATAAGACTGCACACATACCAGCATCTTATCTTCAACAAACCTGACAAAAACAAGCAATGAGGAAAGGATTCCCTATTTAATACATGGTGCTGGGATAACTGGCTAACCATATGCAGAAAATTGAAACTGGGCCCGCTCCTCATACCATGTACAAAAATCAGCTTGGGATGTGTTAAAGGCCTAAATGTAAAACCCAAAACTATAAAAACCCTAGAAGAAAACCTATGCAATACCATTCAAGACACAGGCATGGGCAAAGATTTTATGATGAAGATGCCAAAAGCAATTGCAACAAAAGCAAAAATTGGCAAATGAAATCTAATTAAACTAAAGAACTTCTGCACAGTAAAAAAAAAAAAAAAAAAAAAAAAAAAAAAAAAAAAATACACTATCATCAGAGTAAACAGAAAACCTACAGAATGGGTGAAAATTTTTGCAATCTATCCATCTGACAAAGGTCTAATATCCAGTGTCTATAAGGAACACTTAAATTTAACAAGCAATAAACAACCCCATTAAAAAGTGGGCAAAGGACATGAACAGACATTTCTCAAAAGAAGACATACATGCAGTCAACAAACATGAAAAAAAGCTCAACATCACTAATTATTAAAGAAATACAAATCAAAACCACAGTGAGATACCATCTCACACCAGTCAGATGACTATTATTTAAAAGTCAAAAACAACAGATGTTAGCAAGGTTGTGGAGAAAAAGGAACACTTTGACACAGTTGGTAAGAGTGTAAATTCGTTCAACCATTGTGGAAGACAATGTGACTATTCCTCAAAGACCTATGTGCAGAAATACCATTCAACCCAGCAATCGATTACTGGTTATATATCCAAAGGAATATAAATCATTCTATTATAAAGACAAATGCACACATATATTCATTGCAGCACTATTCACAATAGCAAATACATGGAATAAACCTAAATGCCCATAAATGATAGACTGGATTAAAAAAAAATGTGGTTTGTGTACACCATGGAACACTATGCAGCCATACACAGGAACAAGATCACGTCCTTTTCAGGGACATAGTTGGAGCTGGATGCCGTTATCCTTAACAAACTAACGCAGGAACAAAGAATCAAATACTGCATGTTCTCACTTATAAGTGGGAACTGAATGATGAGAACACAGGGACACATGGAGGGTAACAACACACTCTGGGGCCTGTCAGAGGGTAGTGGGTAGGAGGATGGAGAGCGTCCAGAAGAATAGCAAATGGATGCTGGGCCTAATAACTTGTGATGGGATAATCTATGCAGCAAACTACCATGGCACACGTTTACCTTGTAACAAACCTGCACATCCTGCACATGTACCCCTGAACTTAAAAGTTGAAAAAAAAATCTTAAAGAAATAGAAACTTTTTTTGTGCCTTGCTATTTTACTACCCTGGGACTAATGAAAATGAAAATGTAGGCTTCTGTGATCCAACTTGCCTCGAGAACAGTGGTTCTTAACCTGAGCACCACAACAATCCAACTTGGTGATGTACAGAAAGTAAAACCATACAGCTGAGTAGGGAAGAACCCAAGCTAAGAAGGCAAACCCCAATTTCATCTCGTAATGGCTATTTTCCTTTGAGCAAATTTCCTAGGCTTTGGGGCCCCTGATTTACTCAGATGAAAAATAAAAATAATAACAACGCTTCTCTCATAGCACTATTATAACAATTAAATGAGATCATAAACACAAAGCACCTAACTCAGCCAATATAACTCTTACTGTTAATTTGTACTCAAAATCAGTAAAGAACCCAGGTTGCAAGTATGTGTGTGTATGTGTGTGTGCACTCATATATAATCGATTTATTTTAGACATATTATCCCTATGGCACCATGAGTGTTACTTTTCTGCTATGGTACAAATAACTACTTCATAATTCATTCATTTTGTCGAGTTTAATTTTTTTCAAAGTGGGCCACTTTTCTCTAAGCTTGTCATCTACAAATTATGGATGCTTTTAAGACAGATTACACATGTTTTTTTCTATTCTTATCTCTCTCGTCATCTGTACTCCAATGTGTAGTAGAATAGATTGTCTATTTAGACTTTCTGTAAAATCTTTTCAAATGAATAAATAACTACACATTTAAATTTTGAAAAAAATGTAATGAAAATTTTTCATCAAAAGATAAAATATGTTCATTTTTCTCCAAATATTTTAAGTTGAGCATACCTTAACTGAAATATCTACGTCACATTTTCCTTCTTGGGGAGCAATTATGAGAGAGTTTCTATTTCATAAAATTGTTTAACAGTCAGGAAGATGCTAAAGAACTGACAGCTCATTCATTATGATTTCTTATTTTGTAAAATAGGAAACTAAAATCCAAATTGACCTAGAGAGTTGGCTTACCAAAGACTCAAGTCATAGTCTTCAGATTTCTGTACCAGGCTGCATTTAATCAAAATCTCTTGCTAGACACAGCCGAGACCATGGTTAATCTAACAGCTTCTAATGGATTTAAGAGTATTTGTGTTTATCGAGAAAGAAGTACATTAGCATTCACTTCATCACACCCTCTCAAAAATCTCTTCCCCTCCTTTCAAAAGTACACACACACACACACATACACACACACACACACACACTCAGCCAAGAGCAGCTTGTAAAATCCATCCGGCCACCAGGGGGCCACCAAGAGAATGAAAAACCAGAATAAACTCCTGCCTAAGATATCCCCCTTATTTTGTCAAGAAAACAATTGTGTGGATTACTAGAATATAAAAAATATTGTCTTCCAGAAACTGGAATCTTAGTTTAAATGACAGTACTATAGCTGCTCAAAGTCATTCTGCCAGTAAAATGTAGTGTAGCCCACGAATTTAGATTCAATACATTTCCATTCACTAACTGAATTCAAATTGTAATCTTCTTTCAACAGTAACTGGATAGTCTATAATTTTAAGAAATTATTATTCATTTTTATTAGATAAATTGTATTGGGGATAGTTTTTAAAAAGTCCTCAGCTTTTAGAAATATATTTTAACTATGTATTTATTTATAGGTTTGTGGCCTAGGAGCAATAAGCTATACCATATAGTCTAGTTATGTAGTAGCTAGATCATGGAGGTTTGTGTAAGTGCACTCTGTGATGTGCACTCAATGATGAAATCACCTAACAACACATTTCTCAGAACACATCCTTGTCATTAACATATCACCTTATGATTGCATTATAAGAATTTGGGGACATTAAAAATTATATACAAATGAGTGTATGTACGCATAGCTACACTTATTTCCCCCGAAGTAGAATATTGTCATGTTGGACCACTTCTGAAATAGGTGCTTTACATGCAAACTACAGGCAGATTCCTTCTTTCCTCCAAGTGTATCTATGCCTTAAGGACTTAGAGTAGTGATTGCCAAGCAGCATCCTGCCTCTGGGGGTTATATGGCAATGTTTGTCAACATATTTGGTTGCTACATCTTGGAAGGGAGTTGCTGTTGGCATCTAGTGGGTAGAGGCCAGCGATACTGCTAAACAATGTACAGCACAACCTCCAAACACAGAATTATCCTGCTCAAATTATCAGTAGTACCAACGTTGAGGAACCCTGTCTCAGAGTCACATTATTTTAGATCTGGAAGGAGCCTTAGTTCCATACAATACCTTCATACTTGAGATCAGAAGGCAAGAAAGGTTTCTTTTTTTTTTTTTTTTTTTTTCCTCAATAACTGTAGAGTCAAATGTTCTCTGATACTGAATTAGGCCCGAGTCCCTGAAAATCCTGTTAAAAATAGCTCAAGGTAAATGTGTTTCTCTCAGATTTATATTTTGTAGTACATAGTGCTCTCAACTGAAAAGATTCCAAACTCAAAGATACCAGTGTGGTTAATTTTGGCCTCTCCCTTGTACAAAGTAAGTGCTCAGGAAAGCTGTTGAATCAAATCCAAATTTTAGTACTCACTACAATAAGCAACTTGATTTTCCCCCCCCCAACAATTTGGATCAAAATTCATTGTCCGAGTTTGATATGTTGAAAGAGATTGTTTTAGGGTGAAGATTTATGAATATTCATGGTCATCTTTAAACATGGGAAATCAATTTAAAGATCAATTTTCAGCACTTTTAATTGGCTTCTGCCAGTATCATTCAAATCACACGGAGTCTCCACAGAATTATGGAGTGAGATGGAGATAGCAAGGCTAACCTACATTAGGTAATGTTAGAGAAATAACATAAACATATCTAAACATACCAACATGATAACATAACAAGGACATATAATTTCAATATATTAGTGATTTATATAGGCACTTTAAATGGTCTTGAAATAGAAAATCAAGCCCAAAACATCCCCAGTAGATTTATGAATCTGAGCACAGAAGCTCTTAACAACTATCAACATCACAAAAACAGAGGTGACCGGCCATTACATGCTCCTTGTCAGAGGAACACATCACTACCTTTGTATTTCTCCCCATCGCTCGAAAAAGAGACTGGAGCATTATCAAGATATGTAACTACCAATTTACAAGAAACCCAGACTATGGGACATTCTGTGGATCAAATGACCTATGTTCTACCACTAAAAAATTGCAAAAAAGTTTGCAAAAGAAATGAAGATGAGGATGGATGTTTAGATGAAAGAGACTTAAATGACACATGAATCAAAAGCAGAGCCAGGCACAGTAGCTCAAGCCTGTAATCCCAGTGACTCAGAAGACTGAGGTGGCAGGATCACTTGAGGTCAGGAGTTCGAGACCAGTTTGGGCAACATAGCAAGAACCACCCCCCACCCCATACTCTAAAATAAATAAGTGAAAGCAGGCAAAACTAAACTTCAATGTTTAAGGGTGCACATTTGGGTGATAAAACTGTAAAAAAAGAAAGAAAATGATTAAAGTACAAAATAATAATGTCTTTTAGGAAGGAAAAAGAGAGCCTTGATTGAGACGGGATACCTAAAGGATCGCTTGGTTCACGATCAAAAGTCTGTGTCTTCATCAGAGAGATATAGGCGTTTAATAATCCACTAAGCTCACACTTGCTTTTTGCAGTTTCCTGTATATTTTATAATAAATAATACTTTAAATTTTACAATAAACATTTTATTAAAATTATATTTTATTATAGATAACTATTTTACAAAAACAAACAACTTAGAGTCTAACATTTACTCACATATCCCAGGTGATCTCACAGACTTGAGGGAGTCACATACAAAAGTTCTTTGCAGTAACCACAGTGCCACAGAGTGAGCATTGCCCATCCAGATTGGCATGATACAAGCAGAGTTTGAGTTGAATGTTCTTAAACCATACTTTTAACACAAACTTTTTGCTCATATTTGCAGTCTCTTAGTTTAACTGACACAAGCTGGGAAAAAAAAATGACTTTCTGATATAAAAGCTAGTAGGTGTTCCCATAATTGTAGTGCTTAATTACTATTTCTAACACAGTTTACTACTATTGAAAACTCATATCTCTAATCCATCATGTATAATGATAAGTACTGCATGTTTAGCAAAATTACATTAGCATTTCATTAAATATACAGAGTAAAATGGGTGACATTTCAAAAGCCCTAATGACTTGTCATTTGCTGAAATTGTTTAAGCCAGCAACCCTGATCGCTTTGCTCATTTGTAGCCCAGTCTCGATTATCCATGGGTAGCTTACCCATAGCAGACATTGCATTAAAATTCACATTAACAGTCATCCTTTTTTGTCTACAGATGTGAGTTCAGAAGGACACTTTAGAAAACATTTGTTCCAATGCCTAATTTCACAGTGAGGACAGCAAAACTTGGAGAGGTTAAATGACTCACCCAACATCAATCACCTGATAGATGGTAAAATGATGGAACTAGAACCCAGGTTTGTTTGATGCCAGGACAGCATTCTTTCCATCAGCACCATTTGATCATTTCAATAATATATATACTTTGTTATTTTTCAGGTCTTATAGAATTTAACCTGTTTCTAGGAAGTTTACAACACATGTTACTTGTGATCCAGAAATAACTACCACCACTCGTGTTTGTGCTTCAGTGGAAAAATACACAGTCTCTAGCACAGCTCTCCCCAGTTTTAAAGTTTTGATTCTATGGAATCTATTTTGCAATTCTATGAGTTGTAGATAACTGATAGCAATGCAAAAATAAGTCTTATCTCTAGACATTTAAGTTCTCTACAGTGGGCATTCAATTGTTTCCCCATCTCCACTACGGAAGAAATCAGTTTTGCCTCCATTTTTACAACCATATTAATATTACAAATCTATAAATGTGTCTATTCTTAGGATTCTCTTTTGAACTGGTTATGATATCTGTTTGGTTGTTTTACTGATTAATAAGTTAAATAAAATTTTTAAATAAAATTGTTCATTTTTAGCTGTATGAATGTCATGATTTCCCTGTTTATTGAAATTATCTTTTAACAACAATTACTACTTCCTGATACCACATTGTAAACTAAGGAAAACAACCAACAACTGCTACTCCTAATTACTTGCACTAGCTCATCTGGCTTCCACAAAAATCCTATGAGGTAGGTAAATCCTATTATGACTTCCCTTTCACAAATAAAGTGCCTGAGGCCCAGGAGGTTAACAAACTTGCACATGGTAACACAACTGTTGTCAGACCTAGACCTTGATGCCCAGTTGTATCTGACTCCAGAACTTACGATGTTACTCATAACACTGTATTGACTGTCAACACAACACCGTTTTAAACCAAGGTGTTCTGTCTGCTGGAGAATAGGAGCAGAAGTACTATTTACAAAAAAGTTAGGCCACTCAAGTAAAACTGATATTTGGAAACATTTATTATATGACTGCATTCATACCTATTCTGAAATATGAATCTGAGTCTGGACAGGGAGGGAGGATCACCACAAGGCCAAGAGAATGGAGTTGAATCTATTTAGCTCTCTATGAGTTTATTATGTTTCAATTATTATATTAAAGATATTTTAAATTCTTATACTCTTACAACCTAAATAATATGGTACAATAATACAAGAAAAAAATATTATCTTAATGTCAATAGAAAAATGTGTTAGAATGTTTGCTATCAATGGTTATTTCCTAATTTCCTTCATTATTCTTAAAAAACATAGTTGGACCATATCACCAAGTTCAATAAAATATAACCAAATTGTACACAGATCACATCTTTATTTATCCAGCAGACACTTTCAAAACGTTATTTGTAAACATTTTCGTATAGAAAAAGAGATGTAAATTTCTGACATTATTTGTCATCATTATTATTATTTTATTTTATTTTTGAGATGGAGTCTCGCTCTGTCACCCAGGCTAGAGTGCAGTGGCACAATCTCCGCTCACTGCAAGCTCTGCCTCCCGGGTTCATGCCATTCTCCTGCCTCAGCCTCCCGAGTAGCTGGGATTACAGGAGCCCACCACCACGCCTGGCTAATTTTTTGTATTTTTAGTAGAGACGGGGTTTCATCGTGTTAGCCAGGATGGTCTTGATCTCCTGACCTTGCAATCTGTCTGCCTCAGCCTCCCAAAGCGCTGGGATTACAGGTGTGAGCCACCACGCCCGGCCTGTCCTTGTTAATTGTTGTGTGTTGCCTGTGATTGAAAGCCCATCTTTTTGCTTTCCATTTTTGCATTTCTAAATGTTACCAAATTTCACCATCTTCTGGATTTTCATGGTATTCTTTTTCATTTTGCTCTTTTGGAACTAATTACATTCCATCTTTATTATCGGGGTCATTTTACCCCAAATCTTTGCCTTCAGGGCTATTAGCGTAGGACTGCAAAGTAATGTGGTAGTAAGTCATAGCTCCAAGTTTATTGAAACTTTTAACTATCCACTGATGAAAACATTCCCCCACTGAGAATTAAGACCTGTAATTTGGCAGAACCTAAGGTCGAGGTAATGGGAAACATAAATCTGCAAGTGGGTTGGTCAGTAAGAATTATACTGAGAGGCTAATGATAATTTTCATCCATTGGTTCCTAAACTCATGTGTTCTAGCTCTTGAGTGAATACTTACTAGCCAGCGGTTCAACATGCACTTCGCATTCTGCAAGACGTTGTCCCTGAGCACAGTTGGAGCATTTTCTAGGTCTGTCTCCTCAACCTCATATTCGTTATTTAACAAGTGTGATGCATGCTGTCTCCAAAACTTTTCTCACACTTGACCCTACTAATACTGCTTTGTTTCAAGTCCTTTTCCATCTCCTGCTTGACTTTTGCAGTTGTTTTCTAACTGATCCTTTTGCTTCCTCTCTTTCATCCATTTTCAGTGGTGTCAGTAAGCATGATCCAAATGAAATGGACCTCCTGCCCTATTTCTCAACCTGCATTTGGAACTGCTTCCAATCCCTATTTATCTTTTACTGTATTACTCGTTACCCCACCTACAGCTTCAGCTGACTCTTCAAACTTGACCACTGGCATCACCTTTTGCTTACTTTGGCTGCATTTTTCAAACTGTATTTTAAATCCTCCCTCTGGCTTCGCTGCCTTAAGCTATCTTGGTCCAGTCTACACCGGGACTAGGACAATGAGGTCTAGACTGGACTACTGTGGACAGTTCTCTTGCCAAATATGCCCTGGCCTGCCAAGAAAGACCTGGACTTTTTACCACTGAATTGGCTGTTTGTTATGCCATGGATGCTTTATATATGCCAGTCTCTGTCTAAATGTCCTCTCTTGCTCCCTACTGGCAGGATCACCATTCAAGAATCTGCTCATGTATTGCCTTCTCTAATACATCTCCCCTAGGCACAATAAAAGTATTCAGACATTCCTATAATACTTGACACATAGCAGTCATAGTGCCGTTACTTTTAATGGCAAAACTGCAACTACTTTTGCACCAACCTAATAGGATTTGTACATGTCTATTACATGCTGGTCTGTGTTAATCACAGGGATTTCACTGGCGTATGTGAATCAGTCAGCTCCCAAACTGTGGACTTCTTAAGGGGAGAAATCTATTCTCTTTTCCTTCAATGTAGCCCAATGCAAAGCCATATAATTAGTGTTCATAAATACTGAACTAAATTAAATCAAATTGTTTGAGATGTACTCAGTTTACCACCTTTTCTTAGACATAGTTAACAAAACAGTGATTCTTTCATATTATGCCACTTAACGCATTCAAATTTCAAACTTAATTCTTGCCTGAGTCATTCTTCCAGATGACTGGGTTCAGTCATGCATAGCAATTCAATTTACCCTAATTTTAGCCTCTTGTTACGATAGTGGCTTCCAGGTCAACAGAAATAACTTTAAAACTTATTCCAGTAAGTATCGGTGAAGGTGAGGGGAGAGGAGAACAAGCAATAGCCCGATCACGTTTGGTACACGGCATGTTTGCTGTACTTTCTGTCGTGTGTGCTAGGGCCTCTGTTTAACTGACTTGAGGACTGAAGTATTTAACAAGCAAAGAATTGCTCAACTCCCTGGGTAGGAGGGTCTCAGTATTTGACAGGCAACCCTGTCATTTGAATGTGATCTGTACTTGTTGGGAAATCGCTGTATGATCTATGTACAACGTCTTTGCTGCTCACCAAGGTTGAAAACATTTAGTAGTCCACCCATGGGAAACTGAAAGTCTGTCTTGCCTCCAGCCATTGAAGCTTGAAACAAATTAAGTTCCCATCTCTCTCCTGGCTATCTGGGTTTGAACAATCTCTAAAGTGGTCTAGTAAACAGGCAGACAAGATTCCACTTGAGATGTAACCCTGTGTATAACCTAAAGCTAAGGAGTTTATGGAATCAACAGGCTGGGGCATGTTAGCTCTATAGTGAAAAATCAAAGAATCGCAATTTAGAGGTAGGGGTAGGGCAAGGCTGTGCTGTTGAATAAAAATGAATGCAATGTGTTTTGTATTTTCAACATGTCTCGATGTGAGAAGGAGGTCAGAAAAGCTATGGGAGTGTTCAGAAAGTGATCTGTGTCACTGAAGTGTGGCAATGGGCCTGTGTAAATTAAAGATCTAAGCCAATGTGGAAAACACATTTTCAGCAGTAAATAATGTCATTTAAGGAGGCTGACTGCCAAAGCAGCCTCATTGCCTAACGGGGGCCTAGTCTTTTATTCAACAAATATTTACTGCCTGGTCCTGGAGCTGGCACTGCAAGGCATTGGTAAGCAATAACCCCTGCCCTGTAGTTGTAATATTTTTATATAAGAGACTAATAAGGAACAAATACAAAGATTTTTTTTAAAACCCTACAATTTGGAGTAAGGGCCTGAAAGGGGTGAAGGGAGTGCTGGAATGCTGTTCTTTCAGTCACTTGGGCAAAATACGCAAGGATATTTCTATTCTGACTTATGTTTGTAGAATGTCTCTCCCCAAAACAATGATCCAGACACACACACACACATACACACACCAAACCCTAATCCTTGTGATGCCTCAATTCAGATCTGTTCCAGCCATGAGTTTTGATTGATCTGCACTTTCCCATCAGTCAATATGAAAGACTAGAAGACCTGAATTATATTCATAAAGGACGCAAGTGCTTATGGAAATACGACTCTAAGCTTAGAGTTTAAAAGTTTAAATTGCCCAGATCAAGATCATATAAATAACATAAAATAAATGACAGACCTGTTTTTCCATTTCATTTAGTCCAGGTACCTATGGATCATGCTTGTTTAATATGGAGTAATTATAATGTCACCTTCACACAAAATGCAGTAACTCTGTTAACAGTCTAAAATAAAAAAAAAATCATATAGGGGAAGAATTGTAGAGGAGCTGCCAAGAAACTAAAAACAAGAAAATTATCATTAAAAGATAGACTTAACAGTACCACATGGCAGAACTAATCTCTCCTGACCTAATGGTCCATATATTATGTTACTGAAATGGCATTTTTCAGAGGAAACATTTCTCCCCATCCTCTCACCCAGAACAAAATCCTAATAAGATTTGGATTTTGAAGAGCTGGGTGCCTAGCTCTGTGGTACACATTCTGTAATTGTTTATGAGTATTTATCAATCAGATTGTAAATATTTCAAACACAGACATCCATTCAAAGTCTTATTTTTAAATGTCACAAGTATATACAGTCAGGTTCACTGTGCCTTTAATGTCTTCAGCTCTTTTATTTAGTTATTCATTCATTTATTTCAACAAATAATAAACATTTGTGAACACAATACCCAGGCCAAGAGCTAGAATACTGACAACTGGTTACAGGTATCTGGGTTCCTTCCCATCCTGTCCTTGGGCGGAAGTTTCCAATACAAGCTATCCATCATTCTGCCTTTTGTGTTTTTATTTTTCGTGTATGTTATGGACTGAATATTTGTGTCTCCCCAAGGTTCATATGATGAAACCCTATCCCCTGATGTGACGATATGAAGTGGGGAGCCTTTAGAAGGTAATAATAATTAGGATTAAATGAGGTCACAAGGGTGGAGCCTCTTAGAAGGGATTAGTGCTGTCTGCTCTACACTGTGTAAGGATACAATTCAAAGTTGGCTGTCTGTGACCTGGAAGAGTCCCTTCACCAGAACCAGACCATGCTGGCACTCTGATCTTGGACTTTCAGCCTCCAGAACTGTGAGAAATAAATGTCTATTGTTTGTAAGCCAGTCAGTCCATGGCATTTTTGTTACAGTAGTAAAAACTGATGAGGACAACTTGCTTTTTTTTTTTTTTTGAGATAGAGTCTCTGCTCTGTCACCCAAGCTGGAGTGGAGTGGCACGATCTCGGCTTACTGCAACCTCCGTCTCCCAGGTTCAAGCAATTTTCCTGCCTCAGCCTCCTAAGTAGCTGGGACCTCAGGTGCACACCACCACACCCAGCTAAATTTAATATTTTAATGGAGATGGGGTTTCACCATGTTTGCCAGACTGGTCTCAAACTCCTCACCTCAGATGATCCATCCATCTCAGCCTCCCAAAGTGTTGGGATTACAGGCATGACCCGCCCCGCCCAGTGACACCTTGCTTTTTAATAATAGTCATATTACACATAGCATATATTTAGTAATATTTTTATGCTGAACTTTTATTTTCATTTTTCAAAAAAAAGGCTATTATGTCACATACAGCTTCTGAGATTTTTGTCACTCAGTAGTAGCTGTGATTCATCCATGTTATATATAGTTGTGGTTTATTCATTTTCACTACTGTGTAATGTCATATTTATGATTTTTTAATTCATTTTATCCATTCTCCTCTTGCATCTTTTGTTGTTGTTCTTGCTTGTTTTGTTTTTTTCCAGAAAGAATCTCACTCTGGACAGGCTGGAGTACAGTGGCAAGATCTTGGCTTATTGCAACCTCTGCCTCCCAGGTTCAAATGACTCTCATGCTTCAGCCTCCCAAGTAGTTGGGATTACAGGTGTGTGCCACTACGCCTGGCTAATTTTTTTTGTATTTTTAAGTAGAAAAATACAACAAATTTCATAGTATGGGGTTTCGTCATGTTGGCTAGACTGGTCTCGAACTCCTGGCCTCAAGTGATCTACCCAGCTCCACTTCTCAAAGGGGCGGGATTACAGGCATGAGCAACCACACCTGGCCCTCTTTGTGGTTGTTTGCATTTAATACGGATTTTTAAACTTTTGTTTCTTTTTGCAATTATAAACAGTGCTGCTCTAAACATTCTTATACATGTCTCTCAGTGCACATAAACAAACATGTCACACGAATTTATACCTAGGAGAGGAACCAATAGGTCATAGGATATATGAATATTCACCTTTACAAGATAATGCTAAATTGTTTTTCAAAGCAATTGTACCATTTTATCCCCACAACAGTGACGTAAAAGATCTTATTGATTAGCATGGCTATCAAAAGTTTGATAATTGTTATTATCAAACTTTTAATTATTTTGATTGAATGGATGGAAAATGGCATTTTCTTGTCATGATTTATAGTGACTTGATTACTAATTAAGTTAACTATCGTCATATATTTGTTGTTTAATGGCTTTCCGATAGGTTTGTTAGACAATTGTACTGAACAGTCTAATAGTAATTGATTCTGGGTAGGAAAGTGTTTCTAGCCAAACACTCTCTAATTTAGTTTCAGAATGCTAGCTTTCTCATAAACAATACATTTATAGATATTCTATTCATATTGTTTGACCTATATGGCTAATCTGTTTTTGCCTTAGCTGTGGACCTACAGTTTTACCACCTAAAAACTCCAGAAATTTCAGAGCAAAAGTTGGTGAATCTCAAAGGCAAGGGATGTTTTTTGAATGTTGCAGATCCTTTAATTTACATACAGATATTAATTTCAACTTCTTGGAGGTTTAACCTCATGGGAAAATGAAACTCTTCATTTGGACTTGAATTGTATTAGACCTAGGATCTGTTCTTTGGGTGGATACAGATTATTTTATGCTTTAAAATGTCTCAATGTTTCTTTGGGGACTAAAATATAGAGATCAAAGTTAAAGACTGTAAAAAAGATCATTTTCTTTTTCTTTCCTGTTATATAGGGATTAATTTCATTTTATTTTTAAAAAATGCAAGTTGTATAAAAACTCTTTGGGAAGCTATAAATCGCTGTTCTACTGACATTATCATATGTAGGGGTAGCAGGTACCATCTGCAACTTATCTCATGGACTCCATTTGAAAATACCAATTTTTCTTCACTCTGTCTGAAGGGATTATGAGGGATGGTCTGACAAGGAAGACAACCAGATCTTCCTTTGGGTATCCAAATACTAACAAAATATCCCATCTTTGTTAGTTAGTAGAAAAGGGAGAACAGAAAGTTATCCCAGAAAGCCAAACTCATAAGAACACAAATTTAAAAGCCAGAATCACAGAATTATCACACACAAGGTGTCTCCAGTCTAAATTCTAGAGATGCAAATTTGCTAGAAAACCCATGGCACTTCTCCAGGTAAAATGATAATGATGTATTCATATCCTGCATGATGATATAGCCCCACTGGGAGAAAAGGTAGAAATTATGCAGTGAAAACTCAGTTACTAGCCTCTCAGAAGAAAGAGATTTTCCTTTTCATAAACGAATTTGTTCTTATTTTTGGCAAAAATTAGAGATAGATTTGTTTTTGGAACTCAAATATCATTCGCTCTGTACTAATCAGCACAGAATTGTTTGGTTGCTTTTCAGAAGAAAACATAGTTCATATTCCAGTTGCAAATAATATCTCCTCATAGACGAACTTAAAGTCAGTTTGAACAATAAATAATCTTTCGATTTGTTACACCTTTCATTTTATGATTTCTAATAGTTGCACAAAAATAAGTCAACCAGTATTGTTTAGTTGAATATCTTTTTCTTCATTTTCACCGATGTAGACTTTTGTGATTATTCCTAGTGTAAGTACATATTGTTGTCATCCATAGATAGAAATTAACTGTTTTGTAAATTAATTCTCACAAATTAGTTATAGTATACACTTTTATTTAAAGTGTCCACTATTAATGTGCAACTTGCTTTAAGTCATCTTTAATGTAAACTGAAAGCTTTCTTCAATAGGTGTAAAGGATATCCACGATAGTGCCAGAGTGGTAGATGATTTGAACAGGAATGAAGAGAAACAGAATGGAAAGTAAGTTGTTAATCATGGTGACCAGTGGAGCTTCGGCAATAAGGTGGTGCCCGGTAATCACTATCCAAACCACTTTCAGTAAAAATCACATCCAAAGAGTCAAACAACATGCCTGACGAATGGTCTGTGGGCAGGGATGCAGCAGGTACTAAGTGAATTCTGACTTTGAGATAGATTATATATATCCCTTAGCTTTCCACTTTCTAGGGTAAAATAGCACTCTGGCAGGTTTTAACCAATCAACCAACAAGTATGTATTGAGTGTCTACAATGTGCCTGGTACTTTGAGGGAAACAGACAAACACATCCTATTCTCAAAGAACTCACAATTTACATGAAAAAGCCTGATTATAAGTATATAGTTAATAGTTTCAACTTTTAAAACAATTTTGTGCATTCCTTTTTTTCCCCTTATCTTGTCATTCAACAAACATACTTTTTACATACTCAATACAGAAAATACAAGAAGTCCCACAGGGGACAAAAATATAAGTGATATAATTTATCTCTCCTTAAAAAAGTTTAATGACTACTAGGGAAGGTAAATATAATCATACAGGTAACCACAATAGCACTGAATTTGGGGTTAGATAAAGTGTGTCGATACATTTAAAATGCTTACTGTTTGACACATACAAAAATTCATGAATTATTTATTATTATTATTTTGTTAGTATTATTACAGCTGAGTCTGCACAGATGTGTGGGTCAAATGGAGAAGAGAAAGAAGGGTATGACTTCTTCTACATATACATTAACCTCCTTAACTCTGTGTGTGTTTATAGCCTCCTCTCTCCTAAACTTCAGATCTACACTCTCAGCTTTTTATGGCCTCTCTCCTTGGATGACAACATGCAGGCTATAGTTTAAGAGAAGGCAAGAGAGGGATTAGGCAATTAACAGCATATACTAAGGGAAGATCCAGGATGCTTAAAAATTTCCTAAATGTCAAGGATAATAGAAGACAGAAAAAATCAAAGAAGAAAGCAGAGCAAAGGCATTCGGGGATAAAATATCACAAATGCCAAAGTGAAGGCAGAGGGTTAGGGTAGAATGGAGGCATTTATACAGTCAGATGGCTTCCTACATATAACAGGATGAGCTTTTTCCTCCCTACTTTGAAGTATATCCAAACATAAGTTTGTTATTTTCTGAAAGTCTCTGCAGCTCAAACATGTACAATAATAAAGTATCTTTTTACCCCAATCTCTTCTAAACCTAGGACATTTAATCATTTGTGGAACTTGTGGGATTATTTTAGATACACTTCTCATCAGCACCAGCAGCCATTGTGCAGTGATTTAAATTTTGCAAACAAAATCAACAGCTGGTGAGGGCATTGCTGCTTATATTGCAAAGCTGTGCCATCTGTTTAGGCAGTGCAATTTGCAAGATTTCTTAGATGACATATTTCATGATCATTTCATATGTGGAGCTCATGTTAAATCCTTCTAGCAGTGTCCTTGGAGGAATCAAAATTAGCATGTATTATGGCTTTAAAAAGGACCCCATCCAATATGAGATATTGTTGTATATCACTGAAATTAAAAGAACAATTCTGCACATAAATATCCACAACATACATGCAGAATTATTGATGCTGAGAGCTGTTAGCATAAAATCACATAACCGGGGACATTTCAGATTCATGATCTCCAATCTTAGTTGTTGCCAGGCTACATTTCTCTTGACTCCTCCTCCCTCACCCTTACTTATGATGTTATATTCTATTGGATTAAGATGAGACCATAAAACAAAAGTTCCTTCCACCTTTATCTCCTAGTGCTTAGAGTATATTTTAATCACCACATTCTCCCAGAATCTCCTCCTGTCTTTGTGAAAGGGGATTTTCTCATTCTACTCCAAGTTCTTTCACCTGTGAATTCCAATTTCTCTTCTGGGACTTTATTTCATCAGGTACTCTGTCTTTTCTCCCCCGGTCCTCTTCTTTTTTTCTTTTGCTTCCTCTCTCTCTCTCTTCATCATTCTCTCTCACACACACACTCTTCTTTTCTTTTTTTCTCTCTTCTGGATCTTTTCTAAAAATTTATGTACACATTTGAGTATATATGCATAGTTCAATAAAGAAATGCCTTTCAAGGACACCATATTCCCCTCTACCTCTACTTTTTGACTGTCGAGCTTCTTAAAAAACTTCCCGCTACTTGCTCTCTCTACTTCATAATAAGCAATTTACTCCTCACCCTGCTGTGATCTGCCCTTTGTTCTCTAGCTCCACTGTAACTTTTCTTGCAAAGGTCACTAAGGATTTTTGTATTTCCAAAGACAATGGATAAATCTCAGTTCTTATCTGACATGAATGAAGCAGTTGCCCATCTGAATATTTTCTCTCCATTCTGAAAACATCTGCCCTCTTTGTGTCTGTGAAACATCACACCTGTTGGTGCTGTGTAACTTCACAGATGGCAGGCCCTCTTGGGTTGAATTTGGCTTGGTTTTCTTCTCCCCGCCTTAGTTAGACTAGTACACTGACTCTAGACTGGATGCAACAACTCGTTAATTCTGTTTTGTGCTTCCACTCAGAGCTGTCAATCCATTCAGTGTTCTTCAACCCCAATAATTATGATCCGAACTCCTTTTACCAAAGGCATCTAAACAATCCAGGCCACATACTTTGCTAGGGAGAGATATAAAAAAGAACATAAGAATTTCTCTGTGTTCTGCAAATGGTGGTGTGGAATTAAGTATTCTCTGTCAGTAATTTAGATGTGCTACTTGTTTGGTTCTCCATTCAAAGTCAGTAGTGGGAAAATGATGATTAATATGGTGCATTGGGTGGGAAGGAGGGTGGCTAATAACATGTGCTTGTTATTGTTGGTATATAGGGTTCAAAGTAAGGCATAATGAGAAGTGAAGTTGGACAGGTAGAAAGTCTAACCATGAAGAGCCTTGTATGTTATGACAGTGTGTTCTGTTCATTAAAGGCAAAGAAAAATATGGAAGTTGTAAAAAGACATATGGTATATGCCATACTCAGAGGTTTTATATTATTAGTTCTGAGATTCAGGGCAGAGAAAAGCTTTCCCATACTTCTAAAGAAAATCACCGTTTGAGAACCATTATACTAAGAAGTTTGGATTTGAGGGGAAATTATATAACTAGATAATTGACATAATTAAAAACTTGTGATACAATCTGGCCACTTCTTTCCACACAGTTTCTATCTCCACTCTCTACAAGTTGCCACCATCAAACAGAGACTCTTTAATTTCCCCTCAACCAGAATTACAACCTATCTTACCTGGATCCATCCTTTTCTATTTCCCCTCATGTAGCTATAGAATCAATGTCCCTTTCCTAAGATTCACCCCCCTGCCTGTGTGTGCATGCCATTCCTTCTTCCTCCTTCAGAGACCTCTTTTCTTTGGTAATAACTTCTTATGGATGGTTCTTCAAATTATCTCTTGTTTTTCTATGAGATCTTTCTTATCAGCATTCAAAGGCCTAGCAACCCTAGTAACCTTTAAAAATAAACAAAACTTTCACGACCTGATAACTCTCTTCAGTTATCATCCTTTCTCTTGTCTATCTTTCCCAGCCAAATGCCTTCCTGTCTCCTATTAAGTCTCTTACTACGTCCATTCTGACTACTCTTATTTTGCTAATACAACTTCTCTTGCTAAGATCACAATGACCAATCTATGACTAAGCGTAATAGATACTTCTTAGACAGTTTAGACATCTCAGAAGTATTCAACATAACTTACCATGATTCTCTCTTTGAAAGAAACTCTTTATTTTTGGCATATATGATTCCACCTTATGCTAGTTTTCCTCTTACTTCTTTAGTCTCTCCTTCTCAATATGCTCTTTTGGTTCATCCTTCCCTGCTTAACCTCTCATTGTTAGAATTCCTGATAGCTCCATCCTGGACATTCTTTCTTCTCGTTCTTTATTGTAAATTCAGACTTATTATCTGTAACTGCAATCTCAAACCTAACTCTTCTTGCTTATCTTTTCAGCATGCTCTTTACCCACTTTGCTTCATGATGCAGAAGCCAGGATGTCTGAAAAGCCCTAACGCCACTTTATTTACCAGCTTATGTCTATCTTAATACCTAAATGTGTCTTAAATATATCCACCTCCCTGTGATACCACAGTCACCTTACAGTCTAAGCCACCATCTTGTCTTGGCTGGAATACTGAGCCATGAAATCCCCCCCTTCCTATCCAGATCTACTATTTTAAAACTCAGCCAGAGTGATTCTTATCAGCTACAATTGGATTCTGTCACATTCCTACTTAAAATTCTATGACAGCTTCCCATAGCACTGGAGATGAAATACATCTTTTATATGGCCTATTACCCCGTATCATCTAGACTACATCTCCCTCTCTAGTCTCATTGCATTCCATTTTTCCTGTCATTTGCTATACAACAGCTGCACAGATGTTTTTCCCTGCTCCTTAAACACGCCACGTTCTTTACCACTTTAGGATCTTCACATGGAGGCTACTCCTTCTATCTGAAAAGTTCTGCCTGCCTCTCCTATCTTCATACTGCCCCTCCAAACTTCTCCTCATGTTTTGCATTATTAACCTCTATTCCGGTTTCAGGACACAGCTTAAATGTCACCATGTCTGCAAGGTTTTTTGTCTTGACTCTCCTTGCTATGTAAGGGCCTAATTATAATCTCTCAACACACTCATTGCTTTTTCTTTGTGCTTCTTATTGCAGCTTATTGCTAAACATTAATTTCTGTGGTTGTTTAATAGGTCTTTCTCTCATCATACTATATGCCTCATGAGACCAGAGAACCAAATATCTCATTTGTTTATATCCTACCCTCAGCATAGCACAGGATTTAACATACAGTAATTACCAACACATATGAGATAGACATTCAGAGGTGTTAAGCTAATTGCCATGATAAGACTTAAATTTCAAGGGATCCAGGTAGTGACTTTGAAGAGAATGGAATAGAGAAGGGAAACACTCCTAGTAAGGGGAGGATTTTAAGAAGCTACTGTAGCAATCTGAGCAAGATATAAAGAGAAGTTGAATCAGAAAAATGTCCACAGAAATGGGAAATAAATGACAGATTTTAAAGATGGTTAGAAGATATTGTGAACAGGGCTTGATGAGCAATTTAATATGGTTTTATAATGAGAGAAAGGAGCCAGAATGACTTCCAGGTTTATAGTGTGAACAAAGAGAACTGTGATGCTATTAATAAGGTCAATGACATACAAAAAGAAGAGAATTTTGAGATAAGTGGATGAGAATGGTTTCAGACGTGTTGAGTGGAAGTCCCTGTGATACGTATAAGCAAAGATGCCTGGTTGGCATTTAGATACACATCAGGATGGACTGGAAGTTTTCTAAGTATGAATGCCACTGGGAGCAATGAGAGAGAATAAAATATTTCTTAGGGAAAGAGAACAGTGTTTAGGAACAGTAGATAAAATTATAATGTTATCAAGAAATACCTTCTAGAAACCTATGAAGATGTAAGCTTTTTAAAAAGTAAACACACTCAGACAAAAATAAGATAAAGGAATACAACAGTGACAAAAGATGCCAACAAAATTTACAGATGTATTGAGGTATAATAAATAATTTTAAGTAGTAAAGTCAAATTTGCCAATGAGATACAAATCAATTGAGCCTCCAAAAGTTTTAAAAAATTATGTGGAAGGCAAAGATAAAGGGTAGGGCTGGAAACCAGATTGTTAGCTAAAATTTTAAGGTTCTCAGACTCATAACCAGATAAATACTTCTCCTTGGCCTAGATAAGAGAACAGTATGTATGTATGTATGTATGTATGTATTTATTTATTTATTTTTTTGAGACGGAGTCTCGCTGTGTCTCCCAGGCTGGAGTGCAGGGCGTGATCTCGGCTCACTGCAAGCTCCGCCTCTCGGGTTCACGCCATTCTCCCGCCTCGGCCTCCCAAGTAGCTGGGACTACAGGCGCCCGCCACCACGCCCGGCTAGTTTTTTGTATTTTTAGTAGAGACGGGGTTTCACCATGTTAGCCAGGATGGTCTCGATCTCCTGACCTCGTGATCCACCCGCCTCAGCCTCCCAAAGTGCTGGGATTACAGGCTTGTATTTATTTTTGAGACAGTCTCACTCTGCTGCCCAGGCTGGCATACAGTGGTACAATTTCAGCTCACAGAAACCTCTGCTTCTCCAGTTCAAGCAATTCTCCAGCCTCAGCCACCCAGGTAGCTAGGATTACAGGCGTGCACCACCATGTCCAGCTAATTTTTGTGGTTTTTAATACAGATGGGGTTTCACCATGTTGGCCAGGCTAGTCTTGAAATCCTGACCTCAAGTCAAGTGATGTGCCCGCTTTGGTCTTCCAAAGTTCCAGCATTACAGGTGTGAGCTACCACGCCCAGACAAGAACAGTTTTTAGTCTTTAAAACAACTGAGCCAGAGACATTATGGGTCATGGGACAAAAGGTAAAGCAGAAAGCAAGTGTAAGTATGCAAGCTGAACCAAAGGGAAACTAATAAGTCTACAGGTTTAACTAGAGAATACCAGCTGCCTTTGTTGGCTCAACACCCAAATACAACCAGATTTACATATCTGAAAAGACTTGTAGGTACTGAGTTTTAAGGATTATATAATGAAGTGGTATCATCCTCAATTGATCAACACAGAGTGAAGCCCAGTGTTCAACAAGCCCATGGCCCAATACAGAAAGTGTTTATTATTCCAATATTGTTAGATATCTAAGGAACAACACACATAAGAAGAGAGTATACAACATGAAAAAATCAGCTATAAAAGAGGAAGAAATATTGTTAAAAAACTACGACTGACATACCCAAGGAAATAAAAGAAGACAACTGCATTCTTAAAACACCACATTCTTAAAACATATCATTAAAATAATTATTGAACCATAAAAAGAAAATTTTGGAGAATAAGAAAAACGTTTTAGAAATTAAATTACATAGATGAAATTAAAACTGTTATAAAATAATTGAAGATAAAGTCAGGGAACAAATGAAAAGACAAAATATAAAAATAGGAGAAAAAATAATCAGGATTAATTTAGGAAGAATTCTGTAAGATGGCAATGGAGAAAAATGGAAGAAAAGAAGTTATCAAGAAATAACACCAGAAAACTTTCCAGATTAGAAGTTTGTAATATCAGGGCTAAAAGTACCCACCCATCAGAAGAAAAATCAAATTAAAAAGATCTCTACCAAGGCAGGTCATCATAAAAATTTAGAATACCAAGGACAAAGATGAGATTATGAAAACATCCAGAGTTAGTTTGTAACATGTTTTTGTCATGGACTTCTAAATAGTAACACTGAAATCTGAAATGACATTGGGCTTCTAAGTAGCAACACTGAAATCTGGAGAAGAATGTGGCTGGCTACAGTGGCTTATGCTTATAATCCTAATTATTTGGGAGTCCAAGGTGGGAGGGTAGCTTGAGACCAGGAGTTCATGACCAACCTGAGCAGTATAGCAAGACACCATCTCAAAAAAAAAAAAAAAAAAAAAAATTAGATCAGTGTGGTGGTATGCACACACAGTCCTAGCTACCGAGGAGACTGAGGCAGAGTCCAGGAATTCAAGGCTTCAATGAACTGTAATGGTACCATTGTGCTCCAGCCTATGCAACAGAGTGGGACCCTGTCTCTGAAAAAATAAAATAAAATAAAATAAAGAAGAAAGGAAAAGGAACAATGTCTTCAAATTTCCAAGAAAAAGTATTTTCAGCCTGGAAGTTTAAATCCAGCCAAACTGTGTGAAGTATAAATATAGGATAAACATATTTTCAAATAAACATGAATTCAAAATGTTTTCCTTGAACTTACTTGTAGGAAGCTATAGGAAGATATACAATGTCAAAATGAAGGAATTAAAAACTAAAGAAGGGAGATATAGTGCAAGAAAAAAAAAAAAATCCTACACAGGAGAGGCATGGGAATTTCCCAGAATGATAGATAAAGAGAAAACCAGATTTTTCTAATTTAAAAATTACAAATTATTAAGCACAAAAATAAAAACTTTAAAGCTTGTATTTATATTACCTCTAACACTCATTTGAACTCTCACCAGAATTAAAAATAAATGCCCACTAAGAAAATAATTATATTATCTTAAAATTTTTGGATTGCAATTTCAGGTACTTTTGGGGTTCTGATGTATGGTAGGAACAATTCTAAATTGGTCCCCAAGATCTCTCCATGGTGTACATACCTTCTATAATCCTCTCCCCATGAGTGTAAGCAAGACGTGTGAACAAAATGAAATTTCACTCTTGTGATTACATCATATAGCAAAGATCAATGAATTTTAAAAGTGTAAATAAGGTGACTAACTTGGAGTTAATCAATCAGAAAAGACATTTGCCTAGGTGGCTCAAATCTATTCAGGTGGGCCATCTAAAATACAGTCCAGGCACTCCCTTAAGAAAGAGATTCAAAGAAACACAGATTCTCCTGGAGTCTATAGAGAAACCATATTGTGAACTACCTTTCTTTCTTTTTTTTTTTTTGTTTTTTTTGTTTCTTTTTTATTATACTTTAAGTTCTAGGGTACATGTGCACAAGGTACAGGTTTGTTACATATGTATACATGTGCCATGTTGGTGTGCTGCACCCATTAACTTGTCATTTAATTAGGTATATCTCCTAATGCTGTCCCTCCCCACTGCCTCCACCCCACAACAGGCCCCGGTGTGTGATGTTCCCCTTCCTCTGTCCAAGTGTTCTCATTGTTCAGTTCCCACCTATGAGTGAGAACATGCAGTGGTTGGTTTTCTGTTCTTGCGATAGTTTGCTGAGAATGATGGTTTCCAGCTGCATGCATGTCCCTACAAAGGACATGAACTCATGCTTTTTTATGGCTGCATAGTATTCCATGGTGTATATGTGCCACATTTTCTTAATCCAGTCTGTCATTGATGGACATTTGGGTTGGTTCCAGGTCTTTGCTATTGTGAATAGTGCCACAATAAGCATACGTGTGCATGTGTCTTTATAGCAGCATGATTTATAATCCTTTGGGTGTATACCCAGTAATAGGGTGGCTAGATCAAATGGTATTTCGAGTTCTAGATCCTTGAGGAATCGCCACACTGTCTTCCACAATGGTTGAACTAGTTTACAATCCCACCAACAGTGTAAAAGTGTTCCTATTTCTCCACATCCTCTCCAGCACTTGTTGTTTCCTGACTTTTTAATGATCGCCATTCTAACTGGTGTGAGATGGTATCTCTTTGTGGTTTTGATTTGCATTTCTCTGATGGCTAGTGATGATGAGCATTTTTTCATGTGTCTGTTGGCTGCATCAATGTCTTCTTTTGAGAAGTGTCTGTTCATATCCTTTGCCCACTTTTTGATGGGGTTGTTTGTTTTTTTCTTGTAAATTTGTTTGAGTTTTTTGTAGGTTCTGGATATTAGCCTTTGTCAGATGAGTAGATTGTAAAAATTTTCTCCCATTCTGTAGGTTGCCTGTTCACTCTGGATGGTCTGTGAAATATCTTTCAAACGAAGCACATAGCAAGGCTCTAAAGTCAGCCTCTAGCACCTGAGGGCAGTCTCCAACCCACAGCCAGAAATAAAATGGGACTTCAGTCCTACAACTAGAAGGAACTGAACTCTGCCAACGACCAATAAATTAAAAAGATGATCCCAAGCCTCAAACAAGACTGTAGTTCCAACCCATATTCTGCTCAGACCCTGAGCAGACAACTCAGTAAAGCCATAACCAGACTCCAGACTTACAGAAATGCTGAAGTAATAAATATACATCTTTTTAAGCCCCTAAGTTTAGGATGGTCTGTTAATTGAGCCAAGAGAAAACTAATTCACTATTTCAGCTAATTGAGTTGGCTTAGCAACCAGAGATTTCACTGCCTTAAGATCTAGGAGTGAAGGTATTTGAGACAAATCCTCTTACTATTAGAAGCACAATCTTGAGTCTCCTATAATTTCTATATTGCAGAAAATAAAATTTAAAGAATTCATGTCCTCTATCAATTTGAGTCACTCCACATATGTATCCACACCACTTGTTTCATTCAATTAATCTACTGCCTCATTCCATCCTTCCTGAATTCCTTTTCTTTTTTTTTTTTTTCCCGAGATGGAGTCTCACTCTGTTGCCCAGGCTGGAGTACAGTGGTGTGATCTCGGCTCACTGCAACCTCTGCCTCTCAGACTCAAGCAGTTCTCCTGCCTTAACCTCCTGAGTAGCTGGGATTACAGGCGTGTGCCACCACACCTGGCTAATTTTT
The DNA here is from genome assembly GCF_047675955.1 of Chlorocebus sabaeus. NCBI lineage: Eukaryota > Metazoa > Chordata > Mammalia > Primates > Cercopithecidae > Chlorocebus > Chlorocebus sabaeus. The sequence goes on from NC_132914.1 coordinate 89,175,812, forward strand.
GTATTTTTAGTAGAGACAGGGTTTCACCATGTTGGCCAGGCTGGTCTTGAACTCCTGGCCTCAAGTGATCCACTCGCCTTGTCCCATCTAATTTTTTTCTTATATTAAAGTACTATTACCTAATTTTACGTCATCACATCTGGCTGAATATTGGATTGTGAATAGTTTTTATAGTTTGTACTACTTTGGGTCATTCTGCTAGGAAGAGGGCTAATTTAAAGTTATAAAATAGGAAGAAATAACTAATGGTGTCAAACTCAAAGAAGATCATAGTGGATAGGACCCAGAGAAGAGGTGACAAAATTAGCATTAAACTGAATGTTGAATATGATTTCGACCAAAATGGTAGAGAAGAGAGCAGATAAATGAATTTTGTGAAAGACCCACAGCAAAGATAACAGGATACTTGCTAAAAGATCTCTAATTTTTCTTTGAAGTTGGAGACTACTCTGTTTGGCCAATTTAAGGTGGGTTAATGAAAAGACTGGGATCTTGAAAAAAACTTATGAATGGCTTTTTGGGAAAATTATAGAAAACATTAACTGGAGACACATTGAATAAAAGACAGCTAAGAGAGTCTAGTGAAATATTGGGAAATATTATATATTATTGCATAGCCTCTATGTGAGAAGTATTTGTCTTTGCTTTATAATGTTTGGCTTGGCCCGGTGACATGCTTTGGACAATGGAATATAGGCAGAAGAGACAGTGTGTCAGTTTTCTTTGTAGATCTGAAAGTTATAATATATTTCTATTTCATGTCTCCGGGAGTTTCTGACCCCACCGTAAGAAGAACTTGCCTCAGGTAGTTCCTGTTCCTTCAGCCTGGGCCTTAGAAGAAAAAATGGAAAATGAACCAAAGCCTAGAGCCGAGTCAGCCAACCCACAGACCTTTCCAAACTGACCAGTACAAGTATCAATTGTGAACTTGCAGTAATGGCCCAGAAGCCTGTGTGAATTTTGTCTGGCAGTAATCAGTAATTCAGTAGAGGACAAGGTGAATAGCTAACTTGATCCAGGGACAGAGTTTTTCCAGGGCAAAGCTGAAAGAAAAATGGAAATTGAGGGCCATGGCAAAGAGCCATTGATAATGATGAATGTTTCAGTCTTGGCTGAATAGAAAAGGAAGTGAAAGTAGAAGGGAATTGTAGGTTAACATAGAGCCTCACACCACACTGTTTTCACTGCGGAAGAAATCTTCACTCATTAGAAAGCCAACACGATTAATTTCCAGTTCGTTTCTTCTCACATTCCTTATTTTCTTCTTTGCAACCTCTATATTCTCAATTCAAGCTTTTTTTTTTTTTTTTTTTTTTTTGAGTGTTTGGCATTGGGAATATAAAGAAACCAAGTGGACTTCCTTCCTTGCGCTTGAGTTTTAGGTTAGGCCAGGTGACAGGTGAAAAAGCAACCATATTTGAATAAATGTGGACTCTTGTATTTTTCACTAGATAATCGCACAATGTCTATGTCACAAGTCATTCTGCAGTAAGACCCTGCTACATACCGTTAAGGAGTTTACTCCATGGACCCTCTCCTAGAATCTGGATGGACTTTTGATCACTTTGAGCAGTCGATTATGGTGAAAATGTTTTTATGTGGCTTGGAATGCTCCCCTCCTGACATTTTCCCTCAGAATGCTTTATCTTGGAACCTGGCCACCATGTTGTGAGAAAGTTAAGAAATTACATGTAGAGGAGTTGTGGTCCACCATTGAAGGTAAGCTCAACTTCTGAGTTATTAGAGTCCAAATACCAGTTATACAACTGAAGAAGTCTTCATATGATTCCAGTCCCTTAGACATTTTGGTCATCTCAGCATTGCCCCAGGCACTGTGGAACAGACCAAGCCATCTGTCTGTACCCTGACCAAATTTTTGTCCTGCAGAATTAATGAGTATAATAAAATGGTGATTGCTTAGATAGTAAGATTAGGGTGGTGTTTTGTAGGCTGGAATGATATGATATATGCTGGCATAAAAGTTGGTGCAGAGTGCTCTGACAGAACTGAGAAGGCAGTGGATAGCTCTAAATGAAGAAATGGGTGTGATAACCCAAGGAGATTTAGAGGGTGAAAGAGAAAACTGGAGATCTCAGAAAACACTGAAACCACTTCAAGGATTTAGTAAGTATATTTTATCACCATTCTATTAGTTTATTGGGGCTGCTACAATAAATTACTATAAATGTGTTGGTTTAAAACAGCAGAAATGTATGCTCTCATGATTCTGAAGACCAGAAATTTGTTATCAGCATCACTGGACTAAAATCAAGGTGTTGTAGGGCTGCATTCCCTCTGGAGGCTCTAGGAGAGAATTGCTTCCTTGAATCTTGCATCTTCTGATGGTTGCTGGCAACCCTTGGTTTGTGGCTGCGTCACTTCAATCTTTAAGGCCAGCATGTTGGAATCTGTCTTCACTTTGCCTTCTCCTCTGTTGTGTATTGTCAAATCTCCCTCTGCAGCCTCTCTTGCCGTCTTATAAGGATTCATACATTTGCATTTAGAGCCCACCCTGATCTTCCAGGATAATCTCTCCATCTCAAGATCCTTAACTTAATCAAATCTACAAACAACCTGTTTCCATGTAAGGTAACATTTATAGGACTTGGAAATTAGAATCTGATACATGTGAGGGACCATTATTTAATCTAACACAAACAATCTTCGGGTGAAATTTCTTCATTTTGAGGACTGCTTCTTAAAGCGTATTGATGTGATTCTATTTCAATCTCAGCTCTCTAATGTAACAGTCAAAACTCTTCTCTAATTACCCCAAATTAAAATGCATTTCTGTTAGTGGATGTGTTTCCCTTAGCTAAAGTTTTATGCGCCAATAAGTCAAACTATTACCCAATATGCTCTTTAACCTCCAGCAAATAATGAGCCCATCAAGACAGTGCAGTCTGTTAAGGTTGCGCTGATTGCCATTATTGGAAGAAATACACGAGATTTTTAAAATTACTCAATATATCATTCTATGTTTGAAAATAGACATTAGGCTTTCTACATTTTCACAATGGAATAATGCTTCAAACAAAAAATCCTGTCTCTAATGTCTACAAACAGCCTGAACTAAAATCTAGCAAGACAATATTTTATTTGGATGGTTCTTATGTCCATATTTATATTTGCATTATTACTATTATTACTGTTATTTTAAGTGATAAGAAAGTGCTACACTAGGATGTAGGAATGTTAAAAAGAAAAACCTTAGACAAATTACATTTAACAGAGTTCAATTGAGCAAATAACAATTTGTGAATGTGGCAGCCACAAACTAAGTTCAGAGAGATTCCAGTGCTACCCCATGGTTGAAAAAGATTTATGGACAGAAAAAGAAAAGTGATGTACAGAAAATGAAAGTGGGGTACAGAAGCAGCCAGAGTGGTTACAGTTCTGTGTTTGCCTTATTCAAACATGGTTTGAAGAGCTGGCCACCTTTGATTGGCAGAAATGCCATGACTGGGACAAGAGTAGGTTACAGTCTATTAGCTCATCCAGTTAGGTTACAGATCACTATGTACAAAGAAGGCTTTAGGCCTAACTTAAAATATATAAGAAGGCAGGTGTAGACTAAACTTAATTTAACAATTCCCCCTTTTGGTCAACCTCTCAAAATTGGGAGGTTGACCAAAAGTTTAGGCATTGACACCACCCTGTCACTATAGTAAATGTACTTATTTAGTCTCAAATCTCACTGGGAAATAGTAGAACAGCAGATTTTTATAAGGTGGATAATGGTTAGAGTAGATGGGGGACCTCCTTGCCCTGGGATCTCCTATTTACAGAAGAACAACAAAACCTGGTGTGTTTTAGGACCTATCCACTTCCTTAAAGTTTCAGTTTGATGATGTTGCATTTAGCATGAGGGATTCCATTTTGGTTTTGTTTGGTCTGTTGTGGACAGGCCAAAACAATGGCCTTTCATAAAACTTAGATGTTTAAAAATTTTCTCCTTTGGGTTAGGTTTCTCATTTAAGTGAGAGTGTGACAAAAACTTAGGGCTTTAGCACCACTCTCAGTTACCATCTTTTTGGGTTTCTGGTCTCATCACCTCATCTATAGGTTATGGTGTTTTCATAATCACACATTTCTTTGACTATTTATTGTTTCAGTCAAAGAGAGACCATTCAACATTTTACAGATGGCTCCATACAAACATTTACAATTTTTGAGGGAATGTGATGCACCATGAAGACAACTGTTATAACTATCAGGAGAATGATACCAAGAGTTTGGAGTATGCTGCTTAGTCAGGTTCCCCATAAGCCAAACCAACTCAAATCAAATAGATCAAATAATGAGCTAGATAAAGAGTCTACTAGTTTTAGCCAGACAGTCTGTTCATTAATCTCCTCAACTGACTCTCTATAATACACAATGTATTCCTCATGTGCAACTAGAAGCATCAGAAACTGCACAGATATTTCTCTGTTTAGCCAGTAAGTAATCTAGGGCAATTCTATTATATAGCACAATTTTAGTAAGAGAAATTAAAGTATGTTGTGTAATCATAGCCTTTGTAGTAGAATCTGCTATAGAGCCTATTATAAGGGATACATTTCTAGTCATTGCTTCATTTACCCCAAACCATGGAAACAGGGGCCTAATAAATGATGCCCATCCAGAAGAGTGAAGGACTCTTGGCAATGTTCTTTTTAACCTATGATATAGGTCAAGAGGAGTGGCCCAATGTTCTGTTTCTCAGTGATTAAGAAGGAATGAAGATTTTACTAAAATTTCTCACCCACATTAGCCCTTTATCGTCCATCTGTCAATACATAAGATTGTCCATGTGTAAGGCGGGTTGCAAAATCCCCCACAAATGAAAGTACACCCCATAAGTACACATAAAATATCCATTTTTAAGTTCTATTGTTTATACAGATATAAGCTAGAAAAAATTGAGAGATAAGAGTTTCATGATAGCAGGGAAGTCTTGACTTGTGATTGTGGGTTAAAGCTATCCATGTCTAGGATATTATTTACTTCTGGGGAGAAACTTCTCCAGTTAGCTTTACCTTAAGGTCTCCAATGAAGGTTCAAATCCAAGAGTCTGGAGAAGTCCTTCTGAATTACGAGATTATGAACCCAAGATCCAAGGTCCCAAAGTTTTGTTGCAGTGTGGGTGGCAAGGGCAGTCTTTCTCTGATGTCATTCTCAGAAGACTCAATCTCTGGGTGGGTTCTGGAATGTAAAGGATTTGGTTGTCTTCAGTTAGCGGACAATAAAATCGTTTCTTTACCTGGGAAAATACACTGTGGCATAATGCATTAAAGCCTTCCAGCATTTAGTCATATTAGAGTTTAGGAGCAGAAGACATGAGATTTTATCCTTAGGGGCATAGGTTCTCTAGTGACTATTTCGTGAGGGGTCGGTCAGCTTCTATTTTCCCCTGGAAGTAGATCTTATTGTCATCAGTCTGCAATAACTTTGATCATGGCAATCCAATTAATTCAGTTGCCTTTGCCTAATGTTATTGTATCTGTAATACATTGTTTAATAATTTTACAACTTGACTAGTGAAATAAATGCCTTTATCACTGGAGATTTTGTTACAAATTTCTCATGCTAAAAACACATTTTCCAATAACCTTTTAACTACAATTATAACATCTGCATTCTTACACTGGAAAGCTTCTATACTACCAGAAAACATACACTGAAAATGACAATTGAATGAAATCCCTCTATAAATGTTTGAATGGCCCATCAGGTAGCAGAGATGTACCTGAAGTTTTGATTGTTTTCCCAAGATTATGGGCTTTACAAACCAAACATTCAATTCTGATTCTTTTATCTCTTCCATGATGATTCATGGTATGTAAAGCTTTAAATAATAAAAGCTTTAAGAACTCAGAAGAACCAAGCGGCAGAACAAACTCTCCATAAGTCCAGACTTAACACTGGGTTTATATCCTCCTAAATATGAATTTTGTTTCTCCAATTAAGGCAGATAACACTGTCTATTAGATGGGTTATCATAGGTAATTTCACTTGGACCATGGAGTTTATTCAAATTGCCTATCTAAACAATTTCAGGTCTGGCTGATTTAGCATGAAATTCTGGCAAAGTGTTTTCTTGATATTTAATTAATTTTTGCCCTGCTTAGGTTAACATTTTAAAAACCAGTCAGTCTCTTTATTAAAGTTCTGGGAATTCTTTCCCAGACCAAATGATCCTAACGTTATCAGAAACTTACATTTCAGATTGCATTATTTTCATGAATCTTTTTGAAAACACAATACACTAGAATTTTATATGCTTGTAAAGTTTTCAAAACTCCACTAGAATTAAGCAATTAACTGTGGAAATGACTTTAAATGATTATACTTAAAGACACAATCAACAAATAAGTTTGGTTATTTCTGTAGCCTATAATAATTAAACATAATAACCATAATTATAAGTGATAGCATATACCCAGACATATCAGAATTTTAGGGGTCCCATACACTGTTGGAATATATATTAATAACATATTCATAAAAATATAATGAAGAAGGTTAAACATTATTTTTTACTTGAGAATGCTTTCTGTGTAATTTAACACGTCAGTTAAGCCTGCCTATTATCTCTCTTTTGTATGCCACCAGAGCAGAGCCCTCCATAGCATTTCAAAGCTAGAGGTCAATAAAAAGAATGTTGAACTTATAATTTGATTTTGGGGCGTCTGTCAAGCATGTCAAAACGCTTGACCAAATATGTTTAAAACGTTTGACCAAAACAAGATCACACACAGTGTAAAATAATAGTCATTTATTTAGCCAAAATGATAATTAAAAATTTTACCAGCTACTCGGGAGGCTGAGGCAGGAGAATGGCATGAACCTGGGAGGTAGAGCTTGCAGTGAGGCGAGATCGCACCACTGCACTCCAGCCAGGGCAACAGAGCAAGACTCTGTCTCAAAAATTAATTAATTAATTAAAAAAGCAAAAGTTTTATTCTTTAATGGAGAAGAAACTCAGTTTTCCAAACAATCAGCAGACCTGAGAAAGACAGCATGAGACAAAATTTGTCTCTCCTTAATTCCTCTCTTTTTTGTTTTGTGTGGTTTACTCAAAAGGTAAACAAAAATATTTTACTGTGTCTTATTAATACTATAAAAATTTTTGTTCAAAAGATAAAACCAAGCATTTCTTTTTTATGTGTATTATCAATAAACACTGAAGCTAATTTTAATAAAACTTTGTAAACAAATCTATCCAATTTCAGTCAGCTTTTGATCCTACTAGATTTCCATAAACTATTTATAATTTCTTGTAAGTATTTTTATTACTGTTTTTAAAGATAGGGTCTTGCTCTGTCACCTAAGCTGGAATACATTGGCATGATCATAGCTCAGTGCAACCTTGAACTCCTGAGCTGAAGTGATCTTCCTAATTCAGCCTCCCAGGTAGCTAGGACTACAGGCACATTGCCACTATGCCTTGTTAATTTCTTTTTCTTTTGTTTTTTTTTTTTTTTTTGTAGAGAAAGTGTCTCACTATGTTGCCCAGGTTGGACTCAAACTCCTGGCCTGTCAAACAGACACAGGCAGATCTGTTTATTAACAGATCTGAATATCTATAGATTTTCTATGTATGCCATATAACAATAAGATGCCAAAGTACATAAACTTAAACTTATGTTTAATAATTAATATTCTAGTATTTTAACTTCAAATGACTCAGACATTTTATGATGATCACTTATTTAATATAACATGACTTTAAGATTTTAAATTACTCAAAAGAATTTTGAAATACTTTCCCCAATCATCCTGGATGTCAAATAGCCACACTGCACTTAAGATGGCTATGAGAGGTAGGGCCTGAGTCCTGAAGTTACATACCAGGTGTGGAGTTCAAGATAAAAGACAGATCTCTGAAGATGGTGTATGGAGGATAGAACCACTTGCAGAATAGCCAAAAGGCAAAGCTGAGCCAGGAGGAAGGGCCATATTGGTCTTTATTCTGCCCTGTAGCTGCTGGTTCAGGCATGGAGAATACGTCCTCAGGTCTCACCATGGTAACCTATCCAGACCCCAGAGTGCAGAGGCTCCACATCAAAAGCATAAACTCACAGTCAAATCCAGAAGTCTCAAAAATACTACAGAAACAGAAGTTTTATGACCTTAAAACATGTAGCAGAGGCAGCATAAACCTGTCTCACCAGTAATTTCAGGCAAAATAGCCTGAATTACATTTAACTTACAATTTTGAAGCCATTCCTATTTTTCCAACAACTTAAAAACTAGCTTTATTTATCAAATATTATCACTTACACTTAGCAACGAAGACATGTGGACATACTGACACAGAAGCAGATCTTATAGGTTCCATAAAAAATTTTTATTTGCCAGCTTTTAAGGCATTTTTTTCAAGCAAAAATTGACAAATTGGATCTAATTAAAATTAAAGAGTTTCTGCACAGCAAAAGAAACTATCAACAGTGTAAAGAGACAACCCAAAGAATGGGAGAAAATTTTTGCAAACTATGTATCTGACAAAGGTCTAATAGCTAACATCCATAGAAACTTAAACAAATTTACAAGAGAAAAACAACCCTATTAAAGTGTGGGAAAAGGACATGAACAGACACTTTTCAAAAGACATACATGCAGCCAACAATCATATGGAAAAAGCTCAATATTACTGATCATTAAAGAAATGCAAAGCAAAACCACAATGAGATACCATACCAGTCAGAATGGCTATTATTAAAAAGTCAAAAAATAACAGATGCTAGAGAGGTTGTTGAGAAAAAGGAACGTTTTTAAACTGGTGAAAGGGTAAATTAGTTCAACCATCGTGGAAGCTAATGTGGCAATTTCTCAAAGACCTAAATGGAGAAACCCCATTTGACTCAGCAATCCCATTACTGGGTATATCCTCAAAGGGATATAAATCATTCTGTTATAGAGACATATGCACACATATGTTAATTACAGCACTATTCACAATAGTAAAGACATGAAATCAACCTAAATGACCATCAATGATAGACTGGGTTAAGCAAAATGTGGTACATATACACTGTGGAATACTATGAAGCCACAAAACGAAGGAGATCATGTCCTTTGTAGGCACATGGATGAAACTAGAGGCTATTTTTCTTAGCAAACTAATGCAGGAAAAGTAAACCAAATATCACATGTTCTCACTTACAAGTGGGAGCTAAATAATAAGAACACATGGATATATAGAGGGGAACAACACACTCTGGGACCTATTGGAGGGAGGAGAGTGGGAGTAGGGAAAGAATCAGGGAAAGTAACTAATGTGTACTTGGCTTGATACCTCGATGACAAAACAATCTGTACAACAAACCCCCAGGGCACAAGTTTACCTGTGTAACAAACCTGCACACATACCCCTGAATTTAAAAGTTAGAAAAAATAAAATATTTTTTTTTTTTCCATTTAGACTCTCAATTTTCCAATTAGCTGTTTTATTGTCTTAGGCAATTGTTAGCTAGGTGATATGGTTTGGCTCTCTTTCCCCACCCAAATGTCATCTCAGATTGAAATCCCCATGTGTCGAGGGTGGGACCTAGTGGGAGATGATTGGATCATGGGGGACTGTTTCCACTATCCTGTTCTCATAATAGTGAGGGAGTTCTCATGAGAGCTGATGAAACTTCCTAGAAACTTTTTGAATGGTTTCTACCAAAATGTTGATAGTGATATGGGAAATGAAATCCAGGCTGACGTGGTCTCAGATGGAGATAAGGAACTTACTGAGAAATGAAGCAAAAGACTCTGGTTATGCTTTAGCAAAGAGACTAGCAGCATTTTGTCCCTGCTCTAGAAATCTGTGGAACTTTGTACTTGAGAGAGATGATTTAGGGTATTTGCAGAAGAAATTTCTAAGAAGCAAAGCATTCAAGAGGTGACCTGGATTTTCCCAAAAGCATACAGTTATATGTGTTCACAAAGAGTTTTGAACACATGTATGATTTGAAATTGGAACTTATGTTTAAAAGAGAAGCAGAAAATAAAGATTTGGAAAATTTGCAGCCTGACCATGTGGTAGAAAAGAAAAACCCATTTTCTGGGGAGGAGTTCAAGCCAGCTACAGAAATTTGCACAAGTTACAAGGAGCTGAATGTTAATAGCCAAGACAATGGGGAAAATGTCTCCAGGGCATGTCACAGAGCTTCGTGGCAGCCCCTCCGATAACTGGTCCAGAGGCCTAGGAGAAAGCAATGGTTTCGTGGGCCAGGCCCAGGTCCCTGATGCTCTATGCAGCCTTGGAACTTGGTGCCCTGCGTCCCAGCTGCTCCAGCTCCAGTCATAGCTAAAAGAGGCCAAGGTACAACTTGGGCCATTGCTTCAGAGTATGCAAGCCTCAAGCTTTGGGGCTCCCACATGGTGTTGGACCTGTGGGTACACAGGGGATGAGAGTTGAGCTTTGGTGACCTCTACCTAGATTTCAGAGGATGTATAGAAACACCTGAATATCCAAACAGGAGTCTGCTGCAGGGGCAGTGCCCTTATGGAGAACCTCTGCTAGGGCAAGGAGGGAAAATGTATGGTCAGAGCCCCACGCAGAGTCCCCAGTGGGGCACTGCCCAGTGGAGCTGTGAGAATGGGGCCGCCATTCTACTGACCCCCACAATGAAAGATCCATCAACAGTTTGTACCATGTGACTGGAAAAGCCACAGGCACTCACCATCAGAACATGAAAGCAGCCATGGAGGCTGTACCCCACAAAGCTACAGGGGTGGAGCTGCTCAAGGCTTTGGGAGCCCACCCCTTGCATCAGCATGTCCTGGATGTGAGACATGGGGTCAAAGGAGGTCATTTTCGGCTTTAAGATTCAATGACTGCCCTGTTGTATTTCGGACTTGCCTGGAGCCTGGGGCCCCTTTGTTTTGACCAATTTCTCCGATTTGGAATAGAAATATTTACCCAATGCCTATGTCCCAATTGTCCTTGGAAGTAACTAACTTGTTTTTGATTTTTACAGACTCATAGGCAGAAGGGACTTGCCTTGTCTCAGATGAGACTCCGGACTTGCATTTTTGAGTTAATGCTGGAATGAGTTAAGACTTTGGGGGACTGTTGGGAAGGCATGATTGGTTTTGAATGTGAAAAGCACAGGAGATTTGAGAGGGGCCAGGGGTGGAATGATATGGTTTGGCTCTGTGTCTCCATCCAAATCTCACCTCATGTAATCCACACATTTGAAGGAGGGCCCTGGTGAGAGGCTACTGAATCATGGAGGCAGTTTCCACCATGCTGTTCCTGTGACAGGGAGTTCTTACGAGATGAGAGCTGATGGTTTTTAGAATGGCACTTTCTTGCTCTTTCTCTCTCTCCTGCCATGTGAGACATGCCTGATTTTCCCTTCACCATCCACCATGATAGTAAGTTTTCTGAGGCCTCCCCAGCTATTCAGCTAAACCTCTTTTCTTTATAAATTACCCAGTCTCAGGTAATACCTTTACAGCAGTGTGAAAACGGACCAATACACTCGGCATCACTTTGCCTTAAAAAGAAAAAAAAAAAAGACTCTTAGGTAAAACCAAGTAGAAAATTTATACCTCAAAAGGATAGGGATATGACTTGAGGCCTAATTATTGTACCATCATTTATTCAAACCAAGAATAAAATGTATGTAAAGGCTCAGTTAAAAGGCCCATTAAAGACAATATGGCCAGAAACAGTACCTTAAACAAAAGGTGAGAGTTGTTAGTCACCTAGTCCTCCCTCTCAGACACCCTTACAAGTGACAAAAGCATGTCAAGGTAGCTAGATCTATGCCAGAAAGGTGTATTTTATTTCCATAGGTGGTATTTTTAACTTAGCTGTTTCTTAGCTAAAATTTCTGAGTTCAGGAATATCTGTGCATGGATTCAGCAAGGATAGATCAGAAAAGGAAGCAACCCTTCTCTACCTGAGGGCCTACCTTTTATAAACACTTTATCCAGGATAGCTTTCTTTTAACACTTCAGACGGGATAGTAGCTAAGCTAAAAGGTTAGCAGGTTCAAATTTTCTTTTAAGCTTTTTATTTGCTTCTTGTAGAGAGACTTTTAAAAGAGGAAATAGGAAGTTGAAAAGTAGATTCCTGCTTTATAATGAAAGTCATGAAGTGTGTGTGTCAGACAAGACTCAGAATGCTAATCAATCACTCAGGAAGCCATTTTAGGTAATTTGGAAGGCATTTTAACATTAGTATTATCTCCCTACTTGAAATTGCCTTCATAACTATATCCACTTCATAAAGAAAAATGTAAGCAGTGGTTTTCTGGCCCCTAATCTGTGAAAAATCTCCCAATACTTTAACTTAGATGTGTATAAGGCAGAGAGAATCTCCAAATGGAACTCCCCTGGTAATTATAAGGTGGTGGTAGGGGAGGTATAAATACCAAATGCCTGTGAGTGCTATTATGTTTTTCACATTTTTCTTGTTACTCTGGTGGGATTCAAATATGGACAAATAAGAATAAACTTTAAAGACCTATGTTTTTTAAACCATTTTCTATTTTCTAATAACATAAGATTTATTTATTCTGAAAGTCTTCTTAACTTAGTTTTGTAGGAAGTAATTTGTGATTCAAGGGAAGGCTATGCATTTCTATAACTCACTCTTCTGCCTTATCAGATTCTGATTCAATAAAAGCTATTTTACAACTTTGTGAGTTGTAGATAACTTACAGCAATGCAAAAATAATTTTCATCTATACACATGCAAATGAATTATGTCCCAAGAGGAACAGCCATCCTCCTTCCTCAGAAATAAAGTTTTGCTTCAATTTGCACATTTAATCCAGTATCCCTGATCTACAAATTTATATTTTTATTGGATTCTCCTTTGAACCAGTATATAAAATCTACTTGTTTCCTTCATTATGAGTGAAGAAAAAATATTTATTTAATTTTACATATGCTCAGGGAATGGACATATGTAAAATGTCACATATGCAATGGTGAAGACATCGGTGAACTTGCTCCCTCTCCAAAACAATGAAAATACAGACAAAACAACTAAAACTTTTATATAACCCTAACAATTACGGAGTTAGCTGAAAAGCACTAATTACTGAACCTAGTTGACAAAATGAACTATCTGGCATTTTAACTTATTATTCCCACTCCTCTTTGTTCCCTGCTCAGTAGTATGGCAAGCAAAAGTTGACAGCATTGTTGAAAATGGAGACATTGAACCGCTTTTTCAAAGTTTTATTAAAACCTCCGTCCCCAGAAAACAGTCAATATTCGTCTAAAATTGAAGTTCTCTGGAAAAGCTCTATTCTCAGAATGTGTTGACTCTTTGATTTGACTCAGAGCTTAATTTAGTGGGGGGGAAAAATGGCCCATCCCTAGGGCATCACCAAAACAATAACAAATGTCTGGCAGTAGCTGTCTAAGGCTGTACTTTTAATGACAAACAACTGTATGGCCAGGAATTTAAAAGGAAATGCCAGAGAACTAGATTGACTGTAGGAGGAGTCTGAAAACCTATGACATATTCCTGAGCATATAAAAAGCCATTTTCTGCACAAGACTGTGTCCATGACCAGGAAACATGTGGGAAAGGATAAGATGCCAGTCACCCCCCTGCAGCTGTCCTTGAGGTCCTACACAAGCAGGAGTTGAAAGTGAAGTCTCTCTTGTAAATTGCATGAAGTATGAAAGGGCCCCTTTTCACACAGGTCTCTGTGAAAGCTAAAAGACTTGCATGCAAAATATTTAAGGAAAACTTTTGACCATTCAGAAAATTTACGAAGCACTAAATTATCCTGATTCGGGTGTGACCCCTAGGAAGCAAGACTTAAAAATAAAAACAATAACTTTAAAAAATGTATTTTTTAGCTAAAAGAGAACTTAGTGGCCATTTACTAGAAAAAATACATAACTATATAATTAGTTCAGAAAACTTGCTAAACAAATAAGCAACAAAAAAAATCTGACACTAGATTTTATAAATTGTTCAGTTTTCAACAAACAAATTAGAAGACATTCCAAAAATAAAATAAAATGAATAGGAAAGTATGTCACATTAAAGGGGGAAAAAGTAGTCAACATAAAATGTCCCTGATAGGGTTCAGACTTTGGACAGAGACTTTTAATAAGTGATAACAAAAAGTTTAACAACTAGAGAAAAACATGCTCACTTCGGCAACACATATACTAAAATTAGAGCTAGAGGCAACTATGTCTAAAGAATTAAAGAAAAATATGACAACATTGTTTTCCCAGGTAGATAGTATCAGCTATTCCCAAGTAGACAGTATCAGCTAGAATAGAGCTGAAAATTATAAAAGTAGCCAAATATGAATTGTAGATATGAAAAATCTAGAGTCAAAATATTATGGAGTTGAAAACTCTGGAGTTGAAATACAAATTCTGGAGTTAGAATTAAAATGACAAATCCTCCATAAAGCCTCAACAACAGATTTGCACTGGTGGAAAAAAAAATCAACACAGTTTAAGATAGGTTAATACAGATTATCCAGTGTAAGGAGAAGAAAGAGTATAGATTTATAAAAAATAAAGCCTAAAAGACTTGTGGGACACAGTATTCCAATACATGTGTAATAAGAATCCCAGAAAAAGAAGAGAGAGAAAAGCATAGAAATATATTTGAGAAAATAATAGCCAAAACTTCCAAAATTTGATGAAATATATGGATCTACCCATCCAAGAAGCTCAATGAACCCTAATACAATAAACTTAAGAGATCTATACTGAGATACATCTTAATAAAACTGACAAAAGTCAAAGGCAAAATGAAAGCCTTGACAGTAGCAAGAGAAAAATCAATAATTTCTCATCAGAAACCACGGATCTTGGAAGACAGTGAGATAATATCTTCAAAGTGTTGAAAGAAAAAGACTGTCAACCAAAATTTTTACATTCAGTTAAACTTTCAAAAATGAATAAATTAAGTCCCTTTCAGATAAAGAAAAATTTAGAGAGAGCACTGCTAGCATTCCTACTTTGCAAGTAATACTATATAAATCCTTAAATCTAAAGTAAAAAACACTACATGCTGAGTAAATCCACCTAAAGGAATAGAACACTAGTAAAAGTAATTTTGTCAGTAGTATGAAAGACAATATAGTTTATTTTTGGTTTGCAATTATTTTCGTCTCCTGTTTGAAAAGACAACTGCCTAAACAATATTATAAAACCATATTAATGGACTTGTAAATTTAAGAAATGCCATTGGTTTGGCAAAAATACTGCAAAGAAAACAAGGGTAAATGGAAATAAAATGTTTATATTTTACCGAAATAAAATGAATATTGGTCAAAACTAGGTTAAGTTCATACGCAACCACTAAAAAATCATTTAAAACAAACATAATAAAAGAAACGACTAGGGAATTACAGAGGTTCACTAGGAAATATCTATTTGGCACACAAGAATGCAGGAATTGAACAATTATTGAACAGGAAAGTTGTAAGATCTGTAGAAAACAAATAGTAAAATGGCAGACTTAAATTCTACCTTATCAGAAATTATGTTAAATGTGAGTGGATTAAACTTCCCTCTCAGAAAGCAGAGAATGGAAGAAGGGATAAATACTAAAACAAACACAACAACAACATAATATAGCTATATGATGTCTGAAAGTGATATACTTTAGATTAAAAGATACAAATATATTGAAAATAAAGAATGTAAAAATAAATACCATTTAGGGAATAACCAAATGACAGTGTGAGTGGTATAGTAATTAAAAAAAAATACTTTAAAATGAAAGTATTTTATTAGAAATAATGAGGACTATTTTATAACAAGTAAGGTAAATCATGAAGAATACAATTATTAACATGTACATATATATCAACATTGCATCAAAATATCTAAAGCAAAACTGACTAAATTAAATGGAGAAATATACAATTCAAAATAATACAGAATTCAATACTATACTTTCAAGAAACAATAAATTTAATAGCCAGAATATCAGCAAAAATAAAAAACAAACAAACAGAATGAAGTTGAAAAGAGCTTAAGCCAACTAGATGTAACAAAACCTATCAAGTCCCCAGGCCAACAGCTGTAGAATACACATTATTCTCTGGAGTACATGGAACATTCTCCAGGATAGACAATATGGTAGGTCATAAAACAAACCTCAACAATTTTTTTTTTAATTTAAATAATACAAAGTATGTTCTTTGACCATGAAAAATTTAGTCACAAAACAACCACAGAAGAAAATTTGGGAAATGTACAAATATTTAAATTTAAAATACACACCCTATATAACCAATAGGTCAAATATAATTCATAAGCAAAATCAGAAAAGGCTTTGAGATGAGTGAAAAGAAAACACAACATACTAAAATTTAGGAAATGCAGCTAAAGCATTGCTTTCAATAAATTTACTGCTATAAATGTTTATATTAAAAAGAAGAGTGATCTCAAATAAATAACCAAATTTTCCACCTTAAGAAACTAGAAAAAGCAGAAAAAACTAAAGTCAAAACAAGCAAAAGGAAGAAAATAATAAAATTTAGAGCAGAAGCAAATGAAAAAGAGAATAGAAAATCAATAGAGAAAACTGGAAAAACAAAAAGTTAGTTCTTTGAAAAAATAAATAAAATGGGCAAATCTTTAGCTAGACTGATCAAGAAAAAAAATTTAAAAATACTCAAATTACTAAACTACAAATTAAATAAGGACATCTACTATCAACTTTAAAGAAATGAATTATAAAGTTAGATTGTCTAGGTCAAATGAACAAATTCCTAGAAATACCCAAACAAATATTGATTTAAGAAGATAAAGAAATCTAAGTAGACCTATAACAAATTAGGAGATTTAATTAATCAATAAAATTGTCCGGGCATGGTGGCTCATGCCTGTAATCTCAGCACTTTGGGAGGTCAAGGCAGGTAGATCACCTAACGTCAAGAGTTCAAGACCAGCCTGGCCAACATGGTGAAACCCCATCTCTACTCAAAATACGAAAAATTAGCTGGAGGTAGTGGCAGGCACCTGTAATCCCAGCTACTCCAGAGGCTGAGGCAGGAGAATCAGTTGAAACTGGGAGGCAGAGGATGCAGTGAGCCAAGATTGCACCATTGTACTTCAGGCTGGGCAACAAGAGCAAAACTCTGTCTCAAAAAAAAAAAAAAAAAAAAAAAAAAAAAAAAAAAATCTTTGTATAAATTAAAGCCCAGGAGCAGATGGTTTCTCAGATGAATTCAACTAAACATTTAAAGAACTGGTACCAATTCTTCAAAAACTCTTTCAAAAAACAGAAGAGGAACAAAAGAATCCCAGTTATTTCTATGATCCCAGTATTACCCTGATACAAAGATCAGACAAAGATATTATAAGAAAAGAAAAGTACAGACCAATATTCTTTATGAATATGGATGCAAAAATCCTCAACAAAATATTAGCAACCCAGATCCCCCAAAAAATTAAAAATATTTAATTCCATGATCAAAAGAGATTTATCTCAGGAATGCAAGGCTGGTTCAACATCTGAAAATCAATCCATGTAACATACCATGCTAGTAAAATTAAGGACAAAACCCACATAAATCATCTCAATAGAGGCAGCAAAAGCATCCGACAAAATCCAACACTCTTGTTCTGCTAAAAACATTTTGAAAACTACAAATACAGGGAACTTCCTCAACCTGATAAAAGACATTGTATTAAAAATTCCATAGCTAACATACTTAATGGAAAATCACCAAATCATTTCCCTCTAAGATCAACAATAAGACAAGCACATCCAAGCTTACTATTTCTGTTCATCATTGTACTGAATTTCCGGGCAGAGTAATAAGGTAAGAGAAAGAAATAAAGAGCATAAGATTGAAAATAAAGAAGTAAAACTATTTTTGTTTGT
This sequence comes from Chlorocebus sabaeus, assembly GCF_047675955.1. NCBI lineage: Eukaryota > Metazoa > Chordata > Mammalia > Primates > Cercopithecidae > Chlorocebus > Chlorocebus sabaeus. Next base: position 89,193,627 of record NC_132914.1, read on the forward strand.
AGGTAATATGATCTTGTATGTAGAAAATCCACTATAAAAACTATTAGAAAAAATAAACAAGTTCAACATTGTTACTGAGTACAAGTTCAATATACAAAAATCAATCGTATTTGTATACACTAGCCATGAATATTCCAAAAATGAAATTAAGAAATGACTTATAGTAAGAACTAATAATTATATAGAATACCTAGGAATAAATGTTTAAGTGCAACTTGCACTTTGAAAAATATAAAAATATTTTTAAATAAATTAAAGAAGATTAAAAAAAATGAAACAATATCCCTTATTCATGAGTGAGAAAACTTAACATTGTTAAGATATATTACCCAAATTGTTCTACAAATTCAATGCGATCATTATCAGAATTTCAGCTCATTTTCTTGCAGATTTTGAAGAGATGATCCTAAAATTCACATAGAAATTCAAGAGACTCAGCATAGTTAAACAATCTTGGGAATAAAGGATAAAGTTAGTGGACTCACACTTCTTATTTTCAAAACTTACTATAAATCTATAGTAATTAAGACAGTATGCTACTGATATAAGATTATATATATATATATGAATGAAAGGAATTAAGTTGATAGTTCCAAAAGAAAGTTCTTACACTTGTGGCCTTTTATTCTGCAACAAAGGTGCCAAGACAATTCAATGTGCAAGGATAGTCTTTTTAACCAACAATGTTGAGAAAACTGGATATCTACATGCAAAACAATGAAGTTGAACCTTTATCTTATACCATATACAAAAATTAGCTCAAATACATCACAAACCTAAGTAGAAGAGCTAATACTACCAAACTGAGAGAGAACTTAGTAGTAAATCTTTGTGACTTTAGGTTAAGCACTGGTTTCTTAGATATGATATGAAAAGCACAAGCAACAATATAGATAGATAGATAGATAGATAGATAGATAGATAGATAGATAGATTAGCCTTCAATAAATTTAAAAAGAACACCATCTAGAACATGAAAAGACAACCACAAAATAAGATAAATTATTTGTAAATGACATAGGATTTGTATGCAGAATTTATAAATAATTCTAAACAATGCAACAATAAAATGATAAACAACCCAATTTTTAAATGGGTAAAGGATTTGAGTATTCACTTCTTCAAATAAGATATATAAATGATGAACAATCACATGAAGAGATACTCCACATCATTAGTTACTAGAAAAATGCAAATCAAAACCACAATGAGACACAATTTCACACCCACAAACATGACTAAAAAGACAGGGAGTAACAAAGGTCAAAGAGGATGAGGAGAAATGGAAACCCTCATAAATTTCTCGGGAAGGTGTAAAATAGGGCAGACATTTTGGAAAACAGTTTATCTGTTCCTCAAAATATTAGGCATGGAGTCATCATAAGACATATCAACACCAGTCCTAGGTATACCCAAAAGAAGTGCAAATGTATCTTTACACAAAAACTCATATGTGAATGTTCATAGTAGCATTGTTTATAACAGCCAAAAAGTGGAAACAAATGTCTATCAACTAGTAAATATTTATATCTATACAATCTAACATCATTTAGCAATAAAAAATAATGACACACTGATACATGCTACTACTTGAGAACCCTGAATGCATTATGTTAAGTGAAAGAAACCAGTCACAGGAGACCACATATTGTATAATTGCATTTATTTGAAGAGCCATGAACAGGCAAATCCATGGAAACAGAAAATAGAATAGTGGTTGCCTGGGGCTGCGGTGGTGAGCTGGAGAACAGTAATGGGGAATAACTGCTAATGGATATGGGTTGGGGTTTCTTTTTATGGGTTTTGAATATGTTCTAAAATTAGATTGTGGTGATGGTTGCACAACTCTGAACATACTAGAATACTACTAAATGATAAGACAAACAAACCTTGTTTTAAGTAAATAATGACAGAAACAATAACAAAAGCTTGCAGAAAACTCAGCTCAATACCACAACATTTTAAGCTTTATGAAAAAAAAAAACAAAAAAAAAAAACTGGATTTTAGAGCTTGAAGTCTGCATTAATGTAATACAACTCCAAAACCCACAAGGATGTCTAATAAATCTAAGCTGATGATTCTGAATTTCTTCATCTGGCAAGGTCCTCCTGAGATCCTATCATCCATCCCTCTGCTCAAGCTCAGATAAGTGGACTATTTTCAGCACTGTATTTAAACCCATACAATAAATAGTTTAATAAACTCTTTCAGTTATGGTAACTTGATCTGAATGGGATGCTGAGTGTCAGGGGCAAGAGTTTCTTCCCTGAAACTTTATAATCATGACATTGAATAAGCAGCTCTTGGTTAGAGATGGTGGTAGGGCAACAGAGGAGATAGTGCACCTAAATACCCAGAGGAGAACTGTCAGGGACAGTGCAGGGGTCCCAGACAGAGTGGGAGAGAGAGGGCAAGCCAACAGCGGACCAAAAGAGGACTGAGGCAACAGACAAATAGGGTAGAATAGTTACAGAAGAAGAAAAAGTTGAGTCAGGGAAACTTTCATACGACTGAAAGTTTAGAGATGAGAGAGGAAAAAATAGGAAAAAGAAATCAGAAGAAACAAAGAATATTTTAGTTTTTTTATCTTTTTTTTTTTTTTGTCTCCCAAATGTTGACAAATATAAAGCAAAGTAAATCATTTTGGACCCACCACTTACCCTCGTTTCCACAAGCAGAAGGGGTGTACTATGGAATGAATGCCTGTGTTTCCTCCACATTTATATGCTGAAGTTCTAATGTGATAGCACTGGGAAGTGGGATCTTTTAGAAGTAAATTGCTCGTGAGGGTGGAACCCCTTTGATGAGATTAGTATCCACATAACAAGGGAAAGAGAGCCACTCCCTCTCTGCTCTCTGTCACGTGGTCATTGTCATCTGCAAACCAAAAAGTGGACCCACACCAGACACTGGATCTGCAGGCAGCTTCATCTTGGACTTCCCAGACTCCAGAATTGTGAAAAATAAATAAATGTTGCTTAAGCCACTTATAGTATATCCATAGGTGACATACTTATGTATATGATAAAGGTTTTATAGCATCCCCAGACTAGACTAAGATGATATACTTTATAATGCAATATTCAAAGTGATAAAAATATACAGAATAATTGGTTTAGTAACAAAGCTGTCTAGTCCTTTACATTGCAGCAATTCTGGAAGAGCAAAGGAAAACTGCTTGCTATTTTCTCGTAAGTTAGCTAAGAAATAAATATGAACGATTTTCTTTTATTCAATTGATGATTAATATTAACAGTAAAAATAATGACACAAAAAACAAATTGCATATAGTAAACTTTGTTGTTGACTAAAAATAGACAGAAGGAAAACTTTTTAATAAAATCTCTATCTGCAGCATTAGATTTAGAATAGATACAATGTCATACAACAAAATTTCAAATTACAGATGTTATAAATTTATTAATATAAATTTTAAAACTTGATTAGCAGTACATCACTTTCACTGAAAATTTTACATGGAAAATGATTCTGATGAGAATAATTTCAGCAAAATAAAAATAAACATTTAAAAAATTGGGTATGATTTAAGTATGCTAGATAGAAAGTTGGTAAAGGAATTAAACCAGCTTAATAAGAAAAAAAACTTCCCAGAACAAATTTCTTTTTTCCACATACATTTTTCTCTATGTGCTCTGGAGACATTTCTGAATTTGTGTATGCTGACACATAATGAGCCACTCTGTGTCTATTTCTGAGGAAGCTTTATTTAGTTGCCCTTCTGATAAACAGTGTAAGTTCAAAAGAATAAGCAGTCCATATTCCCCGGGCTTGGCATGAGGAGGCAGCAGATGATCTAATAGATTTTGTTGCTTCTAATTTTTGTGACTAATATAGAGGTTCTGTTTTGAAAGCACCCGGATCTGGCTTCATTCTGGTTTAGATATTTGGAACAAAATGTACTCTTTCCCAAGAGTCACTTTCTCAGAACTATCCAAAGCATAATTTTTAAAAACATAAGTACATCAGGAATAGTTCAGAATGACCATGAAGCTTGCCAAAGGCCTAAAGAAGCTCGAAGTGGCTTAATTAAATTTAGACAGTGGGGCTAAGAGAAGTCCTTAAATAGTAAGATGAGGGACTCTTTCTATTCCCTGTCCTAAGATTTCGCTACGGAGGGACCACCTCTAGAGAAAGACTCGGATCTCTTGCCCATTCTCCTCCCTTAACCCTCTTTATAGGATTGGTAATTTGAAAGAAGGAACTGCTAATACTCTTCTTAGCCCCTTCTAACTCTCTTTGGGAGCCAGTCTGCCTTCAAGGAAGATGCTATTGCTGCTTCCTAATGCTATAAAATGGACAGGGGTACACTCCCCTCCCCTGACACTTTTTCTATTTCAGAAACACTATGATTTTTTTTCTGTCTCTGCCTGGTGAACAGATGGATAAATCTTTCTCATCCCAGGGGGTATAGAACAATTAAGCCCATTTTTCTCCATGCACAAGTCATGTTCCCCAACAGACAAAGGTCATATTTTGAGGGTCATCCTGACTCCTCTTTCTCAGTGGTTCCAAACTGAGGCAGGGAAAAGTGGGAGATTAATTATTTACTTCTTAAGTTCCAATGTAAATCCCAATTTGCCTTCTTCTCCCTTTTCAGCTATTTCCTGTCATGGAAAATGAAGCCTGTGGGGTTTTGTTTATAGTTAGTGTGTGTGTGTGTGTTTGTGTTGTATTTGTTTGTTTTTCTCCGTATTTTTAGGCAAAGGAAATAAAAGTAAGAATTTGGGATGCAGATAGCATTTTGGAGATCTTGTAGAATTTAAAAGCCATAAGGCTTATTTACATTTAGAAGACATACAATTCTAAGGAAAAAAAAAAAAAAAATAGAGATCCAAACAATGAAAAGAAGCTGAGAGGGTAGGACGGAGAGTCATGTTTATCAGGAACAGGCTCATTTTGTGTAGAAAGGACATTTGAAACAAATATGACATGTTTTAACATGTAATCTGGGGGTGATGTAAAATATGCAACAGTCTCTTGAATAAATTTTCTCTTAAAGTCTCAGAGTATACTCATTTTTTATGGAATTGATCTTAGATTTGGAAAATTGGTTCTGAATCTCATGAAGCTCACCTTTTAAATAAAATTGGCATTGTTGGTAACGTTATTACTTTGCAAACAGATTGGCAGTTTTTTTCTGTATTCCCAAATCCTACTGTATTTATTCAATAATGTAATAGAAAATACTCTATAAGGAAAGTAAATGTACCTTTCTATTTATGCTTGTATTTACCATTAACATCAATAAGCACCAAAAACTGTTACTGCAATTAAATGTAGAAAATAATTTTTTAAAAATCTTGACAAACAAAAAACTCTCTGAAATATGAAAATGAAGAGTACTTTTCTGGCTACACTGAATGGCCTCCTAGGAGATTATAATGTCGGTGAAGTTTGTCTTTCAGGGTTGTCTTTCTCTGAGTTCTCCTTAGGCATTTTCTAACCTTCTGCTGCCCTTTTAAGCTTTGAATTTGGCCTATTTTGACTGAGGCAAGAGGAAGATAGCATCCCAACCTGTTATTTTATTTTTTTTTCCCCAAACATTCAAGTGTATTTGACTTACTTTCACATATCCGTCAAGAATGAGCTGAAATGCTCCCATCTCTGAGTTAGAACATTTTCCTTCTCTGGAATGTCCTTCTTTCTGCTTTTACAATTGCCTGCGTATACATAAACAAGGAAGAATAGAAGAGATGTCTCAGCCCAAAGGATAAATCGCAGGTGTAGGAAAAGTCAGAGATGATAGGCCCTTGTCATAGCCCCACAATTACTACAGACACATTGCACGCTCTGCCTTCCCCTGGGTTTGCCTTACTCTATTACTCCATTTCACGCCGATAGAAACTGTGAGATAGGAGCCCTCCACATGAGTATTCCTCCCCATAAGAGGAGCATGTCTTCACAGAAAATTCACTGATTGTTTTAACCTGTGTCTGATGCAAAGTTTCACTGGCATTACTAACAGGTGCAGAACCAATTAACTGATTTGAATTTCATCATCATCATTGTCATTGTCAACAGACACTTAATGGGTATCCCTAGAGTGCTGCACATTGCACTAGATACCAAGAGCTCATCTTCTTTCCTCTGGAGGATATTTTAATGAACAATGAAATAGCAAACATCTAGACATGAAAGTGGAAAGGCAAGAGAAATAAAAGGAATTAATAACTTGTCCTTAAGTAAAAAGTTGCCTGGACTTTTCCTATGCCTTCCTAATACCAATAATCACAAGCCATTTAAATGTATTAAAAGATCTGTTTATACACACACACTGAAGAGAGAGAGAGCAAGAAAGAGAATGACGATGATGGATGACAGATATAAACACCATGCAAATGTACATAAAGATCTACAGATCTGTACAAAGATATACATGGCACATGTATTCTTATAGATCTTTATTCAGACCTATACACAAAGACACAAATGTAAAACAAGTTTTATTAGCAGCTTTTAATACATGTAAGATAACTAAATAATAGATTTTATTTCACTGATTGAAACCAATTGGGTGACATTAAAGTCTTTCCTAAAACGTCATTTGAAATTCCACATTCAAATGTGGGTTTTATGGTTACAGAGTTGTAGCAGTCTTGAGTAACATTCAGACAAGAGCAATAACCTTCACTCAGGAACTAAATGAAGAAATCTCAAGGCTACATACAAGTAACTAAGGAAACATGCGAGCCTAGGCCGAATTTAATTTATAGGCCTCAAAGAAAAATAGGATGAGTTAATCTAGTACAAATGAGTTCCCCAAAAAGTCTTTATCTTTAGCCCAGATAATGAGAAGTAAGTTCAGAACATGTAAAGATCTGAATCACTCGTCAATAAAAGAGTTTTCTGAAGCAGTATGTTAACATTGAACACATTTTAAACAAAATTAAACATTGATGCAGACTACATGCCTGAGATGCAACCCAATGTTACCTGGGCAATGTACTGGATAACTAAAAGGAGCTTCATACCTGATGTGTGACATATTTGTCTATCCATTTAAGTGACACACTGTTTTGTTTCAGGTGAGGTTGATTTAAGGACTTTTCAAAGTTAAAAAGGACATTTGTTAATAAAAGAATGACTCTCACGCAACTTTGTGTAGACATTCTTGAGAGATCACATTTATCACATACGATGTTCAAATGTACCGGAAGCCTGAGCCTTTCACCTCTACTAAGCAATAGGTATTTGAGAACTTAGTCTCTCTGGCTGCCAACCATTATCTGCTCAAGCTAACAAAGGCAGAACCAATCACATGAAAATACAGCAGAGTGCACCTAGCTGCCAGCCTACTAACAGCAGGTGTGTGCCTCTCTTTGAATCATTGCTTCCAGCCTACTCTCCTTTAAAGTCTGATTCAGATTTGAAGCCCTCTGGTAACCAGCCCCCTTTCTGGGTCAAGATCTTCCCAATCTTTTCTTTCTGGTTTTATGGCTTCGTGTTTCCCAGCTTACAGCTAAGACTCCTGGTTCTTACGACCTACATTGTAATAAGGATTAAACGAGATTTTGAACATAGGAAGTCCTCAGCCAGTAATAGTTGATGCTGGTTGTGTTGCCTCTCCTCCAAAACTTAAGCTAAGCCTACTTTTCTAAACAAGCTGGCCTTGGGGAAAGACCAAGATAGGAGAGATGAAAGAGCTAACTGGCCTGTGACACAAACCTTAAAGACTTAATCAGTGAAAAAAAAAAAAAAAAAAAAGGTTGATTTATAAGCAAGTGGAGGTAGAGTCACTGCCAGAAACATCATGTGGAAGTAAATTAAAAGTCTGTGGAAGCCTCACTGCCAGAAACATCATGTGGAAGTAAATTAAAAGTCTGTGGAAGACATCTTCAAGAAAGGCAAGATCAGAGGTAGTAGGTACGGTCAGAACTGATGTAAGTTGTCTCACATTAATAATCTCTATCCCATATGTTCCTCTGTTATGTATTTATTATGCACTGACTCCTAGTACAGGATTTTTTTTCTTTTTTTTTTTTTTTGTGAGACAATTTCACTCTTGTTACCTAGGCTGGAGTGCAATGGCACTATCTTGGCTCACTGCAACCTCCATCTCCCAGGTTCAAGCAATTCTCCTGCCTCAGCCTGGCAGCTGGGCTTACAATCCTGAGCAGCTGGGATTACAGATGCCCGCCACCACACCTGGCTAGTTTTTTGTGTTTTTGTAGTTTTAGTAGAAATTGGGTTTCACCATGTTGGCCAGGCTGGTCTTGAATCCCTGACCTCAGGTGATCCACCTGCCTCAGCCTCCCAACGTGCTGGGATTACAGGTGTGAGCCACTGCACCCAGCCTAGTACAGGATTTTGCTTGAATTATCAGAGCCTCTTGTGCCCTATCATTGTATCAGTCAGCTTTTCCTGTGTAACAAACTACCCCAAAATTTAGTGATTTCAACCATTTATTTAGCTCCTGAATCTACTGATTAACAATCTGGTCTAATCAGATCTGGGCTTGGCTGATCGTGACTGGATTTGCTCAGACATCTGTGATCACCTGGCTAGTTTGCTGAGGCTGACTGGTTTATGATGACCATTTCTGAGACAGCTCAGATGACTGGAGCTTCTCTTGACATTACTTTTCATTCTCCATCAGCCTACCTTCAGTTTTTATCACATGGTGGTGGCAGAGTCCCAATGGCAGTAAGGGCAGATCAAGGCTCAGAACATCCACAGCACCTTTTCTAGCATATTTTTACTGACCAGCTCAAATTCAAGGGGAAAAAAATAAATTTTACTTCTTTGTTAGAGGAGTTGCCAGGTCACATTGCAAAGAGGCATGGAGTCAGAGAAGGGATGTATTTGGAGACATTTTTGCCATCTATTACAGCCAATAAGTGGATCCAAATTAAAAGAAGTCAAAGGCAAGTTTTCCATGCTAGAGAAAGCTTTATGATGAGCACTGATGAAAGGGAGCAACAAACACACATAGCATCTTCACGGATAGATATCAGACATCCCATAACTATGACTACATCCTCAAATTTCATTCTACCAAAATAACATAGCATATACAAGAAAGTATTTATATCAGCATACCTTAAAAACTCATTAGAGTCAAAAGTGCCTAAATACGTCACAGCAGTTCGTATTTTCTGTTACTTAGGGTAGGATCAGAAAGAGTAAAGAATGATGAATTTTCCTATTGTTTGCATCTTTGGGTGGAGGTGCGTTAGGGGAGAAAAGGGATAGCACACAGGAAAGCCTGGGCATAAACCTGAGTGACAGTGTAAACCACAGTTGTCCTTTTCCAATGGAGAATTCAGTTGGCCAAGAAGAGCTAACTAGAATGGTAAGAGAAGAAAAAGAGAAAATCAGAAAAGGGAGAGAAAGAGTAGCTGTCATTTGGCTTTGTATATTGTTACAGAAATAGTAAAATATTTTTCATGGACATCTACCCTTAAATACCAATAATTTATTGTACATTTTAAAGTAACTAAAAAAAGTGTGATTGGAATGTTTATAACACAAAGAAATAGTAACTACTTGAGGTGAGAGATATTCAATTTACCCTCCTGTAATAATTATACATTGTATGCCTGTATCAAAATATCTCATGTACCCCATAAATATATACACCTGTTATGCACCTATAAAGATTAAACATAAAAATTAAATACCATTGCCCCCCCAATTTTACTCACTGCATAAACATATGTTAATCAAAGAATCAATGTCAAACATGGCATTCACTGTATGAAAGTCAAGAGGTGTGCTGGATATTTTCTTATATTCAAGTAACTTTCCTCTACTAAAAGAGATGCACCCCAAAACAAGTAACTGTAAAACAATAAGTGCCCATACTAGAGCTCAGGGAGGCACAGCAGAAGGATCCAGAAAAGGAATTTACCATGAGAAGGGACATTGGCAGGAGTGGTTTCTGGAGATGGATGGGGGATAGATAACAAAAAGCATAAAAAGATATTCCAAGACACAAATGCTTGAATCTGCTCTTGAAGAGAAGTGGATTAAGGGGAAAACCTGCAAGGATGCTCAGAATTGGAGAGAAAAACCTTTCAGACAATGGGAACAGAATTAACAGATGTCCTGAGGCATAAGAGAACATTGTTTGTTTGGGAAACAAGAATTAAGAGTGGCCAAATTATATAGAACATGAAGGAGTACAAGATTGACGTCTGAAAAACTATTCATTCTGTGCAAAAAAAACTTGAAGAATATCCATAAGCTTTAGGTTTTCATCTTGGGTAAAAATAGAAATCATGTGACACTCTCCACCCTCACAAATACATAATATTGAATGACTAATATTTTCACCTCTGTTTTCAATGATTCATCAAAATCTGAAGCCCAGTTGGTAGATAAAACTCTGCCTTAGTCATATTACCTAAATAATTTAAGTTAGAAAACTTCAAATAAATCATGTGTGTGTATGTGTGTTTGTAAATTCTCCCTTGAAAGCTGCCTTTCATTTTTACCAAATTCATTTCTAAGGGCCTAACTTCATTATAAACCCCAGGGGTATGCTATCTTTCCCACAAAAGAGGAAGGGGAAAAAAGATAAATTTCCAGGGATGGTTTTGCACACCAATGACAGGCATAGGTTTCTAAAGGATGGTTTCCAACCTGTTAATAGTTTTCAATACACAACAGCTGCAATCCATGAAAGAGATAAATATTCATGGCACAAAGCATTTATATGTATCAAATGTATATTCATGAACAAATGGCTTCCCCTGCCTTTAATAGTGTTTGTTGTGCAGTCAGTAAAGAATGGACCAAGTTTTCCCTGGCTCCAACGGCTGGGTCTCTACTGCTGCATCTCCTGAATGTCGGTTTTGCAGTGATTATAGACAAGACAATAGCCATGGGAAAAAAAACACACACAAAATGTGCCCAGAATCACTCCCCACTTGTTCCAGATATTGGATAGCAGAACCAAATATTAATGGCAGATTTTATATGGCTGCCAACTTATTTTTCAGGAAAAGCATTTTACATTCAAGCCTTGTGTAGCCATATGTGCACTATAATATCCACGGTTGACCCTCCTCTTTCAAATATGCTTTGTCACAGCACCAATGCCACCCCAAAGGGCTTTCCTAAGAATACTGGAACAGGAATTTGCATACATTGAATAGCACTTTCAGGTGATCATCAGCATCTGGTTGTCATGCCCTCAATCAGAGTGTTCTGTGCAGCCTGGAAGCAAAAGAATGATGGTGCAAACTATGCAAGCCTTTGTTTTTCAGTAAGGTTTGGAGGATGGTATGTGCTTCTGAAAATTGACATATTGTTTAATAAAAGTGTTGTTTGCTCCATTAATTTCTCCAAGAGGGAAGCAAGAATATTCTAGAAACAGTGAGGAAATATGCCTTTTGCTAAACAAGGAAGGCATCATTATAAGGTTTTAGGGTACTACACAAAGTCTGTTAAAAAAAAAACTTCATAATAAAATAATTTAACTTATAACTTGCATGCAAAGAAGCCCTTCAGTTTTGCAGACAGGATCTCTTAATCCCCTCTCTCTCTTTTTTTTTTTGGGGGGGGGGGTCAGCTCCCAGCCTTCCTTTAGCGTTACAAAAAAAATAATTCTGACTCTATCAGAAATGTCAAACTGAGGCCAGGTGTGGTGACTCACACCTGTAATCCCAGCACTTTGAGAAGCCAAGGCAGGAGAATTGTTTGAGGCCGAGAGGTCAAGAAATGTCAAACTTCTCTTTTCTTTCTTTTGTCATTTGCTGTTGTTCCACTACAAGAGATGTGATTTTTAAGACCATTACGATAAAATGAAAATATAATTTGAGATCATTCTCTCTACATGTTTTCATAAGGGTACCTAGTTGTGTCTGAATTTGAGTTTGCAAAGTTAGGTTGCACCTCTCAGTAGACTATGCAATATATTGCAATATTACTGATGCCTCTCAGTAGACTAGGCAATATATTGCCTCAAAACCTAAGTGTAAACTAGTATAAAATATGAAAAGATTTTAGCTCTTGGTGTTGTGAGACAGAGATTGCATATGATAACTTGTTGAGGAGGAAGTATGTTGTTGGATATGTCAAGGTTCCAGAAATATGGACTGTAGCTGTAGCTGGCAAGGATGAAGTGGTACCGCTCTCAAAATGAAATTATTTCAGTATTTAAACTATAGTGTCAGTATCTGAAATAATTACTAATATTTCCTAGGACAGTATTTCGAAAATTAAACCTTTCATAAGAAAATCTTCCTTCAAGTTCCATAAATAAATAGAAGAGGTGTTCTAGAGTGTGGTGTAGACCAACAGTTAATTCCTATACGCCTACAATTAATTCCCTAGATCCTTTCCACTTCTGATGCTAGAACTGGGGGCATCTTACTATCATCTTTGTCCCCTGTCTCAATGAAATGGTTAGCATACGCATCAGAATCCTTTGTGTTAACTTTTTTACACTCTCCTCACTAATGAGCAGTTCGTGTTGCAGCTCAATAGCATATCTTCACTGCTGGTCACCTCAGCAGAAGTGAAAAATTTATTTATCTATTTGAATTCTTTTTTCCAAGCCTATCATGTTCTTGTACTGTGCTATTTACTATAAACACAGCCCCTTCTCACAAGATGTTTTTAGTCTAACAGAGAAAATAAACGAAGTAACCACACAGTTAGAAGGCAATATGCATTCAGTAACGCTCCAGCACAGGAAGCAGAAGGCATTATGAGATTTAAAGAGTATCAGACACTTGCCCAAGTTCTGACAATAAGAAATCAATAAAGCCTGGTGTTGAACGCAGGTTTATCAAGCTCTTAATACTCTACATAAAATATTGATGTAGCTGTACCCAAGCTCCTATATACAGAAGCAGCCTTTTGAGAGCAGCCATAGGAGATTCTCTTCTCCTGCTCCTATGTAGGATTAGTTAGAAGTATGTCACATGTCTGACCTCAGCCACAAAGGATGCTGAAGCTGGGAAGTGGAAAACAAGTTTCTCACAACTCACTTGGGTAAAGGTTCCTTTAGCAAAGAGCAGAGGCAGGAAGACTTGGGCTGCAAGTGGGGCTTCCTGCTCCTATTAGGCTCCTGGCTCTCGTTTGGTCCTGTAGCCAGGCTCACAGTCCACTGCTTGAATCCAAGGGCTGGAATGAAGCTCACTCCACCCGTTTGGTTCACTGGCCCATGGGAAAACTGGTGCCCACTGGTCCTTGGGACTACCCTTGATGGAAAGCTGTTGTCTTGGACAGTGAAGGGGGGTGCCACCATCCCAGCCTCACTCTGGCTTTATTGCTTTGGGTCTCCTACCCTAATATTTGCTGGAGTCTGCACTGGAGCCTTTGTCATTTCTTCTACCACCCTCCTCACCTCTCCCGAGCTGGCGGTTAGATTCTTAATCAAATTTTAGTTTATTACCAACCGTGATATCACCGGGAAAGTGATAAACAAATCATGATATAAAAACTAATCACAAAATACCACAACCAATGTATCACATTTGTGGCCAGCTTCAGAACCATCTCCCAAAAGTTTTGATGTGGAGAACGACTTCTTCCCATCACCCAACATTTCCAGATTAAGAGGAGCATCAGGAAAGAAACTAAAATCAGGATGGAAACTAGGGTAGGGAGAAAAATGGAACTAACTCTAAGCCAAATACTGTGCTGGGCACTTTCTAATACTTGACTTCATCAACAACTCAAGATAACCCTAGCCGAAAGGTATTACTAATTGAACAAAAGAAGCAGCAAGGTTAAATATCATTCTTGAGATCTCATACCCAACAAGTGCCAAATCCAAGATTTAAGCTCAATTATATGCCTTTTCCACCACTGGAGCTTGCCCTGAAGACAGATGTGTCCTGGCACTCAAACTGAAGGAGGAGATAAATACTGAAAAGCAGGATTTTTTTTGTTTTTGTTTTTGAGACAGGGTCTCACTCTGTCACCCAGGCTGGAGTGCGGTGGCATGATCTTGGCTCACTGTAGCTTCGACCTCTCTGGCTCAGGTGACTCTTGCACCTTAGCCTTCCAAGTAGCTGGGACTACAGCACATGCCATCATGTCTGGCTAATTTTTTTTTTCTGGTAGAGACAGAGTTTCACCACATTGCCCAGGCTGGTCTCAAACTCCTGGGCTTAAGTGATCCACCTTCGTCAGCCTCCCAAAGTGCTAGAATTACAGGTATGAGCCCAGCCTGAAAAGTAGTTCAGTGTGGCTTTTCTCCTCCAAGTACAGAACAATGATGACCAAATATTTAAAAAGAAAGATAAAAAGGCATAAATATCACACTAAACATTACTCACATACCAGAAGTTCAGTGCCTTCAAATTACCAGGCCCAAAAGTGTTCCAGGGGATCTGGAACCAAGCTCCCTCCAATCCCCCGAGAAATCCCACTGCTCCTCGGAGCTACCACTTTAGGAAAAGCTGCTGTCTTGGTTTGGGAGGGCTGGTGGCCCAGACCCCAGCCTCCCACTGGCTCTGTAACTGGATTTGCAGCATCCTAAATATCACCTTTGTAAGTGCTAGTTCTAGTCTAAAAGTCCAGGAGGCCCAGGGAAGGATCAGCTAAAGCCTAGATGGGGAGAGGTAAGCACAGGGAAAAGGGTGGGGCGGGGAGGGGGGGCCATTGTGAAATATGTGGTTAATTTCTGGGATGAGTTCACTACCTTGCCCTACGACTCATGGGTTGGTACTAAAATGAAAGTTGATGGAGAACCTACGTGCTAACACATTCTGAGACTTAAAAATCTGCCTCTATAAGTAAGCAAAAAAACAATAAATAAATTTATTTTATACACACATGCACACACACACGTGTGTATATATGTGTATATATACATACACACACAACGCATATATATATATAGAGAGAGAGGGAGGGAGAGAGACAGAGACAGACAGACAGACAGAGAGGGAGAAAGAGAGTCAAAGAGCTTGTCCTAAAGAAATTCTAGAAAGAACTTGCAATTGGGAAAGTGTGAAGCTACTTAAGATCATTTATATTAGGATATTTGCCAGTTGGAGTTCTCAGCAAACATCTACAAGTATAGATGAATATTATAGTTTTGCTATTGTTGGTCCAGGAAAAAGTGACTAATTTAAGGTAATTTCAAAACTGTTAGGAATATTGCAGCTTCTATATTGATATCCTGAACCAACGTTTATTGTTCACATTCCACTGACCACCAGTCAAACATCAGGCACTCTCTGCAAGCGGGACCTTGGTGCTTTTGTGCAGAGGGAGAAAAACTTCAATTTTCAGGGAAATTCAAAAATTTGTAAGTGCAAATCATCACATGGGTAGAAGTTAGCTGATCATAGTATATTTACACACCCATTTCAAACAAACAGCGGAATCACTCGGAGTTGCCATCCTGAGCTACGGACTCCTTCCTGCTAAAAATTCTTCTCCACGGGAACTAGCTGTCTTAGGCAACCTAGACTCAAGCTTAATCAAGTCCTCACTGAAACTCACCTGTCTCATTAGGACTTTGGAATTGCTGTGGACAGAAAAATTTGCAATATGACTTTTGCCTCACTGAAGGAAGTGACTCAGGAGATATGCGAAAACTGCCCTGAGTGGATTCAAGCTGACACAGAACCCCAAAGCAAAAATGTCTATATGTTTTCCCCATGACTTAGCACTCCATGAAGGTATACAAAAACGAGCAAACAAAGCCAAAAACAATGACAAAAATGTGTCTGATAGGTATTCATTAAGCACGAAGCTGCCGTTGTTCCCGGTGCTGAGCAGGAAGTCATTTCAAGGCAGGGATAGGCATGTCCCTTTGGAACAAAAGCTTTCCCGACAAAGCCTGGCACAGGTGTTCACCCACAATGGATATGACCATGACTTTTTCAAAACAGTGACCACAAAGGTCTGAGGAAGCTGATGTCAACCTCCATATCCGATCCTGCCACGCCCCATTTTGAAAATTCCATTTCTAGAAAGACACAGCTAGCAAGCAATTCTTCACATAGATCCATGTTCTGGTTGGAAGTCCAACTGGGGCAAATGTAAGGAGTAAATTCTGTCAGCTCTGTTGAGGAAGCTCATCTTCCTCCTGCGTAGTTTCTAAATAGGGGCCGTCTGCCCAGCCTCTGAAGCAGACAGGCAGGCAGCAGGTGTTAAAAAAGAGGTGTTGAAGCAACATTAGCAGTACATCAAAAACACTGTTTATTGTACACATGAAGGTTCTTGTATGCTCAAGGTGAAGCAAAAAATAAAATCAGTTAACTATTCTGTGTTACGGCCCTCTAAGAAATACAGAAAAATTCACACTTCATTCATCCATTATTTAGAATTCACAAAATATACAAACACAAGGGGATAACTATTTAGGACTCGACACTCCTTTGCTGGCCAGGGTATGTGCTCCCTTTATGTCTCGTTTATGTTTCAGCATCAGCAAACTCTATTTTCATTTATAGAAGTGTGTACTTTACAGCAGGGTGCTATGGCAGTATCAAAGTTTCCATTCGCCATTATTTGAAATAGGTTTATTCACCTTCAATGACTCCTTCATAAAGCAGGAACCACTTTGAGGTAGATGTAGACAAGTTATGCTCCAACATATAAATTACATGCATTTAATCCTTTCTGAAAGCCCAGGAAAGAAAAGTAGCTGATGCATAAGCACCAGGTCTTGTACTACTAGGGACTCTTTTGCAATATTCCATTTATTCCTCCCTAAACTCTGTGATATTGGTCATGTTATTAGTCCCATTTCAACAATATTTAATAATCAAACACGAAACAAAGTAATGTTATTATCTAGTAAATCATGGATTTGAGGTTTCAACCCCCCCTCTTGATTCTAGAACCACTGTTCCCTTCATGTTACCAAATTGGAATTTTTTGCATTGTAACACCTGTATGGGGCTGGGTGTGGTGGCTCATGCCTGCAATCCCAGCAATTTGGGAGGCCAAGGCAGGAGAATCACTTGAGGCCAGATGTTTGGGACCAGCTTGGGCAACATAATGAAACCCTATCTCTACTAAAAACAAAAAACAAATATAAGCCAGGCAAGCTGGTGCACGCCAGGAGGCTAACACTGGAGGATCCCAAGAGTTCAGAAGTTAAAGGCTACAGTGAGCTGTAACCACACCACTGCACTCCAGCCTGGATGACAGAGTGAGACCCTGTCTCAAAAAAATAAATAAATAAACAAAAAGACCCTCCCACCAAAAAACACCTGTTTGCATTTATTTTTCTCTTACCCTCTCAATATCCTACATGAAACATGCGGTTACCTAGGCAGCAGAGGCAGTATTTCAAAAAAGCACATGGAGAGCAAGGAAGGGGAGTTGAATAAGAAGCAAGGCTCCGAAATTAAACAACAACAATATATACTGAGCTAGGAAACCTTGTAAACAGAAAAAGAGAGATAGTTGGGGAGAGGAGGAATGAAGAGGAAGGGAAATGGTTATGTTATGAACGCTGAGGGCTGGTTTCAATTTACTTCGAAATGAAATTCAATGAGAATACCATTCCTTTCCAGATTTCATGTAACTTCCCCACTGGTTGTGTTTTTTTGTTATCCTCATCTTGTATTTTCTAGAAGGGGAAATAAAAAAAAAAAGAAAAAAGAAAAAAAAAAAAACATCTTTTCGAAGATTAAAGAATTTTTCTGTGGCACTGCAGAGCTGAGGAGCAATTGGAAACCGAATGAGGAGTATAGCGAATCTGGCTCCTAGAGAAGGCCTCTAAATGGAATAGCAGGTAGTAGCAATGGAAAAGGCCAAACTAATGATCCCTAAGACTTTCAATAAAAAGAGAATTGCTCAATTTCTCCTTCACTAATATAATAATATTTGACATTTGTGGGTATTTTCCATGTTTGCAAAACTGTTTTAAGTATGTCATATCTGCTAATAAAATCCCCACAAAATCCTATGGGATATGTACTATGACTATCCCATTTTACAGAGAGAGAAATTGAGGCCCAGAGAAGTAACTTGCCTATGGTTATATGGCCATGTTTTTCCCTCTCTTATTTGTTTTACTTCTTAAACCATTTGTTAAGGCCGAGATCTGAGTTTACTTATCTTCCACTTAACTCTAATACAGTAAAATTTAACTTCCAGGAATGAAGAAAAGTTGGTTAATGGGTAAAAAAATACAGTTTGATAGAAAGAATAAGTTTTAGTATTTAATAGTACAACTATTATAGCTAACAATAATTTATTACAGATTTCAAAATAGAAGAGTTGCAATGTTCCCAACACACAAAAAAAGATAATAAATGTTTGAGATGATGGATATCCCAACAACTCTACTTTGATCATTACACATTATACACAGGTATCAAAACAGCACACGCACCCACAAATATGCACAACTATCATATTTATATAATAACTAATATATGATAATTACACATATTTTGGGGTAGATGAGATATTGACTTTTTGACTTTTTAAATGTAATCCTATAGGATAAAACATAGGGAAGGAAGTCAAATTGAAAAACATATATCTAGCAGGGTACCACACACACACACATATACATACACACACACATACATATATATACACACATACATATATACACACACGCACCATATATATATATATATGTATGTATGAGGTACCTTGCTATGTGTATATTTTTTAATCTGACTTCCTTGCCTCTGCCTCTCCAAACATACATGCAAACTCGTCTTTCAGAAACACCAACACTGAAATTCTGGTGACCTACTTTTATTCCTCATTCTACTTCACTTCTCTGAAGTGTTTCATTATGTTGACACTCCCCTTCTCTTTGAATACCTGGGTACATCACCTACTTCTAACTTTGCTTCTATTTTGCTAGCCACTTGCCTTCAATTTCTTTATTTCAGCCACTTGTTACATTTCTGGACAGCTCAAGGCTCTTTCCTTCATTTTCTTCTCTTTTGGTTCTGGGTCTAAAAAGTGAGACTCAGTGCAATATAGGAGGCATAGGCAGGAGGAGACCAATAACTGGGGAGATTTTTAAGATTTTTGATGGCCCCATCCGAGAGCCTGGCTTGTTCTGCTATACCCCCACACTTTGTTTGATAGAGGCAGGGAGAAGCACATACCCTTGCCCCTCCTTAATGCCTAGTGAATTTAGCCAAAACTATTTGAGGAAGAAAGACTCATTCTCCCATTCACACACACCCACCCCAGCAAAGGGTTCTGCCTCCCGCACTCCCACTTCCAAAATGGACACTGCTTCTAAGAATCACATTTGCCTGCCTTTGCCTGACCTTTTAAAAACTCTTTTAAAGGGCATGTATGTATTACAAATCATGAAAAGCGGGAACTGGAGGATTGGGAAGAGAAAAAACAGAAGTGGATGCCACAGGCAGTGTGTGTTTCTGTGAATCAATATTAGGGAAAAGATATAAAGGAAGCTGTAGCCTTGGAATCCATGTCAGTTCATCGTAGGGGAAACAGGCTGAACTGAATGGCCAAGTCCAAGCAGTCAAGGGCATTCAGATTTGCTGTGGCAAGAAGTCGTCAAGGGTAGAGACAGGCTTGGTTATGCTATATCTTGAGGTGAGTAAGAAGTGCTTAGGATTGTGACCTCTTTGAGTACAAGAGGTTCTCCCCTTTAATTCCCTCCATCTGAAAATAACAATTAATAATCATAATAATTTAAGTATAATTATTTGTAATAATTCATAATAATTTAAGTATCAGTATTTAATCATGTAAGTATAATTTATGAAAGTCTTCAATGAGTAGTAAAACTACTATTTGTTGGACCACATACTTTGCTAAGAACTTTATGTGTATTTTCTTGCTTAACCTTTACCACAATCCATGTAGCAGACACTATAATTATATACAAGCCAGGCCTGATGGCCCATACCTATAATCCTAGCACTTCGGGAGGCCAAGGTGGGCAGATCACTTGAGGTCAGGAGTTCGAGACCAGCCTAGCCAACATGGTGAAACCTGCTCCCCCACACTCATCTCTACTAAAAATACAAAAATTTGCTGGGCGTGTGCACCTGTAATCCCAGCTACTTGAGAGGCTGAGGCAGGAGAATAATTTGAACCTGAAAGGCAGAGGTTGCAGTGAGCCGAGATCATACCACTGCACTCCAGCTTGGGCAACAAGAGCGAGACTCTGTCTCAAAAAAAAAAAAAATTAAAAAGAAGTATATATATATACTTATAAATATATATTCTATTTATATGTACACTAAAATATATATAATATTTATATATTCTAGTACAATGGACATTTACCGGTCTATGGCCTCTTAGGAACCAGGCCGCATAGCAGGAGGTGAGCAACTGGCTAGTGAACATTACCACATGAACTTGGCCTACTGTCAGGTCAGCAGGGGCATTAGACTGTCACAGGAGTGTGAACCCCATTGTGAAGTGCACATGCAAGGGATTTAGATTGCCCTCATTAAGAGAATCTAATGCCTGATGACTGGAGTTGTAACAGTTTCATTCCGAAACCATGCTTCCCTCTGCCCCATTCATGGAAAAATTGTCTTCCATGTAAACCAGTCCCTGGTGCCAGAAAGGTTGGGGATTGCTCTTCTAGTGTGTATGTGTGCGTGTGTGTGTGTGTGTGTGTATGTTTGTAAAATTCGGGTAGCTGCTATATGGATATACATTTTAGAAAGAAGTCAAGAATCTTGATGGGTGAGAAGCAAAGCAGGGATTTGAACCAGGGTTGGTCTAATATGAAAACTGAGTCTCTTCAGCAGTATTCTTCCACATCTAAATGTAATTATTCAATGTCATCAGTCATAATGGAAATGCAAATTAAAACCACAATGTGACACTAATATACACCCATCAGAATGGCTGCAATTAAAACTGGCAACAACAAGTGTTGGTGAGGATGCAGAGCAAGTTTACCTCTCATACATTGCTGATGGGAGTGTAAAACGCTACAAACACTTTGAAAGAAACTTTGACAGTTCCTAATAAATTTAAATTTGTGTGCCCTTTGACTCAACAAACTCCTATATATTTACTCAAGAAAAATAAAAATAGATGTCCACAGAAAGACATCCATAAGAATGGAAACAGCAGCTTTGTTTGTAATAGCCCAAAACTGGAAACAGCCAAGGTATGAAAACAATGGAAAAACAAATAGTGACATATTCTTTTAATGGACTGCTACTTGACAATACAAAGGAACAAACTGTGAATACACTCAATGGCATAAATGCTTCTCC
Organism: Chlorocebus sabaeus; assembly: GCF_047675955.1. NCBI lineage: Eukaryota > Metazoa > Chordata > Mammalia > Primates > Cercopithecidae > Chlorocebus > Chlorocebus sabaeus. The sequence goes on from NC_132914.1 coordinate 89,214,759, forward strand.
CAGACATTATGCTGTGAAGAAAAGCCAGACACAAAAGAACATATGCTGTATGACTTGATTTATATAAAGTCCTAAGAGTGGCAAAAAAAAAAAAAAACCCAAAAACAAAAACAAAAAATAGTGGCTGCCTCTTAGCAGAGTGGGAGGGGTTGACTTGGAAGAGATATGGGGAAACTTTCTGAGTAATAAAAGGAATAAAAAATACTTTTTATCTTGATAGGTGTGTGGGTAACATGGGTGTACGCATTGGTCAAAATTGTACAGTTAGTGTATTTGAATATATATAAATCTTGACTCAAAAAGAACTAAAGAAACAGGTATTAATAAAATAGGAGAAGATGAGAAGAGAGGAAAGGTGAAACAAACATGACATTGATAGTTGATGACTACCAAAGCCAAGTGATAAGAACATGGGGAAATATATCATTGTGTTTATTTCAAAGTGTTTAAAACTTTCCATCATAAAAACTTCTATAAAGTAATTATCCAATTTTTAGTCATGTGTTGTGTTCAGGTAATTAAAATACAAATTAGTAGTGAGTTTGAGGCCAGACTGCTCATCATCTCGGCCCAGTGCAAAAAGCAAATCTGATCATGTTCCCTCCCTTCTTAACGATGTTAACAAATTTTCCATTCTTCACCATAAAGAATAGTGTGAGTTCCTCAGAGTGGCTTTGGTATGAAGAGACGTCATACCATAGATACATGCCCAAAGCAGTGCACAGAATTCTGTTAGTTATATTATTTATGTACACTGAGACCATTTCTATGAAGGTTACTATCCCATTTTATAGATAAAAGTGTTTATCAATGAAGGGACCCAGAACTAGATGGATAGTGACAGTGACAGGGCCTACAGAAAGTTCAAATGTTGGATTCCTTCAGCTTTTTTCTACTTCGGTTGTAATAGAAAGAGCTCTAAGATTCTGACTCCTGGAGTCCCCAACCTGTTATAATGTCCTCCCCTTGAATGTGGGCAGAGTCAGTGAATACAGTGGGATATCACTGACTAGTAATCATGTGACTTTGAGCTCATCCAAAGGGGGATGATCCTGGGTGGGCCTTACCTAATCAGATGAGTGCTTTAAGGGAAGGGGAAATATCATAGGGAAGCTCTTCCGTTGGCCTCAAGGTGAAGCAAACTAGCATGTTCTGACAGGGCCTATGGAGAGGCCATGTGGGTGACTTCTAAGACTTAGAGGGGTCTCCAGTTAACAGCTAGTTAGAAGGAATTTTCCCCATCACACAGCTTCGAATAACTGATTTCTGCCAACCACCATGTGAACTTGAAAGAGGTCCCTGAGCCTCAAATGAGATTATAACCCCAGCCAACTCCATGATTTCAGCCCAGTAAGATCCTGAACAAAGGACCTAGTTAACCCATACCCAGACCCATAAAAGTCTTCAGATAATATTTATATGTGTTTGTGATGATTAATACTGAGTGTCAACTGGATTGGATTGAAGGATGCAAAGTATTGATCCCGGGTGTGTCTATGAGGGTGTTGCCAAAGGAGATTAATATTTGAGTCAATGGACTGCGAAAGGCAGACCCACCCTTAATCTGAGTGAGCACCATCTAATCAGTCACCAGCACAGCTAGAATATAAAGCAGGGAGAAAAACATGAAAAAACTAGACTGGCCTAGCCTCCCAGCCTACATCTTTCTCCCATGCTGGATGCTACCTGCCTTCAAACATTGGCCTCCAAGTTCTTCAGTTTTGGGACTTGGACTGGCTCTCCTTGCTCCTCAGCTTACAGATGGACTATTGTAGGACCTTGTGATAGTGTGAGTTAATACTTAATAAACTCCCCTTTATCTATCTATCTACCTCTTGTTAGTTCTGTCCCTCTAGAGAACCCTAACTAATACAGTATTGTTTTAAGCTACTAAATTTGTGGTCACTCGTTATGCAACTGTCAAAAATGAATATGCCTCTTCTCTCCCTATTTCTCTCAATGTTCCAGTCACTCTGAACTTTTCACAGTTTCCTAATTGAAATATTACTTTTCTAAATGTTGTTCTGCAAGAACTATTCACTTTGTCTGTAATGTCCTTATTCTCTTTTCCACCATTTGATTCTTTTTTAACTTTTATTTTGGGTTCAGGAGTACATGTGCAGGTTTGTTATATAGGTAAACTTATGTCACAGGAGTTTGTTTTGCAGATTATGTTCTCACCCAGATACTAAGCCTAGTATGCAATAGTTATTTTTTCTGCTCCTCTCCCTCTTCTCACCCTCAACCCTCAAGTAGGCCTCAGTATCTGTTGTTTCCTTCTTTGTATGCCCATGAGTTCTCATCATTTAGTTCCTACTTATAAGTGAAACATATGGTATTTGATTTTCTGTTCCTGCATTAGTTTGCTGAGGATAATGACCTCCAGCTCCATTCATGTTCCTGCAAAAGACATGACCTCATTCGTTTTTATGGCTGCATAGTATTCCATGGTGTATATGTATCACATTTCCTTTATCCAATCTGTCACTGATGGGCATTTAGGCTGATCCCATGCCTCTGCTATTGTCAATAGTGCTTCAATGAACATTCACATTCATGGGTCTTCAAGGAAAAAGGATTTATATTCCTCTGGATATATACCCAGTAATGGGATTACTGGGTCAAACAGTAGTTCTGTTTTTAGCTCCTTGAGGAATCACCATGCTAATTTTTTTCAAAGGTTGAACTAATTTACACTCCCATTAACTGCCTGATGAGTATTACCCATCCTTCAGAACCCAGATCAACTCTTCCTCTCCTGGAAGCCTTGACCGATTGCCCCAGGCAAAGTTGATTCCTCTCTGCTCTGGATTTCCACCATACCCTGTTCTTTCTTTCCCTTCCTCCCTCTCTCATTTCTCTTAATAGCATATAACTGAGTTGAAAGCAGGAACTCATAATGTTCATGCTGATGTCACTTTGAATTAGGATATGATTATGCTCACAACGTAGTAGCCACTCAGTAAATTGCTACTGGGTTAATACAGATATTGTTTTTCATTAGAATGCTTCTGGAATTTATTCAAGTTAACAAATATTTATTTTTCAGGACCTCTGAAAGCTGTAATGGACAATAAGAAGATTAGTAGGGCATGTTTCCTTTCTCAAAGAGGTGGAATAGGATTTGCACAGAAAAAATAACTACAAGGCAAAATATGACCTGTGTCACATAAGAAACAGTATCTGGTCTGTCAGGGGCTTCTCAGAGACAGAGAGATTATGGTCCACAGGATAGGGCATCTCGCTGACACTTCCAGGGTATATTTTAGGAAGGCACACCTTTCCATCATTATCAGGAGGTTTGGAACAAGGAAGGGGAAAAGCAGTGGCAGTTCTTTTCTTTCAGGTAGCTGTATGGTGAGCACGCGTTTCCCAGCAATCTGTTGTTCTTTGTGAGCAGACTGGAGTGTGACAGCTGTGAAAACGATCAAAGGGAGGTCCCAGAGAGGAAAGGGCTGATGACAACGCCAGTTTCCCTCTAAGACCCTGTGGACAGCAGGGAAATGAGGGATGCTGTGACACTGCGTCTTGCTTGATGAAGTGTGTGGTGCTACTCACAGGAGTGGGTTCAGCCACTCTTGGTGTGAAACCCAAAGAAAATGTCTCTGCCGCAGCTGATGTCAACATGTGCAGCATGTGACCAGCTTGCATTGTGAGTCAGACACCCACATCCTGTTGCTTTACCCTCTAACTAGAGTTCTCCCTTTAAGTGATTTATCAAAGAGGATATGCCTTATTTTTTTCATACAGAAGTCTGTTGTTTTTCAGCAGAAAGGAGACGTGTGCATGAGTTCTGCAGAAGTACACCAAATGTGGGCCAGGGTTATTTCCCCAGTGATGCTCTGAAGCTTTTGCCACAGGACAAATGGTAATTCGACACATTTAATCATTTGTGTGTTAATTCAGCATCACTTAAACATTTCCTTCTTTAAAGAAATCTCATCCATTTAGTTTGCACCATTCAAATAAACTTGCAGAAAATTCCATGTAGAGTGTTTGTAGTGTTAAAGTCCACTTACACTTTAAGCCAATTAGACATTTTGATCTGGCCATTTCTCTGAGCTTACAAAATGCTGTGGATATAAAGGTGTGGTTATGTTTGATTTGGTTTTATGCTTTTGAACTTTGCCCATTTAATTAACCAAGCTAAAATAATAATCAGATTATTAGATCAATGTAAGTGCTCACAGGAGTTCTTTACTTTGCGTTGGGTATTTTTAGCTCTGCATGGGAGGAGAGGAGAGAAAAAGAGGTCAAGATTTATTGAAAATAAAATAAGATGTTGGAGAAACTTTATTTTTTTCTAGTTTGGAATATCCCTTCAATTCACATAGCTCTGAATCATTTATGGAATAAATTTGATAGCATCCTAGTTACCTGGGGTAAGGGTCACAGAGAAACCCCTCCCTTAGCAGCCACCTCACTGTGGGACTTTTCAACACTTTGCCCAGTCCCTAATGTACTCATTGTAATGATGATGACACATGTCTTGGCAATATGTCTCCGTGCTCAGAAGTAGAACATCTCCAATGTTTCTGATACTATTTCAAGCTTTACTAGAGCTGTCTGCCCACCACAGTCTGATGTCTTTAAACTTGGCCTAATTTTTTTCAAACTTTAGTTTGGCCAGTCATACCAATTTTTCAGGATAAAGAGATAATATTGCCTTCTAGAGTTGGAGGTAGATATTAGAGACCATGTTATCTTCCACTATCAATTTCCAACATGATGGTCTCCATTAAAGTTAGTATATGCTTACAAGGCTACCACTGGTTTTCGCATTAAATGTGATGTGAAACATAGTTTGTGAAAATACGCTCATGACTTCGAAGTTATCAAGGAGCTCTTACAAAGGGTTCCACTTTTCACCTCTTTACATTAACTGGTTTTATTTTTTCTTAATTGGCTTCTGCAGTGAACCATGGATTGGCCAAACTGAATTCCAAAAGTCTTAAAGGTCATTTATGATGGAAAACAGGATAAATAAAAGAGATATTATAAAAAACAAATAATCCTTAACTTTTGCAAGTTAATCTCTACAAAAAAAGCTGACACATTCTCATCCACTACATATTGAAATTTCTTTTGGAAGTGTGTATATAAACTGATGAATGAAGAGAGAGTTTTTTTTCTCCAATGGGAGTACTTGTTTGTTTGCCAAGAGTTCAGGTTTAGAAACATTCTTATTTTTGTTTGTAAAGCTGAGTTTGTTTTATTGCATTCTGTTCCTGTTAATTTATTAAATTAATGAAAATAAACAAATAAAAGTAATAATATGAGTTGTAAACCTTGTAAGTTTAATATGGTGGAAATAAATAAAATCAATATAATAAAATGTTATAGGATAGTTACTGTACTAGGTCAGGTCAACCATTCAACTATTAAAGAAAATTAAAGACAAGCATAAAATCATACAAGTAGATCACCAAACATTATTCTAATAGCAGAGAATTAATTAGGAATATTATAAATTTATTTTAGTCTCTGAAAATGGAATGTCCTTTATGTGATTTTTATAGTTTAGATTGTTGTGCATATTTTCAGCTGCATATAATGTAAAAAGAGGATATTAACTGTAAGCATTTAAAAGACAAACTTAGAAATCAGATGGAACTGGGTTGAAATCCCAGCTCCTATATTACCTAATGCAACTTACTAATTATTTTGGGGTGTCAGTTTTTTCATTTTAAAACTTAAGATCATCAAATTTGTTTTCTTAGAGTTGCTTATGAGGGCAAAAGATAACATATTTTCTGGATATGGAAAGGACTTATCATGGTATCCAGCATGTAATAGGCTTTCATGAAATGCTAAATTTATATAAGAAGCTATATATCATTTATTTACTAACTGTGGGCTGATTTCTAAATATATTCTTAAGATAAACTGAAATGTATTTACTAAATACTAAATGTGTTTCATCGTATGCTGGTAAACCAGGAAACAGGAAGTACACTAATGCACTGGAGTACAGAAGATTCATCTGCTCTTAGCTACCTACCATGCCAACACTCCTGAGAAAGCTCACAGAGACCCATCATGCCCACCTGGATCTGAGGACCTAGAAAGCCACAACAGGCAACCATAATCTGGGTCTTCCCTCAGCCAACCCCCCAGATAAAGTGAATGAATGAAAACCCATCTTATATTAATCAGGGTTCTCTAGAGCAAAAGAACCAATCAGATGTGTATATATAGAAAGAGAGAATTATTTTAGGGAATTAGCTGACATGATTATGGAGGCTGGTCAATCCAAAATCTGCGGAGTGGGCTAGCAGCCTGGAGACCCAGGGGAAGGCTAAATTGCAGTTTAGATCAGAAGGTCATCTACTGGCAGAATTCCTTCATCTTCCAGGAAGGTAGATCTTTTTCTACCAAGGCCTTCAATTTTTTAGATTAGGCCCATGCACATGCTGAAGGGTAATCTGTTTTACTCAATATATACTGATTTCCATGTTAGTCTCATCAAAAAGGCCTTCACAGAAACATCTAAAATAATGTTTGACCAAATGTCAGCATACCATGGCCAAGCCAAGTTGACACATAAAATTAATTATCACACATCCCATGAACACCATCCCCAATAGATGCTCATGAACACTGTGGTTAAGATTTCAACTTCAGAATAAGGCTGAAATGTGTTCAAATCCTGACCCTTTGACGTATCAGCTCTCTGAAAACTATTATATGTCAACTTTCTAGACTTTACCTGAAAAACGGAAACCAATATACCCACAGCATAAGATTGTTAGGATTGTTAGGTATAAAGAAATTTAAACAATGATGCAGTTGAGATATTTAGAATTGTAACTGGCATGCACTTTCTATTAAATGACTAATGACACCTTTTTCTGGTAAAAACAAAATAAGTCTGGCTAAAAGAAGATGAGACCAGATTAGTTGATGGTTCTGCCTGGGTGGGCGCCTGGCCCATGTGAAATTACATTACTCTTACGTAGTGCCTTTTTTGTTATTGCTAAAATAAAATAATAAAACACTCTATTTTCATACTTTGTAAAATGCACTTCTCATTCAGTTTCTCTTCCTGTGCCTTTTCCCTATTGTCTATTTGCACACAGCTGTTTTCTTCTGCACATTTTCATCACAGAGAATTACCAGGTGTAGGTCAAAAGATGCCACAGAGAGAATAAAGGAAAGGAAAAGCTTTTCTGCACTTCTATCCTTGTATGCACGAAAATTAATCACACTTTCAGTAAACAGGTCAGGTAAGTCAGTCCTGCACTTGAACATTTTCTCCCCAAATAAATAGTTGAAATGGGAATGTCGATTACTGTATTTGAACAGAAATGTATTAGTGCAGCTTTCTAAAGAAGACTACTTTCTCCATATGCATATCATCAGACCCACAGATACACACACACATACATTCACAATTCATCCTAACATTGCAGAATATTCTAAGAGTAACACGTTTCTGTACAAATCAAGCAGCAGCTTTTACTTGCATGCTAATCTTCAAAAAAATTCTGCAATGATCCATTCATTCCACATCCCAACCTACATCCTCAGAAAAACAAAGATGTAAGTAAGAAACTCAGTATAACCTGTTTGACTTTAGACGTTACTCAAATATACTCAAATTTTATATGAATATGGATATTGCTCCTAGATTAGGCAGCTCAGAAAACAAATCTTGATTATTCTTAGTTACAATGTAGTATAAAATAACAACAATTTCATGTCAACAACAGAGTCTCCTAAAAGATCTTATAAAGATAAAAAATCTTGGGTGTTAGTCATCAAAGACTAAGTTGTAAATGTATCATTGTATTTGTGTAGTTGATAAAACCCTAGACAAGATATGGGTTCCAGTTCTTGATCCACCACCACCTGTTTACCTTAAATAAGTCAACTAACGTTTCAGGGCTTTATTATTCATCCTAATATCAGGATTCTTGCAATCATTAATTGAAATATTGTAAATGAAAGTACATTATAAACCTAACCTATTAATTAGTAGAATTGGTAGGATTAGTATAATCGGTTCCCCTTGGCTACACTTTCACGTTTCTAGGTTTCCGTTCCTGTAGTCAGCCATGGTCCACAAATATTATAATATTTTGAGAGAGAAAAAGAATACATTTACGTAACTTTTATTATAGAATATTGAAATAATTGTTCAATTATATTATTATTGTTGTTAATCTCTTAGTGTGCCTAATTTATAAATAACTTTATCACAGGCATGTTTGTATAGAAGAAAACATAGAATATATGGGGTTCAGTACTATTCATGGTTTTAGGTATCTGCTGGGGGTCTTGAAAGGTAATGTCCCCAAGGATAAGGGAGGACTACCGTAGCTCATGTCTACGAATAATATACATATGACTAAAAGAGTATCAGATGTATACTCTCTTAATAATACATATGTGTGTTTCTAACTTAATTTTAATAACAACACTCTGAAAGAAAAATTCTTATGCTCCTATCATGGATGAAGAAATCGAGGCTCTTAGAAACACGTAACTGAATGGAATCACAGTGACAGGTGCTAGAAACAGGCTTCAAATCCAGGCATTCTGGCTGCAAGAGTCCATGAACACTAATTTCTACCACGATCAAGGTTAGAACTTTAAAAGCTTCTAACATTGGATAGCCCAAGCCCACCCTCATTCCATTTTTGCAAATGACAATGAAGCCAAGTGAATGTAAATTTCACACTGTAGACTGTGTGTGGTGGCTCACACCTGTAATCCCAGCACTTTGGGAGGCAAAGACAGGCAGATCACTTGAGGTCTTGGAGACCAGCCTGGCCAACATGGTGAAACCCCGTCTCTACAAAAAATTCCAAAATTGGCAGGGCTTGGTGGTGAGTGCCTGTAATCCCAGCTACTCTCCAGGCTGAGGCAGGAGAATCGCTTGAACCTGGGAGGCAGAGGCTGCAGTGGGTCAAGATCATGCCACTACGCTGCAGCCTGGACAACAGAGCGAGACTGTCTCAAAAAAAAAAAAAAAAAAAAAAAGTTCACACAGTAAAACGTAAGACACAAGACATTTCTCCTGCCTTCAACATCAATGGTTTCTTCTTCTCTGAAAGGAGATGATGGCCAAGAGAAAACATTATGTAAGCAAATGTCAACCTGAGTGGTATATGAGACCCAGCTGGGAAGATGTAAAGCCTCAAAATGTGTAGATTACAAAGACAGATTGTGAGGTTGATGAGGGAAAAAACATAAAGGATAAGAAAAAGGATTTAGAATATTTGAGAGGTGAAAATTTTACTTCTGGGTTTGCTTTTCCCCTGGGTTCTTCTAGAAGGGATAGCAGGAAGTTGGGAAGATCAATGTGAGTTCTGGAGTCAGGTCTTACCTCAAATCCCTGGTTTATATGGATAATGAGGCAAGACATAATCAACTCGGGGAAAATCTATTCCATGCTTAGATTAGTAAATGGGCCGGTTTTTTCTTTCTAAACATACCGTTTTGAGCCCTTTTCATCCTTATCTGCCACCAGTGATACAATGAAAAATAATGAGAAAATTAATGCGACAATGCTTTTAAGATTTTCCTGACAAGTTTCAAAAGAGCATCTTATGATAGATGCTTATCTCCAATGAACTATTGAACCCTGCAGAGTGGGAACTGATTGAACCTTGTGTATTGTGAACATCAGCTATAGTATCCCACCAACTGATGACTTCTAAGAATGTCACATACTGGCAGTGAACATTAGAATATAAGCTTTTATTTAAAATAACGTATTTTGTACTTTTGCCGATTCATTTGGGAATTTCTGTATTTCACAGCTAAGTCACTAAAACAGAACTCTAAAAAAAGCTAGAGAAATACATAATTGGTTTCATTTAAAAAATTCACAGGATGGGGAATTTGACTAACATAATGTGTTATATATGTATATATTATATACAACACACTATGTTATAATGTGTTAAACATAATGAGAAAAAAGCAGAAGAAATAATCTATCACATAATATAAAAATCTAGCTATTTTATTTTTTTCTAAGTGTCATAATCCAGGCAGAGATAAATCATTTGTGTTTGGGTTACTTACTCATTCAATCTTTAAAATAATGCCTTTCTCAGTGTTATTCCCAGGCACAAGTACAAAAAGAAAAAAATATATTAATTAAAATATGTAACAGTCAATAGTAATTTCACAGATTTATAGGAAAAGAGCTTATAAGAATGCTACCACATTAAAAGTTCCCTTCTTTTGGAGAATTCTAATATTTAAAAGGTATTTAGCACTAGGCCCTGATGACCAGAAGCTGAGTTTAAGTCAAACTGACCTAGGGCTATAACCATACATGGTCTGACAAAGGAAAATAAGAGTGTGGTAATCATTAGTACTATTTCACCACGGACAGCAGAGCTGTATTTGTTACCATCCTAATGGCAAGTCATTCAGTGAGCGGTGGTGTTTACTTCTTTTCAGGCTTGACTCCCTGGAGAAGGAGTGTCACTTGATCGCATCTATAGCTCTCTCAAACAAAGTGACAGAAGTCTTATATGATGTAAATACATAAAACGAATGAGAATAGCTACCATTTATTAAACACCTACTATAGTCCAGTAATGATATACATTCTATCACTTAATCCTCATGATATTTTAGGAGGACATTATTATTGTTATTTTACAGATGGGTAAACTGAGGCATTGAGCACTTACATAACTTGCTTAATGGTGGTATCTATGCAATAACTATTAGAGTAATTATGGTCATTGCTATTAAAAAGTGAAATGGGTTGATCCTGGAAATGTATTGTGGCTTAGGGACATGGATGCAGCTGGAAACCATCATTCTCAGCAAACTATCACAAGAACAGAAAACCAAACACCGCATGTTCTCACTCATAGGCGGCAACTGAACAATGAGATCACTTGGACTCGGGAAGGGGAACATCACACACCGGGGCCTATCATGGGGAGGGGGGAGGGGGGAGGGATTGCATTGGGAGTTATACCTGATGTAAATGACGAGTTGATGGGTGCAGCACACCAACATGGCACAAGTATACATATGTAGCAAACCTGCACGTTGCACATGTACCCTACAACTTGAAGTCTAATAATAATAAATAAATTAAAAAAAAAAAAAAAAAAAAAAAGAAAGTTAGGAGCCCACTGTTTCACACAATGGAACATCTTATTCACTGAAATGTTAACACCCGTCTGTGATTTTACAGATGATGAAAAACAGTTCTGGTAAACAAAACAGGGATCCTGACATTGAGCCTTTCAAATACATACTTTGATATGTTTCCTGGGAATAGTAAACCTGAAAACTATGCTTTAAAGAAAAACTTCCATCCAAAATGTAAATAAATGACTGCCCTCAACGATGAACCTCTGCATTCATAAGTGATCATTGTTCACCGCGTCTAAAAGGGAAACCTCCTAATTGAACATGTCTTACAATCAGAACTGAACGACTGACCAGGCAATACAAAGGAAGGGACTTACTTTTCACAGAGAGCTAGACTGATGGGTTACCACTGAATAATAGAATCTGTGCCCAAGACATAATTTGGCTGTTTAGAGTCTTCATGCCTCAAACCTCCATGCCTTTCCCTGGAGGTCTGTAAAAGAGATGGGATGTTTTCACCCTTTGAGAAAACTAAAGAAAAAATTAACCTAATTTGAACATAAGAATGGAAGTAAACTGATTCCCAATGAACCACATGTCATTTTAAAATAATGCCTTTGACCAGTTTGACATGAAATACGTGACAACTCACACGTGCTTCTTTGCTAATGACAAGCACACCACCATCTACCACGTACCTGGGTCCATTCATCGCTCCCTTTTCTTTCACAGCTTTTGTTTCCTTTGTGTCAAACCTCTCACTATTCAATGCTAGTCTCACTGAAGTCATTGGGTGCTTGCAGTTGTTGTTTTCCCATTTAAATAAAGCATTATGAAGGGAAAACATGTTTTGAAAAACCTGAAATCATTGATGTTCACATACACACATATGTACAAAAAGCAAATGAAAAAGAATTTAAACAGAGCCATGCCGAGTCTGCTGCTAAGTGTTAGATTGGCTGACAGGAGACTATTTGTAATTTTAACTAATGCTTTTTATAAAAAAGTTTTTTTAAAGCCATTCTTTTCTAAGTCTTAGGAATGAGCAATTATACTTTTTTTGGAAAAGTATAACTTAAACACACAAATCTGTTCAAAAGAAAAAACAATAGAGACATTTACATTCTCCTTCTAGGATATATTCAAAACCTAGTTTGAGAATATTCTATTTAGTGTCTTCTACTTGAATGTCTGTTTTAATATTTCAATTTCTGAAAAAAGGCGCTAATATTTAATTTTAGCCAATAGTTGAGAAATTATTTAGAAATACATTAAGGCCTAGAAGTGCCAAATAAATTCTACCCACTCCCAAAAAACAGTTTCAGAGAGTTTAGCAATATATTTGCAGGAAACTAGTTTTAATTGTCTGATAGGGTCTCTTTAAACTCTGAGATTCTCACATAACTATTTTTATTGGAATCAAAATGAAATTTACCTTGGTACAGAACAGACTTCAAGTACCACTCTATTGTTTCATGGAAAAAAATATGTTTTGAAATTCACATAATGACAGACAGAATGAGAGCTTTGGTCAAACTGGTCACGCCTGTATTAAAACATTTCACTCTTCAGGAGAATATTTACATTTTTGTACGGACGGATCTCATCCGACAATCTCATCTTGATAAAAAGTCAAATTCCTTTTAACTTAATTGTATATCCCATTTTTTTCAAATCACATTCCTAACATTTGAAACATTGAGTCATCAAGATTGAATGTAAGGCTTTACATTTTTGTTGTGAGCTACCTTCTCAGATAATAAGCAAACAGGAAAATATGTCAATCAAAATCCAATTATGAAACTAAGACCTTTGAATAACTGGCAGCCCAGATTCTATTAACAAGCAAGAGATACAAATGAGTGACCTTTCCTAGCTTAAACTCTACAGATGGCACCTAGGAAGGAGCCATGCCATAAAAAGGCTGCTGTCTATTGTATATCTTAAGAAAGATACCACATATCAGGCTGGACGCGGTGGCTCACGCCTATAATCCCAGCATTTTGGGAGGCCGAGGCCAGCAGGGCCGATCATGAGGTCAGGAGGTCGAGACCAGGGCGAAACCCCATCTCTACTAAAAACACAAGAAATTAGCCAGGTGCAGTGGCGGGCATCTGTAGTCCCAGCCACTTTGGAGGCTGAGGCAGAGAATGATGTGAACCTGGGGGGCAGAGCTTGCAGTGAGCCGAGATCACGCCAGGGCACCCCAGCCTGGGCAACAGAGCAAGACTCCATCAAAAAAAAAAAAGAAAAGAAAAGAAAAGAAAGAAAGATACTACATATCTTTAAAAAATACTACGTATCTTTAAAAAATAAGATAAGTAATTACCTCATTGTCCATAGCCGATAACAACACACTGACTTCTGAATCATGAATATTGACCTGGTGAGCCAATCTGTCTCAGATTTCTTGGCCTGGATTCCTGATGAGATTGTTGAGAATTTGGATTTTTTTTATAATCAACTGATATTGCTAATATTTACTTGGCCTGACCCAACCAGTCCTTGGATGCAAGGTATTTTCAGAGGCGCACTGATTCCTTTAAGCTCTAAAATGCCACTTAGGCCATTGAAGCAGCAATCTACTAGATGTCATGTGAGTCTGTGCCTCATCAAGTAAACATCCATAGTTCCTATCTCCAATTTCACTGAACTGGAGGAAAGGCAATACATGGTCTTTACAATAAAAAGATTTGTATTCAGTCTCGTGTGAGAGTTGGAACTCAACATTTTCCAAAGGTGTTTACAACTTAATTTTAAGTCCCATTACCTCAATGGACTCAATAGATTATTTCCTCATTTTACTTAGGAGCAAATGCATAGGGCTATATTCCTGGGGCTAAGTATATGTATAGAAGCAACTCGATTTTGTGAAAGGAAATTTATCACGTTCCTCTGGTCACAAAATAACTAATTATTAATATTTGCTTGTATGGGACGATTGTCCTTGAATCTATTACATTTGTTATTCCAGAGAGTGGGCTGCATGCTGGGTTCTAAAGTTTTTTCCAACAAATTTCTACAGATATGTATACTATCTTACTTGCATAATATCTGAGATTCAAGAAAGCAATTTTGAAAAATGCATGGTCCCTGTTTCCTAAAGTGTTGTCAATTTAATTGGAAACAATTTAACTCTAAGTGAGAGCTCTTATATGTGTACCACTGGAGCCCAAATACTGCATTATATGCAATCCTAAGAGATTTCAGATGGAAGAGATTTTCAGAGGAATACTTCCTGATTAGTAAAATGATGCTTAAGATAACTTTTACTGTATATAGGATGACTCTATGAAAAAGAGTGTTTACATCATTGAGGTTAATTACTCAGATTACTTGCTTCAGGCTTTATACAATATTTCTAGTTAGGTAAGCAGTCCTTGGCGCAGATTTTCCTATCCAAACCACATTTAACTTTTGTAAGAAAAGAAAAATCTTAAACACTAAAAATTAATCTTGACTTTCTGATATCTATGCATAAAGCATAGAGTAATAGAGCATATGGAAATAACTAAAAGATGGGAATTCTGGGTTCTAATCTGCCATGAATTATGACCTTGGGCAAATCACTGGAATTCCTTATCAGTTTTCAAGGGGATATTACAAAGACTTTGAAGAGTTCAAAATGTCAGAAAAACCTAAATTTGAATCTCTGACCTGTATTAGCTGAGCAAACTTTAACAAGTTCAAAATGTATCTTTTTGCTTCCTAATTTTTACCATGAAATGAGATAACATATAAAGTTCTTTACACAACTAGCACTCTAATATTAATTCATCCTTGAGTAAATCTAAAAAAAATTTTGAGAATTTATAAGCTCTATTCAAATGTAAGAAATTGCCATTATTATTTACAGCCTATGGTTAATGTTTAGAAATTAATACCAACACAAAAGAATGTTCTTAACCAAGTGTATTAGTCCACTCTCAAATTGCTATAAATAACTACCAGAGACTGGGTAGTTTATAAAGATAAGAAGTTTAAAGGATTCATGGTTCCACAGATTGTAAAGGAAGCATGACCAGGGAGGCCTCAGGAAATTTACAATTATGGCAGAAGACAAAGGGGAAGTAGACACACCTTCAAATGGCGACAGGAGAGAGAGAATGAAGAAGGAGGTGGTACACAATTGTAAACAACCAGATTATATCACAGGAGCAGCAAGGAGGAAGTCAACCCGCATGATCCATTCATCTCCCACCAGGCTCTCCCTCTAACACTGGGGTTTACAATTCACCATGAGACTTGAACAGAGACACAAATCCAAAACGTATCACCAAGTATTACATAATTTTATGGCTAGGAATACAGTTTCAATATCTATCACTAAGCTTAGTTATCTGTTTTTTTAATGAGATGTTCTATGTTAATTACAACAGTCATGAGTCATTCCACATTAGTTTACATATCAGAAAATATAAAAATTTCACACTTTTGCAATTCTCAACAAGAAATCAGCCTCAGAAAACATAAATGTCAGAATTATGGGCTCCCTTTGTAACAAACTTTTTAAAAATTTTAGTTTAATAAACGATTATCTTAAAAATAGACATGTGAACGTAACTCTAATTGTAAATTGCAACATGCCTTGCTGTGGACCATGGTTAGTGTTTGATCTTCAGAGATGACTTGCATAAGATCCTTACTATGCTTTTTGATTGGACCTTATGTAGAGAGAGCATTCTTGATATTCATAAATAAATCACTTTGTATTTTAATGTACAGAATATGTAGAATGATGC
Organism: Chlorocebus sabaeus; assembly: GCF_047675955.1. Taxonomy (NCBI): domain Eukaryota; kingdom Metazoa; phylum Chordata; class Mammalia; order Primates; family Cercopithecidae; genus Chlorocebus; species Chlorocebus sabaeus. The sequence goes on from NC_132914.1 coordinate 89,230,574, forward strand.
TGGGTTATAGCCAAATATGTCAGTGAGTTGACAGCATCCAGGAAGATCTCAAGATTCCTTTATTTTTATGTAATTTTGATTCATCCTAGGGCTTATTTCTCCTAGATGCTCCAGCTCCATTATTCTCCTCTCTAGCCATTGTATCCCACGAGAGCTCTAAAAAGCTTTCCCTCGCTAGGAGTAAATAGAAACTGCAATGTGTTAAAGACTCAGTAATATTTAATAAATGTTTTTTATTTTCTCCTAAATGAATTGAAAGAAAAATCTGGGAGAAGGAAAAACTTTCACGGTAAATGTTGACGGCATTCTAAAGCAGTTTGTGACAGCAACTGAAGTACTCACCTAACTCTCCAATTGTGGGAGTTCCTGATTATGAACTCTTCAGTATATGAGAGAGTACCCTAAGTGTGTCATCTATTTGCTTCCTATTTTATTTAAAAAAATGTTGAGGAGGTTGTTGGATGTGACTCAGTGAGTGGCCAGAATGGAACTCTACTCAACTCTCTGTTGCATACCTATGAGCAAGTTTCTCTGTTATATGCTATATATATATATATATATAGCATAAAAGTAAGACAAAGACTCTATTCTCAGGGAGACATAGACCTTATCACAGTTAACTCTTGCACCAAGTACAAAGTGGTACTCTGTAAGTGTTCTTTTAATGAATGCATTGCTGCCAGAGTTTTCTAATAGAAATATTAACAACACACCAAGGAAACATAAGAGGAATGGGACATTCATACCAGAAAATTAGGGAGGATGTGGCATTTGGACTGAGCCTTGGAGAATGAATAGAATCTTAACAGGGAAAGATAAAGTGGAGGGAAGATGTATATGGCAGGGATATTGGAGGCACTGTGTCCAAACATGATGGTAGGCTAGTACTGCTGCTTCACTTCACAAGTTCCATGTTTCTTTCATCCACTAAAAAAAATAAAAATCTAAACACGTTGTTGTTAAAACTAATGATAATTTGTCTGCTGATTTGACCAAGCCTCTCTGAGTTCCACTTCCTCATGTGTAAGCTAAGAATCCTACTCACATCATGAAACGGTGTCTGAGCATTAAATGAGATACTACACTATGACAGAGTCTGGCACCTATGAAATTCCCAGTTTGCCATAATAGTAACAATTTCAGAAATAGCAGCTGTAGATTGCTTAAAAGATCCTATTTGCTTCCAAAAAAAATAATTGTGGGAATGTCTGAACATAATCAAAGCAACTATTTTTTCCTGAATACAACTTAGCTGTACTCCCATGGTACATTTTTTTTAGCTCTTCTGGATTTTCTGTGAAGTTGAGGGGAAGCATTATGTTTAGTTCTGTGGTCTCAAAGTCTTGAATGCGTGTTCTAACTTAGATCAACTGACACACATCTTAAAGATTAAAACATGTCTTCATGATTCATGTAACATGAAGATGACTTTAAGTGATATTAACCTATATTGGAATATTTATCCATGGTGTTACATTCCAGAAAACTTTATAACATGTGAATGGCTTTAGGCTACAAATATTTAAGTTACATGTTATAGAATGGCTTATTTTTTAAATGTGTTTTTATACAAACTCATAAAGTATCTAGACTTTAGCCTTGGCTGGAGTGTTAAAGTGTAAAATATAAAGCCCCAAAAGCCAAAAATTAGATTGCTAAGGCATTCCCTGATTCATTGTTTAGGATAAAATAGCACTTTCGTTATTAAATGCTTATGAACATAAGCCATATATCAATTGTTTCAAATGCACTAAAGTAAATAGAACAAAATGGATTGTTTTGAAACCTATTACACTTATCTGTCAATTAAAAGAGTGTTTAGATTTCAGTCTAGAAATTGGAAAATATAAATAAAACATACTAACTAAGACTGGGACATTTAGATTTTAAAAAACATTTATAGATGACCATAAGAAAAAAACATTTTTCTTATTAAAAATACTCTGGATTGTCTGAAAGAAACTGAAATTCAGTTGGGCATTCTCAGATGTGCAAAATAAGAAAAGGGCGCATATTTTCCTGTCTTTTGGAATAATTTTTTGTCATTTGGGGATGACTCCACAGATACATTTGTATATTTAAGTGTCTAAAATTATTGTTGTCCCCATGAGTGAGAAAAATGGTGCTTACCATAGGTAAGCATTGCCCTGGAGGCTTTGGCCGAAGGACAGGAGATTACAAATCAAAATACTGGCTGAGTCATAATAAATGAAAGAAAAAACTTATTATGTTTTTCTGAAAGATCCTTTTATTATAAAAACAGGAGAAAAATTCTAAAGTTGGGACTACCTCAGAAAAGAAAATCATATAGGTTAAAATTTGGCTTTTAAAACAAGATTGGTTTGGATAACTGTAAAGTCCATGAACACACACAAATATTTCCGTGCATTGATATAAAAGCAATCCCTCTTTACTTACCATAATGACTAGTAGAAGTTCTTTCTTTTTCTGAATTACTTTACAATTAAAGATGAGGAAAGTGTGGCTCCTCTCCACCACCGTTGCTGTTCACACTGAATTACTCTGGAAGGATTACAGAATTATGATACTATCAATTAAATTTTAATAGCAACTGTCATCCTTATAGCATTTTACAAAGCGGTTGCCTCTATATTATATCATTTAGTCCCAGAAACTCTGTGGAATACTTTGGGTGGGTTCCTAATTCACAAATGAGGGACCAGACATTTGGAAAGTGATTTATGCAAGGTCACATGTGCTATAACTGGTAGCTGAATTCAGGACACTGTCCCTGGATTCATCTTCATCTAAGTTTCCAGTGAGCTTCCATATAAAGTATAAATTCCCTCCCCTCATATATACAACATAACTTTTGAAGGTTTGTAAAAACTATTTAGAATATATGGATTATAATTAAAAATTTCTTTTCCCTTTCAGCAAAGAGTTATTTTCCTTTTCACATTTATTAAACTTCCAGGGTACCCCGAGAATTGCTGTCCAAGGTGGTTCTCTAGTGGGACATTTATGGAGAAGTAGTCTAATCAAACAACTACTTTTACATCTTCAGTCTGTTATCAAATAGTAAGATTGATATAAAGCCCCATGTTGAAGTCGGGAGAGCAGATGCTCTAAAGCTGTTTTGTAAGCTACAGTAGCCACTAATCATGTGTGATTAAATTTAAATTCATTTTAATACATTAAGTGAAATAAAAATGGCAGTTCCTCAGTCACACTAACCACATTTCAAGGGTTCTATAGCCACAAGGGGCTAGCGACTACTGTACTCTATGAAGCTGTCCTCTAGGGTGAGTAACATCAGAGGTGTGTGTGTGTGTATGTGGTAATAAACTATGATTTTGTTCTCCCAAACAATATTAGGAAATCAGAAAGTCACAAATACACATGGGCTATTTATGTGGCTTCTGTTGATGTGGGAGGAAACACTTATCCCCCTGGGACTATCAGACAACCCTAAGATCATTTCAGTGATACACTGTTTTATTAACAGCTCTGTGTGATAGGGAGAGGGCTGAAGAGTGCATCTGTAGTTTCTGGGGATTTGTGGACAGGGAGATCTAATGGGAGGCCTCAGCATTTGGAGATAGGGTAGTTGGGGGAAAGATAAGGAAAAGAGATCCCTCCCATGAGAGAAGCCCATGCAAGAAGCCAGCAGGGCCCAGGAAGCACCCAGGAAATCTGTGTCCCATCAGCTCCACCTCGGGATTTTCTTTAAGGAGCCAGATGGCTGCCCTGGCTAGGAGAGTGAAAATAGAAGAAAAGATGAAAAACCTCAGGAGAAAGAACTGAATATTGTTCTTACCAAGCCATCTACTGCAGATGGCCAGGCATTCCTGAACTATAAAAGTAGGTTAATCTGAAGAGGCAGTGGTTTAGGAGTCTGGGGCACACTCGGCCAGAATCCTTCATCTGCTACTTCCCACCTCTCTAGCTCTGGTCACATTTAACCTTTATGAGCCTCAATGGCAAACAACCATACTCATTCTGCTGAAGGCTAACCATGTGACAGCCAGGGTGCTTAGGTTGGGTAACAAAGATGATTACATCAAATAACAAAGAACTCACACAAATACGTAATTATCACATAATTCTGTGAATGCAGTGATCGACATACACACAAGGAAAGTATATACCTGGTCGGGGTTGGGGAGATGGGGTTTCCAAGATAGGAAAAGACTCTGGAGGAGAAACTGATACCTGGGCTCAATCATTAAGGATGAGGAGCAGTTGAGAAAGGAATAAGTAGTTCATGGAGAAAAGAAAGGAAAAAAAAAAAAAAATGGAGAAAAACATATACATGTCTATATCTGTAGATATCCATAGCTATACATATAGAACAACATACATATCTAGATCTATAGAAATAGATATATATACACAGATTTATATTTTAAAAAAACAGGTCCTTTCTCAGTATAAAAGGAGAAAGACGTATGTAAATCAGGTAAACATTCTATGCCTAAACAGGTAAAGATTTAAAAGAGCTAGAGAAAACTTAATGATTGAAAAAGAAAGAAAAATAAGAAGAATGACTAGAGACCACTCCAAATAAATCCTTTTCCATGAAGAATATCCTTTCTTTCTTTATGTGCTACCGTTGCCTTTGCTGTTTATGTGCATTTGCACAGACAAGTTAGCAGTGGTGTTCATACAAACTCTCTCTCCTTTGTGGTCAGACAGGTTGCACCAGTGAGTACCAGATAACAGACATACTTGGCAAGTAAACTTCCTCAGGGACCCAGAGCCTCAGGGATCACAGCAGCAACCAACACTTCCCCACATCGGTGCCTTTCAGTGGCTTGCCTATTGGATGACCTTCAGCCAGAGCTGGAAACCCTTCTCCCATTGCTTCGACACTGAAAACTGGACAGGGTTTGGCTTCTGTCTAGTGCAGTTAATCCATATTATAGAGAAAGAAGCTGGTACTGAATTTAAACACTAATCAAAACCTACAAAACCATCACCTACCACTTTCTGATTCTAGGTGTCTCATGAGGCTCCGGTTGTTGATGTCCAGGCATCTTTTATTTGGAACCCCAGTGTCCCAGGGTGCTATTTAGAGAAGAGCAACCCACTGTGTAGCCCCTAGAGAGGCTACCATGTGAGTCATGAGCCCATTCACCTTGGGAACTGTGTTTCTGGAAGCATGAACCAGAGAAGGTGCTCTCATGGAGAGCTGCCCTTGTTTTATTAACAACAAAAAAACTAAGATGGGGATGGTTAATGGGTAAAAAAAAAAAAGGAAAAGAAAAAGAATAAATGTAACATACTATTTGACAACACAATAGGGTGACTCTAGTCAATAATAACTTAACTGTAAATTTTAAAATAACTTAAAGAGTGTAATTGGATTGTTTGTAACTCAAGGGATAAATGCATGAGGGGATGGATACCCCATTCTGCATGATGGGCTTATCTCACATCACATGCCTGCATCAAAGCATCTCATGTACCCCATAAATATATACACCTACTAAGTACCCACAAAATTAAAAAAAAAATTTAATACTGAAAAACATTAGTTTTAGTGACACCATTCACTATTGGCATCTTAGACGCTTCAACAACACTTAAGTTAAGGCTCCCTGAGGCTATTACCAGGTTTGTGAATTAAAAGGAAGATATTCGGCCAGGCGTGGTGGTTTAAACCTATAATCCCAGCACTTTGGGAGGCCAAGGGGGACGGATCATGAGGTCGGGAGTTTGAGACCAGCCTGGCCAGCATGGTGAAACCCTGTCTCTACTAAAAGTACAAAAAAGTAGCCGGGCATGGTGATGTGTGTCTGTAATCCAAGCTACTCTGGAGGCCAAGGCAGGAGAATTGCTTGAACCCAGGAGGAAGAGGTTGCAGTGAGCCGAGATAGCACGACTGTACTCCAGCCTAGGTGACAGAGTGAGACTCCATCCAAAATAAAAAAAAGGAAGGTATTCATATTCTCCATGGGATGGTTGGTGGTTAAAGAGTTGTAGAGAGAGATGGCCTATATTTGTCATCATAACTGTTTTCTCTCCACTCTCCACTCCACCACCACTGCCACCCAGAAAAAGTTGGGACAGATCACCATTATATACATATTTCGGGGGGTAGGAGTGTGGGACATGGACCTGTAGGAGATGTTAGCAAACTTTTGCCTATAGGCCAAATCTAGCCTGTTGCCTGTTCTCATAAATAAATTTTTATTGCAACACAGCCGTATTCGTTTGTTTACATACGGTCTATGGCTGCCATCTTGCTGGCATTGAACACTTGCAACAGAAACTATGTGGCCCACAAAGCCTAGAATATTTGCTATCTGGCTGTTTAGAGAAAAAGTTTGACTGGATCAAAGGTAAAGCAGAGACAGACATAGGAACTGATTTGCTCAATATTTACCATCTTTTAAGTCATTTGACAAATACTTGTGAGGTACTTATGGGTGCTAGGCTCTGAGGATATAGAAGGAAATAAATCCAATAGAGTCCTTTGCCTCAGAGAAGTAAAAACTTTTTATAGTTTCACTGCAATTGTTCCTGCTCAACTATTTTCCTCCACGGTTATTATAAGGTACAGGCAACTATCGTAACACAGTAATAGCCACAGTACAGGATATAATTCAGGATTTTCAGATAAAATATAAGACATTCAATTAAATTGAGCACATTTGAACTCAATGTAAATAGCAACTGTGAATAGAGCCAAAGACAGTGAAATTATTCTCTCCCTGAATGATGCATCTAGAGAGGGACAAAGAGAAGTGTTCAATGGACTTAGAGTGTTTTTTATTTTGTTGTCAGGAAACATAGGATAGGAATGACACAGGCAATGGATGTTAAGTATCAGGACAAGACTATCCCTATTATGAGATATATGTGTCAAGCTATTAAAAATTATCCTGGCTGGTCACAGTGGCTCACACCTGTAATCCCAGTACTTTGGGAGGTTGAGGCAGGTGGATTGCTTGAGCCCAGGAATTCAAGACCAGCCTAGGCAACATGGTGAAACTCTGTCTCTACAAAACATACAAAAATTAGCTGGGCATGGTGGTGTACAGCTGTAGTCCCAGCTACTGGGGAGGCTGAAGTGGGAGGATCACTTGAGCCCTGGAGGCAGAGGTTGCTGTGAGCCAAGATTGTGTTACTGCATTCCAACCTGGGCGACAGTGAGACCCTGTCTCAAGAAAAAAATTCCTAATAAAACTTCAATTCTTTCTTTACTAACAATTTTTAAAGGGAGGTATGAAAAAAAGAGAAAGTTGGAAGTGCAAGGGATAAAAAGAGAATCTACACCTACTGCACGGAGAAAAAATCCAAGGTGAATAATTCATGGGTGTTGAGAAATGTGACGATTTTTCATGTGTACAAGTATGTATCTCATGCTAAAAATGCCTGGCTTTACACATCTAGGTGCTTAGTCTTGTGATTATAAGAAAGGAGAATGGGACAAAGAAAATTTGATAGCAGCTGAACTTGTCTCTTGTGTGTAAAATCTGCATCCAGAGCATTCATATAAGCAGAATAGAAACCCTTTTAACAAGTCCTGCACAGCCAATCCCCAGAGACAGAGAGGCATGCAAAAGGAGACATGGCGTTTGCTGTCTAAATAGATGAAAGCATTAGTCCTACTCATCAAACTAAATGCTTGTGTTTACAGCATCAATAGATATTTAACTCACACACACTGTATAAAACAAAACACAGAGAAAGAGTTTGTTGTCAGTCAAAAAAAAAAAAAAAAATCAAGCCCGGACTATATTAGCTAAATCTTAAGCAGTCTCTAAATTCCAAATGTAAATGAAAAGTGGCTTGCTTCCAGGTCACCCCTGAAGGGTTTTCATCAGATCTTCAGTTTGTCACAGTAGTAGACTGCAGATTTCTCTTCCCTAGCATTTCCCAGAAAGAATTTTCTGATTTGTCACACACGTTCCCATTCATTGGTCCAGTGCCCTGGCAGAACCAGAGATTCTAAACTTGTCAGGAAAAGAGTTTCATAATTCATCATGCATACTACTCTGTTGGCTCCAAGAGCAGTGGCCTGATCCAAGTGCATGCTCTTGGACACTCCTGTTGACTAAAGGGACCAGAGTTTTGATAAACTAATGTATGACAAAGGAAAAGAGCCAGATAACACAGGCCCTGTAGCTAAGATGAAAGAGAGAGAAAGGGAGTGAGGCTACTAAAGGATGAGGCTATAGTGAGTGGAGGATGCTCCCTTCGATGAGTGTCCCGTGAAAGAAATGTGTGATTGCACTGGTTGAGAGAGGTTGCTCCTTGCAGCAAGGAAAATTTTGCCTGAAGAGTGATGACAGGCTTGGAACAGGAAGAGAGGGGGAGGACAGGAACAGGCGAAAAGGACAGCCTGGTGAGAGAGCAAATGTGCTAGAACAGATCATTTTGGAAAACTTGGTGCCAGCCAGCCAGCACAGGAAGTTCATGTTGAGGGCCATCCTCAATGTAGGGCATCCATCTTCCTTGGCGTTGACAAAGCTGGGGGTGGGGGATTAAGAGTGATGAACATGGGTGCATGGGATCCACGTCATTCTAATGTTCTTTGAAAGTGCCAATTTGTCTACAGAGGTAAAATATTCTGAAAAGTTTCCCGTTTCCATTGTGTTCATAATGATTTCAGCAGTAAGCCATCTGAATTCAAAATTAAGATTTACTTTGCTTGAAATGTTTCACCTTAGAAAGATGGAGCAGAATCATAAGAAAGGAATATGTTTAACCATTGTTGTTAAATCTAAGTATTCAGTCAGCCTTCTTCTCCTGCTGAATATTCAAATTGGAGAACTGCAGAGGACAAAGAGAAAAATAAATGCATTTCTGATTAGAAAATGCAAATTAATGCCTGCATTCTGCGTAAGTCCCTCCAATATATGCTTTTAGTTTTTTTTTTTATTACCATCTGACTAAAAACCTTATGTAATTTTTGTATTGTTGGTAGGTAAGTGGGAGTCTCTTTGTAAATTTACTTATTTTTAAAATTGTACTGATAATTAAGGCAATGTTAATTAAAGCTACAAAATAAGAATTTTCATATCAAAATGTTGAAGATCCAAAATACTGATCATTCCTCAGGTTGGAATAGTTGTGACAAAACAGAAACTTTCAATAGTCTTGCTGTCCTTATAAATTGATATTACAGGTTAGAAGGGCAATTTGGAAATGTATCTACACTTTAAATCCTTTCATCCCAAGTATTTCATATCATTACATCTACTGTACAGAGATACCTGTGCAATTGATCAAATATATATGAACAAGGATGCTCATTACTGAATATTTCACAGGGGCAAAGAACTGGAAATGATTAAAATATTCACCAGTAAAGAACTGAGTTACTAAATTATGGTACATATTTTTCAACAAAATTGTTAAACACTCCTTAAAGGAGTGATCTACATTTGCATGGTGTGGCATATACCATATATTGTTTCAATACACTTGATGGGAGAAAAAAATAGAATCATCATTATACTGTGATGATGTTAATCTGATTTTAAATAATATATCAATGGATAGAGTCCATGAATATTTGATAGGATTGTTTAAACAAAGGAAACATCTAGAAGGAGTCACAACAAAATATAAGCCCTGCCTACTTCTGAAAAGCGGCAGGTTGAGTTTGGCAAAAATAGAAGCCTTTTTGTTGTTTTTGTTTTTCTTCCTACTACACTGTATTTCTTCCTTTGTTTTTTACAGACCTGTGTTCTTTCCTAATTCAAAAACTATCTTTGTATTTATTGAGAAAATGTAGTTCACATTTTTTCCCGGAAATCCTAGGATTTGCCCATTTCTCTGACCAAGTGTCATCATATCCGAAAAGCTTACAATTCAGTACTGGTTTTTCCACTTTGTTTTAGTGATTGTCACTCCAGGCTCCTAAAAGTCTTTGGAATGTGGAGCACATTCTCAAATCAGCTCTCCCATTCCTGCTCCTTTTCTCCACCATAGGCACCTCTACCTTTGTCCAAAGATAAGCTCTTAGAGGCTCTCACACAGAAAGCAAGGTGAAATTTCAACCCTCACTTCCAAACTCTCACCAGGACAAAACTCTACAATTTCATCTCAAATAATAAAGGCTGATGATCTATCATTGTGTAAGAAAAAAATTTTTGAACCTTAAAATAGTGGAACTAGAAGGCTGACATTATCTAGTTGGGTAGTTCTCAACCCTCACAGCACAAATAAATTATCTCAGGAGCTTTGCAGACAGAGATACTCAGACCGTCCTCAGATTAACTAACACCAAGTTTATTTTGGATGCACAGCAATGACTGAAAACCTTGTCTAAGCCCTTATCAAAAAGATAAAAACACGAGTGCCAGAGTAGGTGAACGAATTGACAAAGGTCATTCATGTGTAAGTTGGAATATGTGTTATTCACAAGGTCTTAATTGCTGATCTAGACTGCTTGGTAATGAATAACCCAGGCAGTGGAATTAAACATAAACATGATTGAAACTTGTTATTAAAGCATAAATTTGTTATTAAAGCATAAACTTGTTATTAATATCAGAAAGTCAGAAGGGATATTTTTATATTCTAAGACAAATTTTGCCTGAAAAGTAATCTTACTGATGACACTTTTCCATGTCAGTCCAATATTAGAAAAATAGATCTCATGATGCCTTGATGGTAAGTAAATAGTTTCTCAGAATATAGTGTCTAGAAGATTTTAATTGCTTGCATCATAACTCATCAGTCCATCAAACACATCAATAAGAGGCTCAATGGCAGATTTAAATGTCTTAAAAGAATATAACAACTATATTATCTCTGGATAGAGCTCAGCATAAATTAGAACAGAAAAGTAATTTTCAAAATCATCTCCTTGTGTTTAAATCTACGCAACCATCTAAAATGTGTCAAATTCTCATAGGAATTAATATACAAAGCTTAAGTTTTAAATTGTTCTGCAAATAAATCCCAGCACATGTCTAATTATTATGAACATTTCTAGGAAGCCACTTTTTAATCTCAGATATTATATTTGCATCTCAACCTTTTAGTCAGTGAAGAATTTGAATTCACTTCAAGTGTTCATGATAAAGGTAAAGTAACCCTCACATCCACAGGCATACACACACCATTAAATATGGTTTGGCTCTCTGTCCCCAAATCTCATCTCAAATTGTAATCCCCACGTATCAGGAGAGGGCCTGGTGGGAAAGGGATTGGATCATGCGGACAGTTTCCTCCATGCTATTCTCATGATAACAGTAAGTTCTCACAAGAGCTGATGATTTTAAAAGTGTTTGGCCGTTCCCCTTTTGCTCTCTCTCTGTCCTGCCACATGTAAGAGGTGCTTTGCTTCCCCCTTCATTTTCCACCATGATTCCAAGTTTCTTGAGGCTCCTTCAGCCGTGGGGAACTGGGAGTCAGTTAAACCTCTTTTATTTATAAATTACCCAGTCTCAGATAGTATCTTTATAGAAGTGTGAAAATGGACTAATACAGATAATTTGTACTGGGAGTGAGGCACTGCTATAAAGATAATCTGAAAATGTGGAAATGATTTTGGAACTGGGTAACAGGCAGAGGTTGGAACAGTTTGGAAGGCCCAGAAGAAGACAGGGAGAAGTGGAAACGTTTGAAACTTCCTAGAGACTTGTTGAATGGTTTTGACCAAAATGCTGATAGTGATATGGACAATGAAGTCCAGGCTGTTATGGTCTCAGATGGAGATGAGAAATTTATTGGGAACTGGAGTAAAGGTCACTCATGCTATGCTTTAGCAAAGATACTGGTGGCATTTTGCCCCTGCCCTAGAGATCTGTAAAAGTTTGAACTCAAGAGATGATTTAGGATACCGTATCTGGCAGAAGAAATTTCTAAGCATCAAAGAATTCAAGAGGTGACCTAGCTTATTCCGAAAGCGTTCAGTTATATGCATTCACAAAAAGACAGTTTGAAATTGGAACTTGTTTAAAAGGGAAACAGAGCATAAGGGTTTGGAAAATTTGCAGCCTGACCATGTGGTAGAAAAGAAAAACTCATTTTCTGGGGAGAAATTCAAGCTGGCTGCAAAAATTTGCCTAAGTAATGAGGAGCCAAATGTTAATAGCCAAGACAATGGGGAAATGTGGGGCTGGTTCCCCCATATGGAGTCCCCACTGGGGCACTACCTTGAGAAGCTGTGAGAGGAGGGTTGCCATCCTCCAGACCCCAGAGTGGTAGATCCACTGACAGCTTCCACCATGCACTTGGAAAAGCCACAGACACCCACTACCAGCTCATGAAAGCAGCTGTGGGCTGTACCCTGCAAAGCCATAGAAGTGGAGCTGCCCAAGGCCCTGGGAGCCCATCCCTTGCATCAGCACATCCTGAATGTGAGACATGGAGTCACAGGAAATGTGGGAGTTTTAAGATTAAATGCCTTCCCTGCTGGGTTTGGGACTTACATTGGACCAGTAGCCCCTTTGTTTTGGCCAATTTCTCCCATTTGTAACAGTAACATTTATCCAATGCCTGCACCTTCATGGTATCTTGGATGTAACTAACTTTTTTATTATTTCACAGGCTCATAGGTGGAAGGAACTTGCCTTGTCTCAGGTGAGACTTTGAACTTGGACTTTTGAGTTAATGCTGGAACGAGTTGACTTGGGGGGATTGGTGGAAAGACATGATTGGTTTTGAAATGTGAGAAGGATGTGAGATTTGAAAGGGGCCAGGGGTGGAATAATATGGTTTGGCTCTTTGTCCCCACCCAAATCTCATCTCAAATTGTAATCCCCCATGCGTCAGGGGTGAGACCTGGTGGGAGGTGATTGGATCATGGGGATGGTTTCACCCATGCTGTACTCACGATAGTAAGTGAGTTCTCATGAGAGCTGATGATTTTAAAAGTGTTCGGCAGTTCCCCTTTGCGCGCTCTCTCTCTCTCTCTCTCTCTCTCCTGCTGTCATGTGAGACATAGTGCCTTGCTTCCCCTTCACCATCCACCATGATTCTAATTTTCCTGAGGTCTCTCCAGCCATGCATAACTGTGAGTCAATTAAACCCCTTTTGTTAATAAATTTATTAACAATCCCAGGTAATTTGTTAATAGTCCCAGGTAGTAACTTTATAGCAGTGTGAAACGAACTAATACACCACAGAAACCATAGTTGCTCAGCTTTCCCTTTAAGAGAGTTTGGGAGCAAGAGGCTGCTATTGACTCTTTTCAGGCAAAATTCTAAAATTTTCCTTGCAGTGGTTCCAACTTCAATATCTTAGATAACTGCTTCATGAAGCCTGTGTCAAAACATACTCCCAATGGACTATTGAGAGAATCGTAGAATAAAATTGTAGCATTCTAGGGTTAGAATTCTAACTCTTTCTCTTTGAAGCATATTCCATCAAATATATCCTAATATAAACATGTTTCAATGAAAGACAAAGGGCAATAATAAATATACCATAAGCAATAAGTACTGATGATTTCCCCCTCTTTGAATGGGAAGACTTTAGTCACTATTCTGGGAGAATCCATTATAATGCTGTTGTTTTGTTTTAAAAAAGCATTGTTTTTTGTTTATTATTGTTTGTTTCAGTTTATATTTTCCCGCATGAGAGAATAGTTAATTTAAAAATGAGCTTTCATTCATGTCTTTGAGGCAGCCTCATTAAATCTTTTAGAACGTTAAGTGTTCCACCTTTTATTTTCCTTTTAATAATATGATAAATCTGTGGGGTTTTGCCTGAGCTAGACAATGTCGCATTTATTTATTTATTCAGAAGAATTTTCAGGGACTACCTGAAAAAGTTTGTTTCTAAAATCCTTAATAATACTATCCTAATCCATCATGTTACTTGCTATTTGCATAGTCATTTCATTGGATAGTTTTTTGATAAATGGAAGGGAAAGTATTTTCTTACAGTGCCATTTTTCACAAGACTCACTTTCTTATGAGAACATGAGAAGCAGTTTCTTCCTGAGACCGACTTTAGTTTGTCCCAACGTTCTGAAGAGACATGGGGCTGTCCTGGCAGTCTGCTGATTTTGTGCAGTGACCGCTGTCCCTGTCTGCTCTACTCTTTTTTCACTTTGACTCTGTGAAGACAGTCTTCTGGAAAAAATTGACATTTCAGTTTAGTCAGCCAAGAAAACAAGCTACTTAAGTTTCTGTCACACCCAAAGCTTCTGTGAGTCAGTGAATTTGCACTTCTTTTGTCACCTCTACTCAAGTCCCTTATGATCTTAACAGGTCATCTCCAAACTTGTCAGAGCATATTCGTCAATTGTCTAAAGAATTCCATTGTTATGGCCTGAATAGTGTTCCCCAAAATTCATATGTCAAAGTCCTGATCCCCAGTACCTCAGAATGTGACTATATTTGGAGATTAGACCTTTAAAGGGATAATTAAGGTGAAATGGGGTCATATGTGTACACCCTAACTCAATATGACTGATGTCTTTATAAGAAGAGAAGATTAGGACAAAGATATGCACAGAGGGAAGACCATGTGAAGACACTGGGATTAGATGGTGTATTAGTCCATTTCCCATTGCTATGACAGAATACCATGGACTGGGAAATTTCTTTTAAAAAAAGAGAGAGATTTATTTTGCTAACAGTTCTAGGGACTGTGAAGTCCAATAGCATGATGACAATATCTGTTTGGCATCTGGTGAAGGCCTTCTTACTGTGTTATCACATACTGGAAAGGCAGAAGGGAAAAGGCCTGATGGGAGAGGGTAAGAGAGAGAGACAGAGAGAAAGAGAATCACATTCCCACAATAATGGCATTGACCTAATCACCTCTTAAAGGACCCACCTCCCAACACTGTTACAATAGCAACTAAATTTTAACACGAGTTTTGAAAGGAACATTTAAACCACAGCAGTCAGCCATCTATAAGCCAAAAATAGAGACCTCAGAAAGAATCAACCCTGCCAACACCTTTATCTTGGACTTCTAGTCTCCAAAGCTGTGAGAAAATTAATTTCTGTTGTTTAACAAAAATTCTGTTGTTTAAACCACTTGGTCTGTGGTAATTGCCTACGGCAGCTCTTGAAAATTAATACAGTTATTTTTATCTAGCTCAGCTTTGAACACCTATGAGAGTCTGAGGGAAACTGGCAAAAGGTAAGACTGGTGAGGAAGTCTTGCGTAAGATTAGGTATGGTCTTCAAGGTATTGGAAAGAATTAGAATTTTATTCTAAATGAGATGAAAGAAGGCTATGGAATTCAATAGCAAGGACAAAACCCTTTGAGAAGGTAAGAGTTGAGCAGTTTAAATAGAGAAGTAATGATGTAAGTCATACAGTGGATTAAAAACTGGGTAAGTTTTAGTAAGAACACAGATTCAGGGAGTAGAGGTGATCAAAGTACCTATGCCTTCTTTCTGACAATAACCCATGTAACTCTGGCTTGTATTTAATATGAAGTATTAAATACAAGTTTAGTGCCTTGATCTAATATTTTTTTCATCTTCAGTGGAAAAAGAACCAGCAGGTTCCTAACGAATTACTTAGACCTATTACCAACTACTCAAAGAAAAAAAAAATGTAATTTCTCTGTATCTTATATTTAGGATAATCTAAAAATATGTTTTCCCCTGCAGACTGATATTTATGGACTTGCATCATTATACTATATGGAGATAGAAAGTTAGGAAATAAATAGCAAGTCAGAAGATTTTTTTTATTTTGCCATAATGCGTTAGCTATCATTAGCCTTATACCCCTAATCATTGATATTTCACAAGTGAACATTAAAAAATCCTCTTTGTGCTGCCCTGTGAATTTTCTTTCTCACATAAAAATTCTGCAGTGATTATATAAAACCTTAAGTAGGTCATAATCATGTTCAGAGATTATCATTTGCTTGCCAGTGCAATCTTGGAAGATAACACTACATTTCTCAAATAGGAACTTTTGTTTCAGCTCACCTAGCTAAGAGTAGTCATAGTACAATTGGGACTTCACTTGAAAATGTAGAGTAATAGCCAGAATCGAGTGCCAAGTTTTCTTGGGATGTTGTCAGAAATATTAAATGTTTACCATTGTTTTGCTATTTGCTCAGTTGTGATTTAGACTTCTAATTAAAATTTAGTGAGAGAAGGTATGAAAAATAGCACAATTCCTGGTATTTGGTGGACATTCAAAAAATGTATACTGAATGAGTTATTAAATGAGTTAATGAACGTATCCTAGTTAGAGCAGAAATGTAGCTTGTTATCAAAAGGAGACTGAAACCAAGGGACTCAAGCCATACCTTTGCTTTACCTTCATTTTTCTCCCTCTCTACTAACTGGCTTTCTTTGCTACTTTGTTCCCATGGTTGTCCCATTTCTTCTGAGTTTAAATGTGTAATATGCTAATGTGTTATTACTCACCCACCCCTCAGAGACTGCCTTTTGTTCTCAGTTTCAAACCCCCGGGATCATCTGATTGGTTTACTTAAAGTAAGGGTCCACCCTGGTCCACTTGGTTTTCACAAAGAGGACAGATTTGCACATGACAAGCGTGGCTCGTGAACAAATTCTTTATGTGTCTCCATGAATGAAAAGCCAGTTGCTAGAGAAAGAATATAGTATATTGGGCAGATACCTAAAAGGTGTCATCTGATGACTGTGAGAGAGAGGAGAAGCAGTAAAATTTTACTGGAAAATGAATAAATAAAAGGACATCAGGACAAGATGCAAAGGAAAGATGAGAAGGTGATGACTTTGAATCAGAATGGAAGAGATTTGAAGTCAACAATCACAGAAGAATCATCCATAATTTAGTGGGTAATGTCTCTACTCTTGGTCCCAAGTAAACACTAAGTATTGCCAGATATATGTGTTTCAGATATGTGGATTTATAGCATACACTTGCATCAGGATTAGGCAGTATGAGACTCAACCTACGAATATTTTCCCACTTCTGTTACTTCTTCTACATTTATAAATCAAGAGTAGCACAAAAATTCATTTCAGAGTACATTATTTTGATATTCTTTCATTATTTGAATGAAAAGTAGCTTATATTTAAAAGGGAGAGAACAAAAACACCAACTAACCCTGAGTTTCTGCTGAAGTAGCTGAGGATCCAAGATGCTGTAGGCTGCAAGCTGAAGTTTGGAAAAAATTCAACCTGCTGACTTTTATCCTCTCTTTTGGACAAGATGACTGTGGGCAATTGGGGCCTCTGGCTATGAAACATGAACCTGTCTATCCACATTATTAATGGATACTTGATGGGATGAGCTAACAATGACTTTGGTTTCTTTGAAAAAAGGAAATTTCTTAAGATGGGAAAAGCCAAATAAACATCAATACGGTAACAACAACTAACATTTATAGACTGCTTATGACATGCTAAGCATTGTATTAAGTACTTTAAATGATTTATTTAATTTAATACTTACAATCAATCTATGGCATGGATACCATCATTACCCCTATTTTCTAGATGAGAAAATCAAAGCTTCAAAAATCTAAGTAACTACTCAAGCTCACATTAGCTAGAAATAGAGTGGAACTGAAATTTTACTCCATATACTTTAGAACCATCATTTTCCTATAGACCTTAACATATTATATTTTGCTGCATTCTTCACGTTGAGAATGAAATTCCAGGCCAACCAACAAGTCATGAAAATAAGTCCTCCTTTCTCTGGGTTAAAATATAATTGGATTTGTTTACAGCCATATCAACCTGAAAGCACCCAATCTCGCCTGAAATATAACTGAATTCATTAAAGATGAGACGAAAATATCTGGGCAGTCAAGACAGGTGAAAAGATTTTATATGTATTTATACCCTAGTTAATTTAATACACAAACTTCTAATATTACTTGCATGTCAGTTTTTCAAATTATTCTGAGCCCAAAAGTTGGAATTTCTTATTCATAGATAGGAAAAGAAGGAATGAGGATAAGTGGATAGAACGGTTATACCAAGGCTGTAATTAAGTTTTTGCAGGAAACACCAAGGAGCTACTCCATAAGAGGGAAAGAGTGTTCTACCTTTCAAATTACTGTCTTTCGAAGTACAGTGTAAGCCCAGATGGAAGTTTAGTTATAACCCCATGATATGGTTTGGCTGTCTCCCCACCCAGATCTCATCTTGAATTGTAGCACCCATAATTCCCACATGTCATGAGAGGGACTAGTTGAAAGGTTGTTGAATTATGGGGCTGGTTACCACGTAATTCTCATTATAGCGAGTGAATTCTCATTATAATGAGTGAGTTCTCACAAGATCTGATGGTTTTACAAGGAGCTTCCCCCTTTGCTTGGCACTTCTCCTTCCTGCCACCACGTGAACAAGGACACATTTGCTTCTACTTTCAACATGATTGTAAGTTTCTTGAGGCCTCCACAGCCTTGTGGAACTGTGAGTCAATTAAACCTCTTTTTTTACTCACCCAGTCTCAGGTATGTCTTTATTAGCAGTGTGAGATCAAACCAATACATCCCCAAATATTTGTAGCAAAATCCAACTCCAGGCGTGACCCCCACCCATGGTGAAATCATATTACCACTTTTCTTTTGTTTAATTTTGGATAGAAATGGGCACATTTGTCCTTAGTATATTATATAAAAGTGGATATGGATACATAAAAATATGGATATATTGAAAAGATTCTAAACAAGAAAGAAATTTGCCCATATTGTTTTTTCCTAAGTGAGATAGGCAGATATCCTAGGGTGAGATCTCGGTGACCTTAATTGTCATAGCTTGCTTAAAACAACAGTTATAATTTATTATTTTCATCTATTATTATGAGAAGAAAACATTAACACATTGGTGTTTCAGGAATTTCAGGCTTATTTGTTTATTTTCCCAGTGATATTCATACCACTTTCCCACTGAAAACTTCTAGATTTGCTCCTAGAATGTGTATGGAAATAAAGGGAAGTCAGAAACCTCTCAGGAACCCACTAAATATAGCACAAGAAAAACATGGTCAAAGAGTCTGTCATGAGAAAGAGAAAATGATTTTCTTACTTCATACAACATTAGCAGTTATATCTAAAATCCTAAACTCCAAATTATTTCAACTTTACCACAGAAGTCTTCATCAAGAACACTCTATTTTAAATTTACAAGAAAAAATAACAACAACAAAAATTAACAAGTAGACAAAGGGCATGAACAGACACTTTTCAAAAGGAAACATTTATGCTGCCCACAAACATATGAAAAAAAGCTCAACATCATGGATCATTAGAGAAATACAAATCAAAACCACAATGAGATACCATTTCACATCAGTCAAAATGGCAATTATTAAAATGTCCAGAAATGACAGATGCTGGCAAGGTTGCAGAGAAAAAGAAACACTTTTACACTGTTGGTGGGAGTGTAAATTAGTTCAACCATTGTGAAAGACAGTGTGGGGATTGCAATACCATTTGACCCAGCAATCCCATTACTTGGTATATACCCAAAGAAATGTAAACCATTCTATTATAAAGATACATGCATGCATATGTTTATTGCAACTCTTCACAATAGGAAAGACATGGAATCAACCCAAATGTCCATTAATGATAGACTAGATAAAGAAAATGTGATACATATACACTATGGAATACTATGCAGCCATAGAAAGGATTGAGATTATGTCCCTTCTAGGGACATGGCTAGAGCTGGAAGCTGTTACCCTCAGCAAACTAACACAAGAACAGAAAACCAAACACTGCATGTTTTTATGTATAAGTGGAGTTGAACTATGAGACATGGACACATGGTGAGAAACAATACACACTGGGGCCTGTCCAAGGAAAGGGGTGGGAGAAGGGAGAGCATCAGGAAGAATAGCGAACGGATGTTGGGCTTGATACCAAGATGATGGGTTGATCTGTGCAGCAAACCACCATGGCACACATTACCTATGTAACAAACCTGCACATCCTGCACATGTACCCCTGAACTTTAAAATAAAAGTTGAAGGATAAAAAGACCATAAACCAGTCCTTGGAGCATAAAGAAGAAAAAAAAAGAATATTCTGTTATATCTTAAAATTCAATAAACAGTACACATCATAACCTTGTTCAAATGCGTATTTTTTTCTTGGTTAATGTATAGGTTCAGAATTGGAAAACATAATTAAGTGGTATCATATCAAGTATTTTCAAGTATTTTGAAATCCAAATTTGAAGAGAATTTGAATGAATCTATTAGCTTTTTAGCCCTGATTCTTTGCATTATTTTTAGTGATTGCTTTTGAATGACAACATACATCTTTACCTTCCCACAGTCTTCTTAGAATTAATATTGAGCCACTTCATATAAAATAAATTTTTCATTATATAAGTCCCCTCACCTTTATCTTCTGTCCTTTATGCTGTAATTGTCATATGCATTCATTACATTTTCATACAGCAAAAATCTTATATA
Organism: Chlorocebus sabaeus; assembly: GCF_047675955.1. Classification (NCBI taxonomy): domain Eukaryota; kingdom Metazoa; phylum Chordata; class Mammalia; order Primates; family Cercopithecidae; genus Chlorocebus; species Chlorocebus sabaeus. Next base: position 89,250,852 of record NC_132914.1, read on the forward strand.
TATTATAACTTTTCCTTTAAGCAGTCATATATATATATAAAATATATATCTTGAAGAAATTAAGAATAAAAATTAATTTTGTGTTTATCCAATTTTCTGTAAATTTTGTGTTCTTTATTCCTTCCTCAGGATCAGTTTCCATCACTATCATTTTGCCTAATACTGAATGATTTCTTGTAGCATTTTTTGTAGCACAGGTCTGCTGGTAATTCATTCTTCTTTTTTTTAAATCAGAAAATGTTGTTATTTTGCTCTGTTTCTTGAAGGATATTTAGATTTTATTCTGGGTCTAGAACTCTGGGTTGAAGTTTTGTTCTTTCAGCACGTTCTTACACTGTCTTCCGGCCTTCGGTGTTTTTACAAATAGGAATTTGATTGCCGTTTAACTGTATGTGTCATTTTTCCTTAGCTGCTTTTAAGATTTTCTTTTCAACTTTGATTTCTAGCAGATTGACTATGATGAGCATAGGTGTGGTTTTCTTTCCATATGTCCTTTTTGAATGCACTAAACTTGTTACTTTAGTGTATTTATTTCATATAAAATGGGTAGCTTCTCTCCTCAAACATGAGGCAAATTCACTAAGAAAATTGAGGTGTCTGGAGATATTTTAATCAAAGAAAAGGCAACTTTATGACAGAATAGAATAAAAGATAATTCCGAAAACACCGATGACACATCAGATGATAGAAGTGATGTATTTGGGGAAAGGAAATCAAGAAAAATATTTTACCGGAACTCAAACCAGGTTTGAATTACTCCATTTTTCTATGATGTTGATCACCCATGCTATATTGTGGAAGAATATTAAAACTAAAGATACAAAACAGCACTGAACATGGAAGAGAGAGGGGGAAGCTAGTGCAGAATTTTTGCAAGAAATAAGAAAAAAAATAGCAAAAAGGGTTATTTTAGAAAATGATACTGTTTGTGTTGCCTAATAACAAAAGCTAATTTTAGAAAGGGTTCTGACATCTAAAATTAAAATGGCAGGCCCTTTATACAGAATTGGGCAAGTATCTTGAATATTATCAAACATATTTAAAGAAGCATTCTTTCTTTGGGATGTCATCTTTATTGGCCCCCACATAACTAGCTATGGTGGAAAATAAGGTAAAATATTTTAACAATCTACAGGAGTTTCATGAATGCAACTTCTTTAGTAAAACCTATTAGTTTATCAATAGAAAAGCACTTTCTGATCACCTGTTTATACACAATTCCTGCTGCTGAGTCATTTACACATTAAAGAGTACATTGATGTAGGTTGACAGAAACAACCACCTGATCAACCTGAACAAGTGTTTGCATTCAATAATAATTTATATTATGCATAAGCAAAGGTAGGTGCACTCACGATGGGGTGGCAGATAGACAGACTAGCAATTTCTTGTTGAGATAGAAAGACTTGACAAGGAAGAGCTCATTAGGGTCTCTGGAGAGTGGCTGACGACTGAGGAGCTGTCGGCTCTGTCAAAAGACCTTTGAAAACAGTTCTTGTTTTTGAATCAGTATTTTCTGAATCACCGCCAGGATGCCAGAATCACATTGTTTGCCTCCTTGCCTAGTTCCTCACCCTTCAATGCTGTTAGAATTTGCCCAAAGCCTCAGCTGCCTTCAAAACTTTTTTTGCTTTAGTGTGCATGCTCACAAACAAACTGGAATCTATTTTCTCAGAAATCCCTTTATTTTTCCTTGCTTCTATTTCAGCTCATTACTGTCAGACTTTGCTTTGACATATGCAGCTACTGAGAATATGTGATTGTGTGTGTAAGACACACACACACAATATGACACTGTATGGTCAATAACAGACAATCTAGATTCCTACTCAGATCTGACCCCCAAGCCTTTGTTTCATCTTAACCAACATGCTAGCCTGCCACCCCTGAAACCAGCTTCTCTATCCTTAGTTGATGTTTGCAGGCTCTTTGGAAATTACAAGATGTATGGAACCTTAACTCCCAAGGCTCATAGTAGTTCAATAATGCCTCTTGGTAACTCAATCACTGCTGCATTAATTCCTTTAATGGAATCACAAAACCTCTGGTGTGTATGGTTACCTTGGTTTGCTTCATGATCTGACTGCTTCAGAAGTGTGATTGTAGTTGGGTCACTGATCAACCTAAAACAGGTATTATCATCATCTCCCTTTTATAGTGAGGAAATTGAGACTTACTGGAGTTGTGCATAGTCAAGATCAAACTCAAGGTCTGTTTGTCAACAAAACTCCTTGAGAATGGGAAACTTACCTTTGTATTATCTAGAGTTCTAGTCACACCCAACACATTTTTTCACTTGAATTGCCCTAAATAACTCCTTTCAGTATAACATCTTTCCTATGCCAGCTCTCTCACACTGAGCAGGACCTTCTAGCATGCTCCAACGTTCTGATCTCAACATGATCTCAAAATCCCCTTTATTTTCTTCTGCAACAAGTCATAATCCCTAAAAGAATAAAGCAGCATATTATAAGGCTTTGAATTTTTTTTTTTTTTAATAGAATAACCACTTTCCCAGGGATGTAGGTAGGACTAAGAGCATCATGCTAGAAAGAGAAGACTCAAGTGCCCAGGAATTAGCAACAACTGGGAATCTATAATAGCCTGCTGGACCTAGAGAGGCAAGAAAGAAGGATGGTATTAATGGAGCCATTAATGGAGAGCTGGAGCCTTGGAAGCAGGGTCATCCAACAGGAGCAGTGGTTGAAGGAAAATGGAGTCACTCTCAAGGGTGGTGAAGCAGGAAGAGAAGAGAGGGAATAAATAATCTCTCTCTTCCCATTCTTCAGTCAAATGCTGGGCCTTCCAGTAGCTGAATCCAACTAGGAGCTCAAGTACAAGGGAACTAGGGTGATTTAGGGCACAAAGCAAGACAGAAAGCAAGACAGAAAGAAAATGTATCTAGAGGGAAAAACAGAGAGCCACCATCTACCTCCCATCAATTCAACTCCTTAATATATATCAAAGAGAAATGAGTGTGTATAACTACCAAACCATACGCACAAGAATGTTAATAAGAGTTTGATTTAAGTAGTCTGAAAGTGGAAATAACCCACATGTACCTCAACAGTAGAATGAATACATTGTGGTATATTCATAGAATAGAAAATCACAGAGCAATGAAAAAGAATAAATCACTCATCAGTGCAACAAGATGAATGAATCTCACTGATATTATATGAAGTTTAAAAAACACAAGACTACTACTGAATGATTGCATTTATAAAAAGTTCTAAAACAGGTAAAAACCAACTTGTGGTGATAGAGGTCAGAATAGTGTTTACCTCTTGGTGTATGTGGGAAGGGAGATAGAGTTGTGTATTGACTGGGAAGGGGTAGGAAAAAGCCTGTGGGTGGTGGTCACTTGGGTTTAGGACATGTAAAAATTCATTGAGCTGAACAGTTAACACAGGTTTACTTCATGCAAGTTGTATCTCAATCCTAGCAACAATAACAAAGATCCATTGCTGTTATTCTTACCCTGTTCATGCAAGTTGTATCTCAATTCTAGCAACAATAACAACTACCATTACTGTTATTCTTACCCTGCATGGAGCAAAGTCATCCAGAATCGGGTTGTCTGCTGGGTGGTAACAGCTAGTAATAAACTTAATCAAAATAAACTCTTTGGGTTTGTAAACTGTATATTTCTCATTGATGACAAAAATGAACAGGTGAGTAAGATGCAAATGACGAAGGCAAAAATAATTTCATCTTCAGAAAACAATTGAGCAATGAATTCAAAGCAGCCCTTTTGGAAACACAAGAAGACTGTAGGTAGCATTAATATTTTGGGGAAGGCAGGCCTTTGAGGCCCTCAAGATCATGCCATGCTGGCTGGTGCCTGTGTAAGTCTGGTTCACAGCACTGTCCTAAAATGTTGCTATGTCACACGCGGTTAAAGTCTTCGAGAACTATGACAGATAATCCATTTTTATGAAAAGCGGCCAGAAATATTGCGTGACTGATTTTCAAACATAACTTATTTTTTCTTGGTAAATTAAGTAGAACATAGAATCGAGTGAAATTACACAAACCCACCTGGCTTGCTGTTTTCTCATTTACTACTAGGTTGGTTTTCAATGCACTAGTTTTTAATATTTCTAAATAGGAGCTCAAATTACATGGCATTTTAATATCCTGACCCACAGACAAGAATTTAACAGATCTTTTTGCTATGCCGCTATCTCAATGGTCCTGATCCTACGGAGAAAAAGCCGTACCCTGGGAATAAATTGTTCCCCATAAAAGTGGAATTAATGTTTCTAAGCACCATGGCTCCATTGCATAAATTGTTTCTCCATGGTATTCTACTGGGCTGCCAAAGACCAGCGTATAGAATTGAAACACAAGAGAAAGGACGACTGGATTTCAGGATAACTGGATCTGGAATGAAGATCCAGGACAACTAGATTCAGAAGCAAAAATTCCAAAGATGATCTCAAGACCAAAAGGGGATTTAGGGCTACTATTTTTTGTGGAATGTGCATACTTCATGTCTCCAGGGCCACAATAGCTTATAGATTCACCATATACGGTACTTCTCTGGTATTTCCACCATATATGAAAACTCCAGCCCAAATTTCTGTCAAATTCATGTGGGAGTCCCCAGAAGTCATCTCGCATGTATTCTGTGAACAAACCAGCAAGGTTACGGTATGTTGTTCGCCACTTTCCTCCTTTCCCACCCAGCCCAAGCTGGGCATGTCTCTTGTTAGGCCGGCATTGCTCTCCAGAGCTCTACATCTGTGCCAAAGCCCCGTCTTCAGCCAGTGCCTGTGCTGTCACCAAATATTGTTGCTGATGCCTTAGTGCTGTCTCAACGTCAGAGCGATTTCGGTGAAACTGCTGTTAGTTTAGGGTTTTTTAGCTTCTCATAAAATATATGATACATTAAAAGGAGTAATAATACCTGTAATAAGTAAAATAAACAACTTGTACCTACCATTCAGCTTAGGAAGTAAACCATCACTTTTTAGACTCCTCTACATCCCTAAATTCCTTCCTCTGTTCCCAGTGTTTATAACTAAACCTCATCTAGGACATACTATTTGAGGTTTTGTTGATTTTCAAAATTAAGCAAGACCTTTATATTTTTTTTCCAAAAGAAGGTCAGCTGGGGCAAAACTGGAGAGTTCAGACTGGAGCAACAGGAAAGTGGGTGGGGCAGCTTTTCCAGAGCATGGATCCCAATAGCGCCACTACAATTCCCAATAGTACTGGAATACTGGGCCTAGGGCCAGCACATAGGCAGAGAAGCCAAGTCTGGTATTCTGATGCTGAGCCTAAAACCTTAAAGCAGGCATAAATTCTCCTAAATCAGTGGTATCTCCTGGCTACTTATAAAAGCAGAGGCAGAAACAGAAGTAAACCATCTCTGGAGAAAAGATATTTTAATTTAGGTACATGGAGATCATATGTATTAAAATCAGGCAGTAAATTCAGACTCAAAGAACAGCAAATATAGTTAAAGAATACACAAGCAACCATGGGTGAACATAAACAAAAATGATAAATAATAGCTAGAGATAGTGCACCCTTGGAGGACTGTGGATACTGAAATTATTAGGCACAGAATATAAAATAGGTATGTATGAGATGTTTGAAGAAATTAAGGACATAAAAAACAAAGTAATCAAGCAACAAAGATTTTCAATTTTCTGAAAGAGCCTAAACCCAGAGTTTTTAATCCTTTTTTTGAATGGGAGTTTTTTAACTACTTGTTTAATTACATTAATCCTTTAGAACACTCAATTTGTATATATTTATAGAATTAGACATACATAGAAATAGAAATATATAGAAATATATATATTAAAATACATCATATAAATATATAGAGCTATAGATCATATATTGAATATGTATTTATACTTTTATAAATATATAGAAATAGAATGTTCTAAAGGATTAACTAAATAATCCCTAAGATTACAGCTATAATAATTGTATTGCTCTCCAATATGCCTGTTTTATCTGTTTCCAAATGTGTTAACAAAAAGTTGTTCACATTTTCGTTAAATTTATCCTTGCAGCATTTTTAGTTACCATTTTTTCAGTCATAACATTGTGGCTTTTTTCTTCCTTTTTTTTACTCAAACTTGTAAGAATTTTGTTTTGTTTTCCCAATGAATCAAAACTTTGTTTTGTTGGTCCTCTCTATCAAATGTTTATGTCTTGTTTTATTTCTGCCCTTCCCTTTGTTTTTTCCATCCTATGCTTGCTTTTGGCTATTCTGTTGCTATTTTCCAAACTGTGCAATGAATGATGCACCCGGTATTAGGAGTTCCAAATCTACTTTCCTAGCCTCTATTTTGTGATGATGGTTCTAAAGACAACATGTCTCCTTTGTCAGAAGGCTTACTATTAATTTCCATCAATAGGAAGAACTGGGGAAGACTAAATGGCAGGAGAAGGGGAGAGGGAACTTGTTCATTTCTGCTTGTTTATTTTTTCCCATCAGATCACCCCACTTTGGCCTTTTACCCTGGCAGCAGCTGTTAATTACAGCTTTCAGATCATTGGGCCATTCCCACTAACAGATTCATTGTGCCCCTTCACGAGCACCAGCTGCAGAGCCCACTTGTTACGTGTCTGCATCTCAACAACACAGGACCTCTTCCCAACTTCTGAGGTACCAGCACTAGCTGGGTAGTATCCTCACTTCAGAGGTTAGGCCCCCCTCGTGTGAGTCCCTCTCTCCAAGCTCCTGAGATTTCAGTAGCAGCCAGGTAGGTAACACCCTCCTTGGAATCTGAGTCCTAAATCTTTGGGCCCTTGTATGAACCTTGTAAGTTTTGATCAGCTTCCCGATGAGCTTCCTGATCTCAGCTTCCTTTTATTCCTCCAGCCCGAGGGGAGGTAGCAGCTTTTTGTAATGATCTCTTCTAATGTTCTCATTTTCATTTTCAGCTCCCCATGATCTGATTAACAAATTCCCTATACTAAATTATCTCTGTTGAAATACCTAGTGGAGTTTGTTTCCCTGAATGGACCCCAAGTGATACAGGTCGAACATCTGTAATCCAAAATGCTTGGGATACTCAACCTGTTTTAGTGTTAGATTTTGGAAGTGCTTAGGATTTTGGATTTTTTGGGGGGTAGGGGGGTTGGAATATTTGCATACAAATAATGAGATAATATGGGGATAGGATCCAAGACTAAACACAAAATTCATGTTTTATATATACCTTACATATTAATGTATAGCCAAAGGTAGTTTTATAAAATATTTTAAATAATGTTGTGCATGAAACAAAGTTTTGACTGCATTTTGACTGTCACCTATCACATGAGGTCAGATGTGGAGTTTTCTACTTGTGGAGCCATTCTGGCACTCAAAGCTTCAGAGTTCAATTGGTTTTTCAGCAGTTTGGATTTGGGATTTTCAGATTAGGTCTGCTCAGCCTGTGTAAATGCTAAAGTTTATTTCTTTCCATTCTTTTTTCTATTGTAAACTAAGGATTATGTGAGAGTCTTTGTTCTTTCTCCTTTTGTGTCACACCTGTATAGCAGAGGAGAATCTGGGACTGTGTATCTCAGAATAATCTTCGCCATGTGTCCTGTGTTTGGATTTGTATTAGAGCTTCTCTCTTTCTTTAAGAAGTGAGGCTATGACTAGAAGAGTGGACACAGGCCTGATAGAGAATTCACAGCTTCTTTTGGGAGAGCTCGTTTTATTCAGTGCTTCAGGTAGCCAGATTATTCAATGGGAGTTTCCTGGATGTTTTTGAGATTTTTTCAGACTTTTGTGAAAGCCCCTGAGAATAAACTAAAATTTCTTTTCATTTGGATTTTAAAATTGTCTTTTGGTACATTTACTTAACTAACTCTTAAGTCATACTTAACCACTTCTTTGGGGTCATCTTATGTTTCCCACTAAAGTTTAATTACATTAAGATAAACTGATTGATGTCTGTTTTGCTTTTTCTTTGTTAGATGACTCACAACTGAGGCTAATTATCGGAATAACCACAGGAGATTTTAATTACACAGATGTCTGAGGCTCATTCCCGAAGCTGGGTTCAGGTAAGTACATATATTTAAAGTTCTTCAGATGAATTTGAACGATCAACCTTGTTTTGGAACCTCTGCTCTGGTTTCAACCCTTTAATCCATCTGTTATCTTGTGATCTTAAGATCCATCCTATGTTTTTCTCCCTTTCTTGTTTTTTTTTTCCTACTTGGGCCACGGTATCAAAATACACTTCACAAAGTCATTTGTAAGCTAGTGCTTCAGAAAGCAGGATTTAAAAACTCCTCCTGCCAGACATCATTCCTGAAAACAAGGATCACTTATTTTGTACATGATGTCCCTAACCACGTTTATTTCAGAATGACTGATAATGGTAGGCTCTGTGAGAACATGATGGACTATATATTTCCATTTTATAAATGCAGAGTAAGTCAAGAATGCCAAATGGCAATGTCATAATCCTTCTGTTCTCTGCCAACCTATTACCTTATGGACTCAAATATGTCGCTCTCGAAGCAGATGGCTCTCACCGCTCTCCAGATTATTACATAAGGAGATGAGGTGCAGTGGATTGAGTTTGCCTGATTTACAGGAAGACTAGCACAATGCATTTAATAAGCTCCTGGGTGTAGGGAGACAATTGAATTCAGAACCAGGCATGTCTGGATTTAAATCTTAGCTCTGCTTCTTTCTGATGATGAGAACTTCAGCAGTATGTGAAGTTCACTTCATACACGTGGAACAGTGAAATATGTGTCTTTGGTATCTGGCTTCTTTCACTTAGCATAATGTCTTAAAGGTTTACTTATATTAACAAGTGTTAGCATTTCCTTTTTAATTGAATAATATTCCACTGTATGTATAAACCACATTCATTCTTCACAATCATCTGGCAATGGACTTCTAGGTATTCATCACAACTTCTAACTTTATTTTACCATATTTTTTTTAGGTTATCTGTCTGTCAATTTACTCTTGTATTGGCATATCAACATCACCTTCTTTAATCTTAAATACACATGAATATCTAACAACAGAAGCAATCATTTTTGGCTAACCATAGGGCCATACATTGAAAAACAGAGAGAAAAACAGATAGAAAAACAGATACTTGCTTCCTTTCCTTTTTTAAAATTTTGGAGACTCAAATTCAGGAATTTCTTGCATCCTGAAAGCTTTGACACTGAGTGTAATATTCTTTTTGTTGTTGTCGTAATTAGAAAAGAAGCATATTTAAATCCTGAAAAAAAATTTTCGCTACTTCAGCACACAGTATTCCAAGGGCATGTGTGAGCAGCTTTTTTTTTTTAATTGTACTTTAAGTTCTAGGTTACATGTGTACAACGTGCAGGTTTGTTACATATGTATACATGTGCCATATTGGTGTGCTGCACCCATTAACTCGTCATTTACATTAGGTATATCTCCTAATGCTATCCCTCCCCCTCCCGCCACCCCAAGACAGGCCCTGGTGTGTGATGTTCCCTTTCCTGTGTCCAAGTGTTCTCATTGTTCAGTTTCCACCTATGAGTGAGAACATGCAGTGTTTGGTTTGTTGTCCTTGAGATAGTTTGCTCAGAATGATGGTTTCCAACTGCATCCATGTCCATACAAAGGACATGAACTCATCCTTTTTTATGGCTGAATAGTATTCCATGGTGTATATGTGCCACATTTTCTTAATGCAATCTATCACTGATGGACATTTGGGTTGGTTCCAAGTCTTTGCTATTGCAAATAGTGCCACAATAAACATACATGTGCATGTGTCTTTATAGCAGCATAGTTTATAATCCTTTGGATATATACCCAGTAGTGGGATGGCTGGTCAAATGGTATTTCCAGTTCTAGATCCTTGAGGAATCGCCACACTGTCTTCCACAATGGTTGAACTAGTTTACAGTCCCACCAACAGTGTAAAAGTGTTCCTATTTCTCCACATCCTCTCCAGCACCTGTTGTTTCCTGACTTTTTAAAGATTGCCATTCTAACTGGTGTGAGATGGTATCTCATTGTGGTGTTGATTTGCATTTCTCTGATGGCCAGTGATGATGAGCATTTTTTCATGTGTCTGTTGGCTGCATAAATGTCTTCTTTTGAGAAGTATCTGTTCATATCCTTGGCCCACTTTTTGATGGGGTGGTTTGTTTTTTTCTTGTAAATTTGTTTGAGTTCTTTGTAGATTCTGGACATTAGCCAGAGGAGTAGATTGCAAAAATTTTCTCCCATTCTATAGGTTTCCTGTTCACTCTGATGGCAGTTTCTTTTGCTGTGCAGAAGCTCTTTAGTTTAATTAGATCCCATTTGTCAATTTTGGCTTTTGTTGCCATTGCTTTTGGTGTCTTAGACATGATGTCCTTGTCCATGCCTATGTCCTTAATGGTATTGCTTAGGTTTTATTCTAGGGTTTTTATGGTTTTAAGTCTAACGTTTAAGTCTTTAATCCATCTTGAATTAATTTTTGTATAAGGTGTAAGGAAGGGTTCCAGTTTCAGCTTTCTACATTTAGCTAGCCAGTTTTCCCAGCACCATTTATGAAATAGGGAATCCTTTCCCCATTGTTTGTTTTTGTCAGTTTTGTCAAAGATCAGAAGGTTGTAGATGTGTGATATTATTTCTGATGGCTCTGTTCTGTTCCATTGGTCTATATATCTGTTTTGGTACCAGTACCATGATGTTTTGGTTACTGTAGCCTTGTAGTGTAGTTTGAAGTCAGGTAGTGTGATGCCTCCAGCTTTGTTCTTTTGGCTTAGGATTGACTTGGCAATGTGGGCTCTTTTTTGGTTCCATATGAATTTTAAAGTAGTTTTTTCCAATTCTGTGAAGAAAGTCATTGGTAGCTTGATGGGGATGGCATTGAATCTATAAATTACCTTGTGCAGTATGGCCATTTTCATGATATTGATTCTTCCTATCCATGAGCATGAAATATTCTTCCATTTGTTTGTATCCTCTTTTATTTCATTGAGCAGTGGTTTGTAGTTCTCCTTGAAGAGGTCCTTTACATCCCTTTAAGTTGGATTCCTAGGTATTTTATTCTATTTGAAGCAATTATGAATGGGAATTCACTCATGATTTGGCTGTCTGTTCTTGGTATATAAGAATGCTTGTGATTTTTGCACATTGATTTTGTATCCTGAAACTTTGCTGAAGTTGCTTATCAGCTTAAGGAGGTTTTGGGCTGAGATCATGGGGTTTTCTAAATGTATAATCATGTCATCTGCAAACAGGGACAATTTGACTTCTTCTTTTCCTAATTGAATACCCTTTATTTCTTTCTCCTGCCTGATTGCCCTGGCCAGAACTTCCAACACTATGTTGAATAGGAGTGGTGAGAGAGGGCATCCCTATCTTGTGCCACTTTTCAAAGGGAAGGCTTCCAGTTTTTGCCCATTCGTATGATATTGGCTGTGGGTTTGTCATAAATAGCTCTTATTATTTTGAGATGCATCCCATCAATACCTAATTTATTGAGAGTTTTTAGCATGAAGGGCTGTTGAATTTTGTCAAAGACCTTTTCTGCATCTATTGAGATACTCATGTAGTTTTCGTCTTTGGTTCTGTTTATATGCTGGATTACGTTTATTGATTTGCATATGTTGAACCAGCCTTGCATCCCAGGGATGAAGCCCACTTGATCATGGTGGATTAGCTTTTTGATGTGTTGCTAGATTCAGTTTGCCAGTATTCTTTTTTTTTTTTTTTAATCACTTTCTTCTTTTTTTTTTAATTATACTTTAAGTTCTAGGGTACATATGCACAACATGCAGGTTTGTTACATATGTATACATGTGCCATGTTCTTGTGCTGCACCCGTTAACTCGTCATTTACATTCGGTGTATCTCCTAATGCTATCCCTCCTCCCTCCCCGCTCCCCACAACAGGCCCTGGTGTGTGATGTTCCTCTTCCTGTGTCCAAGTGATCTCATTGTTCAGTTCCCACCTATGAGTGAGAAAATACAGTGTTTGTTTTTCTGTTCTTGCGATAGTTTGCTGAGAATGATGGTTTCCGGCTGCATCCATGTCTATACAAAGGACATGAACTCATCCTTTTTTATGGCTGCATAGTATTCCATGGTGTATATGTGCCACATTTTCTTAATCCAGTCTGTCAATGATGGGCATTTGGGTTTATCCCAAGTCTTCGCTATTGCGAATAGTGCCGCAATAAACATACGTGTGCATGTGTCTTTATAGCAGCATGGTTTATAATCCTTTGGATATATACCCAGTAGTGGGATGACTGGATCAAATGGTATTTCCAGTTCTAGATCCTTGAGGAATCGCCACGCTGTCTTCCACAATGGTTGAACTAGTTTACAGTCCCACCAACAGTGTAAAAGTGTTCCTATTTCTCCACATCCTCTCCAGCACCTGTTGTTTCCTGACTTTTTAATGATTGCCATTCTAACTGGTGTGAGATGGTATCTCATTGTGGTGTTGATTTGCATTTCTCTGATGGCCAGTGATGATGAGCATTTTTTCATGTGTCTGTTGGGTTTGCCAGTATTTTACTGAAGATTTTTGCATCGATGTTCATCAGGGATATTGGTCTAAAATTCTCTTTTTTTGTTGTCTCTGCCAGGCTTTGGTATCAGGATAATGCTGGCCTCATAAAATGAGTTAGAGAGGATTCCCTCTTTTTCTGTTGATTAGAATAGTTTCAGAAGGAATGATACCAGCTCCTCCTTATACCTCTGGTAGAATTCAACTGTGAATTCGTCTGGTCCTGGACTTTTTTTGGTTGGTAGGCTATTAATTATTGCCTCAATTTCAGAGCCTGTTATTGGTCTATTCAGGGATTCGGCTTCTTCCTGGTTTAGTCTTGGGAGGGTGTAGGTGTCCAGGAATTTATCTGTTTCTTCTAGATTTTCTAGTTTATTTGCATAGAGGTGTTTATAGTATTCTCTGATGGTAGTTTGTATTTCTGCGGGATCGGTGGTGATATCCCCTTTATCATTTTTTATCACGTCTATTTGATTCCTCTTTCTTTTCTTCTTTATTAGTCTTGCTAGCAGTCTATCAATTTTGTTGATCATTTCAAAAACCCAGCTCCTGGATTCATTGATTTTTTGAAGGGTTTTTTGTGTCTCTATCTCCTTCAGTTCTGCTCTGATCTTAGTTATTTCTTTCCTTCTAGCTTTTGAATGTGTTTGCTCTTGCTTCTCTAGTTATTTTAATTGTGATGTTAGGGAGTCAATTTTAGATCTTTCCTGCTTTCTCTTGTGGGCATTTAGTGCTATAAATTTCCCTCTACACACTGCTTTAAATGTGTCCCAGAGATTCTCATATGTTGTGTCTTTCTTCTCATTGGTTTCAGAGTACATCTTTATTTCTGCCTTCATTTCATTATGTACCTAGTAGTCATTCAGGAGCAGGTTGTTCAGTTTCCATGTAGTTGAGCGATTTTGAGTGATTTTCTTAATCCTGAGTTCTAGTTTGATTGCGCTGTGGTCTAAGAGACAGTTTGTTATAATTTCTGTTATTTCACTTTTGCTGAGGAGTGCTTACTTCCAACTATGTGGTCAATTTTGTAATAAGTGCAATGTGGTGTTGAGAAGAATGTGTATTCTGTTGATTTGGGGTGGTGAGTTCTGTAGATGTCTACTAGGTCCGCTTGACATAGAGCTGAGTTCAATTCCTGGATATCCTTGTTAACTTTCTGTCTTGTTGATATGTCTAATGTTGACAGTCGGGTGTTAAAGTCTCCCATTATTATTGTGTGAGAGTCTAAGTCTCTGTGTAGGTCTCTAAGGACTTGCTTTATGAATCTGGGTGCTCCTGTATTGGGTGCATATATATATTTAAGATAGTTAGCTCTTCTTGTTGAATTGATCCGTTTACCATTATGTAATGGCCTTCTTTGTCTCTTGATCTTTGTTGGTTTAAAGTCTGCTTTATCAGAGACTAGGATTGCAACCTCTGCCTTTTTTTGCTTTCCATTTGCCTGGTAGATCTTCCTCCATCTCTTTATTTTGAGCCTATATGTGTCTCTGCACGTGAGATGGGTCTGCTGAATACAGCACACTGATGGGTCTTGACTCTTTATCCAATTTGCCAGTCTGTGTCTTTTAATTGGTGCATTCAGCCCATTTACATTTAAGGTAAATATTGTTATGTGTGAATTTGATCCTGTCATTATGATTTTAGCTGGTTATTTTGCTCATTAGTTGATGCAGTTTCTTCCTAGCATTGATGGTCTTTACAATTTGGCATGTTTTTGCAGTGGCTATTACCAGTTGTTCCTTTTCATGTTTAGTGCCTCCTTCAGGAGCTCTTGTAGGGCAGGCCTGGTGGTGACAAAATCTCTAAGAATTTGCTTGTCTGTAAAGGATTTTATTTCTCCTTAACTTATGAAGCTTAGTTTGGCTGGATGTGAAATTCTGGGTTGAAAATTCTTTTCTTTAAGAACGTTGAATATTGGCCCCCACTCTCTTCTGGCTTATAGAGTTTCTGCCAAGAGATCTACTGTTAGTCTGATGGGCTTCCTTTTGTGAGTAACCTGACCTTTCTCTCTGACTGCCCTTAACATTTTTTTCCTTCATTTCAACTTTGGTGTATCTGACAATTATGTGTCTTGGAGTTTTCTTTGTGAGGATTATCTTTGTGGCATTCTCTGTATTTCTGAATTTGAATGTTGTCCTGCCTTGCTAGGTTGGGAAAGTTCTCATGTATAATATCCTGCAGAGTGTTTTCCAACTTGGTTCCATTCTCCTTGTCACTTTCAGGTACACCAATCAGATGTAGATTTGGTCTTTTCACATAGTCCCATATTTCTTGGAGGCTTTGTTCATTTCTTTTTACTCTTTTTTTCTCTAAACTTCTCTTCTCACTTCATTTCATTCATTTGGTCTTCAATCACTGATACCCTTTCTTCCAGTTGATTGAATCAACTGCTGAAGCTTGTGTATTCGTCACATAGTTCTCATGCCATGGTTTTCAGCTCCATCAGGTCATTTAAGGACTTCTTTACACTGGTTATTCTAGTTAGCCATTCATCTAATCTTTTTTCAAGGTTTTTAGCTTCTTTGTGATGGGTACGAACTTCCTCCTTTAGCCCGGATAAGTTTGATCGTCTGAAGCCTTTTTCTCTCAACTTGTCAAAGTCATTCTCCATCCAGCTGTGTTCTGTTGCCAGTGAGGAGCTGCGTTCCTTTGGAGGGAGAGAAGCGCTCTGATTTTTTAGAATTTTTAGCTTTTCTGCTCTGTTTCTTCCCCATCTTTGTGGCTTTATCTACCTTTGGTCTTTGATGATGGTGACATGCAGATGAGATTTTGGTGTGGATGTCCTTTCTATTTGTTAATTTTCCTTCTAACAGTGAGGACCCTCAGCTGCAGGTCTGTTGGAGTTTGCTGGAGGTCCACTCCAAACCCTGTTTGCCTGGGTAACAGCAGTGAAGGGTGCAGAACAGCAAATATTGCTGAACAGCAAATGTTGCTGCTTGATCATTCCTCTGGAAGTTTCGTCTCAGAGGGGTACCATGTGAGGTGTCAATATGCCCCTACTGGGGGTGCCTCCCAGTTAGGCTACTCGGGGGTCAGGGACCCACTTGAGGAGGCAGTCTTTCTGTTCTCAGATCTCAAACTCTATGCTGGGAGAACCACTACTCTCTTCAAAGCTGTCAGAAGGGACATTTAAGTCTGCAGAGGTTTCTACTGCCTTTTGTTCGGCTATGCCCTGCCCCCAGAGGTGGAGTCTACAGAGGCAGGTAGGCCTCCTTGAGTTGCAGTGGGCTCCACCCAGTTCGAGCTTCCCTACAGCTTAGTTTACCTACTCAAGCCTCAGCAATGGCGGGTGCCCCTCCCCCAGCCTTGCTGCTGCCTTGCAGTTCAATCTCAGACTGCTGTACTAGCAATGAGGAGACTCCATGGGCAAGGGACCCTTTGAGCCAGATGTGGGATGTAATCTCCTGGTGTGCCGTTTGCTAAGGCCATTGGAAAAGCACAGTATTAGGGTGGGAGTGACCCGATTTTCCAGGTGCCGTCTGTCACAGCTTCCCTTGGCTAGGAAAGGGAATTCCCTTACCCCTTGTGCTTCCCGGGTGAGGCAATGCCTTGCCTTGCTTCGGCTCACGCTCGGTGGGCTGCACCCACTATCCTGCACCCACTGTCTGAGAAGCCCCAGTGAGATGAACCCAGTACCTCAGTTGGAAATACAGAAACCACCTGTCTTCTGCATCGTTCAGGCTGGCAGCTATAGACTGGAGCTGTTCCTATTCGGGCCGTCTTGGAACCACCACCTGGGTATAATATTCTTAAAGCCGATATTTCTCACAATGTCTATGTCAAAATTTCTTGGTCTCTCGGCATCCCATAGACAGGCATATGTAGACAAAGTCTGACTGTATGGACTGAGGGCTTTTTCTTCAAGAGAAGAGCCTGTTCCTTTCCATTCTCTTTTCTTTCACGCCTCTTATGAGAGGAGCCTTCCAAATGGGATAGAAAGAATGCCATCTGAACTTGGGCACCGGCTTGATTCTTAACTTTAAAGTAGTTGCTCAGAGAAACTCAATTTAGCCTTCATTCTCTTGTCTGTAAAAATAGAGATGATAATATCACATTTGTATGTTTATTGTAAATTTGAGTATTATGTACATAAAGCAACTGGCGAAGAGAAGGTACACAGTGACAGACTTCCTTTTTTGAAATTTTTATATTTAAAAAAATTCCTCCTAAGTTTATTTCTGAATGTCATTTTCTCTGAATTAAGGAGGCCACCTGATATGATTTAATGTAAGCGCAGGTTAGAAATCCTTTTTCGGGAACCCATAGAAGTGATTATTATAACACAAAGCATACACAGACTGAAATCCCAGTCTGTAAAGGGATAATGTTTATCTGATTTTGCTTTCTCAAGGCACTGGAAACTTGACTGGCAGCCCAGCCGAGTTCAACCAATTTACGTATATAAAAATGTAAATATGTAAATATATGCATGTTGTGGAGTTGGAGGGAGCCACAGGATTTTAAAAGAATGCAAAATAATTTGATAAAAATTACTGAACCCACTCACTGAAATGAGAGTTATATGAGAATATTTTAAACAACAATTTTAAATATACTTACATAAAACAAATGACAAATAATAATAGGGAATTCAGAGTCATTTCCATTTTCACTCCTGAACAGGAATTAGTAAAATGACAATAATAACCAAGGGAATAAATCAAGTACAATATACCATCTTTTACATCCTGCTAAGTATTTGGTGTGTCCTGCATCCCTGTCCCAGCCAGGCAGGTGGTGTTTTCTTGAATTAGAACCCTTACATTGTTTCAGTTTTTGAAATGTTCACGTTTGCCTAAGCAGTTTTCAGCAGATTATTGGTTATCAAACATTTCTTGAGTCATGCCTCAAGGCTTATACTCCATCAACGGTAGCCACAAATCAACTTCAGGCTGCTAAAGCTTGTCAGCACACTGCCCCCCCCCACACACCCAGTTCGCTTGCTTTCTGCATTCAGACTTCTCTGACATGGGATGCCTATAAAAACCTGATTGGTACCAATGCATGCATAAATCTGGAAGACTGCCATCCAATGGGGCAACCCTTGGTCAATGCAGAGCTGGAGACCATGGATAAATGCCTTCTCTTCTTCCTCTCATACTGATAATTCAGAGGCGCATCCTATACGGCTCTTCCGAGAGTCACAGTGGAACCAAACCCCAGTTGCCCACAGCTATGACTGGATAGATAATGCAATCTTATTTTAGCAGCCCCTCCTTCCTGATTTCACCCTCCCTAGTCTCCAACTTGTGGCCCTGAGATCACATCCCCAAGCAAACTACCTGAATAAAAGATATATTTCAGACTCTGCTGGCTGGCAGTAAGCCAGGCTAAGATAGTATCAGTAAGGCCAACCAATCAGCTAAGCAAAACTGCTAAGTGCCTGAGCTCACCTACAAGGGTGACATGACTTTGCAACAGCTGTATATTGTGTCTCTCTAAGTGTTCTGTGTTTCTGTTTCTCCGCAATGGCAGAGAAACTGATATATCACTTGATCTGGTGGGCCAGGACTGATGTTCCACTTCTACCGGGGTCAGATCCCAAAACAGATTCTCCTTGACTAAATCGGAGAAGTCATGACCCTTCCTGTGTAATACTATTAAACCCCCACCTCCACTCTAGAATAATTAGCTGTGGAGACTTTCTGTTTAACCACTTTACCCATTAAGTCATATTGCTTAAACAGGTTCCCCCAAAACTCAAATCTGTTTCCTATAATACTCTTTTTCACGACCCCCATAAAACAGAATACATCCTCCTTTAAATTTTACTTAGGGTGGCTTTTATTTTAGCTGAACAATGTCACCGAAGATGTAGAAATAGAAAATGATGGTATTACATGGCATATTCTTGGCAAAATTCTCCTTGACCTCCTTTCACTTTCCTACGAGAGGATTTTCCAAGACATACTCTCCCCGCCATCTGCTCGGAGCCAGGGAGTGTTGTCTTGGTGGTTTTCACATTTCCCTGTTACTATAGGTGCTGTGTTTTCCCCTTGTGTATCCATTTCGGGTGGGTGTGGAGCATCAATCTGCAAACGAGTAGAGCCATCCATATTCTGCATATTTCAATCTGGCCTTGAAGAGATGACTACAGATGGGGCTTCTTTCACTCTAACCTCTATTATCGCCCAAATGCCTTCTGTTCTCTGGTGAGGCCAGCTTTGCTTTCTCTTTTTAATCAGCCATGTGTTTTTGCTAGGTTTTGTTTTGTTTTCACCACAGGCAGTTTCCCCCATCCTTCCAAAAGCCTGGAGGATTTTTCCCCTGACAGTTTTGTTTACCTTACTTCATCTCCCAATACAATCTCCCTTGTTGAATTTCCCTCTTTTTTTTTTTTTTTTTTTTTTTTTTTTTTGCACACAGAAGCACAGAAACTTTGGAGTTGGACTGGCTTGGGGTCTATTCCAAGTTCTATCATCTACTTTCTGTGCAACTTTGAGTAACTATGTCTGCTTCTGATCCAAAAATAATGTATTTCACATAACCACAGGATTTTTGCAAACAATAAAGAATATATAAGACAAGCACTCGGCAAATGAATGTTTCTTCATCTTTCTCTCTGTTAATAGCTATAGTTTTACTGAACACACAGTTGTGTCTTACTCTATTGTTCATTACAGTCAGATGAACTTTTCCCAGCCAACTCTGGTTCTTTTCTCCAAGGTTCCACGCTCACTCTGTTCAAGACTATTCCTTAGTCAGTTTTCAGTGAATGCCTTTGGCCTTTTAAAAAATGTCTTGCATGTTATTGCATGAGTTATGTATTGCTGAATAACAACAAACATTTATTATCTCATACAATTTCTGGGAACCAGGCAGGCAGGAGCATCTTAGCTCAGCTCAGGGTCTCTCACAAGGTTGCAGTCAAGCAGTTGACTAGAGCTGTAATCTTCTCAAGGCACTATGGGGGCTGGAGAACACAAAACATAGGATCTGTCATAGACTGTATCTCAGTAATCAAGCAAACTGTCTGATTCCAGATTGTAGATCACATGATGCTTATTGATTTACTTACTATACGCTTAGCCTAGCACTTTCCACCTAGGCAAGACATCCCTAAGTTAGGATCAAAGCCATCTTCTAAATTAGGAACTTAACGGTTTGAAGGTCATAAAACATAAGAGGATTTTTACCCTGTGAAAATTTGCCCTGTCTCCATATGGAAATTACAGGGCAAATGCAATCAAGTCAGTATTTTTCTTATGGAGCCACTTTGTATGCATTCCAGGGGTTGAAATGTGCCTAGTGGATCCAGAGTGCTGCACTATCTATTTAAGCAGAGATGGTCTGGGATTGCAACATATTTTAAGAAGATTTTAACAGTTCCCATATCAACTATGGGCAAACGGCAATAACTATGATACTGGCTGCTTTCTGTTTGTTCCTCCAAACCCATGCTTCAGTGTTCGGCACTCTAGAAAATGAGCTGTATGGAAGTCATCAGCAGGCTCCCTTGACCTCATCTTCTAGTAGGGTATAGCCAGTTGGAAGCTCTAGAAGGGGATTTGAAGAGCAGGAAGAGAGTAAGGTTGGGGTAATTGTCTCCTAGCCCCTTTATAGCCAGATGGCAACATTAACTGTGTCTCTCTACTAAAAATCACAGCCCCTGTTAAAAGGGCCTACTGGATGGGCACAATGGCTCATGCCTGTAATCCCAGCACTTTGGGAGGCTGAGATGGGTGGATCACGAGGTCAGGAGATCAAGACCATCCTGGCCAACATGGTGAAACCCCATCTCTACTAAAAACACAAAAATTAGCTGGGCATGGTGGTATGTGCATGTAATCCCAGCTACTCAGAAGGCTGAGGCAGGAGAATCACTTGAACCCAAGAGGTGGAGGTTGCAGTGAGCCGAGATCGTGCCATTGCACTCCAGCCTGGGTGACAGAGACTCTGTCCCCACCCCCACAAAAAAGAACCTATCTTCCCAGCAATCCACTTCAGGGCCCTGTAACCACACTCCCCTTGCCCGTTCAGACTTAGGAGTAACTACTCCCCAACATTATCTAACTTCAGGGTGTTTCGTCATCACTTTTTCTTCCTAAGCCCTGCCAACAACGTTGTAAATCATTTTCTATTAATCTCTTCTCCATTACCTAGTTTGAATGTGTCACTGTTCCTGCCAGGATCCTAACTGTGAAGTGGCTGGTTTTAAACACCGTAGCCTCCCAGGATACCTACACTTACACACTGTGAGAGAGAGTCACAAGTAATTAAAACAATTGGCTATTGAATTACTCAGTTGTGATTAGATTGAAGCTTAGTGACTGGCAGTAATTTTCATTTCTAGCAAATCCGTGTGAACAATCATTTATTGCCAAAAGCTACAAGGGCTGAATATTAACTAATTGAGGATCATCTATACTAAACCTGGCAAAATACCTCATGATTTAAAATAACAGGTAACTTGTATTGAGTGCTGAGTGACAAGCATTGTGTCAAATGATACACATTTTTAAGATTATTTTAATCATCATGATCATTCTGTGTGGTATAATAATTTTGCCATTCAATGACAATCATTAAAAAGTCAGGAAACAACAGGTGCTGGAGAGGATGTGGAGAAATAGGAACACTTTTACACTGTTGTTGGGACTATAAATTAGTTCAACCATTGTGGAAGACAGTGTGGCAATTTCTCAAGGATCTAGAACTAGAAATACCATTTGACCTAGCCATCCCACTACTGAGTATACACCCAAAGGATTATAAATCATGCTGCTATAAAGACACATGCACACGTATGTTTATTGCGGCACTATTCACAATAGCAAAGACTTGGAACCAACCCAAATGTCCATCAGTGATAGACTGGATTAAGTAAACGTGGCACATATACACCATGGAATACTATATAGCCATAAAAAAGGATGAGTTTATGTCCTTTGTAGGGACATGAATGTAGCTGGAAACCATCATTTTCAGAAAACTATCTCAAGGACAGAAAACCATCTCAAGGACAGAAAACCAAACACCGCATGTTCTCACTCATAGGTGGGAATTGAATAATGAGAACACATGGACCCAGGGTGGGGAATATCACATACTGGGGCCTGTTGTGGGGAGGGGGAAGAGGGGAGGGATAGCATTAGGAGATATACCTAATGTAAATGATGAGTTAACGGGTGCAGCACACCAACGTGGCACATGTATACATATGTAACAAACCTACACGTTGTGCACATGTACCCTAGAATCTAAAGTATAATTTAAAAAAATTTTAAAACATAATTTTGCCATTCAAAAGACATGGAAACCCGCCACTCATGGTGGCTCACATCTGTAATCCCAGCACTTTGGGAGGCCAAGGTGGGCGGATCACTTGAGGTCAGGAGTTGGAGACCAGCCTAGCCAACATGGGGAAATTGTCTCTACTAAAAATACAAAAATTAGCTGGGAGCAGTAGTGGGTACCTGTAATCCCAGCTACTCGGGAGACTGAGGGAGAAGAATGCCTTGAACCCGGGAGGCAAAGTTTGCAGTAAGCTGAGATCCTGCCACTGCACTCCAGCCTAGGTGACAGAGTGACACTCTGTCTCAAAAAGAAAAAAAGAAAAAAGATGTGGAAACCAAGGCTCAGGGAGGAGAAGTGCCTTACTCAATGCCATATAATAAACCAGAGATGAAACTGGTATTCAATCCCAGGCAAAATTCAGAATCTACATGTCACTCAATTTTCCTTGATGAGAAAATAATTAAGAATAATTGACAATGGTATGTCTTTGTTTATGTAAAAATATTTGCTAATTTCTGTATGATATAAATAGGCTATTTAGAGTTATAAATTATGCTACTACTTGTAACACTTCTATCTTTTCCGAGCTTGATAGTTGATTTTGCAAAATAAGGAGAACTTGATTTTTAAGTGTGGCCCACAAATATAAACAATTCTGAATTCACCAAATACACATACACAGATACACATGAGTTTAACTCTAGCGCTTAGCAATTCCTCAACTGGGAAGTAGTTAATACCAGGCCTTCTTATAAATCGGTTGTATTTACACAACCTGGAAATACTGAATTTTTCCCTGAATGAGTCATTGTTTTAGAATAGTGTAAACAGAGCCTGTGTTAAGGAAGAGAATGTCTTTGTCTAGTGAAGCTCTGAGCATTTAAACAGCTGGTTCATTTCCCTACATAGGTGTTTGCATTTCATTGACAGATGGAGTGATTTCCAAATGGCTTTCAATCAATATATACTAGACAAGTGGTTGAGAATGATCGCTTAAGGGGGAATTAAAAAAAAAAAACAGAAATAATGCAATTCAACCCTTGCATCTTATTTATTTAATTTTTAGCATCTGTTATTAAGTAATCACCACAAAAACCATAGCAGGAATGTGAAATTCTATGTAATGGTCCATATTTACAGCTGTTTATTTTCATAGAATTGTTAGTATTTGTTTGTGTATTCGTGTTTATTTTCTGTTTCTCGGTTTACATGTTTTTCTTAGAGAAGACACTATATGTGTCTGCACCATGATTTATACCCAAATTTATACCCGTGTAACTCTGTACTCCAGCTTTTCTAGGAAGTATCAAATTTTAAGTATACAAATATACTTAAATATATTATGTATAATTCAGATATTAGCAATATGTTAGGAGATTTTAAAATAAAACCTACATGACATTATTACTGCTATTTCATACAGTCAATATTCACTTAAATTTATGCACATTTTAACTATATTATTTGTTCTTCATTTTTTCTTGCACCCATTTCAGACCATTTTAATTCTTCCTGAAATATGTCCTTTAAAATTAATTGCTTTAGTGAGGGGTTGCTGAGGGCAAATTCTCTTATCTTTTTTCCTGTTCTTCCTGAAAATTTTTTTATTTTATACTAATTCATGAAGGATACTGGATGAATACAGAATATTAGTTTGGCAATTATTTTTTCAGCACATTTCTAATATTATTCCACTGTCTCTGGCATCCTTTGTTGCTACTGATAAGTTAGCTGTCAGTCTAACTGCCACTGATTTGAAGCTATAGTGGTCTCTGTTATGTGCTGCTGTTATCCCTTTTAGGGACTGAAATTACCCTCAAATACCGAGAATGCTACCAGCTGACAGTCAAGGGCTGTCAGCCTTCTAGAAATTGCTCTCAATGGAAGAGAGCCACTTCAACCAAATTCATGTCCCAATCCTGGAGACAGCCTATATCTGAATATTTTTCTGACTCATAAGCTAGGTGATATGAAAGGCCGCCAGCTTTGAGTGGAAGCCAGGGCAAGAAATGGCTCTCCCAGCAGCAAGTCTAGGCTGTGATGTAGATGGTCTTGCCATTTGGGCCACTTGACTCAGCAGAACCTAAATTATTACACGTTCAAATCCCAATAGGAGAATCTCCTTTAGAGTTCTGAAAAAAGGTCATGCCGTCTGCAGCAGATAATTATACCTGTTTTTAACAACTGCTTAAATGTGATAATTGGTACTGGAAAGGCTAAGCGCCTGACCATGATGCACAAAGTGATTTCAAATCCAAAACTTCCCAGTAGGAGCTGGATTCTACCAGACACACCAAATTGGACAGTTCCAGAAGTTATCCAACATATGCTGGAAGAGAAATATCTGGGATCAAAGCCAAGGCAGGGCCAGAAATACAAATGTAAGGCACAAGAGGTGAACCCATGCCACTCATGGTGATTCCATTCATGATTCTTCCTACTGCAAGCTGATGAAGCGGGAAGAAAGTCAAGTTTGATTCATGGATGGGCTGTCTCATGACCATGAATGTGGGTCAGTATGTTGGTTATAAGCCAAAAATGGACTTTGGCTACACTGCATTCCCATTAAGTGATGATCTTGAAGGTGAGGTCTGTGAGGTGAAATTCTCCCAATGGGCAGATCGTCAGGCAATATGCCTCATTTTCTTTATGTGGAAAGAGAAGTATCCTGACATAAAATATACAAAGGCTCAACCAATAGTTTATCTGGTAGTTGGAGACTTGGAAGAAGAAATATTAGAAGATCAAGCATCAGAAAATGTAGAATTGAAGCATGTGGATAGAACTTTGGCTTGAAAAGAGATCTTTACATTTGCATTATATGTTACCACCACTATAGAGTATCTTCCAAGGAGGAGACACCAAGCAACCAAGTATAGAGAATAACTTGGACAGTTGACATCAGTCAGCCTCTGTTACCTGCTATCCTAGAGCTGGTGCAATGTGTTTGTAAATGTAGAACAATGATGGCAGAGAAAATGGCCCTCCACTGACCCACAATTATGGATTTCCATTTAGCAAGGCTGCTGCTGAATGTCCAACCTGTCAGCAACATTGATTAATGTTGATCCCCTTATACAGCCTCATCCATTGAGGAATCAACAATCCACTTAGTGCTATAAGTTGACTTCATTGAAGCCCTTCTACTCTGGAAGAAACAAAGATTCATTTTGAATTGTCAGTGCAAATTCTGGATGTGAATTGAATTTCCTATCTACAAGACTTCAACCAGAACTACTGTTTAGGGCTTACAGTTCCAGTCACTAAATTGGATTCCCACATAACATTGCATCAAACCAATGACCCTACTTTATGACTAAGGAAATAGGATGATGGGCAAATGCTACGAGATCCACTGGACTTATCACACATAACCCATAGGTTGAAAGACTGAGAGAGTGACATAAATGCTGAGTGGTCCAGGGGATTCAAGGAAACCTAGGATCTGAGTTCAGGGGAGTCACATTTTATTTTCATAGGGTATGGGCAACGCTATGGATATCGCTAGAAAATTCTGGTACATTCCTAAAGGTTTGGCTGGTACAGTTAACACGAATATATCGAGGACAAGGTTAACACCAAAAGACCAAGCAGAGGTAGTGGGGACCTGACAAAGACGTGTGGACCAAACACACCTCCAGGGCCATGATGATTGTAAATTCCTGGGATGGAGCGAGGCAGTGGGGAGGGCCAGGGCCAGGAGAATAGAGAACAGCCCTTGTAGGTAGTTTGACCTTTGAGTTAATGACTAAATTCTGAGTAGAATTAACAATTCCACTGAGTTTCAAATGTTTAAACCAGAAGAGACCATATTAGCTTTCAGTGCAAAGATTAAGAGGTTTTTAACAGCAGCAAAAATGAGGGTGCCAGAGCTAAATAGAGCTCAGTAATAGAAAAGGTAAAGTGATGTTAATATTTCTTCACATCTGAGCTGTGACTATTTCAAAACACTACACAGGCAAAGTTTTTACATATGGGTGCCCTAGCAAGTAGCTTTCAGAACTTCCTGGGACCTGACTCAAAATTAGCCATCATAGTCCATTCTCATCTCTTGGTGGAGGGAGGAGGGGAAGGAGAATTCAATCGAGGAGGAGAAGATAAATTCACCTGATTTAAAAAACACAAATCAGTTTTCGTTTACTACCATTTAAATATTATTTAATGATTCACTTGTAGGTACGGGCACCTTCATAAAATACTCAAAAATGCTTCAAAACTGACTCTCATACATGATTGACAAGAATGTAAGACTGTTCCATCACTGTAGAAAGCAGTTTGGCAGTGCCTCAATAAAGTTAAACACAGAATTAGCATAAAACCTGGCAAGTCCACTCCTAGACATATGTCAAAAATAGTTGAAAACAGGTATGCAAATAAAACTGTTTGCAATAATATTCATGGTAGCACAACTGATAATTGCATAAAGGTAGAAACAACCCAAGTGTTCGTCAACAGATAAACAGATAAGGAAGATGTAGTATATCCATATAATAGAATATTATTCAGCCATAAAAAGAATGTAGTTCTGTTAAATGCTACAACACCAGTGAAGCTTGAAAACACGCTAAAAGAAGCAGACACAAAAGGCAGCGTAGTGTATGGTTTTATTTATTTGAAATATACAGAATAAGCAAATTCATAGAGACAGATAGCAGATTTGTGATTTCCAGGGGTTAATTGAGGGGATAGTTAGAAATAATAGCTTAACGGGGTATAAGATTTCTTTTTCATGTAATGAAATAGTTCTGGAACTACATAACAGTGATAGATGCATAATGTTATGAATGTTCTTAATGCTACTGAATTGTATGCTTTAAAATAGTGGAAATTGTAAGTTTCATGTTATGTGTAGTTTTCTACAATAAAAAATTATACAAAATTCAATTAATAGTCACTTTCCTTGTTCCCCAAGATCATTTCTGGTCTCTGAGAAAGTTTTCTGTGGTGTTAACTGAAATAGGTCACCAGTTTTTCCTTGTGGGAGGCAACCCAAGACTCTGATTGCATTGTGTAAAGTTGGTCAGCTGTTTTACAAGGAAAACACCTGGCACCAAACCCTGGACTCTTTAAAGAACTGCTAGCTAAGCCTCTTCCCCAGGGTAAATTCAAGGAGAAATGCTATGAGTCTGAGCTTGCCAGATTCGTGTGGGCCACACCCAGAAGTTAATAAGTTGTTCCAAACTCTACATGCCCCATCTTAATCACTAGTTCTGCTCCCAGTTTGTAGGTTCCCATAATCATGTGGCTGCTCGAATGAGAACAGCAAAAACCACTAACAATTTGGAGATGAGACAGAGTCCAGAAAGGGAAGAAAAGTCATGAAAATATAAATTTAGCCTGAAGTGTTCCATGAACACAAGGCAGAGACCTAGAATTAGGCCTTGTTCTAAATTTCAAAATTGACAAAATAGTGGTGTCTCTGAAACAGTCATTTGGGTGAGGAAAACTCTCAAGTAGGAGCTAGACTCCATTTCCATCAGTATAGGGAATTGATCAAAGAATCCAAAATTTTAGGAATTTAAAGCAGCAGATTCTTTGGTCTAGCTGATGACAACTGGTCAGAGCAGCTTGCCATAACTTAAAGCTGAGAAAACCAACCTGTGAGTAGCAAAGAGTAAAAACTACAGCTTCCTCTACTCAAAAACAACAATTAAAACTAGTAGCTTTTAAGTTAGAAGTGGGTCAACAGTCAGCAGTAGAAAAGTACCAGTATTGAGAGGTAGGCAGGAGCCAGATAATGTAAAACCTTCAAGTCTGAATTTTCTTCTAAGTACAATGAAAAGATACTGCAGTGTTTTAAGCAAGAAATTTGATGTCATAAAATTTATGTTAATGAAAGATCACTCTCTCTGGTTGCAGTGTAGAGGATGGAAGATGGTAGGAATCTGAGAACTGAGCAAGAATAGCTGCCAGGACAAAAGTTGGATGATGGTGGCGGGGACCAAGGGTAAAACAACAGATGACGATCTAGAGAAGTGGATGGATTCTAAATGTATTCAGGAGCAAAGTCTATGGAACATCCTGGTGGAATAGCTTGTTCTTTAAACTTCCCTCCTTCCTTGAAAGCCATCTTTGACGGCACATTTAAAAATAAGAAAAAATCTAACACTTTAACATTGATGGCCCTCTGATTTTCTCTCTCACTGCTTCCTGTTCTATATCCAACACTCTGTAGAAATATACTTGCACATTTGGCTTTCTTTTTCTTAAAACTTTACTTAATACACCTTTTAAATTAAGGTATAATGTTTATATACATTAAAATGAAGAGAGCTTAAGTGTATAGTACAATGAGTTTTGACAAATGACAAATGTGTACATTCACGAGACCCAAACCACACCAAAGAGAATATTTTCAGTAACTAAAAAGTTCTCTGTCCTCCTTTCTGATCGACCCCAATGCCAACCACAAATGCTATTCCAATTTCTTTCAATGTATATTCGTTTTGGATTTTTCTGAATTCTGTACAAATACATTGATACGTAATGCATCCTTTTAGTTTGGCTTCTTTAGCTAAACACAATGTCTGTAGAACCCATTCACATTTTTCATGAGTCAATGGCATTTTCCTTTTTTATTGCTGTGTAGTATCCCATTCTGTGAACATATCATAATTTGTTTATTTAGTTTCCTGTTGATGATTACTTGGACTGTGTCCAGTTTG
This sequence comes from Chlorocebus sabaeus, assembly GCF_047675955.1. NCBI lineage: Eukaryota > Metazoa > Chordata > Mammalia > Primates > Cercopithecidae > Chlorocebus > Chlorocebus sabaeus. The sequence continues at coordinate 89,279,236 of NC_132914.1, forward strand.
AGGCTACTATAAAGTAAGTTGCTATGAATTTTTATGTACAAGTCTTTGTGTAGACACATGTTTTTATTTCTTTTGGATAAATATTTAGTGACACAACTTGGGGGTCCTGCAGTATGTGTGTGTTTAACTGTATAAGAGATTATCATAGCTCTCCAAAGTGGTTTTTTCATCCTACACTCCAACCATAAGCGTATGAGGGTTCCTATGTTTGCCATTTTCTTTTTAATTTCAGCCATTCTAGTTGGGGTGAAGTGGTAACTCACTGTGGTTTAATGTAACAACAAGTGATGTTGACCAGATTTCATATACTTATTGTCCATTTATATATCTTACTTTATGACTTTCAGGATGTTTTCCTATTTTTATTAGATTTTGGCCTTTTATTATTGATGTGTAATGACTCTTCATGTAATCTAAATACAAATTCCTCGTCAGATATATGTTTTGCAGAGATTTTCTCTGTTTGCATTTTACCTTTTTCATTTTTAATGTCTTATAGTGAGCAGAGATTTTTAATCTGAACAAAGTCTAATTTATCATGTTTTTTCTTTAATGTTAGTGCTTTATGGAGTCTAAAAATCTTTGCTTATTCAAGTAGGCAAACTGCTGATTCTTTCTTATAGAAATTAACAGGCTGATTCTAAAGTTACATGAAAATTCAAAAGATTTAAAATATCCAAAAAATGATTTTAAAAATGAAAAGCAAATGTGGAGACAAAAGCTACTTAAGACTTACTACCAGACAACAGTAATCAAGACAGGATGAGTGCAAGCACAGACTGATAGATCAATGGAAAAAAAAGAGAGTCCGAAATAAACTCATACATTTAAAGTCAACTGATTTTTGACAAGACAGGCAAGACAATTCAATAGATAAAGGAAAGTCTATTCAACAAGTTTTTTGTTTGTTTGTTTTTTGTTTTTATGTTTTTGTTGTTTTTTTCTTGTTGTTGTTGTTTTGAGACGGAGTCTCTTGCTGTCGCCCAGGCTGGACTGCAGTGGCGCTATCTCGGCTCACTGCAAGCTCCACCTCCCGGGTTCATGCCATTCTCCTGCCTCAGCCTCCTGAGTAACTGGGACTACAGGCAACCGCCACCAGGCCTGGCTAATTTTTTTGTGTATTTTTAGTGGAGATGGGGTTTCACCATGTTAGCCAGGATGGTCTCGATCTCCTGACCTCGTGATCCGCCCATCTCAGCCTCCCAGAGTGCTGGGATTACAGGCATGAGCCACCGCACCCAGCCTCAACAAGTTGTTTTAGAATGACTTAATAAATAAATGAAAAGAATGAATATTAATGTTTACCTCACACCACTCAGAAAAAATGTATTAGAAATGAATCATGCAGCCACAGATGAAAACTAAAAATATACAACTTTTAATTTAAAAAATTATTTATCTTCACCTACATTTTTATCCTCCCTATCATTTTCTTTGACAGATTACCCATACTTCAAAGCTGAGCTCAAATGTAGCCTTCTTCATGAAGCTTTTCTGACCATGCCTGTCAGAAATAAATGCTCCCTCTTCTAACTCTTACAACACTTTCCTTGTGCCATTGTAAACGTTGTACTATGGTCAAGTGTATGCATGTGTTTACATGTATACACATCACAACTGTCCTTCTAAATTCTGTGTTCCTTGACATGGTGCTATTCTTCACTAAATACTCTGAACCATGCAAGAGGATATGTATCCCACAGACTCTGCAATGGAGTATGGTAAAACATCATCCTGCAGAGTACAGCAGTACCTGCAACAGGGTCTAGGAAACCATCAATAAACAACTTATTTCAAAATTATAATTCCATACAGAACTATTGAAGGAAAAAGAAGGAAAGGGAGGAAGATAAAGAAAGATTTGCAGCTTGCTTATCAGATAGCGAAGGGAACAGTAGGATAGAGATAGAGGCAGATCAAATCCAAATGAATTTTAGTAAGCATATCAATATATATTTACACTCTTGCTAGTAAATTTCTAGCAAGAACATCATGTCAAAATTGGACAGGACCTTTGTGTAAGCAACTATAAAACCTTTATCAAAACATAATGTGATCTCTGTAAGTTTTTCTTTTGATGCAAACTAAGAGCATTCATAAATAGAACGCTCTAGAGAAATCAATTGGTAGTAAATTTGACCTTCCCCTAAATGATTTTCTACATATGTCTATTTACAGCAAACATCTATGAGACCAATATTGTGAATAATTTTATTACCATTGTCACTACTGAATATTTTGTTCTGAAAGACTCTTTCTCTTTCTCTCTCTCTCTCTGTATATATATGAATACACATTCATTTTATAAAATGAATAATTTATATTTATTTATAAATATATTATTACTTTGGTACTTCTTGCATTATCTCAAGCAAGAATACAGTCAAGAAAATATTCAGGTTCATGTCTCACCCTGATTCAAAAAAGGTTTTGGCATGACAAAGAAACAGCTCTAATGAGCAAGATGAAATGGGAAGACAATAATGATAAGCAATTTTTTTTAAATTGCTCGAATTTTTAATTTTAGTTGAACAATATAATGAAGCCCATTAAAATCACAGCTTATTTGTGAGACTCCATTTATATCTTTCTCAATAGAGCCGTATTTATTCTCTGAAATCATACCTTTGTTTCAAAGGCTGAATCATCCTGGTTATATCGGTATCTTAGGATTGTCTTTTTTTCATATGAAAACATATTTGCGTTCATAGGTAAGATATTTTTAAATGAACAAATAAAAATAATCTAAGAATGCTGCTGCTTTATTGTCAAGGTACATTTATTTTATATGCAGTCTCTAAAGTACTTAGAAGAATAAAGCTATTACTGTCTTGTTATTGTTACCATCGCTACTGTTAATAAGATTCTGCAGAAACACTAGAATAAAGGGCAAGGCCATCATTAAAACTCTTGATGTGATTTCACACACTCAGCCACCTTCCTGGTAACTCCCTCTTCCTCCCCCAGACTTGGTTTGTCTTAATTTGCAGCACACCCCAAGGTTAACAGGAAGAGGTAGGCTGAGGAATTGCAGCATTCAGAAGCCAGTCTGTGTAATACAAAACAGGCCTATTTCTACTTCTCCAGGGAGATCTTTAAATATTAAAAACTTTTGTCTCTTTCTTTCGTTCTCTCTTTCTCAGGATGAAATTCTCAATTCCTTTAACTAATCTTCATCTGACATGATTTCTAAAAATGACAAGCTTGGCTTCACTTTTGTAAATAATATAACAACTGTTAAAGCAAAATTTATCTTACTTTTTATTTACTTTCCACTTCATAAATTAATATATATTCTTTCTCTAAAATGTAGTGCATATATGTATAGCCTGATTCTGCAATCTGAGATACTTCTGCAATTTGTACTTACATTATAAAAAGCAAACTGTCTTCTGTGCTCCTGTTAATGAACATAATAATGTATCTTCTGAAACCAAGATAATTCTGAGGAGAATATCTTTACAGATATCCTGTGCCTTTAAATATTTTTTGTTCTCTCTGTGTGTATATATATACATATATATTCCTTCAATGGAAACAAATGTGTTTTCTACGTTGTTTAGTGTCTGCTGTGGTAACTGACTGGAGAAGTTTGGAGATTAGGTCGGGGAAGAGCATGGAAGTGCACACAAAAATTGTTTAAGAACTTCTTAATAATGTGAATTTGAGAAAACTTTAGAATTTTCATCAGGTAAAATTTATATGATTTTAAAGCACAAAACTGGATCTTATGCCAGTTTCAATGCTCATTTAAATATCTTACAGGTTTCACATTGTAAGTTACAACAAAGTATGTTTTTAAAAAGGTATTCAGAGCAAGAAGTCACATGACTTAAATAGCTAATGAGTATTAGGCTCATTGTTCATATATATAACCTTCCATTATTATTTTATACTAATGACAAAGGAGGAAAATCTTCTAGAAGCTGAATGAATCAGACCAAGACTAGAGACATCATGATTTACTTTCTTACCCCTTATTCAACAACGAGTTCATTATTTCAGTTAAGCTGTAATGAGAATCTTAGTTCAGTCTGAATAGTTCATAGGACCAGATACTAGAAATGCACTCAATCATAAAACACTATGTTTTAGTCTATTTAATATATTTCTACCCCAATTTAATGTTACAGTTCCCAAGACCTCGTGTCCTATTTCTGAATGCTGAAAATATCTTCAACCCAATCTTGTATTTTTGCCTGAGTAAGATAATTTATTCTTAAATATGACATGCTTCCCTCCAGTTAGAAAGGACAACATTATTTTTAAAACTGGGTGTAGCAAAAAGAAAAAAATATTCTCACATGTCTACAAGTTAAGTCAAGGCTATGAATTTCCCTGATGATAAACTAACTACCTGCTTGGGCATGCTATGATCTAATTTTTGGAACTCATCATATAATTAGCCACGTTCAGTGGCTTTCAGCACCATGTCAGACTGAATCTAATGACAAAAGTGGTGCATAATTTGTAGAGTTTTAATTCTAGAAGACAGTATACCTTTAAGTAAAAGAAAATGATTTTATACAATAATAATATAAAGAGAACCAGAAATGGAAAAGGCATATTTACTATTCCTAAGGGGGATCTTTGGTGAGCCCAGAGAAACAAAAACATGGCCTTTTTTTCCAAGGAGGTCACAGTCCAGTGGAGGAATGGGAATTAATATAAATCATTATGATACAAAGCATGGTCTACGTGGCAGAAGCAATGTCTAAAGAGTGATTCATTTTGACAGGGGTAGAAGTTGAGAAAAGCTTCTCAGAAGGAAGTAACATTGAATTTGACCTCAGAGGATCAATTAAGCAGAGAGAAAGGGAAAGACTCTGAAGGCTGGGATTGGTAGTTTCAGCAAAGATGCAAACTCAGGGGAAAAAAATGTAAGGCATCTTTTAAGGAGCAAAATTGTTTATTATAGGTGAAACACATGGTGACTTAGAGAATGTAAGGCCAGAAATTAGAGTAGAAAAGGGATTGAGGTGAGATGTGGAAAGGCCTTGAGTGACAGACATTGAAAACTCTATTTTACCATCAATGCTCTAGGCAGGCAAATAGCACAGTTGTGTATTCGGCAAGGAGTTCCAGAGGCAGTGTCTGAAAGGACTTAGCATGAAGATAGATCAGAAGCTGGTAAACCAGTGAGAAGTTAGTTGCAATAGTCTAGGGAAGAGGAAAGAAGGTAAAGTAGGCTTGAACTCAGGATATGGCAGTGGGAGTAGAAGAGAGTGGATGATTCAAGAGACTTTGTAAACGTGTTACCAATATGATTTGATGACAGATGTCACAAGAGTGAGGGAGAGGAGGAATCAAAGATAATCCCCAGAAGTTCTCACCCTATTGACTAGATGAATGAAGATTAGTCACATTTGTGCCTTTGTAACTTTGTAAAGTTCTTCTTTCTGCCTGAACTATCCATTCCTTATTCACTTTCTATAGATATTCCAGCCCTCCTTCAAACATTGGGTCACATTCCACTTCCTGTATAGCAAATTCCCAGATCCCCTGCCCTCTACTCCTCCTATTCCTGGAATTTATCATTTCCATACTTGCACAAAATATTACTTTTACTTCTGAATTCTGTCATAGGTGACTACTTACATGCCTGTTTCCCCAAAAGTGTGTAAGTTCCTTGAGAAACCATCTTTCTCTCATCTTCATATTTTTCATAATACCCAGTATGGTGGTGTTCAGCAAGTAACCTCTACATCTACTTCTGTTTGTTATATTCCTGAATATTATTCACGGTTAAGGTGGTGCAAAGAGAGGCAGTATTGAGCAATGATTCCCAAACTGTGCTACATGTGTTAACGAACAAATATGGAAGACAATTTACAGTATGGTTTTTTTATTGGTCACGTTTTTGTTTTAGCATGCGTTTAAAAGAAGCTAGATTGCTACCTCATCAACTCATCGCCCAATGGGAGTTAAGAGTGAGATATGTGCACTCAGAGTAAAACTATCTTTCCTTTAACCACCTGTATCCACCACCAAGTATGAAATGTGGGTTTCTGATACCCAGAATTCCCTGCACTCTAAAATGCACAACCATGCCACTATTTTCTGCCTGGAAACCACATTTATTGTAACCCTCACCCTCCATGTTTAACCATCGCATAGCTCCATAATCTCTTATTTTGTCCCCGTCTCCCTTCCCTCTCCAATTCCTGAAACTCTTTACCCATAGTCCATCATTGGCAAGATCTTATATGTCCTCAGTCTCTTACCTGAATAGTTCCTTCACCTTTTTATATAGCAGAAACTAGATTTGCTAGTTATTTTACCCGCAGCCTTCTTAGAAGGTGGTTAATTTTTCTGTACCATATTCATCCTATTGGACCTAAAGGAGTGATAAGTATCCTGCCTGTTTCTTCATTAAAATTTCCAGATCGTTCCCCTTTCCATATTCTCATAACATGAAACTATCCCATCCACTTCTCCCTCTTTGATATCCTGTATTAATCTCCAGTTTACTGTCCATGAGATTGCTTAAAATAATTCAACAGATACAAAAGGAGAAAATTAAAGCAGATGTGTCAAATATGAATGAGTGTAGAATCTGGGCTTACAGGGATGTATTTTGCTACTCTAATTATTTGTATATTTAAACTTTAAAAACAAAAATAAATTTTAAAACAACTACTTAATAAAAATATAAATTACCACATAGACAGTATCAAACCCCATACTCAATCTACTTGCAAATTCAGTTGCCTCTTACTTTAAAATACATCCAGAATACGTCAATACTTACAGCCTCCACTGCTATCCCCTTAAGTTAAGCTGCCTTTATCTCCTAATTAAACTCTTACAGTAGCCTCCTGGCCACTCTCCCTATGTCCACAATTTCCCCATGGCATCTATATTCCACACTAAATTAAGAATTATTTTTTTCAATAGACAAGTCATATTATGTTACCCCACATTTCAAAATCCTTTTTTCCCATCTCTCACAAAGTAAAATTAAAATTATTTACTTTGGCTATTGGACTCCTGCAAGAATTTGTTTTCTTCTTTCTCTCTGTACTCAACTATTACATTTTCCTCTTTTACTCATTCTGTTCCAGCCACACTGGCCTCCCTAGGTCTCTCCAAAATAAAAATAAAAAATAAAAAAGCAAGTTTTAGCTTGCCTCAAGGTTTTCTGAACTTGCTGTTAGAAAATTCTTTTTGGTAGAATGACTTATTTTCCTTTGGGTATATACCCAGTAATGGAGTTGCTGGATGAAATGGTAGTTTAACTCTTAGTTCTTTGGCTCTTTGAGAAATCTTCAAACTGCTTTTCACATGACTAGACTAATTTACATTCCCACCAGCAGTGTATAAGTATTCCCCTTTCTTGGCAGCCTTGCCAGTGTCTGTTGTTTTTAGACATGTATTTATTTATTTCCAACTTTTATTATAGGTTCAGAGTGTACATGTGCAGGTTTCTTACAAAGATAGATTGCATGATGCTAAGGTGTGGAGTATGAATGTCTCTACTTCCCAGGTAATAAACATGGTACACAATAGGTAGTTTTTCAGCCCTTGCCTGCCTCCCTCACTCCCCCACCTTGTATTTCTCAGTGTCTACAATTCTAATCTTCATGTCCATGTGTACTCGATGTTTAACTCCATTCAAGTACATATAGTGTTTGGTTTTCTGTTTCTTGCATTAGTTAGCTTAGGATAATGGCCTCTAGCTGCATCCATGTTGCCACAAAAGGCATGTATCTATTGCTTCTAACTTTAAGTTAGTGCTTACACCTCCACTGCTACCTTCCTAAATTAAGCTGCCTTTTTGTTCTTTTTTATGACTGCGTAGTATTCCATGGTGTGTATGTGCCACATTTTCTTTATCAAATCCAAAGTTGATGGCCACCTGGTTTGAGTCTGTGTCTTTACTATTCTAAAAAAAAGAAAAAATTCTTACCCCAGGTAGCCACTTCCTCACTCTCTGCTCAAATTTTAAACAGTCAGAGAGGCTTTCCTTGACCATTCCATGGAAAATAGCACCACTCCACCCAACTATGCACTCTCTATTCCCCTTTACCTACTTTATACTTCTTCCCAACTCTCTTTATTATCTGATGTATTTTATATATTTGTGTCTGTCTGTCTGTCTTCCCTGACTAGAATGTACCATCCTTGGGGGCAGAGTCACTGCTAGTTTTGTTCATTGTGGAATCTCCATAGATCTAGAATGGTCTATGAACATGGTAGGTGTTCAATAAATATTGAAAGAGGAGTCAAGGAGTCATAGTCCCACCTTTAACCCTGGATTTAGAAATTCAGCTTACACTCCTGAACAAAAGGAGTCCTACATTCCTCGTACCCTGAAATAATGTTACCTATCCAGGAGCAGGAGGAAGAAGCTATGACTAACTAATTCACTTACTGTTTGGCAATAAGATTGAGATATGGTATAGAAAAGATCTCAAGCTAGACAAGGGCAGGTCTCATGGGGATCTCCACCAGGTCCAGCCATCCCTCAGGCATATGATTCACTGCTGCCCCAGCAAGGAGGAGCAAAGTTGGGTGTAGGCACTGGTGGAAGGGAAAACCCATGCTATCTTCCTAATAAATTTTAAAAGGCCAAGTTTCTATTAATGGAACAAGGGAGAGATACTGGGAAAGGGATAGAACATTTTCTACCAAATTGAAAATAATGATGACGACTACCATAAAGAAGATGGTGTGGGTCTTTTTTCATTCCCAATTCCCTTCTAAGCCCATCAAGAACAAATTATTACAAGATAATGAGCAGAAGGAACTAATTTTTTTAGCTTCTCCACCCACCAGGGTTTTCATTATTTGTATTCCATGCTCAAGAACGCTGCCCACTCACCCACAGAATTGCACACAAGGAGAACTGAGTGTATTATATTGAAGGAGATGACGTTGCTTTCGAAGAAGGGCATAGCTGTCTGTTAGGTAGAATAGTGATAGAATTTGTGTCAACATGAGTATATACTTGAGAATTTTCTAGAACTGAGCCTGGTAGCCTTGAATTTACTGATTATATAACGTTGGACAGGTTACTTAACCTCTGTCTGCTTCAATTTCTCATTTGTAAAACATATAAATAAATAATACTTCCTTCATAGAGTTATTCTGACTAACAAATAATACATAAAAACATCTCAAAATGTTCCTGGCACACAGATATACTCAATTAATTACTAATATTTAGTTTTCTGCAACCAACATTAAAATTATGCTTTATGTAATTCCAGAAGACATAATTATATATTTCTTTAATGCAAATAATGGTAAATAGAAAGTGTGTTTTGCACTTGTTAATACAGGGGTTCTGATACAACCAATGGAAAATGTCCATGTTCTTACATTCCTCATTAAAAAATAAAATTGCTTTAACCCATATAATCCTTTATCCTGATAACTCTTTGCTAGTTATCCAATGATGAAAGACTGAGACTGTTGCTATAACACAAGTTTTCATCAAAGATTTCCTTCACATTCTCTTGTAACGAAGACATTAAATAGTACATTTGTGCAGGGAAGAGATGTAAGACAGTAGCTGAAATCAACGCATAAGCCCAATCTGCCACTGAGCTATTTGGCAAAGATGGCTTTATTTTGGCTAGTTGTGAAAAAAAGAGCAACAAGACATTAGATGCTAGGATACCACTCACCAGTTCCAGAATTCTACCACAGGATCAGTCCTATTCAATGTTTTCTGTAAATGATTTGAATAAAAAGTAACAGGGCACATATCTAATCTGCCAGTACTGGAAAGAATGGCAAGATGATGAATAGCACTGATGGTCAAGTGGAAAATTAAAAAGAGAACAGCCTGGAATGCTGGACTAAAACTAGCTATAATAAAATATAAACACAAAATGATGTTTATAAAAATATAGACCAATGTAAATAGCAAAATTCCATACAGTGGTTGATCATTTATTTAGGTCCTTTGCTGAGAGATGCAGATATTTTAAAAAATGAAAAATATTTTATCCCAGTTTCTCATAATATTCAGTCCACTTGAAGAGGGAGATCTATAAAAAGAAAAGTGCAGGGATGGGCCATTTATACAGTACAGAGAAGCAGCATTTAGCTCATCCAATGAAGAGTGACGGGGGGGAAGAAGATGTACCAGTGAAGTAGACCTTTGAGCTGAAAGGGTTTTATTCTGGCTAAAGGGCACAACATGAGAAAGATACAGAGGTGAAAACTAGTAGAGTGTACACAGAAATCTCTGAGTGCTAAAAGGCAGAGCAGGAAATGGTGACAGATGATATTGGAGAAGCTATGAAAACACAAAGTCATATTAAGGAGCAGGAACTCAAATAATCCCATGTTACTCTGGGTCCTCCAGGGTTTAGAAGCCAGAAGAAAAGGAAAATAAGTTTATGGAGAAAAAGGAAAAAATGAAGGAAAGAAAGGTTAGAGGGGCATGGGAAAAACTCTAAGAGTTCTGGGTCTTGGAAGCCACGCAAATAGAGTTTCAAAAAAGATGTGATTTATAGTATTAAATGTAACTCAGAAGTCCATTAAGACGAGAATTTTTAAATGACCTGCAAATTTCACAGTCAAACCAATTGTTGGACTCAATAGGTACAGTTTCAGTAGAGTGGTTCAGATGGAAGCCAAATTAAAGTGTACTTTAAAAACTAAATCAGAAAAGAGAAGAAAGCATGCATTTCCTCGAAAACTTAGTAATGAAAGGACAGAGGTAAGGTAGTAGCTACCAGAGAGAACCTTCATTTGTAATGGAAGAGATTTGAGACAGCTTAGAGGCACAGAGGGCCGAGTCAGTAAGAGAGAAGAGCGAAAGAAGAATAAGACAAGCTTCCAATAAGAAAGAAAAGAATGGATTCCATGGGTAGAAAAGTGAGCTTTGATAAAAAGAAGGGTCATCTCAACCTGAAAAAAAAAAAGAATTGGAGAGAAAATGAGGATGACTGTGGCTAAGTCAGTGGGTAAAGGTGCATGGAAAGTTAAAGGTGACCAATTTTCTCAATGATATCTTATTGTCACAATGGTAATCCTACATTTTTTTTCTTGCTTAAAACCATGTTGATAGATCTTGACTTGACAATATAACATGTGAAAAAGATCCTAGGAGACAACAAGCTGATATAGGTGTTAGGAAAATAAATGTGGTCCCTATCTACTTCCATAGTGATAGGAATCCAGATCACATGCCAATGATATGTTCAATTTTGAACACACTAAACACATTTTAAAAAGACTCTGTGAAATAAGATATTGTTCAGAAAAAGGACATCAAATGACCCTAACCCTTTAAAACCACTTAATGAAAAATTGTTGAAGGAGGTTGGTATTGTTGACCTTAAGAAAGGAAAATTGTGCCGGGCGCAGTGGCTCAGGCCTGTAATCCCAGCACTTTGGGAGGCTGAGACGGGCAGATCACGAGGTCAGGAAATCGAGACCATCCTGGCTAACCCAGTGAAACCCCGTCTCTACTAAAAAATACAAAAAAACTAGCCGGGCGAGGTGGGGGAGGCCTGTAGTCCCAGCTACTCGGGAGGCTGAGGCAGGAGAATGGTGTAAACCCGGGAGGCAGAGCTTGCAGTGAGCTGAGATCTGGCCACTGCACTCCAGCCTGGGCGACAGAGCCAGACTCTGTCTCAAAAAAAAAAAAAAAAAGGAAAATTTAGAAACCAATCTATCATAGGTACCGGGAGTATATTCACTCTACGGTTCTTCATGTAGCAAAATTTGGATATGACAAATAGGTAGGTTTTATTTTAAGAGAATAAAATGCTCATTTAGAAGACTGTGCAGCTCTCCACCGCTTAAAGTGTTTGAGAGGTTCAATAACTTAAACTCAGGAGGGTTGCAGCAAGGACTCCTGCATTTGGAAAATGTTGGTTATCTTCCAACTTTAAGTTTCCATAAGTCTTTTTTTAAACATTATTTATCCATTTTTAGAGGTTATGGAATAAGATATAGAACACACTAGTGGTAGTATCTAATGGGATGCTGAACACATTGAAACAGGAGAGCATTTAAAATCATAATGTTTAAAGTTTGCACTATAGGGATTTGGCACTGAATTTTACAACTTGGTTTAACTGCGTAAGTCACTAAAAAGATAATTCACTGTTTCAGAGCAGTGAATTACAATTCATAGTAATGAAGTTTGAGGAGGATAACTGGCAGCTTGCAGAATCTGGAACTTGACAAAACGTATAAAGGGGCCATTGGCAAGATCCATACAACATGTGGGGAGCAGGGAGAGTAGAGGTGTGTACATGTGTGTAGATATAAACCAAGAGGGGTGAAAGAATAAGCAAATATATCATCAAGCATCCAAGCAACCAAGTTTACTAGAGAGGAAAGGATAAGGAGATGGAGTTGGTAGGACACTAAAGGACCCCCACCAGGCAGCCAGGAAATAATGGTCCATGAGTGCCAAAGTCTTATGTGAGAGTTGCTGAGTTGCCAGGAGGTGTTTTCCATCAACCAATTAGATGGTCAATTGTTTCTGAGCCTAACTTAAGTGGAAAAAGGGGAGTCCATCTTAGAGATATGAGGGTATCCTTAAAAAATTGGGCTTTAAAAGGGAATTGAAACCAAGAACTGAAATACAATTGAGACAATGTCTCTCCTTTGAGCATTGGTCCCTGTGGCCTCTGTGTTTTAGTCTACATGGGACCCAAATGCTATAATTTAGTCCCAGATTCAAATCTTCCTCCAAGAACTATACTTACCAGCCTAATCTCTGTCAGGAACTTATTCCTGATCCAATAGACTATGACCAGAAAGGGAAGGCCCCATGGAATTAAACAGCTGGCAGGAATACTTTGCTGGTACATCATGGATGGGGTTATGGGGAGGCTATTTATAGAAAAGTTGGAACTGAACAAAGAACAAAATATATACTCACCAAATATATACCAACCAGCTTCTGATATACCAACGTAACTTCCATAAATCCTTAGATTCCTCCAAACAACTGAAGGCGACAAGAACCATGAGAGTGGCCAAATATAAGAGGTGTTTCTCCAGATTAGACAGATGATATTCATGAATTCTGAAAGTCAATAACGTAGAGCAATTACTTGTGTGGACTTTGCAGTTAGAACCTGTCTTCAAATTGTGCCTCTGATAAGCACCAGTTGTGTGACTTGGCCAATTAGTTAAGTTTTCTGTGCCATTTTTCTTCATCAGTGAACAAGACCCATGTTAGCACACACCTCTTCAGTGTGTAAATAAAAGTAAATGAGATAACACACTCGAAGTATTTAGCACTGTGTGTGACACAGTGTGTGTTTCCAAAATGTGGCTGTTGCCCTGAGTCTCCTGCAAACATTATTTAGATGACACCCCAAGGAAAGCAAGATGAAAATCTGTTTTGTTGCCTCACCTTTTGTCTCAACAATGGTGAAAGATCTAGTCCCTTTTAATCTTACCTCGCTCATAAAACAGTCAACTCTAAACCATCCTTACATTTTAGTTTTGAGGGAGGCTTTTAACAGTAAGTAAATTTCTTTTTTTGTTTGTTTGTTTTTCTGAGATGGAGTCTCGCTCTGTCGCCCAGACTGGAGTGCAGTGGCACCATCTCGGCTCACTGCAAGCTCTGCCTCCCGGGTTCATGCCATTCTCCTGACTCAGCCTCCCAAGTAGCTGGGACTACAGGCGCCCACCACCGAGCCCGGCTAGTGTTTTGTATTTTCAGTAGAGACGGGGTTTCACCGTGTTAGCCAGGATGGTCTCAATCTCCTGACCTCGTGATCCACCTGCCTCGGCCTCCCAAAGTGCTGGGATTACAGGTGTGAGCCACCGTGCCCAACCAGCTTCCTTTCTTTTTGGCGGATGTTCCCTAGACGTCCTGTGGTCTTGCTGAAGGAGTGGCCACTTAAGAGTCCTCAAGTCTCATTTCAGAGACAATGGGTGGTAGTGGGAAAAGGTTCATCCCAGCTGATGTACTGTTGATTAATCAGGTAATTCAGGGGCAATTAATACTGGAGATTTTTTGGAGAAGGAAAAGGGGGATATGGTTTTTTGACCCAGTCTTGTTCATTACTTATGCAAATTGAAGGCAGAGGACAGGCCAGTGAGGAAGAGATATTTTAGGGACAATGGGTGTCTTGGGTCCTTGAATATCATAGAATAGCAATGCCTGACATTTGTATAACGCTTTAGGATAGTGGTTCTTAATCTTCGGCAAGCACAGGAACCACCTGAAGGGGTAGCGAAAACACAGATTGCTGAGCCCCATCCCTAGAGTTTCTGATTTAGCAGGTCTGGGAGGCGGGCGCAAGAATTTGCTTTCCCAGCAGGTTCCCAGGTGGTGCCCATGCTGCTGGTCTAGGAACCACATTTTGGAACCCATTCTTTTAGCGTTTGCAGAGCATTTTCCCGGGTGTTATCCCATTTAATCCTGACCATAATTTTGCAGGGAGGCTTTATTATCTTCGTTTTCAGGGGAGAAAGCAAAGGAATAGAGCTCCATGCTTTTCCTCTCCCTGCTAGCTATCTGAAACAGTGCTAACAACCTATATTTGTCATGACTTAATGAAAACAGTTAATAGCACATCACTAATTCAATTTGTAATAATGACAGCTGATGAAAATGTTGTTACACTCTTGAAGAAAAAGGGCTGTTATGTTTTTATACTGCAAAGAGTGGGTGCTCAAAACTTTTTAGCTATTTGTTTTTTTCACTTTTGTCATGTCATCTTACCCATAAAGTCTCTAAATACCTGAGTCTCAATCGGAAGGAAGTGGAAGGATGTCTTGGTGGTGAACATAAGTATCCAAAACTCAAGTATCCAGAATGTAAATGCTACAAACTTGAAGAGCACCTTGGGAGAGCTGCATTAATAGATTAACTAAATTTCCTACAGTTATGCTGGCTATTTATCCCAAGTACTTGCACCTATACTGTGTGCCAGGAGCAATGATTCTGATGAAACATTATTAAGGTTGTCTGAATGAAAGTAAGTTTCTGTGTGTATTTCCTTTTGCAAAACCAACTTCTTTTTCTGCTCCTTTATAAGTCTCAGCAAACCTTTATTAAATAATGGTCAAGATGTGCAGGCTAATTTACAGACTATTTATTTTCTAATTTAATATCGGGCCTGACTTTTAGCAATTCTGTATAAGACACTAAGCTTCGTAGTTGAATTGTATAACCACATAGTTTAAAATGGTAGACATTATAATTCTGAAAACTGGAAAATTGTTTTTGAAGAAATGGGAGTAAGGAAAAGAGCTTCACAGGGGTCTTTGAACTTACATTTCTATGGTTTCAGATTTCAGCTTCAATTATTCTTAATTTAATAATAATTTAATAAAGTATATACTTGTATTATCAAGAAGCTTTCATAAAAATTTTTAAGAATACACGACATGTAAATAATCATAAAAAACAACTAAAGACTACTTTCTAAGGGGTTTCTGACCATAAAATTCCTATGTGCTAATGAAGGTTGAGTCTGTAAACCTTCATTCAATAAACATTTATTTTGCACCTATGATGTGCTAGGTACTTTACTATCACCAGCTCAGTACACCACACCAAGAGGCTGACTATAGCTGAACAACCGTACTGAAACTTGATATGAATCAGCATGGTTTAGTATTACCATATTGTTGGTCCTGCTGTGGCTAAGGCCGTTCTGATTGACCGAGCTGTGGAAAGCCCATTTTTCTAAGTACTTACGTAATAAAACAGGGCTGTTGAGGGTCTGGGGGGAAGTAGGGTGAAAAGGAAACATCTAGTGTACAATTACTATGAATCAAACACTTCCATTTCCTCATTTACTTTTCGCAATGACCTCGAAGTAGGCTTCAGTAACTCCCTATTACGCATGAAAACACTGAGAATCGAAGACTTGAGCAGTGTACTTCAGACACACCACTAGAAAATGAAAGAGCCAGGCTTTTAACTCCATTTGACCCTCAAATCATGGACCTGGCCTTTGGACTGCTACTCAGAGCCAGTGGTTACATGCAAATGTTTTAATATACTCCACAGGACCATTGTCTACATCTATCTACCCCATGCATGCACCTGCCCTTTTCTGCCATACACCCCTGTCACCTTATACTCTCCTAGGTTGGCCTGTCACACTCTTGAAATTTAACTAAGGAAAACAAGCATGCAATCTACGAAGCTACAGAAGCCATCAATGATTGATAAAGTATTAATGGCTGATCACTCTGGTTTACTTCACCAGTAAAGCAACTGACAACTGTCTATGAGATCTAAAGAAATGAACATCCAATACCAGAATTTTAGAAATCCTTAACAAGCCAATGGCAGTAAAGGTTTTAGTGAAGAAGGCCTTTTAGAACCCTTAACATCACACCTCATTAAATGATTTTACTATAGTTGTAAGCAACAAAAGTAGATTTTTTTTAAAGTATTTCTGGTATTATCTCAATTATGAAAAGGATAAAAATAGAGGCCAAAAGGCCTGTAGGATATATATCAGAATATTACTGTAATAAGAGTATAAGTGACTTTTCCCCCTACTTCTTTGAGATTTTCTATATTTTCCTTTTAACATAAGCATGTATTACCTTGGCCATCAGGGAAAGAAAATTAAAAGCAAGAACAAAATATTCCCACAAGACAAGTGTCCATTCTAGCACCAGGAAAGGCAGCCCGGAGGGAAATGCCGTGGATATGCTGTGCCCACAGAGATAAAGCCTTACACAGCCAGGAATATTTTGAAGCAAGCACTGCTGGCAGAAACATTGAGGCTTTCAACTGAATGTGGCCTTCCTGGGGACAGATGATAACATCCTGTTCTGAGTTATGGGTACATGTTGCTGAATACAAGGTCGCAGTATTCTAATAGGCTTCTTTCCTTTTTACTTCCTCTTTTTTTCTTTCATAGTAAACAAGACTGAGGCCCATTTGAAGTCATGAATAAAAAAACAGAGTCAGTTGCTAAACCCTGTAGCCTTAAACCGGTACCCATTACGGGACCTGAATTCCTATATGGATTCAAAGAGTATGAAAATTCCAAGCCCAGAACTTGAGCAAACACTGAAATGAGGCTCTTGCCTTTCCCAGGGCTCCATAGAGGTACTCAAGATTTCTATTTGGCCCTTTAATATCTGCTTAGCCTTTCTTTTTAAGATAATTTATTGTTTGTACATTATTTTCTATTATTTCTTAATTTCCTTGAATATTTAAACACACTCATTTTAAGATTGCATTCTCTTCATACTAATCTGAAGTTCCTTGGGGGTAGACAGAAAGTCTACACCACTCAGAACACACATAGTAACATTATCCATTCCAAAATGTGCTCACAGAGAGAACCTATGATGCCAAAAGGAAACCAAATGGGAGAGAATCAGAAGAAAAGAAAAGAAAAGGGAACAAATTGGCTGTGCACAGTGGTTCACGCCTGTAATCCCAGCACTTTGGGAGGCCAAGGCAGGCAGATCATGAGGTCAGGAAATTGAGACCATCCTGGCTAACAGGATGAAACCCCATCTCTACTAAAATACAAAAAATTAGTAGGGCATGGTGGCGGACACCTGTAGTCTCAGCTACTGGGGAGGCTGAGGCAGGAGAATGGCGTAAACCCGGGAGGCAGAGCTTTCAGTGAGCCGAGATCTCGCCACTGCACTCCAGCCTGGGTGACAGAGCGAGACTCCATCTCAAAAAAAAGAAAAGAAAAAAAAAAAAGAAAAGAAAAAAAAGGGAATGGATTACATCCAAGGAAACTCCGATTACTACAAAGAGAATGCAATTTTAAAATGAGTATGTTTAAACGTTCGAGAAAATAAAGAAAAAGTAGAAGATAATCAAAAACAATAAATTATTTTATAAAAAAAGAATAAGCAGATTTTAAAGAGCAAAACAGAGATTCTAAAAATAAAAATTAGAGCAAGTACAGATAAAGAAAGAATATGTAAAAATAGATCAGACAAAGTCACCCAAAATGCAGGTGAAATATTTCACTAAAAAATTAAGTGATGGGAAAACATTCTTAAGATGTTAAGAGACATGAAGTATAGAATGAGAAGTTCTAAAAATATATTTAACAAGAGTTCCAGAGGAAAATAATAGAGGAGATGGTGGAAAAATAACATTTTAAGCAGTATTAACTTTGATAAATATGTAATATCCAATTCAATGTGATTGCTTAGCAGGGTGCCCTGGCTCACACCTGTAATCCCAGCACTTTGGGAGACCAAGGCGGGTGGAACACTTGAGGTCAGGAGTTCGAGATCAACTTGGCTAACATGGTGAAACCCCCGTTTCTACTAAAAATATAAATATTAGCCGGACATGGTGGTGGGCACCTGTAACCCCAATAGTGGAGAGGCTGAGGTGGGAGGATCACTTGAACCCAGGAGCTGGAGGTTGCAGTGAGTCAAGAGCACAACACTGCATTCCAGCCTAGGCAAAAGAAAAAAAAAAAAAAAGATTGCCTATTATCAAACAAAATAAATAAAGGTAAGTCCCTACGTTGATGCATTACATAATAATGAAAGTGTAAAGTAGCAAGGATAACAACAGGATTCTAAAAGCTATTAGAGAAAAAAGACAGATGGACATAAGATTCTTCACTGGCCACAACCACAGTCTCCTCTCTGCAAAATCATCATTTAGGAATGAAAGCAGAAATAGGGAATGTCTCAGATGCACAAAGTGTAAGCATCTTTGTGACTCACAGGCCTTCATGAAAGAACTGCTAGAGGATACACATTGGCAAGAAAAAAAATGAATCCCATGAGTGAAGAGAACAAAAAGCAATTATGAGCAAATAAATGAATCTAAAGGAAACATGTTGACCTTTAACATTATGTAGATATCATAGAAGTATTCATAATATATGGTATTATAGAAGTCTCTATGCTTTTCTATAATCTAATTACCTTTCCCAATTTTCTAAAAAAGCTATAAGAATAGCAACAGTTAACATTTACAGATGTTTACCATGTTTCAGGCACTGTACTAAGATTTTGTGATGGTTTATCATTTATTTCCCACGACAATCTTGCAAGACAGATCTACCTGTTATTCTCATTTTATAGAGGTCAAACTGAAGTATAGAGCAGTCATTTTTTTTCAAGATCATATAGATAACAAACAATAAAAATGAATCTGCGTGACCTAGGGAAAGTCAAAACCCAATTTCCTCATCTGCGAAACAAATATATGGATAGTTGCTCTGACCACATTCTAAGGTTATTTGAAGTTGAAATAACACTAATACATGTTAAAGTGCTTTAGAAATTGCACTGTGCAGCTTGAAGTTATAATAAAAACAGAATATGTGTGCCAAATTTTAAAAAGGGCATTTTGCCACTAGTTAAAAGATGATAACACTTTATTCATCCATTCAAAATATACTTTTAATATGGCTTCAGTAGGTAAATGTAATTTTGAGGTTATAAAGTAGTAGTGCATTTTTCAGTTTGCTTGCTTGCTTATTTCTGGTTCATCTTGCTCCAGAAAAAAAATTTCAGGCGGCTAACAAAGGGTATACAATAATAATTAATAATACTAATAATATAAAAGGACTCATGTTGTTTTTTATTTTTAAAATACACCTTAGATTTTATTTCTGAATATACACACTTTTCAAAAGCAATTTATTATTACTTTAAAACATAACTTTGCTCCATATGTCCTCTGTCACCACCTGTACTCTGACACACACACATAAAACAAGTTCAAGCAGCAGGAAAAGTTCATATTGTCTCTTTTAAAACATGAAAATTGCTAATTTTCATACTGCCATGACATAGTTCAAGCTAATGATGTCATAATGTGATATTAAAGTAGTAACTCCTGGCCGGGCACAGTGGCTCATGCCTGTAATCCCAGCACTTTGGGAGGCTGAGGTGGGCGGATTACCTGAAGTAAGGAGTTCAAGACCAGCCTGGCCAACACAGTGAAACCCCGTCTCTATTAAAAATACAAAAATTGGCCGGGCGTGATGGCGCACATCTGCAATCCCAGCTACTCAGAAGGTTGAGGCAGAATAATCACTTGAGCCCAGGAGGTGGAGGCTGTAGTGAGCCAAAATCGTACCACCGCACTCCAGTCTGGGCAGCTGAGCAAGACTCTGCCTCAAAGTAAATAAAGTAAGTAAAGTAGTAACTCCTGCAGTTATAACAGCCTAATCAGACAGCTGACATCACAATAGTATTGCTAAAATGTTGGATTTTACTCGATTTCCATAAGAAAATGGAATCTGACACTCATTGCATGCTAATCATTGCAGTTTAGTATGTCCCTTATTTATTTTGGTTAAGCATTTCATTCTCAAATAAAGAATTAAGTGAGAAAATGAGCTAAAATTCGATAGAGACACTGGTTGGCAGTCATTTCTTTTGGCTCCCATAATACAGAATTTTTAAGCCTATAGAAAATGAGAACAGATGTAGATAATGACACAATTTGTTATTTATGAAGGCAGGTTTTCTATAAAGATCTAGGAATTATCATGAGAACTATTCATTGAACCTCAAAAAAATCAATAAATATTAATATCAGAATGCAAATGTTTTTGCTACAATTTAAAACATGAAGAATATTTACCCATTACGCCTTTGAAAAATCCAGGCCAGCCTGAATACTTATTAACTGTGTGTCATCAGACGATTCAGAAAGTTTCTCTGAACTACTTGAAATTCTCAATAAAGAAAAGCTTGTGCATTGTTCTGTCTGAATTTCCATTGGCTCTCATAGCTTAGCAAAACAAAGAACTGAATATGCCATCAAGAAACCTAGGCTCTGGCTGAGTGCAGTGTAATTCCTGTAATGCCTGTAATTCCAGCACTTTGGGAGGCTGAGGCGGGCGGATCACTTTGATGTCGGGAGTTCAAGACCAGCCTGGCCAACATGGTGAAACCCCATCTCTACTAAACTACAAATATTACCCAGGTGTGGTGGCAGGCACCTATAGTCCCAGCTACTCAAGAGGCCGGGGTGGGAGAAGCACTTGAGCCTGTGAGGCAGAGGTTGCAGTGAGCTGAGATTGTGCTACTGTTCTCTAGCCTAGGTGGCCAAGTGAGACTCTGTCTTCAAGACAAAAAAAAAAGGAGACTATCTTAAAAAAAAAAAAAAATAGGAATCTGAATCAAATATTGGCCTTGCCACTTAATAGCCCTTTGTAATTTCAGGTAAGTTCCTTAAACTTGAGTTACATTTTCTACATCTATAAAATGACAATAGTGATACCTCCTGCAAAGGGTTATTTGAAGATAAAATGAGAACAGAACCTAGTATGCAGTTAATTAAATCCAATTTAGAAGTGACGATATTCCACAAAATTATTAATTAACCTTTGGGAGTTCTATTTTGACTAGTATGAAGCTGATGACACCTATCTGATGGAAATTAAATGACAAGTAAAAACAGATGTGCATATTGTCCTCAAGTTACCAGTTACGATATTTTGTATGGGACCTTCCTTTCACTTAAACACTTAGAGGGCAATGTAGGTTTATTAATTGGCCTAATTTCCATATTGCTGTGTCTCAGGCAATAGAGAGGCCCAACATACTTGTATGCGACCTGACTAGAAGCACATATATGTGCCAATCTGTTATGACAAATTGATTCAGTCTTTAATATCATGAGTTCAGAGCAATGAATTGGGTCACTGAAGTTTTTTAATCATTAAAAGTCTATTGCTTTTGTTGTAAGACTACTGTGTGGGACCCTTCTAAGAGAGATGCAAAAAATAATTGACTTAATGAAAAATCATCCAGCTAACACACTATGCAAACATCAAGAGAGCAGAGAGACTTGTTCCAAAGCTTCTTGGCAATCACTTATTCCTATCCTCTGCTGAATCCAAGACGTCCTCTGTGGTGCCTCAAGCAGCTCCAGGCAATAGGGAGACGGAAAGTTTGACTCCTGCTCCACTTCTTTAGCTTGATTCCACCAGCACTGCCTTTACAACTTTCAAACACTGACCTTTTGTCTAAGATTACATTTGCACAAAGGGTTTGTTTACTATAAAAATGTTTAACTAGCTGATATTCCAACTTCCTCATCTTAGAGAGGAGGAAATTGAAGGCCAGAGGGGTAGCACAAGTCACTTGCGGTTCCTTCAGAATCAGGAGCAGAAAAAAAAAATTGTCCAGTCTTTCAATCCAGGTTATTTCCACCACACTGCTTTCTTGATAAGATTAATCCCTATCATGTACTAAATGTTGAGCATCTTACTTGGTGTTCTATCTGTATTTACCAATGAATAATTGATAAATGCATTCCCTTACTTGGTGTTCTACCTGTGTTTACCAATGAATCCAGCAAAATCTCTAAATATTTGCCCCATTTGAAAATAAAGTTCAAGAATGTTAAGGAACTTGCACAAGCCTGCATTCAAATCCAATCTAACTGCAAATCCTCTACATGTATTTGCCAGGTTTAGATAAACAAATGTTTCCTGTTGACCATCAAAACAACAGATCATCCTAAGGTGACCCAGGGGGATAAATAGAGAATGCATAGTTTATTGCCAAATTTTGGCTCTACTTTTTATGTGTACTTTATTAAAATTGAGGCATAATGAATATAGATATAGAAAGACCAAATGAAAACCTTATTTGAGCATTGCTTTCATCTCTTTCTGCCCTAAGATTATCAATAATCACTTCTTATTTTATGTTGATACTATATTTTATTAGAATAAGCATGTGGTTTTTCCAGTCTTTGATGTATCATAGATCATGTGTTTGTACATATTAATTTCTTTCCTTGTTCAAAAGGTCTGCTGCTTCTATTGCAAATCAAATTTGTACATGTGCTCACAGGAGGGGAATATTGCAAAGATGTTTTCCACTGGCATTATCATTTTTCAAGTTTCATATTGAAACCAGTTTTCTTTATCTCTTTCATCCTCTAACTCAGATAAGTAATGTAGTTTTTAGCATAATTGTGATATAACTCTGTTTTTGTCCTGTTTTGTTTTTTGTTCAACTGTAAATCTGCATTTCATTTGTACAGAATGGCAAGGTAAAAATGTGTATGTAGTTCTTAAAAATCTCTATAATATGAAACTATTGCAGATAGGTCTAAAAAGAGACTATAAAAAGAAAAGCAATATGTAAATGAAATCAAATTTTAAAAGAGAATGACAATAACATCATACTGAATAGAGTGGGGTAACCAGAAAGAGAACACAAGCATACCTCTTTTTATTCACGTTGCTCTGTTGTGCTTCACAGATACTGCATTTTTTTACTAATTGAAGCTTTGTGGCAACCCTTCTCCCAACAAGTCAATTGGCACCATTTTTCAAAGAGCATTTGCTCACTTCATATCTCTGTGTCACGTTTTCATAATTCTCAAAATATTTAAACCTTTTTCCTTATTGTCATATCTGTTATGGGTAATCTGTGATTAGTGATTTTTGCTGTTGCTATTGTAATTGTTTTGGGGCACTGTAAACCACACCAATCTGACGGCAAACACAGTGGGTAAATATTGTATGTGTTCTGATTGCTGCACCAACTGGCTATTCTACCATCTCTCCCCCTCGCCTTGGGCCTCCCTATTGCCTGAGACACAACAATATGGAAATTAGGCCAGTTAATAAATCTACAATGTCCTCTAAATATTTAAGTGAAAGGAAGAGTCACACAGCTCTCACTGTAAATCAAAAGCTAGAAATTATTAGCCTTACTGAGAAAAGCATGTGGAAAGCTGCAACAGGCCAAAAGCGAAGTCTCTTGTGCCAAACAGTCAAGTTGTAAAGGGAAAGGAAAAGTTCTTCAAGAAAATTCCAAGTGCTATTCCAGTGAACATATGAATGATAAGAAAGAAAAACAGCCTTATTGCTGATAGGGAGAGTTTTAGTGGTCTGGATACGAGATCAAACCAGTCACACCTTTCCCTTAAACTAAAGCCTAATCTAGAGCAAAGCTCTAACTCTCTGCAATTTTATGAAGCCTGAAAGAGATGAGGAAGCTGCAGAAGAAAATTAGTAAGCTAGAAGAGGTTGCTTCATGAGATTTAAGGAAAGAAGCTACCTCCATAACATAAAAGTACAAGGTGAAGTAGTAAGTGCTTGATGGAGAATTTGCAGCAAGTGATCCAGAAGATCTAGCTAAGATCATTGATGAAGGTGGCTACACTAAACTACAGATTTTCAATGCAGATGAAACAGCCTTATATTAGAAGAAATGCCTTATAGGACTTTCATAACTAGAGAGGAAAAGTCAATGCCTGACTTCAAAGCTCCAAAGGACAGGTTTACTCTATTGTTAGGGATTAACACAGTTAGTAACTTTTTGAGTTGAAACCAGTGCTCATTTACCATTTCAAAAATTCTTTTGCCTGTAAAAATCATGCTAAATTGACTCTTTCTGTGTTCTATAAATAAAACAACAAAGTCTGGATGACAGTACATCTGTTTACATCATGACTTACTGAAATATTTTAAGCCATCTGTTGAGACCTATTGCTCAGGAAAAAAAAAAAAAAGACTCCTTTCAAAATATTGCTGTTCATTGACAACGCACCTGGTCACCCAAGAGCTCCGATGGAGATGTACATGGAAAGTAATGTTATTTTCATGCCTGCTAATACAATATTCATTCTACAATCCATGAGTCAAAGAGTAATTTTGACTTTTAAGTATTATTACTTAAGAAATATATTTCAAGGCCACATGTGATGGTTCATGCCACCTCTCTTTTGGGGGCAGAGGTGGGAGGATTGCTTGGGGCCAGAAGTTTGAAACCAGCCTGGGCAACATCTGTACAAAAAATTTAAAAAAAAATTATCCCGGCACAGTGGCACATGCCTATGGTCCCAGCTACTTGGTAGGCTGAAGCAGAAGGATTGCTTGAGCCCAGTAGTTCAAGACTTCAGTGAGCTATAATTACGCCACTGTACTTCAGGCTGGGTGATAGAGGGGAGATCCCATCTCTTGAAAAAGCCAAAAAAAAATATGTTTCGTAAGGTTATTGTTGACATAGATAGTGACTCCCTTAATGAATCTGAGCAAAGTACATTGAAAATCCTCTGGAAATGATTCACCATTCTAGATGCCATTAAGAACACTCATAATTCATGGAAGAAAGTCAAATATCAATATGAACAGGTGTTTGAAAAAGCTGACTCCAGCTCTCATGGATAACTCTGAGGGATTCATGACTTGAGTTGAGGAAGTAACTGCAGATGTGGAGGAAAGAACAAGAGAATTAGAATTAGAAGAGTAGTCTGAAGATGCAACTGAATTGCTGCAATTTCTTTTTTTTTTTTTTTTTTTTTTGAGACGGAGTGTCGCTCTGTCGCCCAGGCTGGAGTGCAGTGGCGCGATCTCAGCTCACTGCAAGCTCCGCCTCCCGGGTTCACGCCATTCTCCTGCCTCAGCCTCCTGAGCAGCTGGGACTACAGGCGCCCGCCACCTCGCCCGGCTAGTTTTTTTGTATTTTTTAGTAGAGACGGGGTTTCACCGGGTTAGCAAGGATGGTTTCGATCTCCTGACCTTGTGATCCACCCGTCTCGGCCTCCCAAAGTGCTGGGATTACAGGCTTGAGCCACCGCGCCCGGCCGAATTGCTGCAATTTCATGGTAAAACTGGAATGGATGAGGAGTTGCGACTCATGTGAGTGAAGAAAGTGATTTCTTGAGAAGGAAACTACTTCTGGGGAAGATGTTGTGAACATTGTTGAAATGACAACATAGGATTTATAGTGTTACATAAACTTAGTTGATAAAGCAGTGGCAGGGTTTAAGATTGACTTAAACTTTGAAAGAAGTTCTACTATGAGTAAAATGCTATCAACCACCATCGCAGGCTACAGAGAAATCTTTCATGAAAGCAAGAGTGAATCAATGCAGCAAACTTTACTGTTGTCTTATTTTAAGAAATGTCACAGTCACCCCAACCTCCAGCAACCACCATCCTGATCATTTAGCAGCCATCAACATTGAGGTAAAACCCTCCACCAGCATAGACTATGATTTGCTGAAAGCTCAGATAATCATTAGTGTTTTTTAGCCAGAAAGTATTTTTTAAATTAAGGGATGTACACTGCCTTTTAAGAAAAAATGCTATTGCATACTTAATAGACTACAGTGTAGTGTAAACATAACTTTGAAGTTCACTGGGAAGCCAAAAAATTTCGTGACTCACTTTATTGTGATATTCTTTTTGTTGTTACTTTTTGCTGTGGTCTGGAACTGAATCCAGAATATCTTCAAGATATGCCTGTATTTTTATCTTATTATGATTTAAACCTTTAAAACAAGTTTTTATTGACAAATGGGATCTAATTAAACTAAAGAGCTTCTTCACAGCAAACAAACAAACAAACAAAAAACAAACTATCATACAGGCAAGCTGCAGAATGGGAGGAAATTTTTGCAATCTACCCATCTGACAAAGGTCTAATATCCAGAATCTGCAAGGAATTTAAACAAATTTACAAGAAAAAAAAAAAACATATCAAAATTGGGAGAAGCACACGAACAGACACTTTTCAAGAGAAGACATGCATACAGCCAACAAACGTGAAAAAAAGCTCATCATCACTGATCATTAGAGAAATGCAAATCAAAACCATAATGAGATACCATCTCATGCCAGTTAGAATGGCAATCATTAAAAAGTCAGGAAACAACAGATGCTGGAGAGGATGTGGAGAAATAGGAACACTTTTACACAGTTGGTGGGAGTGTAAATTAGTGCAGCCATTGTGGAAGACAGTGTGGCTATTCCTCAAGGATCTAGAACAAGAAATACCATTTGATCCAGTCATCCCATTACTGGGTATATACCCAAAGGATTATAAATAATTCAGCTATAAAGACACATGCACACATATGTTTATTGCAGCACTACGTGCAATAGCAAAGACTTGGAACCAACCCAAATGTCCATCAATGGCAGACTGGATAAAGAAAATGTAGCATGTATACACCATGGAATACTATGCAGCCATTAAAAAGAATGAGTTCATGTCCTTAGCAGGGAGATGGATAAAGCTGGAAGCCATCATTCTCAGCAAAGTAACACAGGAACAGAAAACCAAACACTGCATGTTCTCACTCATAATTGGGAGCTGAACAATGAGAACGTATTGACACAGGGAGAGGAACATCACACACTGGGGTCTATTAGGGGGTTAGGGGAAAGGAGAGAGAGAGCATTAGGACAAATACCTAATTCGTGTGAGGCTTAAAATCTAGATGATGTGTTGATAGGTGCAGCAAATCACCATGGCTCATGTATACCTATGTGACAAACCTGCATGTTCTGCACTTGTATCCCAGAAATTAAAGTAAAATTTTTTTTAAAAATAGTGGTTGTCATAAGGTTTTAAATATAACTCTTCAATTAATCATAGTCTAGCTTAAAATAATATTATAATACTTTGCTTGTAGTGTAATAAACTTACAACAGTATACTACCAACTTCTCCCTTCCGTTATTCATGCTAGTATTATCAGATATTTCACTTTTACATACACTACATACTCAGAATAGATTGCCACTATTTTTGCTTTAAACAAACCATTATCTCTTGGTGATTAAAATAATTAAAAATAATTTTTATATTAAAATGTATTTTTACTATTTTCAGCACTCTTCCTCTATATAGATCCAAGTTTCTATGTGGTGTTAAAATCTTTCTATCTGAAAGACATCCTTTAACACTTTTTTTGTAATGCAGTTTTCATGGGAATTAATTCAGTTTTTGTTTGTCTGAAAAAGTCACTATTTATCCCTTAAATAATGGAAGATATTTTACTGGGTGAAAAATTCTGGATTAACAGGGTTTTTTTTTTTTTTCTCCCTGCCAATTTAAAGATGTTAGTCTACTGTCTCTTGGCTTCTATAGTTTCAAATGAGAAATCTACTGTAATTCTTATTCTTCAAATTTTTATTCTCTCTTTCTTCTCCTAAGATACCCATTATGTAGGTACTAGACTATTTGATATTGTCCCGCAGCTCTCAGATGTTCTTTTTAAAAATTTTATTATTTTTTAACTCTTATATCTCTAACTTTGAGTAATTTCTACTAACATATTGTCAAGTTTATGAATCCTTTTCTTGTCTATGTCTAGTCTACTGATAATCCTGTCAAAGGCAATCATCATCTTTGTTACCTTGGTTTTTCTTGTGATTTTTAGTTGATGAGTCAATCTAGTCCGAAGCTGAGCTGGGGTTGGGTTGTGGTGTTGCTCTGATTACCCTCAGTGCACCAGCAGTTTCAAATTCCTTTCATATTACCTTGTGCTTAGAGTAGAGTTTCTCTCAATGTTCTAACCACTTTCAACCTCAGCTTTAGGCTTTTTTTTTCCCCCCAAGACGGAGTTTTGCTCTTGTTGCCCAGGCTGGAGTGCAACTGCATGATCTCGGTTCACTGCAACCTCCGCCTCCTGTGTTCAAGCAATTCTCCTGCCTCAACCTCCTGAGTAGCCAGGATTACAGGTATCCGCCACCATGCCCAGCTAATTTTTTGTATTTTTAGTAGAGACTGGGTTTCACCATGTTGTCCAGGATGGTCTTGAACTCCGGACGTCAGGTGATCCGCCAGCCTTGGTCTCTCAAAGTGCTGGGATTACAGGCTTGAGCCAATGCGCCCGGCCCCTGTGCCACCGCATCCAGGCCCTGCTTTAGACTTTCTTGAGACACTGTGCCCCTGAAAGGGTCTTTCTCGATTCTTTGCTGCAGCCACAGTGGCACACTGTTGTGACATGTTATTTGACATTTGCTAACCTGATGTTTGAATGATAGAGGGAAGTTTTCTCTTGTGCTGGTTCATCCTCTCTCTTAGATGGGTCCTAGGTCTCTGGGTCTTAGGTATAGGGCTTTTTCAGTGATCCTATGACTCTCCAACAAAAGGAGATTTCTAATGATCTGGGTAGATCTGGGTAGAGGGTGGGTTTCTGCTCTTCCCCCAGTGATGAAGAATTTCTTTTTTCTGGTACCTGATCAGCTGCAATAGATCTTAACAGTGCAGTTGGAGCAATAGGATTTTCTGTTCTTCCCCACAAAGATAGAAGGCTTTTTTCCTGTAGGAAAGATATGAGGGAAGGATCAGGACCAAGTGTCATGTGTTTTCCACAATGGTTGCTGCGCTCCACCCACTGCCAACTTGGTATCAAAGAGAAAGTGTTTTTAAGCTCCTGCCCTGTTCTCCATCTTTCTCAAGGGTGCACCGTGTAGTCTATGGAGAGGAACATGTGCACAAACACAAACTCCTCTTGCATCTGCAGCACCCATGGGTTCTATACACCCAGGAAGCCACCGTTGTCTTTTAATAATTCAATCAAAAATGTATCTGAAATTTTTTATTCACTTTTTTGACAATTCAGTCTTCTTCCCTCACTCTGCCCCAGGTAAACCAGTGCCCAGGTAAGCCAGTGCCCAGGTAAACCAGTACTCACATCCTTACTTCTCCTTGGAGGTGCTTGTATTTCTTCAGATTTTTGGCTAATTAGTTTCCTTGTGCTATCAATTCTCTGGTGAGGTCAAGAAAACTTATGATTTTGAAGATTATGTGGCTTTTCGTTATTGTTAAGGTGGAAGCAACATTCTAGCTTTCTACACTCAAGAGCCAGGAAGTGTTTCTGATCTAACTAAATATGCAATATTATCATTTATTTTCCTATCTATGCCTGCTTATTATTTTTAAAAGTGTGAGAGAGTTCTTAGTAGGCCCATGTGATGGTTAATTTTAGGTGTCAACTTGACTGAGTTAAGAGATACCCAGATAGCTGATGAAACATTAATTTTGAGTGTGTTGATGACAGTATTTCTGGAGATTGGCATTTCAATCAGTGGACTTAGTGAGCAAAACCCACACTCATCCAATGTGGGCAGGAACCATGCAATCAACTGAGGCCTTAGATAGAACTAAAAGGTAGAGGAAAAGCAAATTCTCATTCACTCTCTCTTGTGAAGCTGTGACACCATTCTTCTCTTGCTCTTGAACATCAGAACTCCACATTCTCTGGCCTTTGGTCTCCAGAACTTGCACCAGCAGCCCCCAGTTTCTCAGGCCTTTACCTTGGACATAGTGTTATGCCATTGGCTTTCCTGGTCCCGAGTCTATCTGAAGTAGATGGGGAGAGGAAATGCAACACCTTGGCCTAAAAATCTAGACAAACTTTATGACAATCCCTCTACTTTCACACAATGTATTATAAAAATGGAAAACCAAATTTGAGAAAACTAATAATTACCTGAACAAACTCATGCAGTCAGGGGAGTTAAAATGCACTTGGAGAATAGTAAGTAGGCCACAAATAGGTACGTCTCAGCATCCAGGAATGTTAGAAACAAGGCCAGAGAAACAGACAAATTAGACCATGTTGCGCAGTTGCCAATCAGATGTGAAAGTCTCCTATCAGCTAAAGGACTCAAATTGAGAGACAATAAGAAAACAATGAAAATTCTGTGAAGGGGAGTGATATGGAGAAAGTGATCCTTTAAGAAAATGTGTCCAGTGGTCAGTTGGCAACAGATGGAAGGAAAGGTAATCCAGAAATAGGGAAATGGAATAATAAATTGGTACAATAGTCTAAGAGTTAAAAAGGTCAAGGCCTGCATTGCAATGCTAGCAATGCAACTAGGAGGAAACGGGGACAACTTGGGAGACACTGTAGACAATTCCTAAGACTGGTTGACGGATTTGACAAGAGTGGTGGAGGGAAAGGAGAAATCAAATGCACAAGGCTTCATGCTGGGATCATAGGGACCCAATTGTCTCACTAGTATCTTCAATTCTTCCTTTTACAAGACTTTTCTCCTTTCTGCTTTGAAACTTGTCCATGCTTGAATTAGCATAAATGTTTGGAAAAGGTAAAAAAACATTTATCCTCAAAATGTTTTTGACGTAAACCATCTCTGAAATAAGAACTTGTTTTCCAGCCAAAACTCAATTTGTATTCAAACTGTTGTTTAAACACTCTGTCCAAACATGACAGATGTTGGAATCAATTGGTTTGCAAGTCTTATTTTTTTTTTCCCTCAGCTTCAATAAACAAAATCTTCTTAAGTTATTTTCCATCAAATACATTTACTAAATCTTCAAAATGCATATAGACCTCTATAAAGTTAATTGAAAATCAAATTCTTGGCCTTGAAAAACTAAAAAGAAAGGTAATATGGACACAACTTTTTCAAAATGCTTTAAAAGATACAAGAGCATGTTTTTTAAAAGCTTAAAGACACAACAATAAAAGAACTTTCTCTTGTATTACCTCTGTAAATTTTTTACTAACTTTTTTCCTAAGGTTCCAAAGAAATTTTAGAATAATTTTCGTAATAAGATTTTGTAGGATTTTTAACAAACCCTGCAAATTACATAAGAAAATTTGACATTTTAATAATACTGTATTCTAATTCAATAATGTGAAATGTTTCCTTATTTGTTCACATCCACTCTAGTAGGTTAGAATTTGCTATAGGTAATACTGTACAAGTCAAGTGAGTCTGCGGCTGCTTCTATATATTACCATGAACAATAAATATTTATTGACACTCTCCTTGATGAGGATAACGAGAATAACAACAGGCTAAATTTAATCAATACAAAAGGAATTGAGAAGTAAAACTCAGCCCTAAGGCCCCCTGGCTCATTTCTACCTATTTATTCATCTATAAACCAGGACTTATAATAGAATCAAGCTTTTAGGATTTTGGGGATTAAATGAAATAATACGTATAAAGTACATAGCATGGTTTCTTGTACATAGTAAATATTCCCTAGTATGATTATGTTATTAATCTTTTTCATTTATTATCTACTCATATCTACTTTATTAATTATCCTTCTATGTTCACTACCTATTAGGATCTTAATATTTTAATTTAAATGTAGTGTTCTTTTTGTACTAAAATATTAATGCTTGATTATATTTATAGCAAATTCATTTCTAACGTTTTTGCCTTTCAAAAAATTTGATACGCATTTGATAATATTACTTCTCTTAAGCATTTCTTCTTGAGATTTACCATTGCTTTTAAAGGTAGAAAATCTTTTCTGTTCCAGAGATACATACAAGATAATATGTTTATTTGAGCAGCTTCTTCTTCTTTCTTCTCCTCCTTCTCCTCCTCCTCCTCCTTCCTGTTCTTCTTCTTCTTCTTCTTTTTCTTCTTCTTCTTTTCTTCTTCTCTTCTTCTTCTTTTCTTCTTCTTCTCTTCTTCTTTTCTTCTTCTCTTCTTCTTCTTCTCTTCATCTTTTCCTCTTCTTCTTCTTCTCTTCTTTTCTTTTCTCCTTCCTCCTCCTCCTCCTCCACTACTTCTTCTTCTTCTTCTTCTTCTTCTTCTTCTTCTTCTTCTTCTTCTTCTTCTTCTTCTTCTTCTTCTTCTTCTTCCTCCTCCTCCTCCTCCTCCTCCTCCTCCTCCTCCTCCTCCTCCTCCTCCTCCTCAGTAGCTGGACATTTTACATTTAACTCTTTGGTATGGATGGAATTGCAGGATGGGGTTGTGAAGCGGGGCTCAAATTTAATTTTCTAGCAAACATTGATTGCAATAAAAGTCTCACATGTGGAATAATGCTTTCTGTCATTATTGATTTGTATTATATGTTCAGTCTGGCTCATTAACCTTATGTAAGATCCAGCTGCTCAAACCCCTACTACAAAATTCTAGGTTCTGCCTCCTGCTCTCCATTCTGATACTGCTCCCTCTGGTCTGAGCAGTTGGTTGAGTCCACTGCTTCATGCTGAAATTTCCTTCTCTCCCTACAACAAGCACTTTGGTTTACCTTTAGTTACATCTTGGGCATCTGACTTCACTTGACTTCTATTGGCCAATCTGCCCCACACCACATGTGGTGGTGCCCAAATCTGGTGCCCTAGGAAAGGGATCAGATACTACCATGTTTATTACTACTTTGGCAACTTTTGGCAGGCACTGAATTTTGCTTCTGTTTTCCTCTAGGCTATGAACCCTTCAAACTCACAGCTATATTTGACAGCTAATTTAAGTTAATTTATTTAATGTAAGTTTGCAAAGGTCCTCAAAGCTGGAGCAATGATCTGCTCACCCCTCTAAATTCTAGCTCTTAAATAATGTCTTATTATGTCATGTTAGATTTTTCAATGCTTCTATGAAAGCATTTTATATTTTATCTCATAATTTTAGTTGTTTTCAGCCTTACCTTACCAGATATAGACTTGTCCTGCATTGCATCTTTTCAATTAAATACACATGTATTAATTCCCTATTTAAATTATGTTTCTTCATTACAGAATTATCCTAGGTACATAGTACAGTGCTTAACCCACAGTAGACACTCAAATAATATTTGATAATACAGACATGTGCCACATTAACATTTTGCTCAACAATGGACAACCTATATGAAAGTGGTCCCATAAGATTATAATAACATATTTTTACTGTACATTTTCTATACTTAGATATACAAATACTCACTGTTGTATTATAATTGCCCACTATATTCAGCGCAGTAACATTCAGCTGCTCAGGTCTGTAGCCTAGGAGAAACAAGCTATACCATATAGCCTAGGTGTGTAGTAGACTATACCATCCAGTTTTGTAAAAGTACGCTCTATGATATTAACCTAATGATAAAATTGCCTAACAAGGCATTTCTCAGAATGTATCCCCATCATTAAATGGTGCATGCCTGTAATTATAGAGATAGCAGTGATAATGTCAGCCAATCAGAAAGCTTTGGAATGTGAAAATGGCCAAATAACTCCAAAAACTCTAAAACATTGACTTTTAAATATGAGATTTCTTACCATAAAATGCTTCGAAATAATTATAATTGGAACATGTTTGTAACAAGAGAGAATCTAGATTATGTCTAGAACATGCCTCTGTTTATTTGGTTACAAAATGTTCATAAAGCATACGAGAAAGAAGTATGTACAAACACGAAAGTCAGGGAGAGGGCGGAGACACCATCAGCAGTATGATTTTTCTGTTCTCCAGCAAAAGCTTGGGAACAAATTTGTTCTGCACC
Organism: Chlorocebus sabaeus; assembly: GCF_047675955.1. NCBI lineage: Eukaryota > Metazoa > Chordata > Mammalia > Primates > Cercopithecidae > Chlorocebus > Chlorocebus sabaeus. Next base: position 89,313,102 of record NC_132914.1, read on the forward strand.
CTTGATTTTAGTAACTGTATGGAGAACTCCCTGATGTTTCAAATATTTGTGAAACCATGTCATCATTTGGATTTACCACATTTCTGTGTCCTCTGCTAAACCACAAGTCCACAAGGAGAGGGACAGTTGATTTGTTCTGTACTGTATTCTGAGTATCAAGTGCACCGTTTAATACATAATAGGTACCAAATAAATTTTTATTAAATGAATGAGAGGATGTAATATGTTCAGAGGCATAAGACATTGCTCTGTCTTGAAGAATTTAAAATTTTCACAAATTTTGTCATTTGTTGCTGGCAAGAACCTTGTGAGACAGCTTTGCCACCATAATTTGCGAGGACCACTATCTTTTTTTTAATGAAGGTATTGAGACCCATAGAAAATATGAAACGTACCCAGAGTCACATTGCTTTTTAGTGGTAAAGCCGATATTTCTCGGAATTTAATGTTTCATATTCTTCCTTTATGCCACAATGCCTCCCTGTGAGTGAAACATAAGTGACAAAACACAACAGAAAATTAAATTTAAAATATCCAGGATGACTATAAATGATCTAGAAATTCAAATAATAAAAACAGTGAAAATTAAATACAATAGGCTCATGGAGGAGTTAGAGTTTAGATTAACTCCTCAAGACTCTAAGTAAAGAGTGGAACAGAGGTTATCTCAGGGAAAAGAATTTCAGAACTCTCATCAGGATTTTTTAAAGCCAATTTATGTTCTTGTTTTTTTTCTAATGGTAATGGTTGATTAGCACTATAAATATTGTGGAGGTAAGAAATGGTTCTCTCACAAGCCACATAACATAGCATAGGTATTATAGTGGTATGCGAGCCATGAGATTGATACAGTCTTGACTTTTGCCTAGTAAAACTATACCGAAACATAATTAAATGGGAAATGTTCAGGATATTCACACAATACTTTACTAATCTAAATGATACTACTCAGCATCTGAGTCTATGTTATGCCTAATGATGACTGCGGAGAAAAGCATGAAGAGCCAGTAACAAGTTCTGATTCCTGCAAAAAGCTAGCACGGAAATTTCACCACTTGACGAGAAGAGGGATTGTTCAGTGTAAAATTGGCAATGACCTCTATGATGATTTCAAATGACTGGGCTCTCTAGATTCAGATAAAATGTCGACAAGGTAACCTATTAGTTAAGCATTTCTTTTTTTTTTTTGAAAGCAATGCTTACTGGCATTATGCTGATTTAAGAAACCCCATTCTGACTGTTAATGAAAACTTAATGAACCTGACATAAGTAAGATGATCTTAAGCTCTCCTCACTCTCTAAATTGCCTTTTTTGTTGCCTTCTGGAAAATTGCTGGGTCATTGAACACTGATGTCATGCCATGGTATGAAAGGAAAACTGGTGAACAACACTCGGAAGGTGAAGTATATTCAGAAAACAGTCAAGCAGGTCCTAGGGTCATATAAAAATATGAAGAAATAGGAACTAGGATATCAGAGCAAGGGTCAAGAAATCAGTAATTTAGAAGCAATCCAGGCAGGCCTGACTTTGCTTTGCAACTCTACCTGTTAATAGCTTTGTTGACTTGGGGGAGTTACTTAACTTTTCTCAGCTTCAGTTTCTTTATCATTAAGACAGATTCTATAAAAATAGTATCTACTGCAAATGCTTATGTGAAGACTAAGAGAGAAAAATCGGTGAAATATTTAGCATTGTGCTTGACACATAGCTTTCTACTATCATCATCATTTTCATTGACATTAACAGGAACAAGATAGAGGTACAGCAATCAAGATACATGAAAGAAAGAAAAAAGAAAAATAATGAAGTGTAGCAACTCAAGACAGACAAGAGTCAGAAATCCAACACAGCAGCAGGTTCTAGAGCCACAAGTCATCGAAAGAGAATTTAGAGATCGTCTAGTCAAATATCTCTGTTTTACAGATGAGCAACTCAATGCTAAGAGATGTCTCAATGGCAAAACTATTTTTGAAAACATTTTGGCATTTTTTTATAAAGTTAAACATGGACTTACCATGTTTACATGGGCAACCTCGTCATTCCCTTCTTAAGTATTCACCCAAGAAAAATAAAAACTTATATCCACGCAAAGAATTGCATAAAAATGTTCACAGCAGCTTTGCTTGTAACAGCCTAAACTGAAAACAATCAAATGTCCATCAACAGGAGAATAGATAACTAAATTTCATATAATTGAATACATTCGGCAATAAAAAAGAATGAACTAGTAGTGCACACAACATGGATATATCTTAAAAGCATTATGCTCAGCAGAAGAGATGGTACAAAGAGTACATACTGTCTGATTCTACTTACATGAAGTTCTAAAGAATGCAAGTTACAGAGATCGAAAGCGTAAGAGTAGTTGCCTGGGTCTTGAGGGGACGAGGTGGCAAGAGTTTGTGAAGGGACATGAGAGAACTTTTGGGGATGATGGAAAGATTTTACATCTTTTATGAAATGTTTTACATCTTAGTTGTGCTGGTGGTTACACAGTGTATGGATTTGTCAAAACTCTTTAAAATTGTACAGTTTAGTTGGGTATATTTTATTGTATATAAATTATACCACAATGAAGTCATTTTTCTTGATCAGATTGATCATATTCAAATAAGTTGATTTTAAAGAGAGAACTACTTGATGCCTTATCCTTTTCTAGGGCAGAACTAGGATTCAAAGCCAGATCTTTGTTAACTAGTTAGCTAGTTAGCTAAATTCACAATTAGCCAGTGCTCACTAAGCTGAGCTTTGCTGAGTAATTAGTATAACATTCTGTTCTTCTTGCTTTTATTCTGACAGGTAGCCTGGTGAAATGGCATAAATCTTGACTTTGGAGTCACAAGGATGTGTCTTGGTGACATGGCTTACCCTCTTACTAGGGTAAGCCCTACCCTAGTACGGTAAACAAAGTGTGGCCACTTTGTTTAGACCTAGCTGATCTTCCTTTCACTCATGTCTCAATTTGGCATAAAACTCCTATTTATAAGGTTTCTATAAAGATAAAATGATACAATATAAAAAGTAACCAGAAAATGATAGGCTAAGCACTTGATAAATTGTAGCTATGACTACTGTTAATTTCTTTGGCCACAGACCCAGAGCTGTGTCATACATAAACCTTGACTTATGAGCTGGTGAAACAATCCCTCTGGGCTGCATTTATCCATTAGTGCAACAAATATTACTCAGTACTTGTGATGGACCAGGCAGTGTTTTAGACTCTCGGACTTTGGTAGAGAACAAAAGAGCTACGTTCCAGTAAGAGGAGACTGAAATGGATAAGCCAATACATGCATAATATGGCAGGTGACAACCTACACCAAGAAGAAGCATTAGCAGAGTAAGAGGAAAAGAGAACGATTAGGGATGATAGGAAGTTGCCATTTGACAAAAACTGCTTAGAAGCAGCTGATCTACTAATGTGATATTCTAACAGAAATCTGAAAAAAAAGAGTGAACTGAAAAAAAAAAAAAAACAGAGAAAGGGTTATGCAGAGAAATAGTTGGATGGCAAGTATTCCAGTTAGTAGGAAGAGTGGGGGAAAGGCCCTGTTGCAGAAGTCTGCTTGGCACATTTTGGAATATGCAGGAAGCCTGGGGAGCTATGTGCATGGTTTTCAAGATTTAGAACAGTGCCAGTCATTTGTGCAGGGTATGAGGACATACATAATTTACCGACTGTTCACAATGTTGAATTCCACCTCTCCTGTATTTGCAACTGAATTTTCCATTTAGAAGCAAATCTTCCTACAAAATTCCTGTTGCTATTGTCTTGAATAGCTAATGCCTTTGGTGCCAGGAGAAAGTAGTTACCTTTCTGTGTACTTTGTAAATAGTAAACATTTATTAAAATACAATTAAAATAAATAGATAGTAGTCCAAATAAGCTTCCTTTTTGCTTAACGGAGATGTAAATCTGCACAGTCAGTGTGATGGGAAGCAGCTGAACTCTAAGGTGCCATTTGTCATTGACATGGGAAATAATATTTTCCATTCTCATTATGGACCCAGGAGCAGGAAAGAAGCTGAATGTGGGGATGGAAAATGTAAGTGCTCGAACCTATCACTTCTCGTTCTAATTTTCTCCTGTACCTTTAGGATGAAAAGTACAAAATCAAAAAACACTAAAGCACAGAAACAGTCCTTACATTATTTTAGCCACTATATGCTAATCTAGGTCCACAAAATGGGGTGCATTGAAACTGGAAGAGGAGAAGGCTAACCCGTCGAAGTGGAGGTCAGCTGTGAACACTCACTGCCTTTAACAAGTGACTGTGTGCCTTCAACACAGTATAGATGGCAGCCAATGGCTTCTCTCACCACAGCTTGTCCTAGTCATCTGAGTTTTACTTCTGGGAAAAATCTACAGAGGAAGACAAAAAGTAGAGATGCTTCCTTATCTCTGATACCAGCACAATTTGCTTGAACTTTCAATACTCTGGCCACATACTGAAGCATAATAGAATTCAACCCTAAGGAACCCCAGGGGTTATTCCTGGGGAGCACTAGTCTAAAGCCAGTCTTATAATGGCTCAATGTGGTTAAGAAGTGCAATCAGGGTGTTAACTGGCACACCACAAAAATCATGATGTGATGTCAGTGATACATATGGGTAGAACTAAGATTTATCAGCAAAATAATGAAGATGTGCTTGGGAAAGGAAGAAGGCAGTCTCCTTGGTTCTCAGGGAAGGGATATTTTTGGTGAGTAAATTAGTTCATTCTTGCACTGAAATAAAGAAATACCTGAGACTGGGTAATTTATAAAGAAATTAAGTTTAATTGGCTCACAGTTCTTCAGGCTGTGCAGGTAGCATAGTGGCATCAGTTTCTAAGGAGGCCTCAGGAAACTTATAATCATGGTGGAAGGTGAAGGGGAAGCAGGCACATCTTACATGGCCAAAGCAGGAGCAAGAGAGAGAGGGGGCAGTTGCTACACACTTTTAAACAGCCAGATCTCACAAGAATTCACTATCACAATGACAGCACCAAGGGGAATGGTGTTAAGCCATGAGAAACCACCCCCATGATCCAATCAACTCCCATGAGGCCCCACCTCCAACAATGGGGATTATAATTAAACATGAGATATGGGCAGGAACACAGATCCAAATCATGTCATTCTGTCCCTGGTCCCTCCCAAATCTTATGTTCTTCTCACATTGCAAAATCAATTATGCCCTCCCAGTAATCCCCCAAAGTCTGAACTCATTTCAGCATTAACTCACAAGTCCAAAGTCCAAAATCCAAAGTCTCATCTGAGACAAGGCTAGTTCCTTCCACCTATGAGCCTGTAAAAATTGAAAAACAAGTTAATTACTTCCAAGATACATTAGGGGCACAGGCATTGGGTAAATATTCCCATTCCAAAAGAAAGTAACTACAGGCACCATACAAGTCTGAAACCCAGCAGGGGAGTCATTAAATCTCAAAGCTCCAGAATAGTTTCCTTTGACTCCATGTCTCGTGTCCACAGAACTCTGATTCAAGGCCTTGGGCAGCTTCACCCTGGTGGCTTTGCAGGTGTCTGTTCCCATGGCTGCTCTCATAGGCTGGTGTTGAGTGTCTGCAGTTTTGCCAGGCACAGGGTGCAAGCTGCCAGTGCATCTACCATTCTAGGGTCTGAAGGATGGTAGCCCTTTTCTCACAGCTCCACTAAGCAGTGCCCCAGTGGGAATTCTGTGTGGCTCCAACTCCACATTCCCCTTTACATTACCTTAGTAGAGGTCCTCCATGAAGGCTCTGCCCCTGCAGCAGACTTCTGCCTGGACATCTATGCTCTTCCATACATCCTCAGAAATCTAGACAGAGATTCCCAAGCCTCAACTCTTGTACTCTGCACACCTGCAGGCTTAACACCATGTGGAAACTGCCAAGATATAGGGCTTGCACCCTCTGAAGCAGTGGCCTGTGCTTCCTGGATTCCTTTTAGCCACAACTGGAGCTGGAGTGACTAGGATGCAGGGACCAGTGTTCAGGGCTTCAGGACCCTGGGCCTGGCCCATGAAACCATTCTTCCCTCCTAGGCCTCTGGACCTGCGATGGGTGGGGTTGCCATGAAGGTCTCTGAAATGCCTACAAAGGTTTCTCCCCATTGCCTTGGCCATCAGCACGTGGCTCCTTTTTACTTATGCAAATTTTTTGCAGCCTGCTTTAATTTCCCCTCGAATGAGCTTTTCTTTACTACCACATGGCCAGGCTGCAATTTTTCAAGACTTTTATGCTTTGCTTCCCTTTTAAACATAAGTTGCAGTTTTAGGTTATTTTTTTTTTTGCTCACACATATGAACATAGACAGTTAAAAACAGCCAGGACACATCTTGAATGGTTTGCTGTTTAGAAATTTCTTCCACTAGATACCATAAATCATCATTATCAAGTTCAAAGTTCCACAAATCTGTAGGGCATGAGCATAATGCCACCAAGTTATTCACTAAAGCATAACAAAAGAGACCTTCTCTCCAGTACCGAATAAATTCCTCATTTCCATCTGAGACTTCCTCAGCCTGGACTTCATTGTCCATATTACTATAATTTTGGTCACAACCGTTCAACAAGTCTCTAAGAAGTTCAAAATTTTCTCTCATCTTTCTGTCTTCTTCTGAGACCTCCAAACTCTTCCAACCTCTGCTCATTACCCAGTTCCAAAGTTACTTCCACATTTTCAGGTAGCAGTGCCCCACCCCTTGGTACCAATTTTCTGTATTAGTCCATTCTCACACTGCTATAAAGAACTATCTGAGACTGGGTAATTTATAAAGAAAATGGATTTAATTGGCTCGCAGATCCGCAGGCTATACAGAAAGCATAGTGGCATCAGCTTCCGGGGATGCCTCAGGGAACTTACAATCATGGCAGAAGGTGAACGGGTAGTGAGGCGCATCTTACATGGCCGGAGCAGGAGCAAGAGAGGAGGGGAGGAGGTGCTACATAATCTTAAACAACCAGATCTTACGAGAGCTCACTATTGTGACAACAGAATAAAGAGGAAGGGTGTTAAACCATGAGAAATCACCCCCATGATCAAATCTTCTCCTACCAGGCTCCACCACCAACACTGAGGATTACTAATTGAATAAGATATTTGGACAGGGACACAGATCCTAACCATATTAGTGAGGACCCTTCTAAAAGGCTGGAAAAGCTCTTTCTCAATTCTATCTCTATGTACCTTCAAGTAGCTTCTTGCGACTGATCACATTCACTTTGGATAATCTGCACCTGAGCTCTGCTTTTATTCGTACAGGCAGTGAAAGTCAATTGTGTTAACAAATATTCCAAGGAAAACCTAACTGAGAGAGAATTCAGTGAGGAAACTGGTTTTTCTGTGGGAGGATTTTGAGTGTTTAGTCAATTCAGCTCACTAGCCTAAACTAAATATTAAATAAACAGATTGTAGTTTATTTGATGACTGCTGGACCACAAAAGCACCAAGTGGAAATCCAAATTCAATTTTAGACAAACCTGGAGATAAGGTACTGCACAGTTTCCTGAAGTTGATAGAATGTCACATATAACTGCCCCACACATGGGCCAACCAGTAGTGACCACTGTGCTTTTCATACCTGTGGATAAAGGTCTAATAGAAGCTGCTGCTGAATCTACATTAATCAATATATAAAGTTATCAATATCCAGAAAAATTAGAGGAAATAGAAATATTATAAAGCATTACCTAAGTTCAACAATATTTCCTCTATTTAAAAACAGAAAATATAGAAAGTTTTGTATTTTAAAACTTAAACTCAAGATTAAAAATGTGTGTTCATAATAACATTGATGAACAGCAATAGATACCGTGTGTTTTATATTTTTATAAGTTCTCCACATATCATTCATCAAGAACAGCCCATGTTTGTTAGCACTTTACTGATTTAAAGTGTTGTCAGAAAAGTTCAGTCATTTAGTGCTCATGAAATCTTGAATGATAGGTATTATTACCATCTCAGCCATTTTACTGAGGAAACTAAGACGCCATGATGGTTCATTATTTTCCCTTATTTCTATAGGCAAGTACCAATGGCGGCACCAAGATTCACACAAAAGGTCTTTAATTCCAAAATCCTTTGAAACTTTCCAATTCTGCCTTTTCCCATAAAACCTCAAAACATAATTTTACACTAATGAAACTGATGATTGAAGAGTCTCCCCATATGCAAGGCATACTTCACCATCATAGATACTAAATGCAATTGTCTTATTTTGTATGTATGAGAGAGTGAGAAAGAGATAGACAGATAGAGAGAGAGAAACACACAGAGAAGCTGTTTAAAGGGGAAGGGAGAATGACCTTATATCATCCCTCATGCCTTTCTCTGCAATGCCTCCTGTCCTGTCCACTTTTTTAAAACCATTTCTCTGTCTTAAAGCTACCCATTGCCTTGCCAAACACCAAAGCTAATTAGTTACCATTTTCTGAAATCCATAAAATGGTAGTCCTTGACATTCTCTGATAAAGTTTCTGATGTTAAAATAGTGCTTTATCTTGGTTTACCCAAGCACAGATAATTATGCAGATTTAATGTTTTTTATAATTTAAAAATTTTTAAGGTATATCATATGCATAGGACAAAGCGTCAGTATCTTGCTGTTACTTACATATGTAGTAAGTTAAAACAGAGTGTCATATAGTGCAGAGATGGCAAGGAGTTTAAATTTCAAGCCTACTCCAACCAAGTGGTAGTTGCTACCTGTAGTACCATGTTGTAAACTACTCTGAGGCCAAGACCAGGACCAATGACAGGGAGTGCAGAGATGGATTAACAATGCCTGTCATGGCTTCAGGAGTGGGGAGTGGCACTTACTTCCCATCCTGAAGTTATTATATCTTGCCAGACTTAGAAATAAAATATTAAAATGTCTTTCATTAAAAGGCAAGTTCATAATTTACATGTCAGTCTATAAAGAGAATCACATCCTTATTTCTAACTCCCTGAGTTGGACTTCTTGGATGGGCTTCAAGAGAGGGTTTTAATCAATGGCATGTTGGTAATTTTAGAGCCTGAGACAGTCTAGTCTGACATCTGACTGGGTGTGTTTCAGTGTTTCAGTACATGGGCAGTAAAGCAGAGATGTTGGGAAGAGAAAAAGGAAAGGAAAAGAGTGTACTTTAAGACTAGCCAGGATATTCAGAAGTGTGCTAAATGCTCAGAATATCTGGCCTGGGTGTTGTCACATCAAAGTTCAATACATCAGGCAAGACTGAGTGTATAGTGTCGCTCCTCCACTCCCACCTCCATCCCTGCCATCTGTCCCTGGGTTCTCTCTCAAATTCACTTGTGGCCCTGTTTGAAGACAGGAGACATTCAGCCTAAAGTTCTTGCATTAATATTGAAATGCAAAACAGCTTACTTAATTAAATAAAAACTGCAAATAACTTTATTATTTTCCTACTGTCATTTCATTAGGTCCATTCAATTTTGGTCTACTTTTCTGAAACTGCCTACATTTGCAGAGTTAATCTTTAGCGTTCTTATTGATTTGGACAGAGTTGGTTATTTGTTTGTAGTATCTTAACACCTAGAAGACAAATAACATGAATGAAAAGCTGAATGAGCATCAACCCCTGCTGCCCACACACCTCCATTGTGCACATAAAGAAGCTGAGGCACATCACGTTAAAGCAACTTGTCCCAGGTCACACTGTTAGCAAAAGGTAGGCTGAGATGTAAGCCCAGACAGCCTAATGTCAGAGCCTGAGCTCTAAACACTCTGCTTACTCTGCTGCCTCTCTAAATAGGGGGTAGACTATTGCCCTCAGAAAGTTAAGCTATGAAATCAGCACAGAAATATGCAAAATCTCTCCAAGGAGGCAACATGACCATCTGGCCAGAGTAGACCTTCCCTGTAAACTCATTAGAGTTATTAATGTGATAATCTTAAAAGGGTAGTTGGTCAACCATGGAACACAGAAAAATCAGAGTCCCAGAGACAGAGACTACCAGGGACTGTGCAATGCTAATCAGGGGAGAGAAGCCTTTCGTTACCAGGCCAAAACATCAGGGAAAGCTTCACTGGTACCCCTATAGTGGAGAAAAGAGCCTCTAGTTATTTTAGTTGAGGTATATTTCTTAAGATCAACCAACTCTCTTTATTCTAATTTATGCTTACCAGATAAATGTCTGATTAGTTTGCTTATAGGGAGGCTCTAGGCATTCAAGTATTTTGGTAACTTGAGGCTCTAGGCATTCAAGGATTCTCTGAATAAAGTATGGACTTTCATTAATGTTAATGTATCAATATTGGTTCATTGATTGTAACAAATGTGCCACCCTAAGGTAAGATATTAATAATAGGGGAAGCTGGGTGTGAAGTATGTGGGAATTCTCTGTACCATCTTTAATTTTTCTATAAGTCAGACTGTTGTGAAAAATAAAGGCCATTACATAACAATAATAAAGTAGGATTCTGCCTAAGCACCAGTCTTTTTGTTTGTTTAGTGTGCTATTTCCCTGAACATTTACTCTACTTTCAGAAAACACAGCATCAGAAGTGGAGGGCCAAACAGACAACATATAGCAGAACCTGCTAAAGTAAAGGCTGTGTCATGAGGGCTATTACAGTCAGCGGGTCAACCTTCCCTGGTGAAATGCCTTCACTTTCACAAGCTACCTTTGTAACTTTAATATGGCTCAAGATAGGGCCAAGGCAGGCAGGTGCAAGATCCTTGATGCTTCATCTTGCTGTTAGACTAGAGCACTGTAAATCCTTAAGCAATCTATCCTAAAATTAGGACTGATGAAGCTGAGCTTACATATGGGCACCTGTGACTTGAAAAGTTAGTTGTGGAACAAGTAAAGAGGAAAAATTGAAAACAGGAGAAACCTAGTCCCTACTAACTAGGTGGTATTGGACAAGCCATTTACTGCTCTGAGCCTAAATTGTTTCATATAAAGAATTGTAGATTAGTTACTTCACTCATCTATAGAGCCTTTATAAGGATCAAAATCCATATGAAATTATTTCCTAAGTGTTGCTACCACAGACCTTGAGTCTAGTGACAGCTCTCCCGTACACAGTACTTACAACAAGCCATGTGCTGTTCCAAGCATATTTTGCATATTAACTCATTTCATGCTCACAATAATCCTGTAGCAAATTCTGTGATGTGTCACCCCAAAACTGACCACAGGATCAAGACCCTTATTTTCCCAGCTATTTAATACAGTGTTGGCGAATGACCACTCAGAGCTGATTTGCTCTCCGGAAGTTGCTTTCAGTCAAAGGAACTGCCTCATTCAAGGTTATGAGCCCTCACTGCAGGTAGTCCACTTCCAATGACTAGTTGTTGTGGGTGACAGGGGACAAAGCCTCAGCTTCCTTGCCTTATTATGAGACCGCTCTCTAAAGGGCCATCCCATCAGCTTCCATGGTGGGCTGAGGCCTCTGTTGCACCTGCATCACAGCTCAATTTCTCTTCCCCATCCTGCTCCTCTCACCCTGTTACAATGCTATTTCTCAGAAGTTTCCCCAGTGAGCCATCCACACACAATGGTCTGTCTCAGAGCCTGCTTTTGGGAGCACTGAACATAAGATGGGTGTGATGGAGTACTGTCATTTCCTGTTTAAAAAACTTTTATTTTAAGGCCAGGTGCGGTGGCCGATGCTTGTAATTCCAGCACTTTGGGAGGCCGAGGCGGGTGGATCCCCTGAGATCAGGAGTTCAAGACTGGCCTGGCCAACATGGTGAAACCCCATCTCTACTAAAAATATAAAAATTAGCCAGGTGTGGTGGCAGGAGCCCGTAATCCCAGATACTTGGGAGGCTGAGGCAGGGAAATCACTTGAACCCAGGAGGCAGAGGTTGGAGTGAGCCAAGATCACACCACTGCACTACAGCCTGGGCCACAGAATGAGACTCCATCTCAAAAAAAAACTTTTCTTTTAGAATCGGGGGTACATGTGCCAGTTGTTAGAAAGGTATATTGCACGATGCTAAGGTTTGGCGTACAAATGAATCCATCACCCAGGTAGTGAGCATAGTACCCAAAGAGTAGTTTTTCAACCCTTGGACCCCTCCTCTACTTCCTCTCTAGTAATCTCCACTGTCTATTGTTATTATCTTTACATCCGTGCATACCCAGTGTTTAGCTCTCACTTGTAAGTGAGAACATGTAATATTTGGTTTTCTGTTTCTGTATTAGTTTGCTCAGGATAATGGCCTCCAGCTGTATCCATGTTGCTGCAAAGGACGTGATTTTGTTCTTTTTTATGGCTGCATAGTATTCTGTGCTGAATATGTAGCACATTTTCTTTATTCAGTCCAGAGCTGATGGACACCTGGGTTGATTCCATGTCTTTGATATTGTGGATAGTGCTGTAATGAACATACAACTGCATCTGTCTTTTTGTTAGAACAATGTATTTTCCTTCGTATAATCCTGATTGTCAAGAGGTATAGTAACTTACTTGGGTTCATGTGGCTAGTAAATAACAGAGCCAAGATTTGAGAGCAAGCCATCTAAAAAATGTTTTTACTGTGACACGTGGCACAGGCATCTCTCTCAGTGAATAGACTGTGTCGGATTTGTTGTTTGATTAATGTCTGTGCTAGAAGCAGAACCCAAGGACATGGATTTTGGTTGCTGTCACAACTTCACTGGAAGAGAAAAGTTACTCTGAAAAAACAATGAGATAAATTTGAATCTGAATATTCAGGGGTTAATCCAGAATGGAGGAGATGAGAAGAGAGGGTGAAGGGAGATGTGGGGCAATTTAACTGAGGGAGTGCTGTGGGCTGTGTGATGTGTTTCTTCTCCCTGTGACATGCCTTCCCGCAAATGTCTTCAGTAAAATCTACCCAACGTGGGAAAAGTTTGACATTGTATTTATTTGTTAGGGCTGCCATAGCAAAGTACCACAAACTGAATGTCTTCAACAACAAAAATGTATTGCCACAGTTCTGGAGGGCAAAAGTTCAAGATCAAAGTGTTGACAGGGTGGGGTCCTTCCGAAAGTGGTGAGGGAAGGATGTGTTCCATGCCTCTCTTCTAGCATCTGATGGTTTCCCGGCAATCTTTGACATCCCTTGCTGTATAAAAGCATCACTGGTCTCTGCTTCATCTTCCCATGGCATTCTCCCTGTGCCTGTGTTCATATTTCCTCTTTGTATAAAGACAACAGTCATACTGGTTTAGAGGCCCACATTATCCCAGTATGACCTCATCTTAACTATTTATATCTGCAACAACCCTATTTCCAAATAGGGTCACATTCTGAGGTACCAGGGGTTAGGGCCTCACCTTATAAATTTTTGTGGCACATAATCTAATTCATTATCGATGTAGATTGGATTTCTTGTGCATATGTGTAAAAGGATTGGGTTCTGCATCTGAGCGAATGTGGTAACAAACGGAGACCACTTATCTACCATGAGATGAGGACAGTAAGATTATGAGTCCTGGAAGGTATGCAGAGGGCCTATAGCTCTCTCAAGTTGAGAAATAGGAATTAGAGGTAAGTCTACATGTGTCTCAAGCAGTGACAGACTGCTATGATTTGAATGTTTGTCCCCTCCAAAATTCATGTTAGAAACTTAATCCCCAATGCAACAGTGTTGGGAGGCAGGGCATAATGGGATGTGTTTATGTCATGAGGGCTCTGCCCTAGTGAATGAGTTCATTCTGCAATAAAAATGACTTTCAGGAGTGGGTTCACCTGCTTCTGCTCTTCTGCCATGCAAAGAACAGCATTCCTCTCTTACCCACGCACACACACGCACGCACACACGCACATGCACACACACGCATGCACACACACACGCACGCACACATACACAGATTCAGCATTCAAAGCATCATCATGGTGGCAGGGTGCGGTGGCTCACGACTGTAATCCCAGCACTTTGAGAGACTGAGGCAGGTGGATCACTTGAGCTCAGGAGTTCGAGACCAGCCTGGCCAACATGGTGAAACCCCATCTCTACAAAAAAAAATACAAATATTAGCCAGGCATGGTGGCACCCGTGTGTTGTCCCAGTTACTCAGGAGGCTGAGGCAGGAGAATCACTTGAGCCTGCGAGGTGGAGGCTGCAGTGAGCCGAGATCACACCACTACACTCCAGCCTGGGTGACAGAATGAGACCCTGTCTCAAAAAAAAAAAAAAAAAAAAAAAAAGAAAAGAAAAAAAGAAAAAAAAATGTGGAAATGAAGACCAAGTTCTTATTAGACATCCAACCTTCTGGCATCCTAGTCATTTTAGACTTGCCAGCCTCCAGAAGTAAGAGAAATAAGTGTCTGTTCTTTATAAATTACCCAACCTCAGATATTCTGTTATAATAGCACAAACAAACTGAGATAAAGACTTAGCTAAAATCTGGATGATAATGGCTTAAATTGAAGTAAATTCAAGTATTGCTATGAATTGCCTCTCCAGCATAACCTTAACTTAATCTGGAGAGGTTAAAAGGATAGAGTTAACCTCCCCAAAAGATCATCTACTCTTGTAAATCTTCAGGTCCATTAAAAGGGATTACTTCTCCTATTTCTTTTACATCCTTTGATATGTCTAATACACAGGGAAATAACTTACTGGAGACTGATATTAGATTACAAGATTTCTGTAAGGGAGTTTATAGTACCTAGACCACTTGTGAAAATACGCAATTTTTGATGATGCAGCACTGCTATGACAAGAAAAATACAGATAATTTTTCTTGATATCTGACTTAAAGGCTGAAAGTACAAGTAAAATAGTGCTGTACAGTATAGAAATTTTCTACTCAATTTACCTGAGCTAAATCCACCTCTGGCATTTACTCGCTGTGTGACTTTGGGCAATTTATTTGATGTTTCTGTGACTCAGTTCCCTTGTCTGTTAAATGGCGATAATAATAATAGACCCCATCTCAATGGGTTCTTATGAGAATTAAAGGACTTAAGGGAACAAGACACTTAGAGTGCTGGCTTTCATGTAGTAAGCTCTCGATCAATGGCAGCTGTTATAATATTGTCACAATAGTAACTGTCTTTCCCACTACCAAAATGTTTTGCCACTGGCCCAGTTATAAGATAGGCTCAAAATAAGCACAACTCTTAAAATTAAGTAGAACAGAGGAAATGCTCTGCTTGCAAGACTTATTTTGACTGTTGGATGAAACTTAAATCACTGGTTGGAGCCAGATAATATTCACCAAATACTTAGGCCATTTTACATGTTTCAGATAAAAATTGTCCAAGCCCAGTCTCTATATCATCAGCCAAGGCAACTGCATACTTATAAATAAAACTTCTTGGCTCAAGCCTCTGATGATAATAATTTAATTATATGTTTAGTCCATTAACATCATCAAATAAAAATTCTGATTGCTTAAGAATATAAATTATATGAAAAGCTGGCTCTCTGGAAGTAAAACAAAACAAACAAACAAAAAAGAATATAAATACCAAGCCAACATGCAATTTCAGAATAACCATTATCTTTTTCTTGTTTTAAAAATGTTTTGATAGAATTATTTATTTTCTTTGGCTATATACCCAGTAATGGGATTGCTGGGTCAAATGGTAGCTCTGCTTTAAATACTTTGAGAAAACTCCAAACTGGTTTCCATAAAGGCTGAACTAACTTACATTCCCACCAACAGTGTATGAGTATCCCCTTTTCTCTGCAGCCTCGCCAGCATCTGTTGTTTTTTGACTTTTTAATAATAGCATTCTGACTGGTGTGAGATGGTACCTCATTGTGGTTTGATTTGCATTTCTCTGATGATTAGTAATGATTAGGTTATTTTCATATATTCATGGACTGCTTATATGTCTTCTTTTGAGAAATGTCTGTTCATATCATTTGCTCATTGTTTAATGGGGTTAATTTGTTTTTTGCTTGTTGATTCGTTCAAGTTCCCTATAGATTCTACATATTAGGCTTTTGTCAGATGCATAGTTTGCGAATATGTTCTCCTACTCTATAGGTTGTCTGTTTACTCTGCTGATAGTTTATTTTGCTGTGCAGAAGCTCTTTAGTTTAATTAAATCCCACTCGTCAATTTTTTTGTTGTTGTTGTAATTGCTTTTGGGGACTTAGCCAAAAATTATTTACCAAGGCCAATATCAAGAATAGTATTTCCTAAGTTGTCTTCTAGGATTTTTATATTTTGAGATCTTATATTTAAATCTTTGATCCATTTTGAGTTAATTTTTGTATATTATAAAAGGTAGGAGTCCAGCTTCAATCTTCTGCACAGGGCTAGCCAATATCCCAGAACCATTTATTGAATAGTGAGTCCTTTCCCCATTATTTTTGTTGGTCTTGTTGAAGACAAATCGTTATAGGTGTGTGGCTTTATTTCTGAGTTTTCTATTCTGTTCTATTGGTCTGTATGTCTGTTTTTGTACCAGTACCATGCTGGTTTGATTACTGTATGTTCACTGCTGTGCTAGTCACAATAGCAAAAACATGGGGTCAACCCAGGTTCCCATCAATGGTAGACTGAGTAAAGAAAAGGTGGTACATATACACCAAGGAATACGATGCAGCCATAAAAAAGGAACTCATGTCCTTTGCTGCAACATGGATGCAATTGGAATCCATAATCCTAAGCAAATTAATTAAGAAACAGAAAGCCTAATATTGCATATTCTCACTTATAAGTGGGAGCCAAACAATGAGTACACATGAACACAAATATGAGAATAGACATCATGGACTTCTGAGGGGGGAGGAAAAAAGGAAAAAAGGGTGAAAAACTACCTGTTGGGTACTCAGCAACACACAAAATTCCCATGTAACAAATCTTCACATGTATCTCCTGTATCTAAAATAAAAATTAAAATTAAAAACATACGTATCTTGGGGGAGAAAATAATGACACCTCATAGACAATAACTGTTATGAGAAGAATTGGGATAAATTTAAAAATTACAATGCTAGATTGAGTTTAAACAAGATTATAAAAGACAGAGATCTGATTTATTCACCAACTTTGACTGTTAAACCCCAACATGATGGGGCTCCTATCTTAACAAAACCTGCCCATTATCTCAGCTTTATAAATCCCACCACATAGAAGACAGCAGAGATTCTGCATCTGGAAAGTGAGAAAATATAAATATGTTTTTCAGGGCATCATTGAAGAATCAAAGAGAGATAATTTATATAAAAGCAACCTGAAAACTATAAAATGTATATGTCATAGCTATTATTATACTTATAAAGAGAGTTATGAGTTCTCAATAAGTACTGGATGCTATTATGTGAAAACAAAATATAGTATAATGTTCAAAAGAAGTTATATTTGTGTACCACTTAAGAGTTTACAGGGAATTTTTATACGTATTATATCTGTTCACTCTCATACCATCTTTGAAGGAAAACAGGCAGGCAGCCAGTTATGTTTGTTTACCAAGAATGACTCTGAAGCTCAAGATAACATACATGGCAAAGCCAACACTAAAGCATTCATTTTCTTTTGTGATCTCAGACCATGGCTCTTTTATGCTTCCTTTAATAAAAGGAATATACATGTATATTACCTTGAGCTTTAGTCTCTAAACTTAACTTCACTGTCCTTATCTTTCTTCACTGTCCATATCTCAAACTAGATAGTATGAGCTAGCTCCCCTCCTTTTTAAGTGAAAAGCATCTCAGAAATATGGAAGAAGCAGCAAACCAGTGCCACTCCCACAACATCTCACATACTATCTTCCAGGGAGAACTCAAACTAGAACCATTTATTTCAGGTAAAGCTTTGTGTCCAGAAGGCCATCATACCACTTAGCTATGCTGCAAAACAAAGCCTCTCAAAACTAAGTGGCTTCACAAGTCTACTATCACTCTCAAGTTTATGGCTCAGCTGAGCAGTTCTGGTCTCATCTGAGCTCACTTGTGCATCGGTGATCAGCTGTGGCTTGAGTAAGCAGCTCTGTTGCTCTTGGTTGTGCTTTCACACCTACTTGTGGATGGTTAGGTGTAGGCTGCTTTAAGTTGGCCTCCCCTGGGACAGTAGGTCACTTGTGAGCATTCATTCTCCAGGAGGCTACCCCAGGTTGTTTTTATGGCAGCAGCAGGATCCTGAGAGAAGTAATAAAAGTGAGTATGGCCTCTGGAGACCTGAGCGTAGAGCTGGCATGTTGTCCCTTCCACTGTATTCTATTAGTAAAAGCAAATCACAGACCAGTCCAGAGTCAAGGACTGGGGAAAGAGATTCCACTTTTTGATATGATAAGCTGCAAAATCACTTAGAAAAGGGAATGGATGGATATGGGAAGAATTGGAGAATTCGGGTTGTCATTGCAAACATTCTACTGTAGCCATTATTATATCATGGAAGGGGGAACCCTAATATCAGCACACTTGTTATGCATTTGCAGGGATTAGTTGTCGTCTTCAGCATGTTACTCAAGCAAGGAATTTGGTAATAAATTATAATAATGTATTTCTAATGCATCTTTGTATTCTCAGCACCTAGCATAGCATCAGACAAATTCTAAGTATTCCATAAGAAATAATAATGACAAAAGAAATGGGAGTGTAAAAATTACTCTGCTAGAAACCAGGGAATCAGCTGTAGCACAATTCACACAGGACAAATCCCCTGTGCAACTTTGGAAGGGAGTGATTTTGCCTCACTAGGATTTCAGGAGACCGAGCTAACCTGGACATTCTCTAAGTTCTTTCTTTTCTTCTTAAATTTCAAAATAATAAGGTTGTAAGAACTCTAGAAATTATGTAGATCCAACCAGTCATTAGCTACATGGGGAGACTGAGACTAGGAAAGCTAATCACTTAGCTTAAAAGTGCCAGAGATTAGAACTCAGAGCTCATGACTCCCAGCCCAGTACCCCATGCTCTACTCGAACACATTGTTACTCAGAGCGTACTCTGTGAGCCAATAGCCACATCCCTTGAGAGCTTGATAGAAATGCAGAATCTCAGAGCCTATCCCAGACCTATTGAATCAGAATCTGGATTTTTTTACAAGCTCTCAGATAATTAATATGTGTATTAAAGTTGGAGAATCTCTTTGTCTCCTAGTAAAAATGCTTAAGGGCTGAAAAACTAAAATAATGTATTTTGTTAGGGGAATGTTCCATTGCATATCTTAACACCAAAACCATTTTTTCTCTGCCTCTCTCACTAATTCATTTAACAAATATCTCCTGAGTGTTTACTCTATATGAGGTGTTGTACAATCATAAAGGGAAGGTTCTTGCCCTCCTGGAGTTCACACTTCACAGGGGAGTCAAAACTCCTTCCTCTTTTCCTGCATCCTCCTTTCTCCCTCTGTGCCCTCCTTTTGCTCTTTACCTTCCCAACCTCCTCTCACTTCCTATTGTAATAATTCCTGACTAGGATCTCATTTCTGAAGTCGTTGGTTTAAGAGCAAAGCATTTTATTCATTTGAAATTCCAATTTCAGAATAGTGATTTAAAATGTTGGAAAAATTTGACTTGGCTCATTTCCAAGCAGCTTACATTATAATATCAGCATGACCCTAAAACCGTGTATAAAGAAGACTAAAGCACTCTGAACACTTTGTGGGGAATTCTCTATGAATACAGTACAGGTTAGTCATACACTTCAGTTTTAATTTTTTTCTAATGAAGTCTTTTCTCTAGGAAGATACAAGGTTGGAAAGCTGAGATACTGGAAAGCTGAGATACAATGAAGAGATTTTTTTTTTCCTGAAATATTTAGCCAGCACATCTGCATGTATAATAAAACGTTTATTTTCTCATCGAGAAGGAAAGGAAAAATGTTAAATATCAACAGATTATTTTCATTCAAGAATCTTGTATGAAACACAGACAAACAGAAATCTAGTAAGTTAACTTTTTTATTATTAAAATAATGCCAGATGCAAAGCTAACGATTTTCTGGTGAGTAAAGCAGGATGGAGTCTTTGCAATAAACAGCTGGACCACAAGTCATGGTGATGTGATGCTGCTCAGTTTCGCTGAGGCTTAGACGCCTGGCATTTTAACTTCGACTGTTTGAAAGTATTACACCTTTCTTTTTTCGCACTCTCTCACAGTTCTCAAAAGCTCTGAACTCATTTCATTCTTCTTTTCTTCCCTTGTCTTCTCTCTCTTCAAAGATATTTCGTGATGATTCTGCTTTTCTAAATCAAGACTGCTTGAACTTTAGCTGAGAGTAATGAAATATCAATCTTTTGCACAATGGCAACTACATCCCTTTTCTCCTTTCCTGGGATAGTCAGAATAGCAACTGCCCAGCGTGAACAATGGGACTACTTCTCAGTTCTGAGGGACTGGCTGTTGCTGAACAGCAGTGCATAGAAATAATCCTTGGCAATCCCATGGGTGACATTTCTCATTCCTTATCACCCATGCTGCACACAGCCGGAACTTGATAAGACACCCAGAAAGAAGATAATGGCTGCTATCAAGCTGTCTAGGTAGAAATAATAATAATAATCTGTTTATGGAAGAGCAGCTGTCCTATTGTTTTGCATTTCATGAAATCTCAGAGTCAGAACCCTCTCTCCCATGCCAGCCCCATCCCCATTTCTCATGCCAATCCAATCACTTTGGGATTTTAATGATGGGCATTTTATTCCCTGATCTTTTGATACAATAGACAAGGATGCATGTAAATCTCCCATAATCATATCCAGTCACAGGATGTGCTTAAAAGACTAGAGAAGAGACATTGTATTGGAAGATTTGAAAGCTGGGAGGACTTTGTAATGAATATAGGCAAGACTGGTATTCCTTTTTAAAATATGCACAAAATCCAGAATTACTGTAAATGAATAGTTCAGTTGTCATTCCAGTCTGAAAGCTTAACCCCCCAGGGTTAAGGTAGGTAGGTCTCAATTTCTCAAAGTGAAGCCCCAAAGAATTGTGACACTGTGGTTGCCAACAAGGCGGGTCACAGCTATGTTCACTGCTTTTTATTTGTACTGCACAGAATAGCCAAAGGCTTAGGAGCAGCCTGGGAGTAATGTCATTGTTCTCGTTTCTTTTGAGCCAGATTGCTCTCCTGGCTAGGGAAATATGCGGTCACTTTATTTACCAGTGTTCAGATCACGCATTCCCTTCATCACTGTCACCTTCACAGAGGGCAGTCTGTGGATGTTACTTTCCTGTCTTTATCTGTCCACCTATCTCTGGAGAAAAAAATTAGGTAGCCATGCCCCTCAGGGTGAAACAAACAATTGAAAAGGAGCAAATATGTCAGTTTCTTTTTGCCTCCATTCAATACTCAACCACAGCCAAACTTACATTTTTATTTCTAGAGAGGCTAGACACCTTCATTCCTAAAACAGTTATCCCACAAGGGTCCCACCATTTGCAGAGAGCAGCAGGCCAGTGTTGTCTTTGTTTCTCTTTACTGAGGCTTCCTAGAAGTCATCACAACCTCCAATTTACCCAGGCTGAGCTCACTTTCTCCCTGTGACTCCTTTGAGTTAGGCATGGAAATAGCTAAAGGAGAACAAAGAGGAAAAATATATGGGCTTGGTCAGTGGAGAAACAGCCTTGAAGAACTTCCCACTAACTAGCTACAGATGTCTCCTTTGCACCTGAACAAGTCTACATCTTGTCCTACAAAACAAAGTCACACCCAGCTGAAGTCTCTCTCTCCCTGCCTCTGTCTATACCTCCCTCCCTCTCTCTCTCTTTCTCCTCTCCAGCCCCTACCTTTACTCTCTCTGCTGAGTGAATATCCCACACCCCAGAGGCATAGCTCAACCACGACTTGCCCTATGAGGCCTTCTTCTATCCTCTCCCACTTCTCCCACCCCATAAGAGAATGAGTTAATCATGGTATTTTGTATATAGCTATATTATAGCCTTTTATGTTCTGCATCATATGCCTTTCTCGCCAACCAGAATGTGAATTCCAATAAAGTAGGTAAAT
Source organism: Chlorocebus sabaeus (assembly GCF_047675955.1). Lineage (NCBI taxonomy): Eukaryota > Metazoa > Chordata > Mammalia > Primates > Cercopithecidae > Chlorocebus > Chlorocebus sabaeus. Next base: position 89,334,921 of record NC_132914.1, read on the forward strand.
GCCTTTGTATCATGTTATTCATCTTTGGAAAGGCAATTTAACAAAGTGAATAAGGAAATGGGTTTTGCATCAGACAGATCTGAATGCGAATCCTAGCTCTGACATTAACTAGCTGCATGCCCTTGAGTTTTCCGGAACTCGATTTACTAATGTATAAAATGGGGCTATTTCATAAAGTTTTTTAGGTAACTGAAATATATGTATGTAAAATATTTGGCATAATGTTGATATGCAATATGTTCATAATAAATGGTAGCTATTATTATAATTAATTATAATTAACTTGATATTCTCAGCCTCTCATAATAAATTATCAATAAATACATATTGAAGGATATGGTAAAAGAACAAATGAAATACACCTACTATATATACATAGGCATATATACACATACTATATATACATAGGCATATATACACACACTGTATATACATACACATAACAGTGCATATACATAATCATCCTTCTGTGACAAATTGCATTGCTCTCTGCTTATCTGAGCTCTCAAAATGCAATCAGTGGACCTACAGAGGGTATATGAGAGAAGGGAAGAAACTGATCACAAAAGAGTTTGCAGGCAATGCTCTTTTAGTAGTTGTACTGTAAGCAATGACCTCATGAAACACATAGGTTTCCCTCTTGCGTGCCAAATTTGCCACCCTCCTTCTGACACCTGGGCAAAAACAGAAAAACATCATCCAACCCTTGGATGATGATGTTGATAATGATGATGATGATGATGACAATGATAGCTAACATTTACTGACCAGCTTCTATGTGTCAGTCCAGTAGCCATGGGTTAGGTAACATTGTTTTAATTTTACAAATAATGCAAATGTGACCTCAAGAAATTAAGAAATTATTTTAGTGTATTCTGAAAATAGGCGGATATTTCAGGATCCAAACCACCACAAGAAGGTAGCAAGAGCAGCGTGCTTCTCATCCATGACCAGGCAGGCTAACAAAGGGAAAAGCAGAGGTGATCAGGTCTGTGTCCGCTTGCGGGAATGAATCATGGCAGAATTCAGGAAGCAAGGAGATGTGGCCTTTGACTTGCACTTCCTTCTCCCTGTAGTCTTTTTTTTTTTTTTTTTTTTGCGCAAGTCATTATAAATCACCTGGTCTCACACCATGAATGACTGTAAAGTCCTGGAAATGTCTGGATTCAGACTCGGCATTTTCCCTCCCTAAGACACCAAAGGGGTTAATGTCTGGCCAGTAATCAAAGTCTGGCAGCTTCTACTCCACACATAATGGGCATTGTTGTTCCTGAGAGTTTGTCTGTTTTTTCTGGCAGGCTTTACTGTTTGGAACCAATTCTAAAACAGAAAAGGAAAGAGTCAATCTGCATTTTTTATGCACACATGCAACAAAACATAAGGCTGGTCATAGAACTGTTGTTTTGCTAGATTTCCAGGAAAGTTTTTGGCTTACTATTGAGAGAAGACGACTTATTGACTTAAAATTCATCTACCTCTACCTCTAAGGGGAATTCGTTTATGTATGAGAGACACACATAATATCCTAAGGTGCTGCCTTCTCTCAGATATGAAGCAACACATTACAACTGTATTAGCTGATAAGTGAACTGTGGCTGGCCCATCCATCTGCATAAAATCCATTTGTGTGACATTATTAATGTGCATGCTCATCAACCTTCCCAGGTCACTTGCAGTCTCAGGACATGTTTGTCACTCCCACCTGATGGGCCCCCAGATGTTTCCATCTGAAGCCACGTGAATATGTCTTACTAAGTCACCAATACAACAAAATCCCATTACAAAACACCCACCTCTATTCCAGTGGAAAAGGCCAGGTTTTCTTTTTCTTAAATTTCCAATCTGTCACGAATCAACACTTTTGTATAAATCAAAATCATGCACTTAGATGTCAAAATAATATACTTAGATGTCAGCAGCATTCTTAAATTGTTATAAAAGTTTCTAAATAGTTACTCATAATTTCTGTACTCACCTTGTCATGAACCAATAACAGGTAGTTTGCAGGTCAAACTCATCCATGAACCACACTTTGCTAGACCACTTTCTAGATAAAAGTTTCCAAACTTTTTCTATCAAGGATGAGAGGGCAAATATTTTAGGATTTGCAAGGCATGACTCAATTCTGCTGTTGTAATATAAAAGCAGCCAGAGACAATAAGAAAATTAATGCACTGTGTTCAATAAAACTTTATTTATAAAAGTATACCACACGCCAGATTTGGCCCACCAGCTATAGTTCACCAACCCTTGGATAATGATGTTGATAATGATGATGATGATGACGATGATAGCTAACATTTACTGACAAACTTCTATGTGTCAGTCCCTTTCTGTTCTCCCATTATAGCCCTGGGTAAGGAAACATTGTTTTAATTTTACTAATAATGAAAATGTGACATCAAGAAATTAAGAAATAATTTTAGTGTATTCTGAAAATAGGTGGATGTTTCAGGACCCAAACCACCGTCCATAGGCTCATACTATACCACACATATATAGTGAGTGGGGCATCTTTTTCACAATTAATGAAAAACTTCACAAATACTAGTATAATCTTGGTCATCTTCTTTCCTTTATCTCCCCACCTATCATCCACCTCAACAGTACTAAGGTCTTAGTGAACAATCATTCCAAAGAGTCTGTATATGGAGACAGAGGCAGGCGTGAATACTGTCTAAAACAAACACACTCATTCAAACATACATTTGTTCATTCAAATATGTGTTGGGTTCTTACTCTGTATCAGGCATGAATCCAAGCAATGGGGCTATAATAGTGAACAAAACACACAAGAACCTGTCCTTAAAAAGCTTACATTCTAGTATGAGGAAGTAGACAATAAGCAAATAAATATATTATGTTGGGTGTTAGGAGTCGGGATTCGAAGAAAAATAAAGCAGAGTAAATAAGAGAATAGAGAGTGACAAGGTGCTTCTTTTTAATCTAACTATTTTAATATCTCTTCTTCACCAACTAAGGTATGTACACTCCCAGCAGAGCTGTACTTTCAAATGTATCTACTAGGTATAAGCACATATTTATAAGATGTTTTTGTACCTTATTTGTACCAGTTATTTTCACCATAATTGTATAGAAAAAGACACTGAGAAAGAAACTAATTCATTAATTCATGCTGCAAATATTTATTGAGCACCCATACTGGGCCAGGTGATATTTTTAAAACAGGGAATCCAACAGTGAGCAAAATGGATAAAGCTGCTTGCTCTCATGGATTTCCATCATAGGCAGGAGAGTGGGAAAATGAACAAAAAACACAATAAACACACATTAGAAGGTGATGTGTAAAATGGAGAAAAGAAACGCACAGCGAGATAAGGAGATCAGGAGTATAGAGGAGAAACGAACAGGTTATAATTTAAAATAGTTTAATAACTTTCCCTTGATCAGGTAGTATGCAACTAAAATAACCCCCATTTGAAAATCAAGCCCTGGTTTTTAGTTCACTCATTCCTACAGTCAGTGTGTCATCAACTAAAAGAAAACACAGGATGTTTTGTGTTGAATGTTCTATTTAAGTCCATAGAAAGAAATGTTATTCTTTCAAAGTCGTTTTTGCCCTTCCCTTTCCCTTGCTTCAGAAAAAAAATATTAGGGAGCTGGCAGCTGAAACAATGTAGGGATGGGAGAGGGGAAAGGAAGGAAAAACTAAAGGCCAACATTCACGCCGGGTGACCGTTTTAACAAGGATGTAGCTGTGGTCCAGCCCTCCTGGATCCCAGGATGACCTTGCTAAGAAGCCCACAAAGGCAGTGAGGACAGACAGTGAGCATTTTCCATTAAGTGTGGCATTCACTTTTTTCAAAAAGTAATGAGATGTTAATATAGATTTGAATTTTACTCAGATTTAATATGGGAACAGAGTATTTTTCTGCAAATGTGAAATTTTTCTAGGCTTTTAGGAAAATGTCATCCGTATAAAGTCTAACTACTGTTTTACATATAAAACTGCCATTCTTCATTGGTTTTTCAGGAAAGAAAACATCTGATGATACAATGAAATATTATTGCAAAGATTTCTTACTTTCTTGTGAACATTAATGGTTTCTGAGGGTATTTTAAAAATCAAACTAAGAAGAATGCTTAGAAGCTTAAGGCGAGGATTACAGAATTTCAGTTAATAAATCATGAAAACAGACATAGCAAATCTATTTCTTGATAATAGTAATAATTTAAGAGATCTCAACAAATTCTTAAAAATATCATGTAGACTTAGTGCTAGAAATTCCAATGGCAGTAATTCTGCCTCAAATCAAAAGGCGTTCAAAGTCAAGACTGCATGCCCAGAAAAAAATAGTTAGTAACTACCACACTCTGTTGCCAACAATAACAACACTGTTATCTCAGATGTATTGTGTTCACAGCTACTGTACATCAGGCATTTCTCTTAAATCGTTTTACAGACTGTAAAATAAATACTTCAGCAAACCCTTACCATAGCCATGTGAGAGCGATATTGTTCCCATTTAACAGATGGCAACCTTGGCTTAGAAATGTGAAATAACTACCCAAAGACATACAACAACTAACACTGAAATCTAATCCACATGTGTCTGATTCTGAAAGCAGCACCTTGGCCCATATTTTCTCCCTTCTTTTTTTTCCTCTGCATTACTTTTTCCCCACATAGTCTTCCAAAACTATGCACTTATTTTACGATTTAAAAAAATTTGGAGAATATAATTTTTACATATTTACTACATCACTTGATTCACCAATCAATGTATTCTGTAAACCTCAGGAAAGAAGTCCTCTGGGTTGTTACAGGGCAGGCTGGATCCTGGGAGTCACTATTATCTCTCTTGGCTAAATCAAGCTGTTTTCTACATGACTAGTTTATCTAACAATTCATTGGTCAGACATCAGATAGGAACTCTCCTGCATCCTCAATCCACTTCCTACCCACCCCCTACCCCTAGAATTCTCTAAAGGCCACTAAAAATAAAAAAGACAACATCAGAATTAGCATTTGGTGGAAATTAGGAGACTATCAACAGAATTCCCTAAACCTCCTTTGTTCAAGTCTGACTTTCGTATTCCTTAGAGAAAACAAAGGCAAAACCCCTTAAAATTGTGTTTGGGGGATGGATCTTTCCTGCAAGCTTGATATTTTCCATCTGTGCATATATTTGGATGTCTAAGCATGTGTTTATAACATATAATCCCATTATTAAATATACAGAATAATAAGAAAATATATTGGAAAGAGGGAAAACTATTTACTCAAAGGATTTTTTTACTTTAAAATATAAATCTCTACTGCATTCTTTTGCAAAGTAAATTGCTAGGAACTGTGAGATACCCATTTTTCTTTCTAACTCAGACCAGACAGGCAGACTGGGAAACTAAGCAACCTATGGCAAAGGCAGAAGGAAGGTGTGCAATGAAGAAATTGGGTAGCCCAGCTGTTATTCTAATGGGCTCTCCTCAAAACCATTGGCCCAAAATGTCTTAAATGGATTTCCATTTACAAAAATTAAATGTACCCATTTTTAAACTCACATATATAACCTATAGAAAGATCTGCCTAGGTAGTAAACTTGAATATGTGTATCAATGAATGAGAACATTGGTCTACGGATGTCAAGTCTGGTATGTATCAGAAGCTCTTGGAGTGATTTTTAACTTAAATAATTTGGGCACTACAGCTGAAAATTCTGATTTAGTGGATCTGGGAGGAATTCAGGCATGGGCATTTTAACAAGTCCTTCCCAATCCACCCACATCCAACCACCATGTACATACATACAAGTGATTCTGAAACACACCTAATTATAGGCTATTTAATGGAAAATGGTGGATAGTTCCTCTATGTTGAGGGAGACAAACAAGATATTCCACAGCACAACTTGGAAGAAAGGAATCATTCCTGACTTGTCCAAGATGGTAACTAAATGTATATGCAATCTTTATAAGGAGAAACCGATGTCTACAGCTCCTTAACATAATGCATTTGGTTTATAAAGTGTATTTGATTTAAAATTTTAAAGGCTACTGAAATTTATCTTTTGAAACTGTCTCTCGCTTACATAACCTTAGCCCTGTTCTTACACTACCTAGCCCATTATCTTTATTTCTATTATTGTAGTTTCTGACATAATTTCAGATGAAGATCAATAGATGCTTCTAAGGGGAAAAAAATGAAAAACATTAGCTCTTCTCAATGCTCATTAAATTCATATGCAATATCAAATGCACTACCTTGGTCAGCTGGGGCTGCCATCACAAAATACCATAGAATGGGTGGCTTGAATAACAGACATTTATTTCTCAGGGTTCTTGAGGCTGAGAAATCCAAGATCAAGATACTGGCCAATTTGGTTTCTCGGTGAGGGCTCTCTTCCTGTCTTGTGGACAGTCATCTTCCCACTGTATCTTCACATAGTCGGAGGTCTGGAGGCAGGGCTCAGAGGGGAGCGGGGGAGAGAGAGAGAGAGGGAGAGAGAAAGAGAAAGAGAGAGCAAGAACTCTGATCTTTGTTTCCTCTTCTTACAAGGACATTAATTCCATCATGAGAGCTCCACCCTCAAGACTCCTAAATCTAATTACCTAAAGGCTGCATATCCAAATACCATTACCCTGGGAATTAGGGCTTCGACATATACATTTCAGAAGGACACAAACAGTCTATAACATGTACAAGGATAAACATTATATTCTTCAGAGAAGAGGCCATAAGCACCAGCCTACACATTGATATGCCAGGCCATTGTTCTCCCTCAAATGAATCATTCCCAGTGAGAATGTTAACTTATTTGAAATAACGTGAATCAATCTTATTTTCAAAAGAAAGATGCCAATGTCAGTTTCCACTATATCAATAATCAAGTATTTGTAGAAACAGAATGCTAACAAAGAATAAAATTCAAAAATCCAGCATCCAAGTTATTAACTTGGTGACAGTTGCTTAGTTGGTGACATCAACTGTTCAAAGGGAAGCAGGGAAAAATGACTGAAGTTATTCAACCATCTCTTAAATCTGTAATTCTGTCTATGAATTAGCCACTCTACTTCATGTTTCATTGCAAACTTTTTGGAGATAAGTAATCTTTCTGATTTAATTTATTTCTCTGAGTTTAGATACTCTTTAGAACATATTTTATGGAAGTACTATAAAGGCAAGTGAACTTAAAAGATGTTTCTATTTATACATGCCAAGGGTAGAACAGTTTTCTTCTCCCCCTATATTTCCATTAGCTAATACTTCAAAAAGTCTGTGAAATAGCATATATTCTGTCATTTTATTATCTGCTTGCTCCCCTCCAACCATCATGGGAAAAATTTTAAGTACAGACATGCTATCAGATCTTCACTCCTGGAAATAAGGAGTTTCTGCAGTGAATAGCAGTTACATTCTAATTATATTAATTCAGGCTGCAATTTCTTTGAAATATAAAGGACCTGCTGTCAGGGTGGTGTGGACAATGGAGGCTGAACATGTCAATGACATGACAAATTCCTCGAGCAGAGTGCCAGATGTATTGTTGCCCAGGATTCTTTTCTGAGAGCAAATTCAGTAAGCACTATCAGTGTCAACTCTGGAGTAAGGAATTGGTTCATTTGTTATCTTTCCAAGTTGCAGGTACATCTGCCAGAAGAGTCTGCCAACAGATGAACTGGTAATTAAAATCATTTCCGTGGTTCTAGGGAGTGATGCAGAAATTGTCTCGCTTTTATTTCTTTCTTTTCCTGTGCAGAGGAAAAAATACTTTGGTGAATATTGATATGAATTTACCACGGGCAGTACTAGAATTATGTGATTCATGAGTGCCTCACTATCCACATTCGTACATGATCACCTTTGCTGGGATTTTTTCATTTAAGCTTTTCTTATAGAATTTTAAATTTCCATTCTTTGCCAGTTCTGTATGTTAGAAGAGTACTTCATCTTATAAGTTCTTTGCAGATATAGCAATATCTAATATAGGTCAAATACACCTAATAATAGCACTCAATTTAAGAAAAGGTATATTGTATCCCTTCCCTATTCTAGCTACTATGCCAAAATAAATAATAAATAATAATGTTGATAAATTAAAAATGTTGATAATTTAACTAAAATTAAAAATACATTATGGAATACAAAGCAGGTGCTAGTGTAGTACCTACTCATAGTAGTCACCTAACAAATATCATTTTGCTCTTCTTTTTTGTCCAGAAAGATACTGCTTTGCCATCTGCATATCGATACCACATCATCATCATCATCATCACAACAATGAAAACAAAATAAACTAACATTAATTGACCATTTCCTATGAGCAATCTAAGCATTTTATACGTATTCATTTATTTTATCCTTACAAAATTCTGCTTTGTATCCTTGTTGTACTATTGAGGAGGATCAGCCAAAGAGAAGTAACTTGCCCACACTGACACCACTAGGAAGTACCAGACCTAGAGATTTGACCCAAGTAGTCTGAATCTCAAGCACTCAAGCTTAACTACTTTCCAATAATGTCACACAAGACCATATAAATTAACTACAATAATTTTCCCAAATTGTGCAATAGCCATTAATTAACTGACTTGTCTTTTAATACTCATTTGCTTACTCTTTTTTTCTTTACTTCCTCTTTTCTTTCTCTCCTTCCTTCTTGTTCTTTTGTGTGTGTGTGTGTGTATAAAGATATATATATATATAAAGATATATATATATATAAAGATATATATATATGTAGAGAGAGAGAGAGAGTTGCTTCTCTTTTTTAGCAACAAAGCAAGGTTTTCTACCATCCTCAGAGACTCAGAGGAGTCTCTATGAGAACTACTAAATAGAAAATACCGTTCTAAAATTAAATTTGTAATTGTTTTATGGATTACTTTGTTTAAAACTAGACAACAAAGTAGATTTATAAACATTGGTGACCTATGAGTTTACCATCAAGTTATTAGGATATGTGTGTAAACATATATGGATATGTGTATGTATGTACAGATACATATATAGCTGTATATATACACACATATAATAGAGCATTGGAACACATCAAATATGTTTAAATATGTGAGGTCTTACTGGTCTTAACAGAAACAACAACTAATGTTTATTTAGAGGAGAAAACCAACTCATTATTCTGCAAACTGGTAGATGAGGTAAAGAACAAAACATTGATCCTGGGTTTTGTTACTTTAGATACAAATAGGAAATGGGGAGGGGGAGAAGTTTCTCCTTACAGAAATACCCCAGAGAATAAATGAAGAATGAATCGTTAGTGGATACATGTTATTTTATATTTGTCAAAACCTATGGAATGTATAACACCAAGAGTGAACCCAAAGAAAGGATGGACTTTGGGTGATAATAATGTATACACCCATCAATTGTAAACAGCTTACCACTCTAGTGAGGAATATCAATAATGAAGGAAGCTATGCATGGGTGGGAGCTGGGGGTACATGGGAATTTTGCATATTTTCCACTCAACTTTGCTGCAAACCTAAAACTGCTCTAAAAAATAAAGTCAATATTTTAAAATCATAAAATTAAGATATTACCACTTTGCAGTAGTTACCAAATTGATTAATCCAGGCAAAAATCTTCAATTGTTGTTAACATTTCACACATACACATTTCCACTTATGGAAATATATACCACTATTTGTGAAGTATTATTGCCAAAACCATGGAAGCAGAATCTGATCTCTAGCCATCACTGTGAATTTACAAGAAGTACGTCGTAGAAGATGATGAATATGTTTGAGAACACATTAGCGATGGAATCAAGAAAATTCAAATTATTAGAAAATCTTAAGTTAAAACAATCTCATTTCTCCAATGAGACCAAGAAAAAGGAAAAAAAAAGGATCAAGAAAACAAAGCAGAGATGAAGATGGAGCCTAAGGTTAAAACAGACCCTAGAAATATATCAGATAATAATAAATTATGAACCTTGTTTACATCTGGATTTGGCTGTTAAAAAACTAGATGATAAGATAATTGGAGATATGTGTATACTGACTGCATATTTATTGATATTAGTAATTAATGTTTTTAGGTATAATAATGATATTTTGTTTTAAAGAATCCCTATCTCTTAGAGACCCAAACTGAAAGATATATAGATAAAAAGAAATTAATGCTTACAGCTTTGCCTCAAAATAATGGGAAAAAGACACAACTATATGCTGCATACAAGAAATTCATCTCACCTGTAAAGGGTTACACAGGTTGAAAGTGAACGAGTAGAAAAAGATATTGCAAGTAAATGGAAACCAAAAGGAAGCAGGAGCAGCTATACTTATATCAGACAAAATAGACTTCTAGTAAAAAGCTGTAAAAAGAGACAAGCAAGAATGTTACATAATAATAAAAGAATTAATTCAGCAAGACAATAAAACAATTGTAAATATATATGCACCCCACACTGGAGCACCCAGATATATAAAGAAAATATTATTAGACCTGAACAAAGAAATAAATCCCAATACAATAGTTGGGGACTTCAACAATTCACTTAGCACTGGGCAGATCATCTAGACAGAAAATCAACAAAAACCATAAGATTTAAACTGCGCCATAAACCAGATGGACCTGACAGATATTTACAAAACATATCATCCAACAGTTACAGAATACACATTCTTTTCATCGGTACATGGAATCTCCTGTAGTGCCTATGTATTAAGACACAAAACAAGTCTCAAAAAATATTTTTTAAATTAAATTATACCAAGTATCTTATCTGACCATAACAGAATGCAACTAGAAATCAGTAACAAGAGGAACACTTGAAACTATATGAATGCATGGAAATTAAACAACCTACTCTTAACTAATAGATGAAGGAAGAAATTAAAAATGAAATTAGAAAATTCCTTGAAACAAATGAAAATTGAAATACAACATCCCAAAACCTATGCAACACAGCAAAAGCAGTTTTAAGACAAGTTTATACAATAAATACCTACCTCAAAAAATTAGAAACATTTCAAATAAATAACCTAATGATGCATCTCAAGAAACTAGAAAAGCAAGAACAAGTCAAACCTAAAATTAGTAGAAGGAAATTATAAAGATCAGAACAGAAATTAATAAAATTGAGACTAAGAAAACACAATTTTAAAAATCAACCACAAAAAAAGTTGACTTTTCAAAAAGGTAAACAAAAGTCTCCCAAAAACAACAACAACAACTCCAGGACCGGATGACTCCACTGCTGAATTCTACCAAAGTCTTACAGAAGAATTAATACCAATTCTCTCAAACTTTTCAAAAAAATCGATGCAAAGGGAGTTCTTTCTTACTCATTTCATGAGACCAGCATAACCCTGATACCAAAACCAAACAGGAACACATATACAAAAAGAATATTACAAGCCAATATCCCTGATGAACAGAGACATAAAAATCTTCAACAAAATACTAATAAACAGAATTCAACAATACATCAAAAAGATAATACACCATGATCAATGGGATTAATCCTAGGGATGCAAGGATGGTTCAACATATTCAAATTAATAAAAATGACACATCCTATTAACAGAATGAAGGACAAAAACCATATGATCATTGCAATAGATGCAGAAAAAACATTTGAAAAAACTCAACACCCCTTCATAATAAAAACTCTCAATAATTAGGTATAGAAGGAAGGTACCTCCCGACAATAAAGACCACATGTGACCAACTCACAGCTAACGTCAAATTGAGTGGGGAATAGCTGAAAGTAAGAACAAGAACAGGAAAAAGAGGCCCATTTTCGTTACTCTTATGTGATATGGTACTGGACATCCTAGCCAGAACAATTAGGGAAGAGAAAGAAATAAAGGGAATCCAAATAAGAAAGAAGAAATTCAAATTGTCCCTGTTTCCACAAGACATGATCTTACATATAGAAAAACCTAGACTCCACCAAAAAACTCTTAGAACTGATAAACAAATTCAGTAAAGTTACAGGATACAAAATCAATATGTGAAAATCAGTAGCATTTCTATTCACAAACAATGAATTAGAAATCAAGAAGGCAATTCCATCTACAACAGCTACAAAATAAAATTAAATACTTATGAATAAATTTAACCAAGGAGGTAAAAAGTCTCTACAAGGAAAACTGCAACACACTAATGAAAGAAATTGAAGAGAATACAAACAAATTGAAAAAATCCCATGTTCACAGATGGGAAGAATTAATATTGTTGAAATGACCAAACTACCCAAAGCAATCTACACATTTAACACAATCCCTATCAAAATACCAATAACATTCTTCACGAAAATAGAAAAAACAATCCTAAATATTGTATGGAACCACACAAGACCTCAACCAAAACAATCGTAAGCAAAAAAAAAAAAAAAAAAAAAAAGAAAACAAACCTGGAGACTACCAGACTTTAAAATATACAATAGATTACAAAGCTGTAGTAAAAAGCAACATGATAATCACATACGTAGACCAGTGGAGCAGAATAGGGAACCCCAAAATTAATCCATATATCTACAGTCAACTGATTCCTGACAAAGGTGTCAAGGACATACACTGGAGAAAGGACAGTCACTTCCACAAATGGTGATGGGAAAACTAGTTACCCATATACAAGAGAATGAAATTAGACCCCCATATATCATCCTACACAAAAATCAACTCAAAATGGATCAAAGACTTAAATGTAAGACCTGAAATTATAAAACTACTAGAAGAAGACATAGGAGAAACACTTCAAGACATTGTTCTGGGAAAATAATTTTTTTTTTTTTTTTTTTTTTTAGAGATGAGGTTTCACCATGTTGCCCAAGCTGGCCTTGAACTCCTGGACTCAAGTGCTAGGATTACAGACATGAGCCGCTGTGCCCAGCCTGGAAACGATTTTATAAATAAGACCTCAAAAGCACACACAACAAAAGTAAAAACAAAATGAGATTATAACTAAAAAGCTTCTGCATAGCAAAGAAAATAATCAATAGAGTGAAAAGATAACCCACAGAATAGTAGAAAATATTTGCAAACTACTCATCCAAAGGTTATTAATATCTAGAATATACAAGGATCTCAAACATCTCAACAGAAAATAAAAAATCTGATTTTAAAATGGACAAATGATCTGAACAGACATTTCTCAAAAGAAGACACATGAATGGCCAAAAAATGCATGAAAAAATGCCCAACATCACTAACCACTAGGGAAATGCAAATCAAAACCACAATGAAGTATCATCTCACCACAATTAAGATGGTTGTTATCAAAAAGACAAAAAATAACAAATGCTGGTGAAGCTGCAAAACTAAGGAAACTCTTATACACTGTTGGTGGGAATGTAAACTAGTACAGCCACTGTACAGAAATGCATGAACTTTCCTCAAAAATCTACAAATAGAACTATCATTTGATCCAGCTATCCCCCTACTGGGCAATCATACAAAGGAAAGAAAATCAGTGTATTCAAGAGACATCTGCACCCCCAGAAGCACTATTCTCAATAACGAAGATATGGAATCAACTTAAGTGTCTAACAACAGATGAATGGATGAAGAGAATGTGGTAGGCTGGGCTCAGTGGCTCAGGCCTATAATCCTAACACTTTGGGAGACTGAGGTGAAAGGATTACATTAGGCCAGGATTTCAAAACCAGCCTAGGCAGCATAGAAAGACCCCATCCGTACAGAAGAAAAAAAAAAAAGCCAGTCATGATGGTCCAGTCTACTGTAGTCCCAGCTACTCAAGAGGCTGAGGAAGGAGGATTGCTTGAATCCAGGAGCTGGAGGCTTCAGAAAGCCATGATCATGCCACTGCACTCCAGCCTTGGTAACAGGGAAAGACCCTGTCTCAAAAAGTAAAAGAATAGAAAGGAAATGTGGTATATATACATAATGGAATACTATTCAGCCTTTAAAAACAATGAACTCTTTTCATTCATGGCAACATGGATGAAACTGGAAGACATTATTTTAAGTGAAATTAGCCAGGAACAGAAAGTTAAACACCACATGTTCTCACTCAAATGTGGAAGCTAAAAAAAGGTTGATCTCATAGAAGTGAAAAATAGAATAGAGGATGATAGAGGCTGGGAAGAGAAAGGGGAAGAAGGAGGATAGGGAGAAATTTGTATAGCTAAGTACTAAGTAGACAGCTAAGTAGACAGAATAAGTTCTAGTGTTCTGTGGCACTGTAGGATGTCAATTGCCAACAATAACATATTATATAGTTTAAACAGCTAGAAGAAAGGCACTGAAGGCTTCCAAGGAAATGAAATGATAAATGTTTGAGATGATGAACGTGCTAATTACCCCGATAGGATCACTATACATTATACGTATCACAGCACCACTATGTACCCCATACATTATTATGTGTCAATTTTTAAAATATTTAAGTAAAAAGTAAAAATAAATAAAAAAATAATGGGGGGAGTAGATGGTGACTGACAAAATTGACCCTGAACAAGTGAAATAAGCATGGAGGTTCATTTATTCATCTTCTCTTGTATATATTTGAAATCTTTTACAATAAAAGTTTATATGTAACTTGTAAATTTACTTAACCTGCCAAAGCCTCAGTTTGCTCATTTATTAAACAGAAATAACAATATCTACAGTAGAGATAATATCTCCTTATAGGTTTTTCTGAAATTTTAAATAGTATATTTAAATCACATGACACACGGTGGCTGTTAGATAATTTGTGGGGACTCAGTTTGACCTACTTATTGCTGAATTGACTGGTCTGAAATGAGGGAGTTTTTGCACTATTCCTACAGCATAGCAATGCTGGGAGGGTGGGCAAGGGACAAAGAGAACCTATGTCCACAGGAGTCACCCTTTCAGGCACCACAAAGACGCTGGTGGAAGATTTTGGATTTTTTGTTTTTAAAAAAGAAAAAATGTTCAATCTGCAAATGAGTTACTATTTTTGGATTTGTGAACCCTGGAATATGCTAGTGCTGGTAGACACACTGGTTTGGCTAAGTGTTTATCAGTCCCAGGCAACTCCAGGTCCAGGTAGAGAAGGTGCAAATATATCTTATCTTCCAAAGTCATTTACTCTGGCTCCACCCTCACTTCCACAGGCAGTTTTCTTTTATGAAATACCAAAAATATCAGATTATCTTCAAAACTAAATAATTCTAAACCTCCCAGTTTCTCCAACTCATTCCAATTCTCCCTGATTATTTTCTTTTTTGCTTTGCATTCCTATACTACTTAGCCTTACCCTAGTTCGCCAAAGACCAAAGTGTAAAGCAAAAAAACTAAAGAGTGAAGTACAGAGGCCCCAAGGCCAGAAAAGATTAGATTGCTCTGAGGCACAGTCTGCTCTCCAAGATGATAAGCCCTGAGTAGTTCTTCTGGTTAGTTTTTCAATGACTAGTTTTTTTGGCTCTCTGGATACTGCTGGAGACTTCAGTTTGTTAAGAGCTGAACCTGGACTTTCTCCAGTTCCTGCCTGCATGTCAATTCATCTTATTTCTAATAAAGCCAATTCTTATTTTTCTAACTTGTTTCCAGTTCTCAAATGTAGCTCCAAAGAAAACAGAAAGTAATTAAAATGTCAACACTTTCCTGAAAAAGAACATAAACTCTCTTTGGATTTTCTTCCCACTGGAAATGTTATGTTTCTCCAAGGTGCCTGGCCCCCGTGTGTGGCAACCAGCTGTCACCTGCAGCAGAACCAACCCCTCAGGCAATGCACATAAATCCCCTCTGTTCATTACTCTTGTTTGCATTTCTTCTTCTCCCTTACCATTTTCCAAACGGTGAGATCCTATCAATGAAGTATTTAAGCCTGTCTCTTATAATAGACTAATATCTATGCCAATGTAATATATCCAAATTGTATGCAATATGAAATAAGCTCCAGCAGCAATAAGCTATTTAATCTAACGTGGAAAAAGCAATGTGGAGCCTAACAGCTTAATATTTAGTGCAGTGCAATAAATTAACTGAGAGCCATTTTGAATAGTAAGAGCTGATTATTCCTTCATTTGGATTGGTTTGGATGGATTAGGACTCTCTTCAGAGTTAATCAAGTTTACGTGAAACAACTTCTTTTTTAAATGTATTCCATTAAAGAATGAAATAAGGAAGAGCGAACATGTGCCACCGTTTTGAGATTTGTGTTTTTGAGGTTAGTCTTTCAGAAGAAAATTCCCCGTTAACAGGCAAACATTGTGACCATTGTCCCAGGAACTCTTTAATTGGAAAGAAGCCAATATTCGTCTCCCATCTCACCGTTTTTCTACTTTTCCCTGTAGATTCCTGCCATTCCCTTGGTTCAATTTTTCAAAGCACTTTTAGTAAAACACTTGCTTTCTTCTTTCCAGTATCTCTCCAACCCTGGCCTCTCTCCTCCCCACACCCAATTACTTAGCACTTTGGGGCACATATCAGACTGACCAGCACCACTGGTCAGCGAGTGCAGCAGCTCTATCTAGTGTTACAGCCAGACCTCCCACCAAAGGTCTCCAAAATGCATCAAGAAGTGTCAAAACACATGTCAACAACAATGGCTGCAGCAAATCATCATAACTAGCGTTTTAGAGAGCTGAGCATGATGGAAGCGCCTTAAAGAGGCATCTTATAGCAACCCCATAAGATAGACATCATCATCATCACCCCTATTTTACAAGTGGAAATTGTGTATGATCAAGATTAACTATCTTGCCAAATTTGCATGGCAAATGAGGGTTTGATTCTGAATAGCATAAAAATCTGTGTAACATGTTATATTATCTGCTGGGGGAAAATTAAAAAACATGTTAGTAAAATAGTGTCTCTCTGTGTCTGCATTACTGTCCAGGGAAAAACAATTCAAAGCGGGTGCCCTACTTGCCGTGAGGCCAAACGTTCATAATCACTTAGATGAAGTTATGTGTACAGTACGTAGGATACATGTAGGGTCTACCACCTCTGCCCTTTTTAGCGATTTGCATTCCTTTTCTTGATTTATAAACTGCTTGAGGTCAGGACATGTATTTTCTACATAATAGGACATCAGTGTGGTGTAATGTCTGAGTCAGAAAATCCTAGGTTTTTGCGTTTTCTTGTTTGTTTGTTTGCTTTTGAGACAGGACCTCACTCTGTCCCCCAGGCTGGAATGCAGTGGTACAATCAGTTCACTGCAGCTTTGACATCCTGGGCTCAAGCAATCCTCCCACCTCAGCCTCCTGAGTAGCTGGGACTACATGAATGCACCATCGCACACAGATGGTTTTCTAATTTTTTGGTAGAATCAAGATCTAACTATGTTGCCCAGGCTGGTCTCAAACTTCTGGGATCAAGTGATCCATCCGCCTCGGCCTCCCAAATTCCTGAGATTACAGGCATGGCCCGCTGCACCTGATTGAAAATCCCAGGTTTTAATTTTGGCTCTATTTACCACTAACTGTAGCAAGCTCTAGTTTGCTTAAAATAAAAGTAGGTAAATATACTTCACAGAGCTGTTAAAGAGAGTAAATGAAATAACATAAACACATAGCACAGGTGATAAAATCAATAAACTCTAGTTCTCTCTCTCTCCATACTCATTCCTCTCCTAGTATCTAAGCATCAGTTCTCCACATGTGCAAATATTCCATGAAAGTGTCAAGGACACTAAAGTGTGAATGAAAGCCCGACTGAAACTCTTTCTTTGCATCATTTTCTCTTAACAATAATTTATTGTCACATATTTACCCGTCTCACCAAAATGATATTTTTAAAAAGTGATGTTAATTCTACAACTTTTAATGCTACAACAATTCATAAAGTGAATGAAGGTAACTGTTATTCATGCCTAATATCCCTTTTCTCTAACTTCTCCTTCTCTATTGCTTCATTTCTCTTCTCCAAGTTGTGACAGTAAGTGCCACTGATTATCTAAGGAAGCTTTGGATCAAGGTCAAGGACATCTAATTTTGAACTTTTATCTCCTCAGTCTTTTGACATGAAACTTTCCTTTCACTTTAGGAGAGAAAAAAAAAGCTAAGAAGAACAGCAAAAGACAAATCTGAAGTCTTTCAAAACTTTAAGGAGAAACTCAAGAAGAAGTCAAATTGTGATGTCATACACGCACAGGAAAAATTATATGGCAAATTTTATTTAACATTATTAATGGCTTCAAGTTTTAAAGATGCAAAAGGGGAAACATTATTCTTTGGAGATACTTATACATTGTTGGGTTCTGAATGGAATGATTCATAACAAAATAATTATGGACAGTCTTCTTCAATGAATGGCAAGTTTCATCTTTGGTTTATGACGTCTTTTCCTTTAGAGAACTCAAACTGTTTAATATTTTTTTTGAGTTAAAGGAAGAACATTATTTGATGGAATTTGAGTTGATAAAATGACAGCTCAGAGAGGTTAAGTAAAATATACAGAGTCACACAGTAAATTATTGTTCAAAATTTAAAATTTTTGAATTAAGAGTGGGAAAGCTTTAAAAAGAAAAAAAAACAAGATAATATGCTGGGTAGAGCAGCTTACTTGAGAATTAACATTTTGTTCTTGAGTCTCCCTCTCAATGCCCTGAAGGAATGCACAACCTAATTGAATGTGGGAGGCAGTGGGGGCATATATGAGATGAAACCGCCTAGAAATCTGGGAAGGAGAAGAAAAATGATGCTTAAGGTTGAGCCTTCCAGAATGAGTTGGACTTCCCAAGATCAACACTGTGAAGTAAGAGTGGTGGGTTGTGGAGGGGAAGGCATTCCAGGTAGATGGCAGGCTGTGCTTGGCACGAAAACATGGGTATAAACAGGTTATGTTGTGAACAATGAAGGGGCTAGAAGCTAGATCATGATTAGGTTTGCCTTTTGGAAAGATGAACATGACAAAAATAAAGGGTAGAGCTAAAATTTGCACTAAAGGGACTAGCTAAGGTGCTCTTATCATTGTCAAGGGTGTTGGCAGGGGTCGGGGGTCCACTCTGTAACACTTATTTAATTGAGTTGAGCAATCTGAATCACCCATCAAAGCTGGTCCTCATGCTGCACATCCTACTCTCCTCACATATAAATCACATTGCATCTCAGCAGATTACAAAGAATGTCACGTATCTCTGGGATGGCTCTAAATGACAAATCTGTTCAAGCCATGGTTGAAAAGAAAGAAAGCTGAGGACAGGATCCTGGAGGACATGGGTCAATAAATTGCTGAAAGAGCAGAGAAATCCATGAAGGCTCCCTGGAGGAAGGAAATCCCAGAGAGCTAAAAGGTGTAAGGAGCCAGAGAAGCTAATCAGACATAGGGAAAGGAAGAACATGGGAGGGGGCCAAGTGAGAAAGGGCAGACCCACAGAACACAGCCTGTAAAAGCAGAGTTTCAGGGTCACTGATGGCTCCTGACAGAGCAATTTGTATGGAATAAGAGTACAGAGATCCTACATTACAAGTAAATTCGGTCAGGGGTAGAAATGGCTGGTATGGAGCATTTTTTTTTTCTGTTTTGGAGAGGGAGTTTCACTCTTGTGGCCCAGGCTAGAGTGCAATGGTGTGATCTCGGCTCACCGCAACCTCCACCTTCCAGGTTTAAGCAATTCTTCTGCCTCAGCCTCCCAAGTAGCTAGGATTACAGGCATGCACCACCACGCCCGGCTAATTTTTTGTATTTTTAGTGGAGACGGGGTTTCTCCATGTTGTTCAAGCTGGTCTCGAACTCCCGACCTCAGGTGATCCACCCGCCTCGGCCTCCCAAAGTGCTGGGATTACAGGCGTGAGCCACCGCGCCTGGCCTGGAGCATCTTTTTAAGAAGTTTAGCTATGACAGGAAGGAAAGAGAGTGGCTATAGCCAGAGGGACATGTGGAATGAAGGTGGGAACTTTTTTTATTTCTTTTTTTAAATGGTAGAGAGCTTTGGGCATGTTTAAAGATAGTAATAAAGCTAGAAAATGAATATACCCTGGGAATATTACGACCAGCAGAAACACAGATGTTAGAAATGAATGCTTTGGGTGGGGAGGGATACGGTTATCTGTGAGTTAAGAAAGGAGAATTTCATCAAAAGGAAGAAAGACAATCTTGGTTTCTGATGATCATATATAAAATGGCACAGTGGAAAGAACACTTTAGACTAGGAGTCCTCAGCCCCCAGTCCCAGTCCATGGCCTGTTAGGAACCAGGCCACACAGCAGGAGGTGAGCAGCAGGTGAGCACAGGAAGCTCCTTCTGTATTTACAGCTGCTTTCAATTGCTGCATTACCGCCTGAGCGCCTCCTCCTATCACGTCAGTGGCAGCATTAGATTCTAATAGGAGTGTGAACCCTATTGTGAGCTGCGCATGCGAAGGGTCTAGGTTGCGCGCACCTTATGAGAATTTAACGCCGGATGATCTGCCATTGTTTCCCATCACCTTCAGATGGGACCGTCTAGTTGCAGGAAAGTAAGGTGTCAGGGCTCCCGCTGATTCTACATTATGGTGAGTTGTATAATTATTAATATTGCATTATATATTACAATGTAATACTAATAGAAATAAAGTGCACAATAAATGTAGTGTGCTTGAATCATCCCAAAACCATCTCCCACCCTGGTCCATGGAAAAACTCCCATGAAATCAGTCCCTGATGCCAAAAAGGTTGGGGGCTGCTGCTTTAGACTCTAAAGAGTCACACACTTTCAAAGTCAAATCCCAACCTTATCTCTAATTAGCAGCGTCCCCCTTGACCAACACTTGACCTCTCTAAAACTCAGTTTTTTCATCCACAAATAGTGATAAATACACCCGCCTTAATGAATGATGTGAGGATTTCGGTGATTCCCTGCTGACATCTCCTGTTCTCTTCCCAGCTTTACTTTTCCCCGTAGCACTTGTAACTTTCTAACATACTCAATATTTTAGTGATTTATCTCGGTTATTATCTATCTCTTGTAACAGAATGCAAACCAAACAAGAGTAAGAAACAAGATTTCCTATTTTGTTCACTGCTATATCCTCAGCATTACAGTGCCTAGCACCTAGTAGGTTCTCAATTTTTTTTTGAAAAAAGTGAGATAAATAAATTAATGATTAGGATACTACAGACCAGTTTCTCAGCTTTGACACCACTAACATTTGGAACCAAATAATTAATTTGCTTGGGGGGGTGGGGGCTGTCCTGTACCCTATGGGATGTTTAGCAACATCCCTGGCCCCTAACCACTAGAGGCCAATGGCACCCCACCCCCAGCAGTGATGAGCAAAATTGTGCGCAGACATTGCCAATCGCTCACGGAGGGGCAGGATCATTCTGAATTGAGAGCCTCTGCAACAGAGTAAGTGCTAAAGATGTTAGTTTTTAATATTATCATAATAGGGGAAGAAATGCAAAATCAAAGTAACATTTGATCATCAAATTCTCCTCCAACCTGCTTAATTTGAGGTGGAGAAAAATACTGCTGCTGTGATGGTGTTGACTTCACGCAAACTGATATTTTACCAAGAAACACGTTTAGAAGAAAACAGCTCCATCAATCAAAAAAGTGCCTCCTAAGCTTCTTGTGTGTTAGTCGAATGTGAGAGATTTTTTTTGTCACCTCTCTGAACAAACAATAACAGCAAAAGTAATCATCCCCATCCATAGTCTTATAACATCAAAGCTAATAATGTATGGTAGATAACTCATGGGCCAACACTTTAAAAATAATAACATCTTAGCCTCTATATTCTAATTAATAAAAGATTATAAGCTGCCAGAAGACACAGCTGCAGGTTTCCTTTTTAGGATTATCTTTCCCTTCAAATTTTCTGTTTTTACCAGTCCATTCCTTTGCTTTAAATAGAAACCATTGTCTTGTATTAAAATGGCTAATATTGATCTTTCAGAAACATGAGGATCTCACAAAATGGAAACTCTTCCAAAAATTGCTTTTGGGAGCATGGAAAAAAATACCAGAAATGACTTGGCTCCAGCTTCTCCCCTCAAATATAGACACCACTAACTAGGGAGTAGTCATTTGATCAACAGAGAGTTCATGGTTAGGACGACCCTATGACTGGGTTTGTCTGAAACATTCCCAGTTCATGCCAGCTGTCCCAGTACACTAATTAATAGCAAGCCATTTTGTTCTCAAAAATGTCTGGATTTGGACAGTAAAATTATATGGTCACCTTTTTCAGAGTTCATCAGCATTTGACTGTCCACACAAAAGAGAGGTGAGCAGAGAGGGATTTGGTGCCAACTGGCTTTGTGCTTTCCTGTCTCTGAACCTCGGGCACGTCTCAGACTTTTCTCAGCACTCTATGGCAGGCCTAGCTACAAGCATAGTCCTTTCTGTAGCACAAGCTCAAAGGTAAACTATCTGCAAGTCAATAAATGAATCAGTCTTCCACATAGCTTGTTGATCAATATATCATTTCTCTTTCCACTTTCAAGAAAAGTGAAATGGAAATTAGGTTATCATGTGACAGAGTCTGGTTTGCCTTGGCCTTCCAGAAGGCATTGGGATTCAGAGAGGCAAGTAGTGTGTGATTTGCTTCTGGACGAGGGTGGCCTCTGATGGCTGGGCCTGCTGAAAAGGCCTTCCAGACTGCAAGGTGCTAGCCAGAAGAACCCCCTGATCAAAGCCTCCTTGCCCCATAGCCTCACACTCCTCAGAGTAAAGTAGAGATGATATTTAAAGGCAGCCAACTGATCAAGAATATCCAGCCTTTTTATGAGTAAGATAAGCCTTTCTCTTTCAGGACCAAGAACACAACTCAGGAGATTGTACAAGAATCAGGAGTTAGCAACACAGCTATATGCCAGCTCAGATCAGGAGTCCAGGGGGCAGCAGTATGGCAGGGCTCTTATTCCAAAGCCAGGCTGAGGAGGAGAGAGACCAAGAACTCTAAATAGCTAAAAGGTAACCTGAGATTAGACAATCCCTACTCCGTGAGTCCCACACCTTTCATGATTCAGCAATCCCATCTGTAATAGAGCTAATGTATTATTGATGATGATGATGATGTCATTGGGATTTAGCAGTCCCAAGTAAGTAATATAATGACATTCGCTACTATTTATTAAGCACCAAATGTGTGCATTATCTAATTTAATCGTTATAGTAACTTTGCAGGCAAAGTGCATGATACATGGTTTTACCACATACAGGTAACACGGATAACAGGGTGCTAGAAATAGTTCATGCTCTATAAACAATAATAATAGCCACCGTTATTGTATTACTCAGTTGTCACCACGTGTCTCTTTAAATACCAGAATGAACCGCTTTTGGTTCTCTCATGTTTCCTAGTCCATCTCATCTTAGTACCTTCACACATGTAGTTTCTTAGAACACACTCCAACCTCAAATTCCCATTTATTTACCCCTCGGCTCTCAGCACAGATACGATTTCTTGCAGGGAATCCTCCCTGAACCTCCAAATTGAAATGAGAGGCCCCTCCTAAAACCTTCACTCTCTATTTCCTGCTGTCAAAAGTCTCATTTTACTTCGTTATAGTTGTTAGTTTATTTATCTGTAACTCCTCCTAAATTGCAACCCCTTTGAAGTTAGGAACTGTGTCTCATTCCTTATTCCTCATTTTTTCCGTTAGTAACACACACACAACACCTGATACACAGCAGGTACTCAAGAAACATGCGT
Organism: Chlorocebus sabaeus; assembly: GCF_047675955.1. NCBI lineage: Eukaryota > Metazoa > Chordata > Mammalia > Primates > Cercopithecidae > Chlorocebus > Chlorocebus sabaeus. The sequence goes on from NC_132914.1 coordinate 89,358,421, forward strand.
TGAATGATTACATGAATAAATGACCCATTTCACTCTGGTGGCGGGAACTGTGGAGGCGAATGGCAAGAACAATGACACCTGACAATTAAATAAGTACACACTTACTCAGAAGACATTCCCAGTAACAGAGAGCACACACTATTTCCATCGCCCTGTTATTCATGTTACCTATATGTGGTGAAACCATGTACTGTGCACTTTGCCTGCAAAGTTACTATAAAGATTAAATTAGGTAATGCATGTATTTGGTGTTTAATAAATAGTAGTTAATATTTATTAGTTAATATTTATAGTTATTACATGACTTAAGCCTCACTACAACCCTGTGATGTAAGTATTGCTATCTGCCTTTTACCATATGAGGAAACTGAGCCTCAGAGAGGCTAAAGTATTTCACAGAAAATTGCAAAGTCAAGATTCTAAATGATCTGACTCGAACCCAAGCTCTTTCACTATAGCAGCCCGACGCGATGCAAAATGAATGGAAGAATGAAAGAAGGCAGGAAGGTATAAAGGCAGGAAGGAAAAAGTGGAAGTAAGGACGGTGGGAGGAAATGAGGGAGGAATAAAAGGAAGGAGGAAATAAAACAGGAAGAAAGAAAGGAAGATTGTGATTTTTTTTTTCAACTGTACCCTAATCCTTGCAAAATTCTTCAGACAAGTATCATTGTATTGATTTTCATATAGCATTCATGCTTCAACTGTTACAGGTATGATTTGCAAGAGAACATTATAAAGACAATTGACTGCCCATGGTGGCTTGAGCCTGTAATACCAGCAGTTTGGGAGGCCAAGGCAGGAGGATCACTTGAGCCCAGGAGTTCAAAGCCAGCCTGGGCAACACAGTGAAACCCTGCCTCTACAAAAAATACACAAAAATTAGCCAGGTGTGGTGGCATGCACCTGTAGTCCCAGCTACCCAGGAGGCTGAGGTGGAAGGATCAACTGAGCTAGGGAGGTGAAGGCTGCAGTGAGCCGTGATCGCATCACTGCACTCCAGCCTGGATGACAGACACCCTGTCTCAAAAAATAAAAATAATCAAAACCTCCCATCTAAACGAGCTGCCACATCATTCGGCCATGATACCTCAGCTTGTAGCAAGCACAGCTCCATCCACACTGTCCCTTCTTGCCAGGATGGCCTCAGTTGGCACATCCAGCATCCATGAGTTTTGTCCTGATTCTGGCCTTGCTCTGGATTGTTGATGTGAGCCTTTGCAGAGGATGAGGAGTCAGGATGCTTGATCAAGGACTTCAACAAAATGAGGTTAAGGATCAATATGGAGAGTCATAAAAGTTTGCAAGGAGGTGGTGAAGGAGGCATCCCAAATTGACTGCTTGAGGCTGATTTACAAACAACCTTTGTCTACAGACAGCAAATAGCAAAACTTCTCCTGCAAAAACAGCTAAGAACGTGCTTTCTCATCAGTGGTATATTCCAGGTAACAAAAAGCCTGCACATGACTCACACATGTTCTTTATGGAAATTTTCTTGGATGATTTCAAGATGATACATGTCATCAGGTGTAGAACCATTCCAGTCAGTCTACTCAACCAAATTTCCTTTCCTTTTTTTATAATTCCAACTCTTATTTTAGATTCAGGGCTTACGTGTGCAGATTTGTTGCCTGGGAATATTGTGTGATGCTGAGGTTTGGAGTACAAGTGATCTCATCACCCAGGTAGTCAGCATAGTACCCAACAGGTAGTTTTTCAACTCCTGCCCACCTTCCTCCCCTCTCTTGTAGCCCCCAGTGTCCATTGTGGCCATCTTTATGTCCATACGTACCTAATGTTTAGCTCTGACTTATAACTGAGAATACATGTTATTTGGTTTTCTGTTTCTGTGTTCATTAGTTCAGGATGACAGCCTCCAGCTGCGTCCATGTTGCTGCCAAGGGCATGATTTTGTTTCTTCTTTATGGCTGCATAGTATTCCATGGTATATATGTACCACATTTTCTTTATTCAATTCACTGTTGATGGGCAGCTAGGTTGACTCCATGTCTTTGCTATTGTGAACCGTGCTGTGATCAACATATGGGTGTCTGTGTCTTTTGGGTACAATTATTTATTTTCATTTGGATATGCATCTAGTAATGGGATTACTGGGTTGAATGGCAGTTCTATTTTAAGTTCTTTGAGAAATCTCCAAACTGCTTTCCACAGTGGCTGAGCTAATTTACATTCCCACTAATAGTGTGTAAGTACTCCCTTTTTCCCACAGCCTCGCCAGCATCTGCTGGTTTTTGATTTTTTAGTAATAGCCATTCTGACTGGTGTGAGATGGTGTCTCATTGTGGTTTTAATTTGCATTTCTCTGATAATGAGTGCTGTTGGGCATTTTTTCATGTCTGTTGGCCACTTATATGTCGTTTTTGAAAAGCGTCCATGTCTTTGCCCATTTCGATAGGGTTATTTATTTTTTGCTTGTTGAGTTATATAGATTCCTTATAGATTCTGGATATTACACTTTTGTCAGATATGTAGTTTACAAATATTTTCTCCCATTCGGTAGGTCGCCTGTTAACTCTGTTAATAGTTTATTTTGCTGTCCAAAAGTTAGTTTAATTAGGTCCGACTTGTCAATTTTTGTTTTTGTGGCAATTGCTTTTGAGGACTTAGTCATAAATTCTTCCCCAAGGCCCATATCCAGAATGGTGCTTCCTGGATTTTCTTCTGTGATTCTTTTTTAATTTTAGTTATTTATTTATTTATTTTTATTTTTATTTGTTTTTTTTGTTTGTTTGTTTTTTGTTTTTTTTTTTTTGAGACGAAGTCTCACTCTGTCACCCAGGCTGGGGTGCAGTGGTGCAATCTCGGCTCAGTGCAAGCTCCGCTTCCTGGATTCACACCATTCTCCTGCCCCTGCCTCCCGAGTAGCTGGGACTACAGGCACATGCCACCACTCCTGGCTAATTTTTAGAGACAGTGTCTCACCGTGTTAGCCAGGATGGTCTCGATCTCCTGACCTCGTGATCCGCCCGCCTCAGCCTCCCAAAGTGCTGGGATTACAGGTGTGAGTCACTGCGCCTGGCCTAGAATTCTTACAGTTTGAGGTCTTATATTTAAATCTTTAACCTACCTTCAGTTAATTTTTGTATATGGTAAAAGGTATGGATCCAGTTTCATTGTTTTCCATATGACTAGCCAGCTATTCCAACACTATGTATTTAATAAGGAGTCCTTTCTCCATTGTTTGTTTTTGTCAACTATGTCACAGATCAGATGGCTGGAGGTGTGTGGCTTTATTTCTATCAGTTTCATTGTTCTATGTGCCTATTTTTATTCCAGTAACATGCTGTTTGGGTTACTGTGGCTTTTAGCATAGTTTGAAGTCAGGTAATGTGATGCCTCCATTACCCCAGCTTTGCTTTGTTTTTGTTTTTGTTGTTTGTTGTTTGTTTGTTTTGCCTAGGATTGCTTTGGCTTTTTGGTTCCATATGAATCAGAATAGTTTTTTCTAAGTCTGTGAAAAATTACATTGGTGGATGATAAGAATAGCACTGAATCTGTAAGTTACTTTAGGCAGTGTGGCTATCTTAATGACAGTGGTTCTTCCAATCCATGAGCATGGAATGTTTTTTCATTTGTGTGTGTCATTTTTTATATCTTTCAACAGTATTTTACAGTTCTCCTTATAGAGATCTTTCGCCTCCTTGGTTAGATGTATTCCTAAGCGTATTTATAGCTATTGTAAATGGATTGTGTTCTCGATTTGGCTCTCAGCCTGAAAGTTATTGGTGTTTAAAAATGCTACTGATTTTTGTACGTTGATTTTGTTTCCTAAAACTTTACTGAAGTTGTTTTCCAGTTCCAGGAGCCCTTTAGCAGAGTCTTTGGGGTTCTTTAAGTATAGAGTCATATTGTCAGCAAAGAGAGTTTGACTTTTTCTTTGCCTATTTAGAAGCCTTTTATTTATTTCTCTTGCTTGATCACTCTGGATAGGACTTCTAGTACTATGTTGAATATGAATGGTGAGAGTGGGCGTCCTTATCTTGTTCCAGTTCTCAAGGGGAATGGTTCCAGCTTTTGCCCATCCAATATGAAGTGCACTGTGGGATTTTCATAAATGGCTCTTATTATTTTGAGGTATGTTCCTTTGATGCCTGGTTTCTTGAGAGTTTTTATCATGAAAGAATATTGGATTTTATCAAAGGCTGTCTCTTTACCTATTGAGATGATCACATGGTTTTGGTTTTTAATTCTGTTTATATGGTAAATCGTGTTTAATGCTTTGTATATGTCGAACCAACCTTGCCTCCCAACAATAAAGCCTACCTGATCATGGTCAATTAACTTTTTGGTGTGCAGTTGGATTCAGTTTGCTAGTATTTTGTAGAGGACTATTGTGTCTGTGTTCATCAGGATATAGGCCTGTAGTTTTCTCTATTTGTTGCATCTTTGCCAGATTTTGGTATCAGGGTGATGTTGGCTTAGTAGAATGAGTTAGGAAGGAGTCGCTCCTCCTTGATTTTTTTGGAATAGTTTCAGTGTAATTGGTACGCACTCTTCTTTGTACATCTGGTAGAATTTGTCTTGACTGTGGCTGGTCTGGGGCTTTTTGTTGGTTGGTAAGTGTTTTATTACTGATTCAATTTCAGAACTTGATATTGGTCTGTGCAAGGTCTTGATTTTTTTCCTGATTCAATTTTGGGAGGTTGTGTGTTTCCAGGAATTTACCCATTTCATCTAGATTTTCTATTTCCCTCTGAACTATCATGAACACCTTCTTTTGTATTTCTGTGGGGTAGATTCAACCAAATGTCTTTCTTCATTGAGCACATACTAGAGGCCATGCTCTACGCTAAACTCCAGGGTTAAATTGTGAACTAAGCAGAAATAATCCCTTTTTCATGGGACTTGTAGTCTGTTATGAAGATAGATAATCAAACAATTACAGAAATATATAGATGAATATAAACTGTTATATTCCTCTTGGAGAAAAAGTCAATTAAAAATCTTTATTATATAGTGTACTGATTCTGGTAAAGAGGTCTAATTGAAATTTTAGTTATAATAATCAAAAAGTTGCCAATAATCCCCAAGAAGATAAAGCTTTCTAAGTTGATGAAGAAAAAAAAATTTCTAAATATAGGATGTGTCCTGTAAGACAGAATACTTTCTCATGCATTTCTTTCCAAGAAGAAAATGCGGTAACAAATCATTCTGACACTTACTGTTACTAAACAATATCTAGGATCAGCAAAGTAAGACTATTTATTTCATTGAAGAGAATTATGAAACTTCAGGGCTGGGAAGGGGTTTTGAAATGGAATGTCATTCTCTTTCATTTTACAGATGACGAAACCGAGATTCTGAGAAGGCAAATGACATTCTTAGCATCACACAAGTAGGAACTAGAGAGTTAGAAGGGGAATTCAAGTTTTATAATTCAGTGCTCTTTCCTCCAAACCAAACTGAAATGAGACCCTTCACTTTTTTTCATGAGTACTAATTTACCAAAGAGGTAGTGATTTGCTTTTAAACTCTTTCTCTCACACACACACACAACAATAAAATAATATGCTTTAGGCAACATATCAACTATATAGTAATCTAGCCTTCCACTACAAGTGTTATATGGCAAACAACAAAAAAAAATCTGTTCTTCATTAATTGAACCTCTAGAAACGGCTTTTACACAAAGCACAGTTGATTACTTGTTACTTCACTGTGTACTTGTGGGAATGTTTGATTTTACCCAGAAAATAGCTTAGCTTTTAAACATAAATACCCAAGTTTAACAAACCAAAACTCTTTCAAGGACTCATGATAAATATTATATTACTGGATTTGTTCTTTGGCAAGAAACATTTTTATCCAATTCATGTACTCTCCATACTGTGGTTATTAAAGATTTACCATAGCAACTTAATTTATTTTATATACTCAAATAGCATAAGCTCAGCTATAGTTGATTAAGAAAAAAGAGAAGGAGAAAAATAAATTTTAAGTGTAAATTTCTTCAAAAGTAAAGCAGATATTTAATATGTATTATCCACATTCTAGAGCTGATAATATTTTTAGATGTCTTGAAATTTGGCATCAGCTTAACTTGAATCATCTGGCTTGAGGCAGGAACAGGAGTGACAGATGCAGAAAAACCTACTCCACCTACCAGTGATGTACACTTCTATGGTTGATGGCTAATGCTAGCCAGTTGTGGAATTTTAAGGGATTTAATTTTAAGGGATTTTTTTTTCCTAGGCCTAAGTTTTCTCATGTAAACAATAAAAAACATGGAATAACTTGCCTTGGAAATCTCTTGTGGCAACAGAATTCCCTGTGCCTTTTAGTTCTCACTTTTATTATTTGCCCCAAAATCTAGATAAGACTTAACATATGTTCCAAGGACAGAGACATCTGTCATGACCATAATATGCACAGTAAAAGAGGCCCCAGCTAACATCTAAAAGTACACATGAATCACACCTGTATCAGAACATGAATTGTGATTAAGAGAAAAATGGTCTAGCTGAGAACCCAAAAGTCAGATATACAGACTTCAAGTTGTTAAAAACATTAGATATGTAAATATTCCTTTTTATTTATTTTTTTACAAAATACTGTTGTCTATATAGTGATCAGTTTTCCTGAATTCACATGAGCAATGATATTGCAACTATGAATATGCTTCCTTATAGGGGGTGAAAGAAGAGTCATCATTCCTTCAATCTAAAAGGATTACATGAATTCAGTAAACCATATTTTATGACATGCATTTATTACATACAATGCAATAATACTAACTCTACCCTTAACTCTAATATTGGAAAACCCTAAAATAAAATGTCATAAGTTAACTTATATTCTTAGGCTTTACATTTTAACTTCAGAGATGGAATTCATGGTGGAAGCAATAATTGTTGCCCATAAATGAGAACAATTTACCTGAATGAGTATGGAAACACCTCTTTTAAAATCATATACTTTATAGAAAACATAACTTTCTAATAAAGTGTTAATTTTTCTTTGTATTGATTAAAGTATTGAATAAGAAGTTTCATAATGCAGTTCCAGAAAATGGGGTGACTGCCAATTAAAACTGTGGGAAGAGAAAGTCTCCATCTCCCTGAAGGAACATACAGAGTCCTTTTAAGATAAGTACATTTAAAGAAAATTGTTATGCACAACACTAACTTCATTGTAGGTTTTTGGCTCTCTTTCGTATGACTATGTCTTTGCAGATGCCTTTAGCACCAGTGGGGAATCTATGCTGGAAATGCATTCTTCGCCATTTGGCAGAGTATTCACAGTAAACGAATATCAGACCTAGGATTTTGTTGTTGGATTTTTATCTGTGGCTGACTAAAAAGACAGACTTTTACCTACAGGTTGGATTATCCTAAACAAAAAGAAGAATAAACAGATTTTTTTTTTTTTAAGGCAAGACCAAAGGAAGAAAGGAAGACCAAATCAAATTTTCGTTTGTAAACAAACAATAGCAGACAAGTTGGTTAGCAGGGACACTATGTTTAAATATGTGCGTGTGTGTGTTTGCATGTGGGGGGTATGTGTGTCTCAAAATAGGAGCAGAATGGCAAATTGAACACCTGTTCTTTCCCACTCCAGTTACTCTGCTATGATCAAATAAATAAATGCATTCATAACAGCACTAGAAAACAAGAAAGGGTGGTGTCAACATCAAAGATGTTGAGATATTTATAAAAGATATAGAGCAGATAGGATTTAATTCTTCATAAAAAGAAGACCAGAAAAAAACACATAGGAGAAAGAGAGTGCAGAGATGAGAGTGCTTACGGGAACTTCAGGCAGCTTTAGGAGGTCAAGGAGCAATTGTCATGGTGATTAACTGGGGCAGTGCATTTAGAGGGACTAGGCTGGTCAGTCAGCCCCCCACCTCCTGACTAAGCTGAGCAAAAGAGAGCAGCAATTGCCTTCAGGCTAAAACAGATGAGCATGGGCTCTGAGACCAAAGAGATGGGACAATTTATTGTCAAAGGTAGCTAGTGATACCCTTGAGACCAGCTGAAACCTCCTCCTAGCAGACTACCCTGTCCCGTTCCCACAATCACTACAGATAAGCTCCTGTAATCTGAATCAATTCCTACTAAAATGTGAACAAGTTATTCAAATATGTACACCAACTAAACTAAGATTCCAAGATAAAGAAAATGTGGGATATAAGAAAGCATGGTAAAAAAATAAAATAAAATATATTGTTAAGTTTAAATCTTTTTTATTTAATTTCAGCTTTTATTTTAGATATGAGGACAGGAGCTACATGTGTTAGATGTGTACATATAAATGCTGATGAACTCTAACTGTAGTCAAAATCTAATTATAGTTTGAGGCATATTTTAAGGATTTAAAAGTAAAACTTCTGGTTCATCTTAATGGATTAAGTCTACATATTTACTTCATTTTATTTTAGAGTGCTACTAAAAACTTAAAAGTAAATTAAACGTGTACACAGGTATGCACATACATACAAAGAGGCATTTTAAACCAACAAAAGCTAAAAGAATGGGAAAGGAAATGATAGTAAATGAGGTGTGTAAAAAAAAGAAAAGAAAAGAAAGAATAAAGAAAGCAGCTGGGTAAGTGGTAACTGATTTGCTGAATCTGAAAAGGCTAAATTTTATGCCTGAAGAGAGTCATGCCAACAGGAAGCAAGACAATTTGTGCAAAAGAAACCCAGAATGACTTAGGAATTGGAGGCTCTGAGTATCTCTGAAGGTGGGGGTAAAGGGTGAAACTGAAGAATGAACTCTTAGAAGGAAGTTTGACTACTGTAATCCCAGCACTTTGGGAGGCTGAAGTGGGTGGATCACTTGAACTTAGGAGTTTGAGAACAGAGTGGGCAACATGGCGAACCCCCGTCTCTACCAAAACTACAAAAATTAGCCAGGTGTGGTGGCATGTGCTTGAGGTCCCAGCTACTAGGTGGGGCTGAGGTAGGAAGATCACTTGAGCTGGGAAGGCAGAGGTTGCAATGAGCCAAGATCTCGCCACTGACTGTACTCCAGCCTGGGCAACAGAGCCAGATCCTGTCCGCGCGCCCCTGCAAAAAAAGAAAGAAGTCTGACTAAATAAAAAGCAATCAGACCCCCAAGTGTCCTCCCTTATTCCAATATCTAGGTGATTACCTCTAACTAAACTGAGAAGACAGAAAAGTAATGATTCTGGAGGAATTAAATCTGAGAAGCTCTGAGCTCCAGGAACAGGAAGCTCAGCTAATAGATTAAATGAAATCCTACGGAAAGAGCTCCAGGTAGCCAGGCATGTTGGCTCATGCCTGTAATCCCAACACTTTGGGAGGCTGAGATGGGAAGATGTCTTGAGCCCAGGAGTTAAGAGATGAGTCTGGGCAACATAGTGAGACCCCATCTCTACTAAAAAATTAAAAAAAAAAAAAAATCAGCCAGTGTGATGGTGTGTACCTGTAGTCTTGGCGACTTGGGAGGTTGAGGTAGGAGTATTGCTTGAGCCCAAAAGGTTGAGGCTGCAGTAAGCCATGTTCATACCAATGCATTCCAGCCTGGGCAACAATCCATGGACACATTAAAAAAAACAAAAGCCTCCCAGACCCCTCCAAATTTGATAGTGGGATTATTATTCCTATTTCATCCAAGACAAGAGACTAGAGAAGTTCTCTCTGAAGAAACCATCCTGTCTAAGAGACAGAACTACTGTCAAGTTTGAATTCAGCCTGTACACACAGTCTTCTTGAATGACTTGTTTATGACCAGTGCATTCTGACAGTCCCGGTACCTCTCTGAATGAATGATACCTATGCCATATAATCCTTGGAGGCCCCCAGTAAATGACTTTCTACTGTTAGTTACTGTAAAACTCAGCAGTCAATAAGACTCAGCCTCATACACAGAGCATTTGATCAGCTATTTCCAGTATCATTCTTGTTGTGAAGAGTCAACCAAAGATTACCAGATAGTAAAGGATGCCACCAACATGAAAAGCAAAGACATAAATAAATAAATACATAAATAAATGAATAAATAAATAAAATAACTTGGAGGGAAAAGAGGTAATTCAAAGGGCAGAAGAAAACTCTTAAAAAGTTGCATTTTTGGGGAATGCTCATACACTATTGGTGGGAATGTAAATGAGTACAACCTTCATGAAAAACATTATAGCGATTTCTCAAAGAACTAAAAATAGTACTTTCATTCAATCCAGCAATTTCACTATTGGGTATCTACCCAAAGGGAAAAAAATCATTATATATAAAAAGATACCTACTATGTTTATCATAACACTATTTACAACAGCAAAATATGGAATCAACCTAAGTATCCACCAATGGAGGATTGAATAAAGTTATATATATACACACACAGTCTTCTTGAATGACTTGTTTATGACCAGTGCTACTGGTCATATATATATATAATGCATTTTTATATAAATATATAAACTATGTATGTTTTCTATATATATGGCATGGAATACTACTCAGTCATAAAAAAGAATAAGATCATGTCTTTTGCAGCAACATGGATGGAACTGAAGGCCATTATCCTCAGTGAATATCTCAGAAAGTTACATACTGCATGTTCTCACTTATACATGGGAGCTAAGCAATGGGTACACATGGACATACAGAGGGAATTAATAGACATTGGAGACTCCAAACAGTGGGAGGGTAGGAGGGGCGAGGGCTGCAGAACTGCATGTTGGGTATGATGTTCACTATTCGGGTGATGGGTACACTGAAAGCCCAGACTTCACCACTATGCAGTCTATGCATGTGAGAAACTTGCACTTGTACTCCCTAAATATAAATCAATCGATAAATAAATATTATACTCTCAGCGAAATAGAAAAAGCTGTTATATCCACAAAACAAATCAAACAAGAATAAGATGTTATTTTTTTTTAAAGACCATGAGAAATGTATAAAAGGATTCTTTCTGACTGAACAGAATTTTTTAAGTAGATAGAAACATAAAGTTATAGAAATTGCCCAGAAATTAGATCGAAATAATAGAGATGGAAAGTACAACAAACGGGGGTAACACACACACACACACACACACACACACACAATTGTAGGATTATACACAGGAGATCAGAAATCGGAATTATTGTTTCAGAAAAAATAAATTGAGAGTGAAAATATCAATAATATAAGATAAGGTAACACATAAATGAAAGATTATACACATTAAAACTTTCAGAATGACAGCAAATATCTCAGAGTGACTTAAAGCAGTGCATTGAAGCATAGAGTTTGCTGGTAAAGAATTACGAATACGTACTGAACAAAGATAGTCATGAGTTCAACTGCCTTATGGTAAAATGAGCAATTGAGTCTTCCTGCAGTTGGGGATGTAATCAGTCATGAGACCACATCATGCCAATTTTCATGACCAGTTGAGTTAAGAAACTTTGTTTCTTTGTGGTTCATAGAAGTATTACTCCTAGATAAGAAGGCTACTATCTTTCGCTTTGACACTGGAGTCTCTTTTAGAACTCCAAACATCAAATGTTTCAGTCTGAAAGCTCGTAACTGTCCAAAAGGAGTTACCCACTAAGTGACTTGAATAAACACCTGGAATTCATTTCTCTGTCTTTTCCATTTTCATCCCCAATGAGAATCTTCAATAATGCTAGAGAAATACCTTCAACAACAGCAGTGTGAATACTCACAAACATTTACTGAGTGCTTTCCACGGAGGCATGAAAATACATTGGAAAGCAGGCTCATCAGGTTACAGGGAGAGAGAAGCAAAGCAATTTATTTATTTAAAACTTTTTATATGACAAAATTCAAATATATTTTGAAATTTCAAAATTCAAAAAAGAAAAAAGAATATAATAAACTCCAAGTACTCTGCTTCAATAATTATCAACTCATGGTCAAACTTGTTTTATTTACACCCCCATCTAATTCCATTCCCCTCCACACTACTGGATTATTTTGAAGCAAAACCAAGCAATCACATCATTTCCTCTTTGTGTATATCTTCCTATGTATATGTATACATGAAGATATACACGAATTTATACATGAAGATGAAAATATATATGAATGAATATATATAAAGATGAATATATCTGATATAGATATATCAGAAATAAGAACTTTTCCTTAAATCTAAGCACAATTCATTATCGTAATTAGAAGTGATTAACAATAACTACACAATATTGCTAACTGTTCAATCATATATGCATGTGTGTGTGTGTATGTTTTGGTACCACTATAGGTTAAAACATAATTGATTGTTTTAATTCTTGTAGTTATTATTTTATTGAGGCTCACATCATCTCATCTTTGCCTTGAAAAAGCCTTCCCTAGCTGGCTTCAGAGTATTTTAGACATAGCCCCAAAAGTCACTGCTAGCTATCTTGCCCTTCAGTATGATAAATTATTCCAGGTTCACGTTACATGATTCCTGCCCCAGATCTGTAATCAGTTCTCGCCCAAGGATCCCAGGTTCCTTTCAGTGCTCACAGTCTGAGCACTAGACTTTGAACCTAGTAAATGAACCCAAGGATATTCATTTTACTACCTTGTCATTATTTCTAAGTCTTTTTGGTCTACAGAGCCAGGGAATTTATATTTTTACATTAAAATACATCACAATTTCAATTAATAATGACAATATAAAGACAAGAAGGTTTCTTTTTACAATATAATTTAAAGACTAGAAGGTTGCTTTTTGTCTTTGTTTTGTTTTCTGAGACAGGTTCTGGCCATCACCTAGGCTGGAGTGTAGTGGCCCAGTTACAGCTCACTGCACCCTTGAAATCCTGGGCTCAAGAGATCTTTCTGCCTTGGCCTTCGGAGTAGCTGGAACTACAGGCATGCACTACCATGCCCAGCCATTTAAAAAAAAAAAATCTCTTTTGTAGAAATGGGGTCTTGCTGTGTTACCTAGGCTAGTCCCAAACTCCTGGGCTCAAACAATCCTCCCACCTTAGCCTCCCAAAGTACTGGGATTATAGGTGTGAGCCACCACAGGTGGCCGAGACTACAAAGTTTTTACTTAAACGTTTTTTCTCTTAAATCTGAATTACCTTTCTTCCATATCAAAAACCCTAGTTCCTGATACCAACATAATTTCACTTGCTTTATCCCGTAATGCACACAACAGTCTCAAAAAGAACGAGAGAGAGAGAGAGAGAGAAGAGAAAGAGAGGGAGGGAGGGAGGGAGGAAGGGAAGGAAGGAAGGAAAGAACGAAAGCAGGAAAGCAGGCAGGCAGATGAAAACAGTAACAACACTATCATCAATAATAACTTTAAAAAACAATTTAAAATTGACAATTCTTTTTCTTAGGCAATATCCACTTACTGTATTATTTGAAATAATTCCTCTATGTGAGTATGCCACTAATTTCAGACTCAGGTTCATCCACGTCATTTTGCTTTCAAATTTTAGAGATTGCTTGGTTTCAAGATGATTTTTTATGGCTGTGTTAAACATTGATATGTTTTTGAATTCCAAACAAAAACAAAATAGATTCAGACACATCTAGCTGTGAATCCTGTCCCCCACCACCCAGTTTCCACCCACCTCCATAAATAATCTTTTCCTGCAATTGTTTTTAGCACAAGCAAATTTGTATTCAGATCCTTTGATAAGGTAGACACATTTTTTTCACCATGACTTTTTCTTACTTAGCAGTAAGCCCTAGGGATTATTCCGTAAACTTATTGATTTTTTTTTTAAAGTGTGTTACTTACTAGACCAGGTGAAAAATGTTGTCTATAAAATGGGACAATTAGTAGGCAGCTGCTGGGAAAAAAGAAGATTTAATCCAAGTGTATTATTTTTAAAAATATGCAGATTGGGGCTTTATAGTAAACCTTTATAAAATGACTCACCAAATTCACAGCATCGAGCTGGGAAAAATTAGAGTAGGTGGCTTTGCTTCTTAGAGGCATACACAGTGTACAATTTTACCATGCAAAATGCTTTTGCTACTACAATTTTCCTTTGCTTTGCCTTTTTGAAAAGTAATGTTCCTTCCTATTTTAGTAGTACCATTTGCATTCCTATTATTCACACTGAACTGTGATTTCCATTTTTATCTTCCCTTTTTCACTTGTTTTCATTCCAGCATTTCTCCTCTTGGTCTTTGCCTTTCCTTTATCTTGCCCTTAAATGGAGGCCTCGTGTGCTATGGGAAGAGTGCCATGAATTTTCTAACCATCAAGCCAGGCCTCATCCCAATTTAATGATATAAGTTCCCTTGAACCATTGCCAGCAAAGCTAGGACATCCCACACACATTTGCTATGGAAACACCTTCATGACTAATGGTCTCTCAAATTAAGGCATCTTAAAATTGAAGCTGGAAATGGTATTCATTTTTTCAAAATATATTCTGCAGTCAAGGAAAAATGTATAGCAGTTCTCTAAAAGTTATGAGTTGCCGTATTATTATACCCGGTTTCTCTGAGAGGCAGACTCCTACAAACCCAGTCTCAAGGTGTGTGCAAAATGAAAGCAAGACTTAGTTGATACTCCTCTGTGTCTTTGAGCAGCCTCTGTTCTCCTCTGCTGTGTGTTTATGGGCTCAGGTCTTTGGATTGTGCCAAGTTCTTTACCTTAGAACAGAAGCAGAAATATTCAAGACCCTGCATGATTTGGATGCTGCCAATCAGCAGATCACATCCCACCACTTTTCCCTCTCACACTGTCCTAGTGAATTACACAGACTTCTCCAGGCCCACCAGGCCACTCTGTGTCTTTGTGCAAGCTATTGCCTCTGTCTGAGAAGACTGCGCTCATTTCCCAGGTGAATCTCTGTTTTAGTCTTAAACACCTTGTTCAGCATCACCTTCTCTAGGAAGTTCTCCTAGCACACCTTCTTCTCCCCAACGAGAGCCGACCCTTCTCTCTCTTCCATCATTTCTTATGTGTCCATGGATCTGTGACCATCTAGAGGGCAAAGATGATGCTTGTTTGTTCCCCACTATGTGGCACCATGCCTGATTAGTATTGGTTCTGCTCAACCATAAATGATGGTTAATTAAATGATGGAATGAGTCAACGGGCATGTGATGTGCTCTCTTAGGTGTAAAAGGGAGACTACGCTACCACCGACATACATGTTGCATTGAAATATCTGATTTAGATTTCCTCTGTTTCACATCTCTGTTTGGAAGGAATGGGGTTTTAACCATAAAAATGGTGAGCATTATGACCAGATGGAAATGAGATATTTTGATTAACTTGAATGAAGCAAAGTGGGCTTTGCCACTCTCTGTTCTTTTAACAACCCAGTCTTTAAAATCCGTGCAGACAAACATCCCAGGAATCCTTTTCATCTTATATTGGGCCTCCCAATATGATGCCTCAGTGCTCCTCACATTGGTTCAGCCTTGGCATATCCTTCTAATTGCCACCTTCCATTCTCTACCCGCTGCTCCTAGTTGAAGACTGGCCTGTCCTGGAGTCATGTCTATACATCCTAAGGGATGCATGGCAAGAGTTGCTAATTTGATTGATTAATTTATCCAGCCCAATGAGGCAAGACAAGAGTAGTGACTACCCGGTTAATTATAGCATGGCTAACCTGTGTAAAATTATAGATGGCCAAGCCTTATTCTTATGTGTTTCTTTTCAGTCGGTCTGGGTTTTACAAAGGATCTCACTATTCTTATTAAAGCATTTTCATTATTCCAATGCTAAGGCAAGTTTTGGAACTGCCCAATGAGAAGCAGAGTCACAGGACATACCTTATGTTCTCTAGCAAATGCCATCCAAAAACAGACACCACTGTTGTCCATCTGCTAGATGACAAAGCGAAGACTTTGCAACACAGCAGAGGAGGCAGAAGAGAAACATCTTCCTTTGCTGGTGACCAGCAGAAGTCATCCCTATTCCACTTATGTCTTTATAATCTCCAAACGCAATGGAATAATTTTGCATCAGCTTCCTGACCACAGAAATGAAACTTTTTTCCTTATTACATTTGTGTGTTTGTGATAGATGTGATTACTAAACACAGGTTCATTTGGAAGTTAACAAATCTATTGCACAAAAAGTCACTTCTCCAGCTCTTACTGAAGGGCCGATGAGAAGTCAGAAATCCCAGTTCCTAAAAAGCTGGATGAGTTTACTAATGCTGTCTTTTCTCAGTAGCAGGCTTTATTACACATTTTCCCAGAAACCACTCTTCCTTTCCTAACTCCATCACAGCAGGGTTCAACAGAGTAGCTTTCTCCTATGCTAAACAAATGATTTTTTGAGACTTCTTTTCCACTCACTAAGCTTCCAGTAATATCTAAGTTTGCCAAATATCTCAAAGGAATTAAAGACCTAATTTAAGAGAAGATGGTAAGTGCATTCTCAAAGCAACCGGGAGTACTCATCCTTAACGGTAAGAGTGACAAAGGAGGAAGCGGCAGTGGCCCATTTCCTCAGCCTCACTGAGCAGCATCTATGAAAAATGAGCTAGGCTGTTAACAGCCTGGGAGGGACTGCTATCTACCACATCACAGTCAGTTGAGAAGAACAGGATGTTCTGAGTACAGCACACGAACCTCAAAGCTAGAGTCAAAAACCATATTTTCCAGGCAAGTGTTTACCTTTTTCTTCAATCTTCAAGAGAGAACGTTTCTGTTCTATGAAGGGTTAAGAAAACCCTGCCTGAGAAAGAAGAGTGCAAAACTGATAAACCTCTTTATTTTCATGTGATTAATGAAAAGAAAGCTCACTCTGGGTTGATAACAACATACCACCAAAGTATCCCTGGCACTCTTCCTATATTCTTTTTCAAATTATTATACTTTAAGTTCTGGGATACCTGTGCAGAATGTGCAGGTTTGTTACATAGGTATACATGTGCCATGCTGGTTTGTTGCACCCATCAACCTGTCATCTACATTAGGTATTTCTCCTAATGCTCTCCCTCCCCTGGCACCCCCAGCCACTGGCAGGCCTCAGTGTGTGATGTTCCCCTTCCAGTGTCCATGTGTTCTCATTGTTCAATTCTCAATGATGAGTGAGAACATGTGGTATTTGGTTTTCTGTTCCTGTGTTAGTTGGCTGAGAATGATGGTTTCCAGCTTCATCCATGTCCCTGCAAAGGACATGAACTCATCCTTTTTATGTTTACATAGTATTCCATGCTGTATATGTACCATATTTTCTTTATCCAGTCTATCATTGATGGGCATTTGGGTTGGTTCCAAGTCTTTGCTATTGTGAATAGTGCTGCAATAAACATACATGTGCATGTGTCTTTATAGTAGAATGATTTATAATCCTTTGGGTATATACCCAGTAATCGGATTGCTGGATCAAATGGTATGTCTGGTTCTAGATCCTAGATGATTCTAGATGAGGAATCATCACACTGTCTTCTACAATGGTTGAACAGGCAACCTACAGAGTGGGAGAAAATTTTTGCAATCTATCCATCTGACAAAGAGCTAATATCCAAAATCTACAAGGAATTTAAACAAATTTACAAGAGAAAAACAACCCCACCAAAAAGTGGGCAAAGGATATGAACAGACACTTCTCCAAAGAGGACATTTATGCCACCAACAAACCTATGAAAAAAAGCTCATCATCACTGGTCATTAGAGAAATGTAAATCAAAACCACAATGAGATACCATTTCACACCAGTTAGAATGGTGATCATTAAAAAGTCAGGAAAAACAGATGCTGGAGAGGATGTGGAGAAATAGGAACACTTTTACACTGTCGTGGGAGTGTACTTTAGTTCTTCCTTGATTCTTAAAGGAGCCATGCTTAATCTCCAGGTCTACTTGTTTACAGCTGAAGTGAGCCCCCAGGCAGTTATAGATTAAATTAATTTGCATCAGGTAAATTGGTTTCTACCAAACTGAATGAAGGCACAGAAGCTGGTTGGGATTCTTCTGTTAAACATTGTCTAGTCTCAGAAAGCAAAAAATAGTAATAATGAAAGGAGGCACTAACAAGGAAATAAAGTAAATTTAACGCCTAAAAGTGGCCATGCTTAGTAAATACTCATTTCTTGTCTTCCGTGAGTCTCTTTGTAAATTGCAGTTAAAAATGAAGTTTTGAGATGTACAATCCAGGAGCTGTCAGGCCTAATTTCCATCAAGTATCACTGCTTAGTTGATAACTGGTTGAGCATGGAGTTTTAGAATCAGACATATCTGGTTGTCATCTGGATCTACTTCTACCCACCAAGGGATCTTAAGAAAACGAATTAACCTTTCTGAACCTGTTTCCTTTCTTAAAATAACCATCGTGATAATTAAATAAGAGAATGCATATGAAGGATATATACAAGGTTTGTCACTTAAGACATACTCAATAAGTGTTATTATTATTATTACTAAATCAATATATTAATCAGGACTCAATTGACTGTAAGTAAAACCAATCTCAGTCAAACTACTTAAACAAAAGAGGAAAATTGTTGCCGCACATGATTGAAAACTTCAGTGGCAAGTTGGGTTCAGGCACATATGGACCTGGGTGCTGAAACGAAGCCCCAGGTCTTGATGCTCACCCGATCCTTTTTCCCACCTTCTTCCATCTTGTGCCTCTGCTTTGCTGTTTTGCCTTCATTCTTCTGCAGCCTTTTTTCAGAACAATTCTACACTTATATTTTCCCATCTGAGAAATCTTGGCCCTGTCAAAAGCTCGCTCTCTAGAACTCATTTATTGGATCATATGCCCATCCATCTCTGAACCAATCACTGTGGCAGAGAGGCAGAGAGGAAGAGACAGAGGGAGAACTCAAACTGACCAAGCTTGAGTCATGTGCTCAACCTGGAGCTGGAGGGTGATGCCAGCCACACTAAACCCACAGAATTGAAAAAGGGAGAAGGGAGTGACACGAAGAAGATGAGGGGGGCCTGTTACTCAAGAAAGAGAGCATGAATGCCAAGCAGGTATACTTGCAGTCCAAAACTTTTGTTTTCTTAAAGATACTTGCCAAGAAACAGATAAAATGCAAACTTCACCTTCGAACTGAGAGAACAAGGCCTGCAAAGACGGAACAATTTCTCCCTTCTAAGGTGAAAGAAATAGGAATATTGGATTCATAACCCGTTAAGATGTTGACTTGCCGTAGGTACCACCAAAGGATGTTCCAAGAATAGAAATACTGTTGTTCTTGATTTCAAGCTAAAGTCTACCTATAGACTGGTCCTTTTTGGTCATCATGTATGGTTTGGGCATGTATTTGTTCTGATTCATTTTGAATCTTTTAAATACGTTTTATCTGTATTTTATGTTGAAAAGATATCTATCAAACTGCTTTCTTTTTGTATGGCCCTAACCACATCTCACTCAGAAATAGTGTCCCTTCATCCTAATGTGACTTCTTCCTAGTGTTTCACCATGTGGTGAATGAAGCGGGGTGCTGGAAATGTCCCCAGATGTTCTAACATACTTGCCAAAGCTGATTACAGCATTTTTGTTTAATTAAAACCAACTTACGTGACATATTTCTTTTCATAAAGGCAGTTTTTGTTTAATTGTAGAAAAGTTAGAAGATACAAATAAGGGAAAACAAGGAGAAGAAGGGAGAGAGGGAGACATGAATGAAGAAAGAGAAGAAGGAAGGAGGGAGGGAGGAAGGGAAAGAGAAAAAAAGATTTGCAGAGAAAACATATCACCCCCCAGAGAAGCCATCATTAGCATCTCCATGTTCAGCCTTTCAAAATTCTTTTTTTAAAATTATAGATGGTGGGGTTATTTTTACAGAAATGTGATTATACTCTCATACTCTTTTTTTCTTTCTTTCTTTCTTTCTTTTTTTTTTTTTTTTTTTTTTTTTGAGGCATGGGGCAGGCTCTGTTTCTCAGGCTGGAGTACAGTGGCTTCCTGCAGCCTTGACCTTCTGGGCTCAAGCAGTCCTCCCACTTCAGCCTCCAGAGTATGTGGGACTACAGGTGCATGCCACCACACCTAGTTCTTTTCTTAAAATAGAGACAGAGTCTGCCCAGGCTGTTATCAAACTCCTGGACTCAAGTGATCCTCTCGCCTTGGCCAACCAAAGTGCTGGGATTACAGGTATGAACCACTGCCCCTGGCTGAATCATATTTTTATAACTTGTTTGTTCCACTACTCCATATATCCAAATTATTAAATATTATTTCTACTAAATTCTTAATACTAGGAGTTCTTAACTTTTGAGTGATAGACAAATTTCTGTTGAAATCTCTTTATATTACATGAAAATGTTGAGCATATGGAGATTTTTCTGGGGAGATGGTTCACAACTTTTATTAAGCTCCCCAAGGGTGCCTACAATCAAAAATTTTTAAAGCCACTGTTTTACACCCTCATTTTAAATGGTAAAAATAGATAAACCTGGAAGAGAGATATAAACAGATACATATCATGATTTTTCTAACCGAACTCTTGTTACATATTTAATTCCATTCCACTTTTGAACTATTATAAACAATATGCAGTGAACTTAGCTTTTAATGCTTTAACCACATAACTATTTCCCCGTGATACTGGCAGAAATGACATTGCTGGGAATTTTTTTCAGTGTGAGGTAACACAGATTGACAAATTATCACAGCACTTAACAAGTGACTTTTTACACCATAGAACCCACCTTGTTCAGATACCACAGCTAGAACTGTATCATGAGAGAGACCCTCCTGCACATACTGTAGGAAGGAGCAACATTTCCCGCATTTGTTTGGTTTTGTTACAGACTTGACGCCCTGCCTGCCACTCTGAGGCACAGTTGCAATGCCTCTGTTTACATTTTTGGAGGACACGTGGACAAGCCCAGGCAAAGGCGAACAGCACACGGTACATCAATCACACAAGGAACATCTGGTGATTCCCTTGGGGGAAACAGAATGATTCTGAGAGTTGGGGCACTGCCAATGGGAAATTCACACAGATGAAAGCAACAGAACTCATGCTTGCAGTTTCAAGCGGGTGGAGGAAGGAGGAGGAGAGTGGGTAAGCAGCAAGGTGAAATACAGGGTTCCCCGCCGAGTCTCACTTGTTATATATGAAAAGGTTTGAAATCAGTGTTTTAAAATATCGGAACTGGAAGTTGTGAAAGCAAAACTATTCTTTGGTTTCAGATGTATTGTCATCTAGGGACCTTGTTAAGGAATTTGCTAGAATAGTTTTAGTGACCCAAAAATAAATATTGGTTGGTTCTGTATGTATTTATAAAAGTATACCTGGTTTGGGGAATCTGAGGCTACTGGATCATAAGAGAGTACAGTGAAACCAGAGTGCACTACCTGCACATCTTTAGGGACTAACATCTTCCAGGCTTGACGTTTTTGATGTGCTGCCTGTGAAAAGCAGAGTTTTGGGTGTTTTCAGCACCAAAGTCCCCTCAAAGCAAAAGAACAAAACCATCAAGATGTTACTGGTAATTCATAATCTGAAGCTGAGCATATAAGTATTTGTCTTTTTTCATTGTGGATACATTGAATTTTGGCTCCCAAATGATGTTCTTATGATTTCAGGTTTTCCCTCAGAGAAACTACTATACCAACAAGCCCTGTCAGAAGTCACCTCCAAATGCATGGAACACCAGGAATGACCCCTCCCTTCCTTCAGATCTGATGTTTCCTTGGCAAGCACTTTTTCTCAGACTATCTTGCCGTCTAATTTCTATACCGCCTCAAGATGACACTTTGTCTAGCAAAAAGTGATGCAAAGCTCTTTTGCAAAAGCCCATCAAATTAATACACCTTACATATTTTCACTAATAACACTTTCCTTGGAAGCCCCATATGTGTAATTATGCTTTCACAGATGTAAACAACTAAAACACAAGAAGATTAAACGACCTCTCTGAGCTGACATAGCAAATCATCCACCAAATGCATGATGTCTGACAACTTATGACACACAAATGCTTACACTGACAACTTGCCCTCATCCTTGTTTCTGTGCAGAAAAATAAGGGAAATCGTTTACTGGCCCAGAAGACCTCATGATGTTATGAAGATGGCAAATTCAATCAGATCCTCATTAACTAGATCAAAATGAGGCCTGACAGAGTCTTCATTAGATCTACAAAATCCTTCTCGTATTAGCTCTGAGTCTCCTGACTTGTCCGTATCATCACAAATTGGTTGTTTTGAAGTCAGAGAGGACAAAGTGCTTGCGATGATGGTCATCCTGTCTGACCTGTAAGGACAAGGTTCTATTAGAGAAAATAAAACAACAGTGCAGCAGTGGCAAGGCCTGGCCGAAGAAATAGGTTTGCTATCCGGCAAGAAACAGACAAAAGAAAAACCCAGTTATTTAAAAATACTGACCAAAATAATAACAACTACAAAGATATTGTCCCAATCCCATCATAGAAACCAATGTAAACTTCTCCCGTGAAGCTGAATTACAGGTCGCTTAAGTTCTATTACATACATTTTACATTGCCAGTCAGAAAAATGGCATCCTCTATATCTGAAAAACATTCATCTAACCCCAGATGAGCAGTCTTCTTTTTCTTTTTTTTTTACACTGGAATTAAATTCTGTCACTTTTTTTCAGCAGTGGTGCCAGCGAGACCAGCCATTGAAATAAGCAGAGTCAATGGCCATTGAGTTAACGAGACTTGAGAGGGGCCAAAAAGCCGGCTTGCCAATGTGCCTGTGGATTCCACCTTAGAGTCACTCCAATGAATGGGGCACGGCATTTCCAAAATGCTCCTGTCACAAATGCTAATGCAGACCTAGCACAGTGCTCAGGCCATCACAGTCACTCAATGTTTACTGAATGAATAAAAGAATGATTGTTGCCTGTGAAGGATAATAAGTTGTGATTATATTGGTTAGATTCTATTCCAAAAATATGTAAGTATCTGGAACATATTAACTCATTTGCTCTCACTATCTGTGGTTATGAAATAGGTTCTCAGATTGGCCCTTTGCCAACAAGCTCAAGCCAGCTCTTAAAGAAATGGAACACTGGAAAAGAAAGCGTGAGACGGAGGCAATGAGAAGGAGGGACTGGGAAGATCCTGAGGTTTGGCAGAGAAAGAAGCAACTTGATAGGTTAGTTCATATCCTTGGCTTCCAGCACACTGTGGAAACCCGTACCATTCTCCCAGAGGCCTAGAGGAAGCGTTTTACCATCCAAAGGAACTACTGATTAGTGGTTAAGCACACAAATTCAGGAGTTCAAATTCCTACTCTCCTCCTTCCTAGATATATGACTCAGTGCAAAGTATTTAACTTCTGTCTGCCTTAGATATTGTTGCCCTGAAATGAGCATCAGAATAAGTCTCTCCTTGGGCCTTGTGAGGAATAAGATAATACACATAAAGCCCACAGAAGAGTGCTGGCCTGGCCTAGGAAGCACGCAGTTAATGCTAATTTTTATTCTTATCATTAATATCTCCACCTTATACTATCTCTAAGTAAGACAGTAGGGGTGGGCAATTTATCTCATACCATCACAACTTCTACAAATACATAATAGAGAAGTTGGCTAACTGCCTCAACAGCGGTTGCCTCCTGTTAGTATATGTATCTCTGCATGAAGGAGATAGATATGTGCATTTCACATTTGTGCTCCTGCTATGGGTAAATTACTGGACCTTTCCTTGCCTCAGATGATGAACAGAAAAATTAGATAATAATAGTATGTGCCTCATTATATTGCTGAAGAAAAGAGTTATAAGATTTGGGCCAGGGAAAGTGGCTCACAACCTGTAATCCCAGAACTTTGGGAGGCTGAGGCAGGTGGATCGCTTGAGCTCAGGAGTTCGAGATCAGCCTGGGCAACATGATGAAACCCCATCTCCACTAAAAATACAAAAATTAGTCAAACATGATGATGCACACCTGTAGTCCCAGCTACTCCAGTGGCTGAGGCAAAAGAATCATTTGAACTCAGGGGGCAGAGGTTGCAGTGGGCCAAGATGACGCCACTGCACTCCAGCCTGTGCAAGAAAGTGAGACTCCATCCAAAGAGACAGAGAGAGAGAGCGAGAAAGAGAGAGATGATTTAATTTCTAGATATAATCTAAAACAGTACCAAGTAAATAACAAGCGTGGTCAATATATTTCATATGGATGTGGGGGGTAGGGGTATAAGAGTGTGTTCCTCACAGTTTTTCTAAGGATGAGTACAATCTCGATAACCAATTTTCAATTTAAAAATCTAGGAACACATAAGTATTTACCCAAATCAGTTCTTTCACAGTATGGAGGATGGCTGCAACTGACATGATAAGGTGACAGAGACTTTGTTTCCTCAGCTTTGTATTCCCCCTGAACTTGTCTGAGTAAAAAATCCATGCCCAAATCCGGGCTCTGAGGCGAAACCACTGTTTAATTCAGCAGCGGCGATTAAGGTCACCTAAAAAGATTATTGAAAGCATGATGCTAGCACTCATTAGAGAGGGCTAGAGTTGATCCCTGGGTTAGCAGTCCTCACTTTCTGTGCTGCCTTGGGCATCGGTCTAGAATCACACACTCTGCATTCAACCTCAATTCCCCCAGTGGCTCCTAAGGGAGAGACTAATCTGCCATTTATTTCCAACTCGGTGAAATGGAAGGGCTATTTCTAACTCTGGGAAAATGCATTGGTAGGAATGAGGCAATAAGCAGAGGAAACAAGTTTTGGGGGTTCTTTCCTCTGAATTTTAATGTCAGAGTTTCCTGTATAAGCAAAGCCGGGATTCTTTTTTTCTCATTTAAGCCTACGCATCTACTGCACACAACTTGGAAACTCAGAATGATTGTTCACAGCATAGTTCTGTAAAATAAATATACACATATAGATCCATAAGATTCTGGGGGCCGGCAATGTATTCCTTACCCTTCCAACTTCTACAGATACACAATAGATAAGTTGCATATCTGCCTCAGCAGCTGTTGCCTATGCTCGGAATATGCGTGTCTGGATGAAAGAAAAAGACATGTGCATTTCACATAGAAACTCAGCACAGTCTCCAAGTTAGGGAAATGGCAGTGCTGTATAATAGCAATGAGCAGAGAAATGTCTGCTCATTGATATGTAAATGACAATAGCAGGCATTCCGCTGTGTTGAAGGAATCCCATGACTGGTTTGACCACAAGCAGGTTATTAAAGTGAAACAAGGCTATTTTGTGCATTATGAAAAGCACTGTCCTTTCCCAGCGAGTGGCACATTCAGGGCTATTTACATTTCAACAACAAACAATAAATCAATATAAATACTCCTTTAAATCCACTTTCTTTTTCGAAGAACAGTAGCTGTTCAAAAATCATGCGGTTACACAAGAATCTGAATCAAGCAGAAATCATTAAAAATCCAACATTCAGTCAATTCTATATATATTAAATCATTCATAAGTAAAGTCTTTCAAAGCCCTGGAGTAGAGTTAAGAGAAATCTCATTGTGTAATGCTGGAAACTGAGGTTCAATTGTTATAGCCAGTAGCTATGTGTATTAAGTATTATTACATAATCTATTTATTATTGTATTTACTATATGATAAAAATACTGTATGTGAGCACTTATTATTGAGATAGGCATATTTCATGTATTACATTATTTAGTCTTCACCATGAACCTGGGAAGCAAATATCATTATAATCTGCACTTTAAAAATAAAGAAACTGAGGCTTGAAGAAGTTCAGTAACTTGCCCCAAGCCAGAAACCCAGTATGTGGGAGATCCAGGTTTCTTATCCAGGATTCTGATCTGCACTGCAGTGGTGCTCTTAACTGTCACCCACACCTCCTCTCCACAGAGATTCAATAATAGAAAGTGGATTTCAGCTAGTAAACTATATTGGACACTCAGGATAGTTTGCTTGAATCAGACCAAAGACTAAAAAACTATAGTTCAGGCTGGGTGCAATGGCTCATGCCTGTAATCCCAGAACTTTGAGAGACTGAGGCAGGGAGATGACTGGAGCCCAGGAGTTCAAGACCAGGCTGGGCAACATGGTGAAGCCCTGTCTCTACCAAAACAAAACAAAATAATGAAAAACTATCGTTCAATCTAGAGGCACATTTTTAACTTTCATTTACAAATCATTGTGAAAAATCAAGTTATCCATAATGAATTCTACCATTTATTCATTTTTGCATCCAACAAATATTTATTGAACAGTTAATAAGTGTGCGGTACATGCCAGAACCTGGGGTTAGAGCAGTGAACCAGATAGACATGGCCCCAACTCTACTTAATGTACAGTCTACTGGGGGAGAAAAACATTAAAAAATGATCATTCAATACAACTGTGGCAAGTATGTAGGAGAAAAAGGCCTCAAGGCAAGGAAAACCAATGAGAGAAAGACCAACTTAGTCTAAGAAAGTCAGAGAAAGTCACTATGAGAAATTATTATTATTTTTTTTTGAGACAGAGTCTCGTTCTGTCGCCCAGGCTGGAGCGCAGTGGCGTGATCTCTGCTCACTGCAAGCTCCGCCTTCCGGATTCATGCCATTCTCCTGCCTCAACCTCCCTGGTAGCTGGGACTATAGGCGCTTGCCACCATAGACTTGGAGACTGGGTAAGAGTTAGCCAAATACAAGAAAGGAGAGGTATATCAGGATGCTGTAACAATGCAAATATGCTTTAAAAACACTTAAAGGTATTTATTGGTCGCTAAGAAGAGTGTCAGATGCAGTTAGATCAAAGCTCTGGCTTTCTTTCTTAGAGACTCTAACTGTCCTTCCAAATTATATGTCGGTTTCAGTCCTTTGGTTTCTATCATGATATGTCTACCAACAACAACTAGAGCTTTTTTGTTCACATTCAGACAGATTTCCCTTTCTATGCTGATTAAACCACCCCCAAACCAATCCTTCTAACCTGTGGATTCCTTAACCAATCAATGTGGTAAGGAAAATGAAATTTGTATACTTTCATATCCTAGGGTGGATCCATTTCATCCCAACATATGGCTGCCAAGCATAGATGTGATGTATATTGAAGAGGCAACCACACTTTCCATGTCAAAGAGAAGACTACTTTGGTCAAACAGAAAAACATGTGCAAAGAATCTTAGGTGATCAGATTAAAAGTTTGAGTATCTAACATAAGCCCAGCATGAAAAACAGAAAATAAAGAGAATGATATGAGATAAGTTTGCGTGGCCAGAGAGGGGTCAGATTATGCAGGAGCTTGAAGCCCACATTAAAAATGTTGGACATTTATCTCAGGTTAATGGAGAGCTTTTGTTGTATGTTATGATGAAGTCTATATATTAAAAGCATTCCTATATAGAAGAAATGAATGATCAGAAATGCATATTATATATCTTATACATATATGTATATAAATAAACTATTTCTGAAAAATATACAATCCACTTGTAAATGTGGTTGCTTATAGGAAGAGGTCCCTGGGGAATAAACGGCTGATTTAGTAGAGAGACCTACTTATCATTGTGCTCACTTTTGAATTTTATTTTTTTAACTATATTCATGCATTCTCAAAGTCACTATGAGAAAGTATTTTTTTTTTTTTTTTGAGATGGAGTCTCGCTCTGTTGCCCAGGCTGGAGTGCAGTGGCATGATCTCAGCTCACTGCACCCTCCGCCTCCCGGGTTGATGCCATTCTCCTGCCTCAGCCTCCCGAGTAGCTGGGACTACAGGCTAAAAAGTAGTAAATTGTTTGAAGTGATTGTCCTGTCCACTGTATGGAGAGAAAAATTAGAGGTGGGAAAGACTGCAGGGAAGCCAGCTAGGAGGCTACTGCAGCTGGCCATGCAGGAGATGGCGGTGGCTGGGCTTTGTGTGGTGCAGAAATAGGATTTGAGCCCAGGTCACCTGAAGCTGAAGCTCCTGCCTTTCACCACCACTATAGCTAACAAACCTTGTATTTCTATGGAAGGCACACACGGGTGGAGCAGGAAATGACTACAGAGCCAGTTATTTCTGAGCATGAGATGCAATATGGCGAGGAGGCCTGAAAAAAGCCAGAGCCAAAGGAATGGTTATAACAGGATGATGGGAGCCTGGGGAAAGGGAGCAAATTTTCATTTGTGCAGAGGTGCAAACTTATTTGATTTACCTGAGCTACTGATATCCCCAGTTGTAACATTATGCAAATGTAACACCTCTAAAAATGAGACACTGCATCCGAATTGAACTCTTGAGAGTCAAGATTGCCAAATGGAATGAGAGCCTTGAAACCCCTTTAGCAGCCAGACCACACTGGGCAAGAAAATAAGAAGGTGCAGTCTCCTCTCATTCTGCAGGCTCATGAGCTTCACTCAGTTTATGCTGGGTAAAGGTGAGCTGATAGCATGCAATAAGCAGGCACTAGTAAGTAAGGAGATGATTATCAACGAAATGAATAAATGTCAGGAGAAGTTTGAGTGATGACTATACAGAATTAACAAAATATAAAATACAAGGGTCTGGAAAATTCTAGCAATTGCATTAACTAACTAACACAGGAGAACAGCTGGTAACATACCATCTCCATCAAGCTGAGGTGTACCTTTGTAGAATCACTGAGTGACCATTTGAGAAAATCCCAATTGTTTAAAATATGAGAATTGACCACCTTGATGGAGTATCAGGTAGGTATTCATATGTCCAGAAATCATATTTTCATACTATATTTGGAAGCCTGGGTATTTTTCTGTTTTATCTGTTGCCTTCCAAGGGCTATAGGAATGGAGACATTAGATGAAGTGGCGGGTCTCACCTTGAAGAGACAATGGAATGAATATAAGATAGAATTAGAAGGCAGAGAAGAGAAGACATGAATTCAAGACTTAGGAGAAAAAGCATAAGGGATAAGCAAGGACCAGCCACATGACAACTTCACGTAAATACTGCTCTCCCACTAGTAAGACTTCCCTGACTAATTTGGCCCCAGGATAATTATGCCATTCTGTATCCCATTCCTCCTGGGCCTGGCTACACCAATGGACAGAGTAATGTGACTAACAGATTGCATGATGACCTATTTCAATCACAGGTTTATTTTTCCTTCCTCTGGGCTTTCTCTGTGATTCCCTCAACAGGGAACTCTATTTATGATGTTATTACCATTTCACTAAGCTTAATTCTCCCTATCTACAATTCACCTCCTTTATAAGGTACTGTTCTTATCTCTCAAACTGGATGCAATCACTCCTTTTGAACCTCTTACCATTTCATGATACTTTCCTTGTCTCATTTATGGGTACAGTGCAACTTAGTGGTAACAAGCATTTAGAGCTGGATAGGATCTGGCCCAATATTCTCATTGAATAAATAAGGAACTTGAGTCCCAGAGCAGACAACTGAGTTGTCGTAAGCTACACAGAAGCATAGCTCATACCAGGACACGTATCTCCTGATTCGGGGCTCCCTTGTTCTCTGATGGAAATGTTGGGGTTCTCTGCCACATTGTTCTGTGCAACCAGCCCCCTCATTTTTATTTCTATGAACAGAAACTGGAAAAGTGGGTTTAAACTTTTAATCAAACATCAAACATTTACTGCCTTTACTAGATGTGTGACTTTACCCTTTCTGCGACTCTATATCTTCATGTGTAAAATGGTGATAGTCATGTCATGTACTTCAGAGTGTTATTGTGAGGAATAAATTGATATATATAGAGAGAGATCAATATAGATATTTATCAGCTTGGGGCAAACCATAAGCTCTCTGTAGAAACTGGTTATTATGACTACTACAACTGTACATAATAGTTTTTGTTTGTTTGTTTGTTTTTTGAGACGAGGTCTTGCTCTGTCGCCCAGGCTGGAGTGCAGTGGCGCAATCTTGGCTCACTGCAAGCTCTGTCTCCTGGGTTCATGCCATTCTCCTGCCTCAGCCTCCTGAGTAGTTGGGACTACAGGCACCCAACACCACGCACGGCTAATTTTTATATTTTTAGTATAGATGGGGTTTCACCGGGTTAGCCAGGATGGTCTCGATCTCCTGACCTCGTGATCTCCCCGCCTCGGCCTCCCAAAGTGTTGGGATTACAGGTGTGAGCTACCGTGCCCAACCAGTTATTGGTATATTTGTTGTATATCTTAATTAGATTATATATGCATTTTAAATTATCTGTCTAACTCAGTTTGTTGTACATAATATATTTATCTTCTATAGCTGTGCAGCAAATTACCCCCATAATTTTTCAGTTTAAAGCAACAAACATTTATTGTCTCACAGTTTCTATGAGTCAGAAAACTGGGCAAGGTTTAGAGTTTCTGCAAAGACTGCAATCAATGTGTCTACCTGGGCTGTGGTCATCTCAAGGCTCAACTAGGGAAGGATCCACTTCCGGGCTCACTCATGTTACTGTTGGTAGACTTCAGGTCCTTGCTGAATGTTGTCTGGAGACATCAGTTCTCTGCCATGTATGTCTCTCCTTAGCCACAACCAGCTGGCAGTTGGCTTTCCCCAGAACAAATGTTGAGAGAGAGAGAGAGAGAGAACAAATCAGAAGTCACAAGCTTTTTGTAACCTAATCTCAGAAGTGAAAACCTATCACTTCTGCTGTATTCTGTTTGTTAGAAGTGAGTCACATCCAGCCTACTCCTGAGAGAAGGGGATTAAACAAGGATGTGAATCCCAGGAGGTGGTGGTCACTAGAGCCCATCTTAGAGGCTATCTTCCACACATAGCAAGAAATCGGTAAAAGGTAAAGTTATTAAATGTATTATCCTTACCAGACAGTCCTTATAATTCTGAAAGATCATGCATCTAATGGACTGAACCTGGGACCTGAACAAGTAAGTGATGTCTAAGAGAAACACTCATTTGTTTGTTTATTAAACACAGAGGTTTTTTGTTGTTTATTTGTTTTGTTTCGTTTTTGAGACAGGGTCTTGCTCTGTCACCCATGCTGGAGGGAAGTAGCTTGATCATGGCTTACTACAGCCTCAACCTCCTGAGCTCAAGCGATTCTTCTACTTCAGAATCCCAAGTAGCTGGGACTACAGGCGTGCACCACCACACCAGTTTAATTTTTGTATTTTTTGTAGAGATGAGGTTTCACCATGTTGTCTAGGCTGGTCTCAAACTCCTGAGCTCATGTGATCTATCCAACTCAGCCTTCCAAAGTGCTGGGATAACAGACATGAGCCATTACTCCTGGCCTTGATCCCCAATTTTATGTCAGATACTGTGTGGTGAGTTAGGGATGCTAAGAACTTTTTAAATGAACTTTTGAAAAATGAGTTCATTTAGAGCTGGTTAGGATTTGGCCCAATGTTCTCATTTAATAAATAAGGAAATTGAGTGTCAGAACAGACAAATAAGTTGTTCCAAGTCACAGCAGTACAATGGGTACCAGGATATATATCTCATGATTTGAGTCTCCCTCATCCTCTTACAGAAATGTAGGGGTTCTCTGTCACATTCTCCTATGCAACCACTTCTCCCCATTTTCTTCTTCTCTTTTTTTTTTTTTTTCTTTTTGAGACAGAGTCTCATTCTGTCACCCAGACTGGAGAGCAGTGGCACAATCTCGGCTCACTGCAACCTCCATCTCCTGGGTTCAAGTGATTCTCTGCCTCAGCCTTCTGAGTAGCTGGGACTACAGGCACCCACCACCACGCCCAGCTAATTTCTTTTGTTTTGTTTTGTATTTGTCAGTAGAGACAGAATCTCACTATGTTGGCCAGGCTGGTCTCAAACTCCTGACCTCAGGTGATCCACCTGCCTCGGCCTGCCAAGGTGCTGGGATTACAGGCGTGAGCCACTGCACCCAGCCCCCATTTTCATTTCTATGAATTAAGTCACAGAGAAGGACTAAACCAATGGGACATCCATGCTTTTTAGATGCTTATGGTTTTATTAAATTAAGTTGTTAATATTAGGACACTCTTTAAATGAACACAAATTATCATCTCTGAAGTTCCTACATTACTAACATAGATTTTCACTGACTCATTTTTCCCGACTGCCTTGTTCTCTGTACTAATATTTCATTTAAACTTTAAGACATCCTCTGACAGAAAAAACTGAGTTAGACATAACCTATGTTAGACAACTTCGGACAGGGAAACAAATGCATTGTGCTGGAAACACAAACACAACTTGCCCCTAAACCATCCAAGCTTCCATTCTCTTCGTTTGCTTGTCTACTGAGGCTGGTTTTTGTTGTTGTTGTTGTTTTGGTTTGGTTTGGTTTTGACACAGAATTTTGCTTTGCTGCCCAGGCTGGAGTGCAGTGGCACGATCATAGTTCACTGTAATGCCTGTAATCAAGCAATCCTCTGCCTCAGCCTCCCAAGTAGCTGGGACTACAAATGTGTGCCCCCACGCCCAGTTAATTATTATTATTATTATTATTATTTTTAGAGACTGGATCTTGCTATGTTGCCCAGGTTGGTCTCAAACTCCTATACTCAGGCAATACTTCTCTCTCAGTCTCCCAAAGTGCTGGGATTAAAGGTATGAGCCATTACATCTGGCCAGGCTGATATTTATTTGTTGTTTTGTTTTGCTTCCCTTCCACCAGAAAGCAATGTGTACATTGCATACATGTATCAAATTCAACAATGCCACCTTCCCCTCCTAGAAGAAGAGAATAACCCTAACCCTATTCATGCCTGGGAACAGAATGTACTTCAAGAGGCAAATACAAGAATTTCATATGATATAAATAGACTCCATCAATTCAAGGAGAGGGTGTTAAAACCGAAACATTGACAGGTAATTATCAAAAGTACCTTAGAAAAGCAAGTTTCTGTGGACAATAGCTGCAATTTATTACTATTATTGTTGCTAGCCTCCCTGATGTTCTCCATTTATGATTCGAGTAATCTTGTCTCTTTTGATGAATCTACCTTTTGTTTTTCATTAAGGTGTCAATGCTTTAGACAAAAGCCCTGCTGAGTACAACAAAAACCCAAAACCTGACAGAGGAAAAACAGACCTTTATATCTGTAAGCCCAAACACAATTGTCCCTGAGGGATGAAAATGTGTATGTAAGAAAACACATGTACACATGCACACAGGCATGCACACACACACATAAATTGTTCTTGACAGCCCTGGAGATTATGTTGGAAATCTTTTAGCCAGGTCAAAGTGGCATATTTCAAGAGCTGGCAGTTCTAGATCACGGAGAATGAAACCAGCAACCTTCTGTTCCTACTAACATCTTTATGTCTACTTTGTGGGGATCCTGCTGAATCCCTAGACAGATCTGAAAGGAGAAAAAATATCTTTCTCCTTCAAAAATTTTCAAACCCCTCTAGAGATTCTAAGCTACACATGGTGTGCCTCCAGCATTGTTTATTCCTAGGCGTTCTGCTCCAATGCTTGGGCAGCTAACCTTTCAGAATTGTCTCAGTCCTGTGGGGTAAAGGGATGGGCGAAGCATTCATCAGTCAGAGTCTATAGAGGTATGAGATAGACACACCGTATAAGCAACCAGCCCCAGCACTGGGTGTTTGCGCAAGCATTTCCATAGGTTCTTCTTCAGAATCAACCTACTACTCCTGAGAGGCATGGGTTTTTATCAGCCTAATATCCCAAGTCAGTGACAAAATCCTGGAGAGTTGTCAAGACTAATAACTTTTCACCGTCATATTCTCAACAGGGAACGGGAAATGGAATTTTCCCAGTGCTCAAGGCTGAATGTCTGTAGAAAATTTAAAAATAATAACAATTCAAAAAAACACTTAAAATTTGAAGAAAAGATCAATGTAAATTAAACTCCCTCCATTCCCAACATTGAAAAAGTTTATTCTATGTGTCCCAGGAAAAAAAAAAAGAAACTTTTGGAAGAAAAGCTCAAATTTAAAAATATATCCAGAGCATTGATTTTCAGATAATTAGAAAATGCTATTTTCTAAGTATCTCAAATCAAAGGTATGTGTATTCTGTATTAAGATTTTGCTACCAAGCCATAAATAGCAATGGAATATGAAATATGCTGTCCATATTACTTGGCATTTGAAACCTAGCCAGTCCTAAGAGAAAATCTAAAAGCAAAAATAATTGTTTAAAAGAAGTTGTTTTTCCCTTTTGCAACCTCAACTCCCATTGCCTATGTACTCATTCAAGAAAAGAAAATATTGGCTGGGAATAGTGGCCCATGCTTATAATCCCAGCAACTCTGCAGGCTGCAGCAGGAAGACCCCATAAACCCAGGAGTTTGAGGCTGTAGAGTGCTATAATCGTGCCTGTGACTAGCCACTCACTCCAGCCTGAGCAATATAGAGACTTTTGCCTGTTAAAAAAAAAGAAAATAGATTTTAAAACAAAGAGCAAAACTAGAAATTGCATCTATTGTAATATTCCAGCTTTGTTTCTTCAAAGGCTATTCATTCATTTGTTCGTTAATTCACTCAGCAAGCAGTCACAGAGTTATTTTTTGACTAAACACTGTAATAGGAGAAAATACATAAGTTACACATAGCCCCTACTCAGAGGAGCTCACTTCTCAGTAAGAGTGGCACACATATAAACAAATAATTATGTTCTAAGTGCTACATAAGAACTACAGACGCAGCATTATTGGAGCCCAAAATGCTGAGTGGCTAACACCAGCAGACTTGAAAGTGTCTTTACAGAGGAGGTGATATTTTAGCTGAGTCTTAAAATACAAGTAAGGGTTGGCTAGGTAAGCAAGATGGAAGGAAGCTTCACACGTCTTAGACAGGATGACGGAATGGAGAAGAAAGTGGTAGGAGATAATGAAAAGTAGGGGCCAGCCTTTAACTGACACATACTTCCTGCTAAGGTGTTTGAACTTTACTCCACATGCAACAGAAAGCCATCAAGAATTCTTAAGGAGGAAAGATTTCATTTTTATTCGAATAATTCAGGTGGTATCACAGAGCAAAGATGAGAAGATCCAGCTATAATCAGTATTTCACATGGCTACGCAGAATGCCCCCAACCTAGACCAACCATAATTGCTGCACAAGCTGGATCTTGTCCATTACTACATCTCCCGTTTTTATAATCTTTTCCCTATTTGCCTTTATTTATTCCTGCTAATCATCCATTCATTTATTCAACCATTTCATCATTCAACAAATATTTATTGAGCCTTTACTAAATGTAAGTAGGGGCTGGCAATCCAGTGGCACACAGCAACCAGATGATCCTTTTGAAACATGAATATAATCTTATTATTTCCTTTCAATAGTTTCTAATCCTATTTAAAATAAAGCCATGGAGGACAGTGTCTGGACCTTGGCAAAGCCGATAGTCTAGCAGGACAAACATTTGTTTAAATACAATTGCAATGCTGTGTAATGAACAAGAGGATGGGAAGCTATGCAAGGAAGGTGGTTACAGAGGCTTCCCTGAGGAAGTGATAGTTAGCCTGTGACTTTAAGGATGAGTAAAATTGAGCCAAAATGCATGTGTCGGAAGTAGCAGGGGAAGAGGCAGACATTGCCCAGCAATTGGGAAATAACCAGAGGCAGGAGAAAACATGGCAACTTGGAGGAAGTGAAAGTGTCTTGCACGCCTGAAGAGTCAAACAAGCTAGAGAGATAGGCTGGAGCTCGAGCCTGCGGGGCTGTGTTAGCCATGTGCATTAGCCAAGTAGGCTGGGTTGTGCTGCAGGAACAAAACCATAAAGGTTGCTGACTCAACAAACACAAGTTTGTTTCTCTGTCAAATAAACTCTAATGCAGGTCAGGTGATATTCTAGGGCAGTTCTTCTCCATGATGTAACTGAGACACCCAGGATCCCACTATGTTTTGATATTGCCATCTCAGCATGTGGCTTTCAAGATCCCCACAGCAGGTGAAGACAGCATGTGGAAGTGGCACACCACCTCTTACATGTGTAGGTTCAAAAGTAACACATTCATTTCATCCCTTGCTTGCCATAAATAGCCACAAAGTCCCAGCTAACTACAAGAAAGGCAGGAAAATGTAGAGAGCACGAGGGGCCATTTGGAGATTGCCAATGTTTCTTCTAAGGCATGCAGGTCTTAGCAGGCTGTATCCTAAGTAATGGAGAACCACAAGCAGAAGACTAGCCAGGATCAAGTTCATGTTGTAGAAATTACCTGCTATGCTGTGGAGAATGAAATGGTCGGACAAAGAGAAACTGGTTAGGAGGTTTTTCAAAGGTTCAAGTAAGAAAAGATGGTGGCTTAGAATATGAAGGTGTCAGCATCCAGCTTAATGAACACCTTAATGCAGATATCTTTATAAAAATTCCTAACAAGGAATTAGTATAAATTGATGCTTATAACAAAGGAGGATTTAAAGAATAATAACAATCACAGAATGTGTAAACTATTGTCTAAATTTACCCAGTAGTTTAAAGGAGTATAAGTAGCTGAATTCTTCTCCCATTGGTTGAGAAGGAAGGGGTACTGAAGAGCAATGGTTTTTGGGATCTGGGTCTATGGAATGGTGAAACAGAATAAAAAATGCCTGGTGATATCTGATGGAGCAGCGGTCACCAATCTTTTTGGCACCAGGGACCTGTTTTATGGAAGATAATGTTTCCATAGACTGGGGCAGGGTTGGGGGAATGGTTCAGGGATGATTCAAGCACAGTATATTTATTGTACACTTTATGTCTATTATTACATTATAATATATAATGAAATATCAATAATTAAACAACTCACCATAATGTAGAATCAGTGGGAGCCCTGAGCTTGTTTTCCTTCAACTAGATGGTCTCATCTGAGGGTGATGGGAGACAGTGACAGATCATCAGGCATTAGATTCTCCTAAGAAGTGTTCAGCTGAGATCCCTCACATGCATAGTTCACAATAGTGTTCGCCCTTCTATGAGAATCTAATGCTGCCAATGACCTGATAGGCGGCGGAGCTCAGGCGGTAACGTGAGCAATGAGGAACAGCTGTAAATACAATGAAGCTTCACTCACTCGCCTGCCATTCACCTCCTGCTGTGCAGCCCAGTTTCTAACAGGCCACAGACCAGTAACTGTTCATGGCCTGGTGGCTGGGGACCCCTGTGATAGAGTATCTTGAAGTCAAGGTTAAAGCTGAGACCAAAGGAGTGTGCAGAGCTGATACTCAGAGAAGAACCTGAGTAACAAATCAGAAAAAGGATAGGCTGGGTTCTGTGGCTCACACAGTACTTTAGGAGGTCCAGGCAGGAGGATTGCTTGAGCTCAGAAGTTTGAGACCAGCTTTGGCAATGTAGTGAGACCCAGTCCCTCCAAAAAGTTAAAAATTAGCTGCATGTAATAGCACAGACCTGTAGTCCCAGTTACTCAGGAGGCTGAAATGGGAGGGTCACTTGAGACTGAGGAAGTTGAGACTGCAGTGAGCCAAGATTGCACCACTGCACTTCAGCCAGGGCAACAAAGGGAGACCCTGTCTCAAAGAATATGTATATTTAAGAAAAAAAAAGGATAAATAATTTTCTAGAACCAGGCAGCTAGAGTATGAAACCAGAGAGCAGAGGGATAGGCAAATAAGCACAGGAAAGTGGGTGAGGTCACAAAGTGGATATTCTGAACTGTTTTTACATGCTTTCAATAACCCAGAGACTTGTAGGTACAACTGCAAAAGAGATAAGGTTGGCATTAAACACATTTCTTCACTCATTTAGCCATTAATCATCCCCCATACTATGTGCAGGATAGAACTCCTTATTTTCACATCCCTCCCACCAACTCTTCCCCATCTCAAGAAAATCGTCTGCCATCCACTCAAGTCCCCCAGCAAGGAGCCCTCCTGGATTCCTCTTTTCTCTTAGGTGCTGCGTCTTCACATCCAGTCCATAAGCATGTCCTTTGACTCTGCTCTGAAATAGGGCCTGGTTTCTCATCATTTCCACTCTAGTCCAAGCCACATCATTGCTTGTTTTGACTACAGTGATACCTTCTTAACTGGACCCCATCTTCTGCTCCTCCCTCTTACAATATCTTCTCACCACAGCCGCAATGCTCCTTATAAAACATAAAGGTAATCATATTACTTTGTTCTGATGGCTTCTAATCCCATTCAGAATAAGCCATGGCCTACCAGTCCTTTAGGATGTGGCAGCTTCCTTCCTGTCCAGTCACATCTCCAACTCTTTTCTTTATCTGTTACCCTCTCCAGGCATGCCAAGCTCATCTTCGAGTCATTGCACTATCCCCTCCCATCGCTTGGAATCTCTTCCTACTGATCTTTGCATGACTGTCTCTGTCTTGTCATATAGTCCTCACTGTAAACACTGACCCCTCAGACAGGCCATCTTTGAACATCCAGTCTAAATAAGCCATTCATTACAAAACAGTGAATCTATGTTGATGCCCTGTGTACACTTTCTATTTTTCGCACTTTTTTTCTTAGTTACCTTCATGGTGTCATTACCGTGTTTTTGTTATTTTGGTTGTTGTTGTTTGTTTTCTCCTGCTAGAACATACCCTTCAACGAAAGCAGCACCCAGCTAGGCATGTTGGCTCATGCCTGTAACCTAGCACTTTGGGAGACCAAGTCAGATGTATCGCTTGAACTCAGAAGTTCAAGACCAGCTTGGGCAACAAAGTGAATGAAACTCCATCTCTACAAAAAATATATATATATGAAAATTAGCCAGGCATGGTGGTACATGCCTGTAGTCTCAGCTACTCAAGAGGCTGAGGTGGGAGGATTGTTTGAGCCCAGGAGGTTGAGGCTGCAGTGAGTCAAGATTGTGCCACTGCACTCCAGTGTGGGTGACAATGTGAGACCCTGTTTCCAAAAAAAAAAAAAAAAAAAAGAAAGAAAACAGCACCCTAACTTGCCTTGGTCATTGCTGTATATACACAGGGTGTAGAACAGTTCTTAATGCATGGTAAGCACTTTCTTCTAGTTTGTTAAATAAATAAACAAATGCAGAAATGAACAAATGAGTGAATTCCTCCCTCTTTCTCATGTCTATAATCTTTTCCTCTTCACTGTCTTATCACCCCTCCCACCACCCAGCCTAAAACTTTGTTGAAATCTCTTACATCATTCAAAAATAAAAATTTTCTTTAATCCTCTCTAGCTTCTCTCCATCCTTTCTTCTTCCTTGTTTACATAAACTTTTAAAAGCATACTTTACAATTAGAGTATGTTCTTCTCTAGCTTCTGGCCCTCCACCCTGTGGAAACTGTCCCAGTTGAGGAAACAAAAGGCCTCTTAAATGCCAAATCACATGGCCATTTTCAGCCCTTGCATGACTGTACCTCACTGTTGTATCAGATGGTGTCTCTTCTTCCTCCAATCTTGACCAGCTTACCATCTCTTCTTCCTATTTGTACCTCTCTGACTATTCCCTCTCGGTTCTCTTCTTAAAGCAACATTCTTGACTTCATCACACTATTTTCATGATTTCCCTTTCGGCCCTCTACCATTTGTTCATTGTCCTGTGGCTCAGGTCACTTTGAATCCGTGGTTCATGGCCCTTCTCTCTTTCCTCTCTCTTCCTACCTGATTTCCTCCTCTCTTAGGACTTCAAATGTCCCCTAAAATCAGATTTTTTAAAAAACCGTACCTCCAGTCTAGAACTCTTGCCCCAATCCGTATATGCTCGAATACCCCACAATCACTTCAAACTCAACATATCCAACTCTGTAAGGTCTGAGTTAGTACCCCCATTTTATAATAAGAAAACTGAGACTTAGCAGTTAGACATTTCACCTAAGAGCACTTAACTGGGGAACAGTAAAGCTAGAATTTAAATACAATTCTCCCAGTCACCAAAGCCCATTTTGTTCCACTATGTTACCTTGTCCTGTGTTACAACAGTAGAAAGCTGACAATAGCCAAAATATCTTTCTAGAGAGTAGTTCCATGTATGATGAAATGCCAAAAGATGACATTTTACACTGCTTAACAGAAAGGATAATTTTCATGTATGCTTAATGGGAAAAATGCTCATGACATATATTAAAATTTTTTAAGCAAGACATAAAACTATGTATGTTAAGATCCTAATCTGGTTCTTATGATTAGAATAAAGTCTGGAAAGAAAACAAAAACACTAAATGTATCATTATGTGATATCATAATTATAGTTTAAATAATCCTCTTTTTCCCTCTACCAGCCCATTTCTGTTCTCTGCTAGTACTTCCAATTTCCTTTTAGAGAATCACTTCTTCCTCACTTACAGATCTTGATGATAATAATTGAGGTTCTTTGCTCCTTGTAAGGGAAGTTGAAAAGGATCTCTAGCAGTTCCTTATCCAGATCTTTTTGCTTATTAGTTCAGTATAAGCCAAAGAGCTTGCTGCATCCTAATATGAACTAATAAGACTTTTTAGCTGAGCTACACTGGGACACACACACAAAAATGATAGATTTCATTCAATCCTATTGCACCTGAACTTGGCAGTCAAGTTTTTACTACATTGATGGCTAGAGCTGCCCTTCTTTTTGTCCTATTTCTAAACTGATTCTCTGGTCTCCTGTTCATTCTGGATAGGAAACACTCTTACAACCTTTTAATATATTTTCTTTTTTGAGCTGGACACAGTGGTTCGTGTCTGTAATCCTAACACTTTGGGAGGATGAGGTGGGAGAATTGCTTGAGGCCAGGAGTTTGCGAACAGTCTGGTCAACATAGCGAGACTCCATGTCTACAAAAAAGAATTTGTTTTTTTAATTAGCCAGGTGTGGTGGCACACACCTGTAGTCAGTCCTAGCTATTCATGAGGCTGAGATGGGAAGAGAGCTTGTGAGCAGAAGTTCAAGGTTATAGGGACCTGTGATTGTGCCACTGCACTGAGTGGCAGAGCAAGACCATTTATCTAAAAAGTAAATACACAAATTTTCTTTTTTGACTATCTCTTATTGGTTTCTGTTACTTAGAGCCAAAGAACTCTAACTGATAGATGTCTTTATTTTCTATTTTTCTACAATAGACATATTTTGTCTTTATATTCAAAATAAAGAAATGAAAAATTAAAGATCCTGTCCTAAAATAGTAAAAGATATAGTCAGAAAAGCATGTGACTATAAGAAACCTGGATTCGCTGTGTAGCTTAATCTCTACTAATCCATGACTGCTCCTGGTAAATCATCCCACTTCGTACTGTCATTCCACACTAACAGCAGATCAATGGCATTACCTTCGTATACAGACAGGAAACATTTTGATTTGTGTTTCTAATAGGTTTGTTGCTAGTAAGACCCTACCAAAGCAAGGCGTGGTGGTTTATACTGGAAAGTAAATGCATTCATTTTGTCAGGTGATCCATTTGTTAAATGCTTTCTCCACTCAGTTCAGTGAGTATACAAAGCTCAGTGGTACCCAGTTTCTGTTCCTGAGAAATTCCTCACCATATTTTGAAGCAAATGCACAGCAGATAAATTGCAATAAGACATGGTAAGTGCTATTACAGAGATATGAACATAAAGGCAGAAAGGAATGAACTGTCAGTTTAAAGATTCTAAATACAAGAAAGAAAATAAAAGCCTCAGCATTAACTGTTTTAACTAAAAAGTATGTTATAGCCAATAGCGAATACATGCTTATTTGCAAAAAGGAAGATCCATTCGATGAGAAAGCACGTGAAGTTTGCTATTATCCTTTCAGTGGCAAAACCGTATTAAAGGCTGTGATTTTCATTTTTTTTTAAAAAGTGCACCTAAGAAGTCAGAGATAAAACTTTAATTTTTAGCATTAAATCCCTTTAAAACATATTGTAATGACCTTGCCATCAACCTATTTTAATAAAAGAAATTCACCATCAGCATCCCCTTCTAATCAACCTCTTTAGTATTTATTTGAACATTTCCAAAATCCAATCCCCATTTTCTTAGTACCAAGAGTACTGAAGTACTGAAGTCCCACTGAAGGACCTACCTAGATTCTGTCTCTTTACCAAGTGTTGGGTAAAATGGGTGGAGTTCTCCCAAATGTATCTTTATATCTTTCTATGCCTAGTATGGGTTTCTTTCTCACAAGACATGATCTGATACCTGCCTACACCAGAATATTGACAGAGGCAATGACTCACCATGTCACCACTTCAAGGTAACATGTTTACATTTAGACCAAAGCTTTCTAAAGAAAATGTCTTAACTGAAAGAAAGAATAATGACCCCGTTAGTGGAAGTGTTGGATATGATAGACCAAAAACAAAATAAAACATCAAAAAATCTAGACCCAGAGAGTGTAACTCAGTAATTCTGATGAGGAATCTTTGAAAAATAAATGCATCTATCTAAAAAATTTTAATATTCTCCTTTCTTAGAAGATACTAATATTGGGAAGGAAGTTTGGATATTTAAGGAATGACTAAATAAATAAACATTTAATCTTACCCCGAAATAGTCAAATAAGTTCCAAACAAAAATCAAGCCCAGGAACATACACACAGAGATACTGCAGGGACAGGCCACATATGAAGCTATTTATGTCTTATGACCTCTACTTTCCCTGTCTCTGCCCTTCTAAGGTCAACTCCAATACTCACAGGAGCAATTTAGAAATAATGACAGAGGATGAGCTTTTTTTTTTTTTCCTGAGGTAGTTTTTTTTTTTTTTTTTTTTTTTTTTTACTTTTTTTTCTGTATTCCTTCTAAAAGAAAAAAAAAACAGGATACATGTGCACAACTTGCAGGCTTGTTACATAGGTATACACGTGCCATGGTGGTTTGCCGTACTTATTGACCCATCCTCTAAGTTCCCACCCCTCATCCTTCACCCCCAACAGACCCTGGTGTGTGTTGTTCGCCTCCCTGTGTCCATGTGTTCCCATCATTAAGCTCCCACTTACGAGTGAGAACATGCAGTATTTGGTTTTCTGTTCCTGTGTCAGTTTGCTAAGGAAGACAGCCTCCAGCTTCATCCATGTCCCTGCAAAGAACATGATCTCATTCCTTTTTATGGCTGCATAGTATTCCATGGTATGTATGTACCACATTTTCTTTATCCAGTCTATCACTGATGGGCATTTGGGTTGGGTGCATGTCTTTGCTATTGTAAATAGTGCTGCAATAAACATACATGTGCATGTGTCTTTAGAGTAGAATGATTTGTATTCTTTTGGGTATAAACCCAGTAATGGAATTGCTGGGTCAAATGTTATTTCTGGTTCTAGTTCCTTGAGAAATTGCCATACTGTCTTCCACAATGGTTGAACTAATTTACATTCCCACGAACAGTGTAAGTATTCCAATTTTTCCACAGCCTCGCCAGCATCTATTGTTTCCTGACTTTTTAATAATCACCATTCTGATTGGCAATGAGATGGTATCTCATTGTGGTTTTGATTTGGATTTCAAAATGATCAGTGATGTTGAGCTTTTTCTCATGATTTTTGGCCATGTAAATGTCTTCTTATGAGAAGTGTCCGTTCATATCCTTTGCCCACTTTTACATGGGGTGGCTGGCCATACTACCCGAAGTAATTTATAAATTCAATGCTATTCCCATCAAACTACCATTGACATTCTTCACAGAATTACAAAAAACTATTTTAAA
Organism: Chlorocebus sabaeus; assembly: GCF_047675955.1. NCBI lineage: Eukaryota > Metazoa > Chordata > Mammalia > Primates > Cercopithecidae > Chlorocebus > Chlorocebus sabaeus. The sequence continues at coordinate 89,401,608 of NC_132914.1, forward strand.
TTTCATATGGAATTAGAGAAGACCCCATATAACCAAGACAATCCTAAGCAAAAGAACAAAGTTGGAGGCATCATGCTACCTTACTTCAAACTATACTATAAGGATATAGTAACCAAAACAGCACGGTACTGGTACCAAAACAGACATATAGACCAATGGAGCAGAACAGGGACCTCAGAAATAACACCAAACATCTACAACCATCTGATCTTCAACAAACCTGACAAAAACAAGCAATGGGGAAAGGGTCTCCTATACAGTAAATGGTGCTGGGAAAACTGGCTAGTCATATGCAGAAAACTGAAACTGGATCCCTTCCTTACACCTTATACAAAAATTAATTCAAGATGGATTAAAGACTTAAATGGATTTAGATTTGTCTAAAGCAGTGTCCTTAAACGTAAAACCCAAAACTATAAAAACTCTAGAAGAAAACCTAGGCAATACCATTCAGGACATAGGCATTGACAAAGACTTCATGAGAAGAACACCAAAAGCAATTGCAACAAAAGCCAAAATTGACAAATGGGATCTAATTAAACTAAAGAGCTTCTGCACAGCAAAAGAAATTATCATCAGAGTAAACAGGCAACCTACAGAATGGGAGAAAATTTCTATAGACAAAAGTCTAATATCCAGAATTTATAAGGAACTTAAACATATTTACAAGAGGATCAAACACAGCTGGGTTAATAAGTAGACTCTGCCACTTATTAATAGTATGATCTCGGGCAAGTTACTAAATCTCTCTGAACCTTAGTCTTTTGATCTGGAAAATGAAAAAATAATTTCTTTCTTGCAGGTCTCTATGAAATTTAAGTGCTGCTACATAAGCACCTCATCTGACACATAGAATGTGTTCAGTGTTCAGTGGCTATTAGTACACATGGAGTCATGCTTTTGCTGGCAGTAGCAATACACCCAACCTTGCCCTTCCCCAAAAATGACATGTAGTTCAAAAGGATTCCATCTTTTCCTTTCCAAATCCCATAAGCAACAAACAATCAAACATGTCTGTGCTTTATTTGTTGATGCTCTGTAAACCAGCCAATCCAAACCTAAAAATGCCAGATGATGGCTTTGCATTACAAAGTACCTCTGCTGAAATGAGGATGCTTGCAGAGCTGACACTTGAATTTAAAGTAGTGTCAGTTGTGTCCCGCTGTTCTATCACATCACATGTTCCAGAATAACTGATGTCTACAGAATTATTCACACCAGGTGTCAGTGGGCTCATAGGCTTCAAAGGAAGGTCAAAAAGAGCTGGCATCCAGTTTCAGCACATGAACCCCTGGCCACTCTGTGTGGGCCCAGGAGAGTGGAGGTATATGTATGTGTGAGAGCCTAAAGAGGATTATCACTTCCTGTTTCTATATTCATCCTGCCTCTAAGTACAATTTTTTTACCTATCAGCATTTTCAGAATTAGATAATGAGAGGGCTGAGAAGGAACTGAGAAACAATCAGTGTATGTAGCATTTCTCAAGGTATGTGGACTCTGCCTCCCATTGATGGAATCCCTAAAGATGGGATCAGTAACCTTTATTTATTTATTTATTTTATTTTTTTGAGACAGAGTCTTACTTTGTCACCCAGGCTAGAGTTCAGTGGCGCGATCTCGGCTCACTGCAACCTCCACCTCCTGGGTTCAAGTGATCCTACTGCCTCAGCCTCCCTAGTAGCTGGGATTACAGGTGTGTGCCACTATGCCTGGCTAATATTTGTATGTTTAGTAGAGACAGGGTTTCACCATGTTGGCCAGGCGGGTCTCAAACTACTGACCTCAAGTGATCCACCCACCTCAGCCTCCCAAAGTGCTGGGACTACAGTCGTGAGCCACCATGCCTGGTTGTAAACTGCATTTTTTTAAACAAGCATCCCAGGAGATTCTAAAGCATGCTCAAGATTGGAAACCACCAAGCCAACCCGAGTGTTCCCATGTCACAGTGAGGATGTTAAAGCCTGAAGAAAATGAATGATTTGTCTAAATCAGTGTCTTAACCTCAGTGCTATTGATAGTTTGGACTGTGTGATCCTTTAGGGTGGGGAGCCGTCCTGTGTACTGTAGGACGCATAGCAGCATCCCTGGCTTCTACCAAGCAGATGACACTAGCAGCCCTTCAGGTGTGACAGCCTAGTGTTTTCAGAAATGGCCAAGGCAAAAATCGCCCCGGGTGAGAATCACTGTCTGAAGTCACAGGGAGCATCAGGAGTGGAGACATACCCGCATACAATGTCCTGATTCACAGCTCAGCCATATCCCTGCGTCTGCTGGCTCCTCTTCTCTTGCAGTGGGAAGCAAAATGAGAGGGAGGGGGACTCAGGTCATAAAGGTCACGGGGGGAGAACGTGGAAGTCAGAGCAAGTAACAGTGCTACTTTTCGGGGGGTGACCTGGAACATTTCACCTGGCTTTTTCGATGACTTGTGCTTTTAGTCATTCCTACTTCTACTTGTCCCCTGTTTAAACCTTGATCTTCCAGGAGAACTGGCAGGATTCGAATTGCCAGCATCTTGGAAAGGCACGCAGAAAGGTGCCATACAAAATGTCCTCTAAACTGAGATTGAGTTAAAGATTCTGCTGTGTAGAAACCAAGAGTGTCATATTCTAAATTTAGTGCCATGCCGGAAGAGGAGGGTAGTGAGGAGCAATGCAAAAAGAATGAGGAAATGTGGTTTCTGATCCCAGCTCTTTCCAAACTTTAGCAAATAACTTCAGCTTTCTGGTCTACAGCAGTTTCCCATCAAATGGAGGGATTAAAGTAGGCCCCTATATCCGTGCCTGGAAGCATCCTGTGTCCTCCACCCACAAGGCACTTAACACTGTCATCAAAAATCCAAACTCTACCTTTCTTCCAAAATCTAACTCTGGTCATGGTTCCTCAATTTTCTTTGGTGATTATGATAATGATGTTGTGGTTGCATAGGAGAAAGTCACTGTTCATTTAAAAAAAAAATAAAAAGCACTCTGAAGTATTTAGAAACAAAGTGTCATGATGTCTGCGACTTATTCCCAAATGGTACCGAAAATTATAACATTTGTATCTTATATATACAAATATATATATTTGTATAGCGAGAGGGACCCCAAATATACCAAGAGATTACTAAATGTTGAATCTCATTGAAGGGTATGTGGGTGTTCATTTGATGCTTTGTTCTCATTGTTCTGTATGTTTTAAATTTTTCAAAGTCAAATGTTGAAGAGAAAAACAGCTTCAGTTCTGTCTCCTCCAAAAAGCCTTTCCTGAATTAGCTGAAATAATTCCTCTGGATTCCCACGGCATGTATGTACTCTGTGTTTATCACTTTCTACTTTGTATTATAGTTATTGAAATACTCACATGGTGGGTCATAAAATAGCTAAGGCAATACTCAACTATGCAGAGAACATTTGTTCTAAAACTGTTCTTTATTTAGTCTACAACTTCTCTGTTCCTCCTCACAAGACCTGCTACCAACAGGAAAAATACCAAAATAAATTTTAGTCCAATCTTGTAATCTCAAATTGATCACATAATTTAAATAGTTACTTTAGGTAACTCAGACACATTTGGATAAAGGCCAGGCCCTACCTGTTTCTACTCCCATTTTTATCCCCAGGATGGCAGCTGGGTGCAAAAGAGAAACTGATGGGTCGGGAGATGTCATGGGAATAGGCCCCCAAGATCAACTTATGAAACTGGCTATTAATAGTATATCCATTGCGCAGACCTTAACTCTACACACGGCAACAAGGTCCTTGAGGGACATCTTGGTATTATAAGAAGGAGTAGGAGGAAGTTTTATTTCTGTGTCCTCTGGATAGCCTGGACAGTACTTTATACCTATAAGTTCTTGATAAATATCAGCATCCATGGTCTTTTTGGTCGTTTCTCCAATCTCCACGATGTGCCTTCTGCTCACATCACTCACTGAAATGTCATCATAAGTAAAAATAATAAGTTGACATTAGTAAAAACTAATTTTCTCAGTTCCTGCTATGTGCTAGGCTCTATGCCAGGCTTTTTACCTGTAATATTTAATTCCCACAATAAGTAGATGAGCTAGTACTATAACTAATTTATAATAAGGACAACCACTGGTCTCTGCATTGATGGATTATTGAATTATGCTTCCTTTGCACACTTGGCAGGCTGTATTTGAAACTCCCATTTTCCATGACCTCCCAATTTACTTATACAACCATACCTTTCTCCAGCCATATTGTTTCACTTTTGTCTCCTATAAATGCTATGTTTTCTGACCATCTGTATTAGTCCGTGTTCACGCTGCTGATAAAGACATACCCAAGACTGGGCAATTTACAAAATAAAGAGGTTTAACGTACTTGCTCTTCCACATGTCTGAGAAGGGCTCACAATCATGGTGGAAGGTGAAAGGCACATCTCACATGGCAGCAGACAAAATAAGAGAGGTTGTGCAGGGAAACTCCCCTTTATAAAACCATCAGATCTCATGAGGCTTATTCGCTATCACGAGAACAGCACAGGAAAGACCTGCCCCCGTGATTAAATTACCTCCCACTGGGTACCTCCCACAACAGGTGGGATTTCAAGATGAGATTTGGATGGTGACATGACCAAACCATTTCACCACCCTACCTTTTTAAGTCGCCTTTTGCATTCCCTTCAGCCTCCTTCATACTTCTTCAAAATCCGTCCTTTAAGAGCAAACTTCCATTCATTCAATCAACACACTTCTGTTGAACACCTACTTTGTGCTTGCTACCCATTGTCCTAGGTCCTAGAAAGACAATGCTAAGAAAAAGAAATGCAGGCCCAATCTCTGCCCTGGTGGACTTTACAGTGTCTAGTAATTAAGTTTCAGTCTCGTCCCAGTTACTTTACTCTAACAAGAAAACAATCTCCCTGCTTGCACCTCCTTTCAAATATGCATGATATCTGTTTCACCCACTGGACACTTATTAGGTACAGCTATGTCAAATTGGTCATCCTATTCAGGGATTCATTTATTAAGGGTAACAATAATAGTGATATCAGTAACTTCCATTAATTGAATGTCTCCCCTATGCCAGGCACTCTACATATACTGTCTTTCGTTCTCACAATGACATTGCCTTGAAAGAGGTAATTTTTCTCTTTTTACTAATGAAGCCCTTGCATTTCAGAGATGATAAGTAACCTGCCCAAGGCCACATAATTAGTAAACGACATTATCGGTGCAAGAACCCAGGTCCCCTGGCTCTGAAGGCTCTCTCCACAACACAGCAAGCGGTCAGATGTCTTTGTTGCATCATGCATTGAGGTAGTGAATAGTCAGTAAACAGTGAGGAAGGGTAATGTGAGGAAAAGACCATGGTTTTGGGAAAAAACAGACTGGCATTCAACTCCCAGCTATGCCACTTCCCGGTTATGTGACCTTGGACTAAACTTCTTTGTATTTTGTTATCCTCATTTTAAAATCACCACAGCAAAAATAAATAAATAAAGTCATGAATCTCATAGAGCTGCTGTGAGGATTAAATGAAATGATAAATATCTGGAAAAGCAGCAGGTATATAACAGGCTTCCGGCCAATGCTTCTTCTCTTCTCCCTTTGTTGATGCAGATCAGTTAAAAGTTTGCCATCTACCTTTTTGTTGCTCATATAAATTCCTAAGTTTGATACTAAGAAACACCTGCAGAAGGGTCTTTCAAGCGCCTGCAAGTATATTAAAGAGGCAGATACAGGAACTGAGAGATAAAGGCAGTACGGTTGAGAGGAGATGGAAAACCAATCTAGAAACCAGGCAATGGGAGGCTGTGTGGTTCCTTTTGTTAGGAAAGCTTTTCAAAGACAGGGTCCTTGAAGCTTTTGTGTATCAAAAGCATTTGAAATGCTTTCCTTGGGTGCACTTATATAGTATTGCTTCTGTGGCAAAGAAGGGATAGTCTTGTCAAAATGCTATTGATTTTCTCAGAAGGAATCTAGAGACTTCATTCACCAATGAAGCCCTGCAAACAACCCCTAAAGCCCACTCTTTTTTTCTATAAATTTGTCACCCACTCCAGAAAAGAACATGGCTAATTAACTAAAGTTCCACATTTATTCAATCTGTACTAGGTACTTTGATAGACCTTGTACATCTACCATTTCCTTAATCTTTAAAGAAAAAAAGCTTTTTGAGGTGGGAATTATAAGAAAGTTGACACTCAGAGAGGTTAAATATCTTGCACAAGATCACACTGTTAGAAATCGTTGGTGAACTTTGAACTGATTGTTTATTTATTCAACAAATATTTATTGAGTGACTACTATGTGCTAAGTCTGCCTGTTTCTAAAGCTAATGCTCTTTTCACTATCTAATTCTTCTGGTAAAATAAATAATATAACAGTATTCTCTGTTACTATGTTCTTTCAGAACACAAAAGCAGTTTGGCCAGAACATGATATGCTCATGGCTCAGAAAAGATGATCAGGCAGATTGGCCTGGCCAGGCAAGTGTTCATATGTCTCAGCAGCACTCCACGTGTATTCATTCATCTCAAAGCTGGATTTTTAAAAACGAATGGTCCACTGTAGTCAGAAGTGCCATTCTTGGGAAAGTATGACTACCTGTGTTTGACTACTTCTAAAATTTTATAACGAGGATACATTTCAGAACATGTATTTACTAGAAAGTTGAAAAGAGGTGAAGATCAGTACATGCAACTCACTAAAACAGAAAATTATAACTGTAGTGCCTTACTTTTATATAGGTAATAGTTCTTTCCAGTGTACTATTTATAACATATATGATGCCATTTTAGCCCCATACCATTCTGTATGATCAGGAAGGGAATGGTTATCATGTCCATTTCTCACAAGAGGAAACTGAGGTTCAAGTTGTCAAAGTCATTAGTGCTTTCCAAATGTCCAAGTTCACATCATTATTTAATGGCAGAACCAGGATTTATCTTAGGATCTTTCTGCTCTTTCCAATGTACAATCTTCATTGGTCAGAATGAGCTACGTTGTATTGCAGTAACAAATGGCCTTCAGATCTCAGGAACTCACTATAATAAAGGTTGATTTCTTGTTCATGTTCCTTGTCTGCTGTGGGTTTGGTCTGCTTTGTGTTTAGTCCAGGACTTAGCTGACAGAACAGCCTCTATCTGGATCAGTGTGAGTCACGTGGTGGTGTGAAAAGTGCAACTGATGGACTTCACACTGGCTCCTAGGGCTTCTGATAGAAAGTGGCTTTCACTCTTAGTTCATTGGCCAAAGCAACTCACAGAATTGCCCACATGCAATATGGCAGGGGTGTATCATCCTTTCACAGGGAAGGGCCCAAGATAGGCATAAAATTATTTCAGTTCTATCAGGGTAGTAATGTATAAAGTGGTTGTCAGCCTCCCTTCCTTATAGCATAAAGTTATTCTTTAATAAATGCGGTACTGGAGAAGAATTATTTTAGGTATAATGAGCCAAGCAGTCCTCTTAAATCACGTAAAAATTTAAAAATTAAACAAATTCAATATTTAAAAATCAACAATTCTCAAATGTGACTGTTGAGCACCAAACCTTTTGCATTTGCAAAGAGAGCAGCTTTCACTCTGGGAATAAACTTTCTGTTTCTGGCAAGAGAATTGGATAGCAACATTAAAGTTCTACTGTGAATGGGCGTCAGGGTGTCATATTTGAATGTGTAATGAGTAAACATTGGCAGAAACCCCCTTTGCCACGTGACTTCAAAACAAACACCAGTCAGTAGGGAACTACCAGCTGTGCCCAGTAGAAAAAAATGTGCTCATATACTTTTCTTCCATGAGCAAAAAAAATCCCCACCGAAATCACCTTCCCCCAGAATGTAGGGCACGAATGGGTTCTCACATGTGTTCAAGAACAAAACCCCACCTCTGGAAAGTCCTCCTGGCAAAGTCATTTAAACAAAGTGCAGAAGAAGACAGAAGTAGGACATGAAACAGAGTTCAGGCATTCACAGAATCTTGCCTTCCCTAAATAAATTCTCGGCTAAAGGAAAAAAAAATAATAAAATAAATAATATAACAGTATTCTCTGTCAGGTTGAGGAGCAGGGTTGGGGAGCGGGAGCATTTAGCAAGAGTTCTAGCTGATTTCTAATGTTGGCTACATTATAATGTCCCTTACAATCCTAAGATTCTATGATTCCAAAAGTTTATGTGACGAAGAAAAGCAAATCTGCATTCTTAAGTACAGAAAAAAAAAAAAGAAAAAGGCTACCTTTTATATATAATAAAATTTAACAGTGAACTGCAACCTCCCACCTCCAAAAAAAAAAAAAAAATGTCCTGGTGACTATAAAGTTGTCTTGGGCTAGGCAATCTGCATATAGAATTCTGTTCCTTAAAAATTTTTTGGCACTAAGTCAGAACTTGATTTGTAGAAATGATACCTCCCCAATACTTCTTTTAGAGCAGTGAGTGGGGGAGGTAGAATGAACTGAGTTAGAACTTTCCCTTAGACTTTCTGTAAAGGTCACCAAAGAGAAAATCCACAAAGAGTCATTGACCTTTAGTCACTTACACGTATGAAATGTGTTGTCCTAGGATGAAGGAGAATCATTACTGTACATCACATTGCAGATTAAATAATTAAATTGTTGTGTCTTGCTTTTTTATTTCCATGACTTTAAACAGAATTCAGGTTGAAATGAACTGGATTGATCAGAGATGTTTCTAAATATGTCAGTTGTGCTTTTTTGATATGCATGGATGTAATTCTACTATTTTGCTGGCATAATTGCTAGCAAATCCCCATAACTGATATTCAAATTTTAGTATAGATATAAGTAAAATTGTGTCTCAGTTATCAAAATACCAAATTTCATTTGAGCAAAAGAAATGAGGGGAGAGAATATGGATGTATTAACTTGTTCTTATCTTCTCTGATAAGCAACATGGTACCCTGCTGCTTTCTCTAGCTACTTACTACAAAGAGTACATGGTCATGAGATGTATGGAGTCTTTAGTATCTAACTGAACACAAAGAAACTTCTCTAATGGCTAGTCATATTAAGTGATACAAAAGATGCATCCACTGGAAAAGACTGTGGCTCACTTTGAGGGTGAGTCTAATGTCACAGGATCAAAATATATGAAAGAGAGAATTTGGAAGCTAAGGTTAATTTAGAATCTACAATTGCTCACAGTTTTCTTCCCCTCTACAACCAATTCAAGTCTCTCTCAGACTCCTGAATCAAAAAGCTGATAGAGCCCATAAGTAGTAGCAGAAGTCAGTGAAACTAGAGGATCAATAATTGTATATATACACACACACACATATATATGAATGTGTATATACACACATTCTTGTATGTATGTGGAAGTGTATACATAGATATATATCTATACATATTTTTTTCTTTTTGAGACAGAGTCTCATTCTGTCGCCCAAGCTGGAGTTCAGTGGCATGATCTCGGCTCAATGCAAACTTTGGCTCCCAGGTTCAAGCAATTCTCATGTCTCAGCCTTTCAAGTAGCTGGGAATACAGTCATGAGCCACCATGTTCAGCTAATTTTTGTATTTTTAGTAGAGACAGGGTTTCACCATGTTGGCCACGCTGGTCTTGAACTCTTGGCCTCAAGTGATCCACCTGCCTCAGCCTCCCAAAGTGCTGGCATTACAGGCATGAGCCGCCATGCCACGCCTGGACTATATGTATATATTGAAGATAAACACATACATATATGGAGATTATAGAAACACACATATATATCATATATATCCATACATCCATACATATGGTGTGTATATGTATATATCTATATGTGTTTACTATATGCGCACATACACACACACTCCATGTATATATTTCCACACGTATGGCATGTATATCTCTAGATGTATATACCAGATATATTTATATATATAAGATATATATAACATAATATAATATTATTTTTATATATAATATATATATAAGATATATAAATATATCTGGTATATACATCTAGAGATATACATGTATCATATGTGTATCCATATATGGTATATATAATCTCTTTATGTGTATCTATAATCTCCATATATGTATATGTTTATTCTCTATATATGTATAAATATATATACATGTATACGTTTCCACATACATGTATGTGTGTATATATACATATATTGATATATGTATGTGCATATACAATTATTGATCCTCTATTTAGTTTCACTGACTTCTACTACTACTTATGGGCTCCACCAGCCATTTGATTCAGGAGTCTGAGAGATTTGAATCTTAATGGAGGGGAAGAAAGTTACGTGCAATTATAGATTCCAAATTAACCTTAGCTTCCTAATTCTCTTCTTCAAATATTTTGATCCTGTGACACCATACTCAACACCTTCTTCTCAAACTGAACCAGTCTTTTCCAGTGAAACTATATTCCATATCCATATATACATGGATATACATATACACACACACGGATATATCCATGTACATATATGGAAATTCACATACATACATGAATACATATATACATACACATTTATATATGTATTTGATTATGGCACAACTAGCTACTCAACTGATTTTTTAACAAATCCCAATTTATGCCATTTACAAAAAGAAATGCCTTCTGGATTAAAGACAACCACAAAAAATAAATACTTCAAGAAAATCTAGCATATCATATATACATATATGTACAATCTATAGGTGGGAGGAAGCTTTCTCGTCCAAATAGAGAAGATATAAAAGAAAAGACAGACTGGGGTGGGGGGAGGGGGAGGGATAGCACTAGGAGATATATCTACGGTAAATGACAAGTTAATGGGTACAGCACACCAACATAGCACATGTGTACATACATAACAAACCTGCACGTTGTGCACATGTAACCTAGAACTTAAAATATAATAATATTAAAGAAAAGAAAAGACAGACTTACTTGATCATATAATAATTTAAAACTTTTTTGTTAAAAGAAAGATTCCACAACAAGGTCAGTAGACTAATGATAGGTTTGGAAATATTTGTGACGTCAACAACAGTTGGGTTTTTTGTTTAGATTTGTTTTGTTTTACAAATTGACAAAAACAAAGACAACAAACAAATGGATAAAAAGAATAAAGAATTCAAGGCCGGGCGTGGTGGCTCACGCCTACAGTCTCAGCACTTTGGTAGGCTGAGGCGGGCGGATCACGAGGTCAGGAGATGGAGACCATCCTGGCTAACATGGTGAAACCCCGTTTCTACTAAAAATACGAAAAAATTAGCCGGGCGTGTTGGCAGGAGCCTGTAGTCCCAGCTACTCAGGAGGTGGAGGCAGGAGAATGCTGTGAACCTGGGAGGCGGAGCTTGTAGTGAGCCGAGATGGCACCACTGCACTCCAGCCTGGGCGACAAAGAGAGATTCCGTCTCAAAAAAAAAAAAAAGGGAATTCAAATAGATTCAAATAGGAAATTTACATAGGGGCAATGAACAACAAGCAAATGAAAATATTCTCACATTAAATCATAGTCAGGGAAATGTAAATTAAAGTTACAATGATATATATATTTTTATATCCATTAGACTGGGAAAAATTGAAATGATCAATAATCTCTTTTAGTGGTAGGTATATGGAAAAACGGATGTTCATACAGGCTGAGAAAAATTTAACTGTAAAAACTATTTTTGGAAAGCCATTTCGCAGCATACATTAAAAAAATTGAAGATACATGCGCCATTTAACCCTGCAATCTCTCTCCTTGGCAACTCTCCCAGACCAACATTACATAGAGCATGTGTAAAAGTGCACCTAATGTCAGTGCTTATAATAGCAAGAAAAGAAGAGGGGACAGGGATCAAAGTCAATGCCAATCAATAGGGAATGTCTGAATAGGTAACAGCTCATCCACACCATGGATTATTAGGCAGCAGTTCTAAGGAGTTAGACTCATTAGAGCTAAATATCCACTTATAAGAGATTTCTGTACAGTTAAGCTTTACATGAAAAATAGAGATGCAAAAAGTATACATTATGCAATGCTCATAAAACAAATACCAAAACTTCCTTTATACATGTGTGTAAGTGTAAAATGTGTATATATGATTATGTGAGCAAGGGGGACAATGTAAAAGTACATATCAAGTCACAAACAAGAGTTACATGGCAGAGAGGGGTGCAAAGGAGGAAAGAGAGGGAAGAGAAGCTAAGCAAAAGTTTTAAAATACTTATCTAAATAATATATATGTGTGAGATAACATGTATGCATTTATGCAAAAACTATATATATGCTTGTCTATATGAGAAATTAGAAAAAGATGGAAAAGCTAGTCTAAAAGCATGCTCAAACCATGACATTAAAATTAATAAAAAATATCTAACATTTGCAGAGCCCTTTCTATTGGCAGACACTGTTCTAAATATGTACCAACTCATTAATCCTCACAACAACCCTACAATGGGAATATTAATATCTTTGTTTGCAACAAGAGGAGAGTCCAGTTTACTTCTCTACAACTTTAGAATAGAACATTTCATTTCAATTGCAAAACTATAATTAAATCAATCATTTTATTTGTTTCTTCGCTAATTTTGGTTTGTTTTCTTGGATGTCTGGATTTAGAAGACAGAATTTAACAGGATATCGTAAATAAAGAATTTAACAGGATACCATAAATATATCTACCCAACTAGCCAAGGTTGGTGAAAGTCATCTAAATCAAGGACAACTGTCTTCACAAGTAGCCTCTTCCATCACTCATTTGTTCAACCAGGAATCACGGAACACCCTCTGCACAATTCTGGGCCCTGGGGATTTGTTGCTGGCTATGGCAGCCTCTGAATATTTGATGGCTTGGAAGGCTAACAACTCATGTTGCCCTAGTGCATTTTGACCTCTTATTCTGAAACGAGGTGAGAACAATTACAGCTTTTTTGACAAAATTATGGGGCAGAATTCTAATCCTTCCTGGGAAAGAGACAGCTTCCAACGACCCGGCAGCTCTGCCTAATCCAAACTCATGCATGGAAAATAACGGTGGGAGAGCCACAAAAGCAGCCCTCGCTAGCTGCCTATGACTGGCACATAGCAAATAATTTCTTCATCGCTAGAGTTTTAGAGAGAAGTTAGGGGTTGCTAGTTTTTCCTTCTATTTTCATATCTAATTTAAGTATTCTTTGACCTTCCTCCTTTATGAAGAGATGCCAAGCACCAGATCATCAACAATACAATGCTTTATGCTCAAACACCACGACTCCCCACTCCATTTCTCTCCATTCTCTTCCGATATCCACTTTGTGAGAACCCCTACTAAGGTCACTGTTAAAATAGAGATTGTGATCAGGTAAGGCTACAGAAAGTCAGTAACGAATTTATTAAGCAAGTAGATGCCAGGGCACTGGTCTACCGCTCTGAGTTTGGATCCTGATGAAGTCCTGAATCTGTAAATACACAAATGAAGAAAGCATTTCGATGTCTTGTAGCTCTGAGTGTCCAAGAGCCAAGATGTTCAATTGCACATGTGTGTTTTTGCAGGCTTCTGGCTTTTCCTTCTCTCTCTGAATCTGGCTGCCTCTCACGCCACTTCTGGCAAGGTACACTCTGGGGAGGCCTGAACAAAGTTTCCATACAGTCACTCCCTTCGGTTAATCATTAGCAGCTCTGGTAAAAGTTGTTGGTGGGGCCGTTGGAAACAACAGACTGAAAAGATGTTTTTAGTTTAACCATAAAGTTCATTCGTCTGGAGATTTCAGGAATCCTGTCCAACATACACCAAGATAACATTGGGCAGAGGTGAGACGGTGAACTAAGAAATGATAGATAATCTCTTCTCTGTAACTAATTAGCTAGGTGACCCTGGTCAAAGGAGGGAAGGTAACTCACAAAGTGACAAGTTGGGAACTCTGTGTTCTCTCATTTAATCCTCATAAAAACATATAACCTATGTATTTTTCTCTCCATTATACAAAAAGACTTAAATCCAAAATTCTCTAAACTTTGCATTAAAGCAGCTTCATGCCATTTAATTTACCCAAGTCCCTGTGTCCTTACCTAAGGAAGAAAGGAGTTGGAATTAGTTGCTCTCTAAAAGGTCTTTCTAACTTTGTAAGCCTATGAATCATTTGACCTAGCAGGAAATAAACAATATTTCTCTAATAATTTCCACATAGTTTTTCTCTTCTTGGCCTTTATTTCCCAGTAAATTTGGGGGGCAAGTAGATAAAATTGTATTCTTCACATAAACATGATAAAATAGCTGTTCACTCATTAGTTGTCTAATGACATCCCCTGAGGCTATTGCTTCACTCTTGTTTATATTGCTCAGTTCCGTCAGTTTAGAAGACATTAAAAAGCAGAACTGAGTTGGCTGTTTTACGTTGGTGGTGAACTTTGTGCCTCAACTGTGTTGCAACGCCACAGTTTACTCAACTCCACCTGGCAATTCAGCTGTTTGAGATAAAGTAGATTTTCTTTTGGGGAAACCAGTAGCAATTTATCTTGTTCTTGCTCTACTGTTGGCATACAGGTGGTTGGGCATTTAATAGACAGTCATCTGCCAGTAGGAGGTAATAATCACTTTTTAAATTAAAAACAAATGAAATATGAAGGGAGTTACTGCCATCGAAGAGGAATTAAAGCCAATGCTCAGGTAGTCTTGTCTAGAGTCAATGTAAGAACTTCTGTTGGAAAACTACACTTTTCGGTATATGTATGAGTTTCTGCATGTGCATGCATGTGAGTGCTTTAGCATCTTGTGGATGTGTGCACGACAGGGGGTAGGCAAACTCTGGAAAAACAGCCAGCGAAGACCCAAAGCAACTCCTATTTTCTACACTCATAAGTACTGTAAGACTTGGATCAATTTCTTGTGCTAAAATTGTGTTTTATTTTGTTTATCTTTTCCACATCCCATATGCAGCCATTTTCTGCGATAAAATTACACTGATAGCAAAAAATAATTTTTTAAAATTTATATAAGAAACAATGCAATGTAAGACATGTAGAAGAGAGCAGAGTATGCTTTGGTGGATTGATGAGAATGCTGAGCAATGAAAGACATTCATGCTGCAATCTATACAACTAAGCAACCTGAAACCTCCTCCATTATTCAAGTTTGAATTCAGAAAGAAGACAATGACCTTATTCAGCTCCAGTCAATCCTAGTGTTATGCATTGAATTGTTTTCCCCTAAAAGATGCTGAAATGCTAACTCCCAATACCTGCAAATGTAACTTTACTTGGAAATATGGTCTTTGCCAATGATCAGGTTAACATGGGGTCATTAAGGAGTGCCCTAATCCAATAAGACTGTGGACTGTGTCCTTATTAAAAGGGGGAAATTTGCACACAGAAGATACATACACACAGGGAGAATGCCATGTGGATATCAGTGCAGAAATTGGGGTGATGCATCCAAAGCCAAAGAATCCCAAAGATTGACAGAAAATCTCCATGAGCTAGGAAAGAGATATGAAACAGATTCTCCCTTACAGGCTTCAGAAGGAATCAAATCTGCCAACACCTTACTCTTTGACTTCTAGTCACCAGAACTGTGAGTCAATACATTTCTGTTGTTTAAGCCACCCAGTTTGTAGCGCAGATGCCCCTCAACTTATGATGGGGTTATGTCACAATATTTTGAACTTATAAAGGGTTTATCCGGATGTAGATACTTAATGTGTCACTTTTGCACCATCATAAAGTTGAAAAATTGTAAGTGGAACCATAATGTGTTGGGAATTGTATTAATCCGTTTTCACACTGCTGATAAAGACATGCCCAAGACTGGGTAATTTATAAAGTAAAAGAAATTTAATGGACTCACAGTTCCACGTGGCTGGGGAGACCTCACAATCATGGCAGATGGTGAAATGCACGTTTTACAAGGAGGCAGCAAGACAGAATCAGAACCAAGTGAAAGGGATTTTCCCTTCTAAAACCGTGAGATCATGTGAGACTTATTCACTACCATGAGAACAATATGAGGGAAACTGCCCCCATGATTCAGTTATCTCCCACGGGTCCCTCCCACAACATGTGGGAATTATGGAAGCTACAAATCAAGATGAGATTTGGGTGGGTGGAGACACAGCCAAACTATATCAAGAACCATATGTGCTTTGTTATAGCAGCCCTAGGAAACTAATGCACTTAGGTTTTCTCCCAGCCAGTTTCTACAACCACATGTCTTTCCTTTCTCATCTTTATTTGCACAGTGTCTCTAGAGAAGAGAGAAATATTCAAGAAGAGTTGGATCTTTCCTCCATTTTCTTTTCCTTCAATCTTGTCTTCTCTAATTTCCAAAGGTACATTTTTTTTTTTAATTTTATTTTAGGTTCAGTGGTACATAATTGTGTATCATAAGGATTTGGTGAACACTTTATTTCATCACCCAGGTAATAAGCATAGTACCCAATAAGCAGTTTTTTGGATCCTCACCCTTCTCCCACCCCCCACCCTCAAGTAGGTCCCAGTGGCTGTTGCTTCATTCTTTGTATCCAGATGGACTCAATGTTTAGCTCCCACTTATAAGTGAGAACATGTGGTATTTGGCTTTCTGTTCCTGCGTTAATTCACTTAGGATAATGGCCTCCAACTCCGTCTGTGTTGCTGCAAACAATATGATCTCATTTTTTTTTTTTTTTTTTTTTTTTTTTTGTGAGACAGGGTCTCGCTCTGTCACCCAGGCTGGAGTGCCATGGCACGATCTCAGCTTACAGCAACCCCTGCCTCCCAGGCTCAAGCGATTCTCCTGCCTCAGCCTCCCAAGCAGCTGGGACTACAGGTACCCACCACCATGCTCAGCTAATTTTTGTATTTTTTAGTAGAGATGGGTTTTCGCCATGTTGGTCAGGCTGGTCTTGAACTCCTGACTTCAGGTTATCTGCCTGCCTTGGCCTCCCAAAGTGCTGGGATTACAGGCGTTAGCCACCATGCCCGGCCTTAAAATAAAAGTCTCCACTAACTCATTATATGAGGTCAGCAGTATTCTGATACCAAAACCTGACAGAGACACAACGCAAAAGAGATATATGTATAAGAAGCTCCTGACATAAAAAAAAAAAAAGGGGCTGCCTGGCGCGGTGGCTCACGCCTGTAATCCCAGTACTTGCGAGGCCAAGGAGGGCGGATCACGACGTCAATAGATCGAGACCATCCTGGCTAACACGGTGAAACCCTGTCTCTACTAAAAATAAAAAATAAAAAAATTAGCTGGGCATGGTGGTAGGTGCCTGTAGTCCCATCTACTCGGGAGGCTGAGGCAGGAGAATGGCATGAACCCAGGAGGAGGAGCTAGCAGTGAGCTGAGATCGCGCCACTGCACTCCAGCCTGGGTGACAAGAGTGAGATTCCATCTAAAAAACATATATATACACACACACACACACACACACACATATATATATATATATATATATATTTAGTGGGTAATTCTACCCAAAGGCCAAATAGAAAAGAAAAAAAAAAAAAAAGAGCAGCTATTGAATTAATTCTCAGAACTTGTCTCCCCAAAACGTTTGAGCAAAGAACCCTTGGGCCTGGATGGCCCAACAGTAGTTGAAGAAGAGAATAGAAAAACTATTTACCTCTAAAGAGTCCTTCAGTTCAGATCTGATATCAAATAATCTAATTGGATTCAGATATTCTGCTGCAATACATGCTTTAAGATAGTTGCACTGTTTTTAAGCAGCTGATTCGGCCATATATTTAGATGTTTGGTTTTCCAATTTTGTTACTGTTGTTTCTTCTTAGAGAATTATGGATGAATCCTGATACTTAGAATTAGGTTGGAGCTGTTGCCTAAAGGAGTAGCTGAAAGGACTGACATAGAGAACATTCTTTCTCGTATTAATTTAGGAAGGAAGGTGGGTTCAAACAGCTGACAGGTGAACAGATGGCAGTGCATGCCGGGAGTTCCTGGCAAAAAATCAGTCACAGGAAGGGGAGGTTGAATGGAATGCTTTTGTGTCCAGGTTGCAGAAGAAACAGGAAGCTGAGACTAGATTTGGCAGCTTCTAATACAAAATTTATTAAAGTGAATTGAATTTTATTATAAACAAATGACAATTTATTTTTCATATCTCTGCTCAATTTCCTCAGAGACTTTTCTTGTAAGAGTTGAGCCTCTTAAGTCACTATTCTCAGAGAGTGGAAAATTCAAATATGACAATGGGGTTTAAACTGTCCATATCATTAAGCTTTGAAAAGATGGCAGGAATCTTAAGAAAAAGATCTAAATATTGAGAAGATGTATTCCTTTCTTTCCATGATAAAAATCACAGAAAAAAAATATTGCATAGGCAGAGTGTTAATAAAAGATTAGGATCTTGATCTTTCAATGAGAAAACCTGAGCCTCTGGACAGTTCTAGAAAAAGCCACTGGAAGCTGTTGCTCTTTGTAATGAAGGGTTCTTCTGCCAGATAACGTGTGCTGTTGAAAGGCAAGTCTTTGCCGCATGGCTGGTCACTCTAAGCATGCCTCTGACAAGGACACTTTAGAGGTAGCCACTGTTTCTGAACCAAGCCAGTCTCAAATACTCTTCCTTGCCCAACAATGGACTATACTTCTTTTCTCACGTTGAGACCTGTCCCCAAAAGCTGTCTAATAAGCCTTATAGCAGATACCAAAGGCAATTCAAATTCACTTTGAATCATGCTTCAGGAATCAGCTGCAGCAGACGGTGGTGCAATGACACATGCAAATTGCAAATAGCTAAGATACTTTACTGAGGCTTTAAAACATCAGCTCTATTTTCAAGTCAAAGATAAATGTGTCTACTGCTTTTCTCTGGGGTCGTCAGGTTGCTGCACTCAAGGGGAAACTTCCACCATGTCTGTCCACTCCGTATTTTTCATCCTTCTCCCTATCCAGCAGGATGCCTGGCAGGTTACTGGCACTGTGCTGGATATCAACGATATAATTTCCAGGGGCGCAAGAAGGCCTTTTTAGAGAATAACATGGAAAGAAAATTCAATAAGTTATATGATGAAGTGTGATAACTATTTTGATAGAGGAAGTAGAATGCTGTGGGGATACAGAAAAATGTTTCTAATCTAGACAAGAAAAAAAAAAAAAAAAAGGCAGAGAATGCTTCCAAAAGAGAAGCTTTCTAAACCAAATGAGTAGAAGAGAGCCAGGGAAGAAAGAAAAGAGCATGTGCAATTAGTCAACAAAATCATAGCCCATAACCTAACTATGATTGGCTCACAAATCAGCCAATTGCGTCTATTAACGTCTTCCCCCAGATATCCGCTGGGTTCACTCCTTAATTTCACTTGGGTCTTTACTCAAATGTCACCTTCTTACTGAGGTCTCTCCTCACCATCCTATTTAAATTACACTACACCCCCAACACTACCAATTTCTCTCCACGACATTCACCTAACTACGTATTTTGGCTGTTGTTTATTTTTTGTCTATTTTCTTTCATACAAATGTATGCTCCCTGAGAACAATGTTTTTCTGTTATGTTCACTGCTGTATCTTAAGCATCTAAGACAGTATTTGTGACATAATAGGCTCTTCGTAAATACATTTGGGCACTCCATAAATACTTGCTGCCACTAACTGATGAAGGATCCATAATGAATTTGTGGGACAGGGTATGCTAATGTTGATGATCTCCACCCAAATCTTCTGATGGTTGCCAGTCATGATCTCAGTACGTAAGCCTTGGCAGAAGAAAATAATAATAATATTTAATGTTTATTGAGTGATCGTGGTATGCTAGACCCTGTTAATAATCAAATACATCACTTCACAGTTTCCTCAAAATAACTTTACGAGGTAGGGACTATTATTATCTCCATTTTACAGATAAGGAAATGGAGACACAGAATGCTAAGCAACTTGCTCAAGGCCTCACACATATTTAGTCACACCTCTGATAAGTCAGGAGCCGGGATTCAATCCCCATTAATGGATCCAGAAGACTAACAATCTCCAGAAACGGAATCCATTCTGTACTCTGACAACACCGGAGACTGATGCGAAAGATTAAATCTCTGCTGGTAAGAAGAACTACAAGAGCTTTGATTCAACATTTTACGCAGGACTAGATAATTCTTTGTTGTAGGGAGACTATTCTGTGTGCTATCACATGGTTAGTGGCGTCTCTCTGGTCTCTACTCACTAGATGCCTCATGTCCCAAGTTGTGACTATCATAGGTGTCTTCAAACATTACCAATGTCTTCTTGGGGGGAAGGAGACAGGGGAGCAAAATCACCCCCAGTTGAGAATCGGTGGCTTAATGTACTCTAATAAAACTCATTATTGCACAGTGTGGCACTTTTTTCCTAAGACCAGTGAAATTATGGTATCATTTCTCAAAGTTATTTACAGAAGTTCCTCAAATACTTTTATTCAGCATTTCCATGGGGACTTGTTTGCAGCTGCCCCTAAAGATGAGAATGTTCTAGAAGTGGGTAGAGACTTGAGAGGGGAGGTAAAATAGCAAAAATGACAAAAGAAGACACAAGGTGTTTAATCACCTTCTTTTTTCTTAGGTTAGGACTATGCTGCCTAGGGCCCTTGTGTTTCCCTAGATTTGAAACATCAACTGACTGCAGGACCCTCTGGTCATATCAGAGCTTCTGCCATGGCTCCTAGAAGCCTTTGAAGCTGACAAAAAAAGGGTGGAAGCCACTCTCATCTGCACATACTATTTTTGCACATGATGTTCCCTCTGCCTGGAATGCTTCACTTCCACCTTCCCTTCATCACTTTCAATGATAACCCCCAGGTCTATTTCCTTGGTCAATGTTACCTTCAGAAACAATCATGTTGTTCATTGACTTAACTGCTGAATGTCTGACTTCTTCACCACTCCCCAGTTACCACTAGAATGGAAGCTCAATGGAGTAGGGACCCATAACTCTATTTCTAATTCCTAGAGAAAAACATGACTGATGCATAATGTATGTTCAATAAATATGTGTTTAAATTAATTCACTAATCCTAGACCCTACCTTATACTATTTAAGCTTTTTACATCTCTGAACCACAGACAAACATTCATGAAATGATCTTTATGGGGAAGGCATGACATGAGTCACTAGGAAGAGTCTTAACAGTTGAGTCGCTGAACATCATACTATTGTAAGCCCGAAGGGGTGGTTTGGTTTAGGCAGCCCAGTAACCATGGAAAAGACTCGCAGCCAAACTGTTGTCTATGCACCAAGATCTTCCTATCCTAGTGTGGGAACATTAGTCTCCATGTGACTCAGCAACTTTTTGCTCCTACTGTGCACTCCACCCTTGTTATTCCTTCTTGTAAAGAACTCTTGGGACTTTGTCCAACTGACTGTGCTCACACTTCATTGTTTTGTCCTCTCTTCTTTCTCATTCAGGAGCTCTCTTGGGAACAGAAGATTTCATGTGGGCTGAAGAGAAACATAAATGTAATAGAAAAACAAAACTGAGAAAGGAAAAAAATGTTTTTAAATGAAACTATGAAGTGACTATAGGTTGATTCATCAGTAGAAACATATGGAAACACTTATCTCAAAATTCAACAGTTATGAAACTTGAAACCTGCTTCAGTATTTTATTCAGTGGTATGTATTTGACCTTCAGGAATTCTATGTTAACTTTCTGCTCAAAGACCAAGGAAACATCTAATTGATTGATCAAAAGATTCATAATTAGATCCATTTTTTTCCTGAATCCATATTGGAGAAACAAGAAATAGATGACCTAAAAAAAAAAAAAATCCTTGAGTGGATGTCTCAGCAGCCAGGAAAATTCCAAATAAAGTTTGCTTTGTGTCCAAGGGCTGAAATGAGGTGAATATAATAGACCTGATAGCAGGGAGCAGGTTGCTATTCTGACCTTGGACTGCTCAGTCTGCTCCAAACATGACCATCATTATACAGAAGGTCCAGTCACATCAGGGAGGCAGAAACTAGACATTAACTTCAAGTTTTCTTTCCAGTTTTTATTTCTATTATGCCATTCTTCTCCTGGTATAATGACATAATAGCACATGAATGGACTTTACCTGGCAAACCAATGATTCTAAAAATTATTTTCAAAAGTTACATAGTAACCATAACCATAGTGGTCCATCACCAGGACAATACAATTTCAAGTCTCTTTGGCAACTCCATGGGGGGAGGGGGGATGAAGGAGTAATCACCTTGTTCTGCAGTTTCCTAGTCAGGCACCTAATATTCTCATTCCACTCAGTGTCTCTCTCTCTCTCTCTCTCTCTCTCTCTCTCTCTCTCTCTCTCTCTCTCTCTCTTCTCCTCTCTCCTCTTTCTCTCTGATCAAATGAGTTATTCTTGCCTCCTCTAAGGTCTTTAGATTCTTTTGCAATCAGAAAACAGACTTTGGAATCTCTGCTTCAATACCTTCAGCTGAATATTTAAAAAAAAAAAAAAAAAAAAGCAAAGTAAAAACTGTCAGCCTATGTTTATAAAGCAAACTATCTGAGAAAATAATAGTTTACTGACATAGACAAAACAGGCTACATATAGTGGCTCTGATATATTAAATATTTTTATAGTACACTCATATTTAAAAATATATGGTCAACCAAAAGCCAAAGGTCTTACTAATTAAGCAAAAATCAGAAAGCATATTATTAAATTTTAGTGTAACGAATACCGTAACACAGGAAAATACCACAGGGATGAGATTTAGAGAACTAATTGGGCAAAGAAATCTAGAAATAAACATTTTTTATTTTTTTTGAGATGGAGTCTTGCTCTGTCACCCAGGCTGGAGTCCAGTGGCGGAATCTCGGCTGGCTGCAGCCTCCACCTCTCAGGTTCAAGAGATTCTCCTGTGTCAGCCTCCCAAGTACCTGGGACTACAGGCATGCACCAACACACCTGGTTAATTTTTATATTTTTAATAGAGACAGAATTTCCCCATATTGGCCAGGCTGATCTCGAACTCCTGACCTCACGATCCACCTGCCCCATCCTCCCAAAGTGCTGGGATTACAGGCGTGAGCCACTGCGCCCGGAAGAAATAAACTTCTTATTTCATTTATTTATTTATATTATTAATTTTTTTTGAGACAGAGTCTTGCTCTGTTGCCCAGGCTGGAGTGCAGTGGCACGATCTGGGCCCACTGCAAGCTCCACCTCCAGGGTTCACACCATTCTCCTGCCTCAGCCTCCCGAGTAACTGGGACCACAGGCCCCTGCCACCAGCTAATTTTTTGTATTTTTAGTAGAGACGGGATTTCACTGTGTTAGCCAGGATGGTCTCAATCTCCTGATGTCGTGATCCGCCCACCTCGGCTTCCCAAAGTGTTGAGATTACAGGCATGAGCCACCGCGCCTGGCCATAAACTTCTTTATGGAAAGAAAATTGAAAAGAGAACGTTGCCAAATAAAAAAATGTTTGCACCACACACTTGTTACAAACAGCAAAGATGTTATTCAAGACTATTGCAAAACAGGAGAGAGATTGAACTCAACTCCTAATTATAGCAAAAACAGCTGGAGATGTATACCCAATGAGGAGAATGAGGAGGTCAATGGATCAAAAATTGCTAAGGATGAGAGATTTCTTGCAGGACTTAGCAGGACTATTTGCAAAAATGGGGCTCAACAGGCCAAATTTGAAGCCTAGATGAGAAGTTTCAAGGGAGCCTTACTAAAGTTGGCACAGAAGAGAGTCTTTGTCAACGTGCAGGTGATGGATAGAAGCAGAAACTAAAAGCCACTGTACTACACAAAGTTGGAGAAAATTCTCTTTGTAGTTTATTGAGTTTAGGGAGATAAAAAGCAACCTGGTGAAAGGGACCTGCCCACCACATACCCTGGGGCCTCCCAGAGTATTTGGAATGGAGCATGACATTCTAAGGACATCGGGAAGTGTTTACTGAGAAACCTGAGTGAAAGTATGTCTGAGTCACATGCGACAGCAATCATGAAGTCAGGAATTTATGGAACTCTTAGTTCATCCACTCAGCATTCACTCAGCAAGCATTTATCGAGAGCCCAAATGTATCTATGGAGAGCCTATTATGTTGCAAGCACTGTCTTAGGTGCTTAAGATATAGCAGTGAAAATAACAGAAAGAAAATTGTTCTCAGGGAGCACATATTCATATGGGAGGGAAGAGACAATTTAATAAAACAACAAATAAATAAAATAGGCAGTTAAATGAATGCCATGGGGAGAAATTGGTAGTGTGGGGGTGTAGTGTAATTTAAATAGGGTGGTGAGATCTCAGTAAGAAAGTGACATCTGAATAAAGACCTAAATGAAATTAAGAGGTGAACCCAGTGAATGCTGGGGGAAGAAGTTAATAGAAGCAGTTGGCTCATTTGTAACCAATCACTGAGTTAGGGTATGGGCTGTGACTAACTGCCCGTCTTCCTTTCTTCTTTCCCTGACTCTCTTCTACTCATCTGTCAGGTTTTGACTTAGAAAGCTTCTCCTTCAGAAGCATTCTCTATTTTCTTCTTGTCTAGATTACAAACACTTTTCTGTATCCCCACAGCATTGGACTTCCTCTATGAAAATAGTTATCACACTTCATCGTATACATTTTCTTTCCATATTACTCTATAAAGACTAAGAAAACCTTCTTGTGCCACTCAAAATTATATGTCTGATACCCAGCACAAAGCAGGAGGCAGAATTCTGTTGGCAATCAGACTATTTGGGATTTAAAGAGTGGCTGTATCACTTTCTTAATATGTGCCTGTGGGCAAGTTACTTGGCCTTTCTGTGCCTCAGTTTCTTCATTTTTGACAATGGAGGAACAGATCTAGCAAGTGCCTGGCACAGAGTAGATGCTTGATATAGGAATCTAACAATTGCTACTTCCTCCGGAAACATTTCAGTCCACAGGAATCATGGCCTTCTGTGAAGGTCAAAGAAAGTGTGGCCCAGTGAAATGAACATGAATTTTAGATTCAGATAAAGCTGAGTCAGTTTGAATACTCATATCCAATATTTTATAAATATATACATGGGTATAAACATCTTTATTTTATAAGTTTGTTGAAGATTAAAAAGAGACAACACACACAGGGGCCTAGCATACAGTAGGTACTCAACAGATGCTTATTCTGCCATCATCCTTACTAATATTTATCTATTATTATCCTTCATTTGCACTTCACTATCTGATATCTTATAAACATCTCTTGTATATTCATTTAACTTTTCCTTAGGCCCAAACTCTGGCTTCCCCAGTAGAGTGTAAGTTATTTGGGGTAGAACTGTGTGTTTCACTTCTCAGAGATTCTGATAATGCCTTGCACAAGACCATTCCCAGAGTAGGCACTCGATATGAATTGAATGAATAATAAATAGGAGAAAGAGAGCGAGAAAGAGAGGGAGAGAGGTTTTGATAAGTCAAGGGTTATATGAAGAATAGACCTAGGAATGGTTCATGGAAATCAATGTAAATGACTCTTGCAAATGAGCAGATTGAAATATATTTAGAGCTCCCTTAGGGGAAAAAAATTTCATTTCCATTCCTAGGATAGATATTTATCTGTTCAGAATCCTTCGATATAGTCCTGCCCGAAGAAAGAGGTAACCTCTCAAATTCTTTCTTGACCTATTATACAAATTCTCTCTCTCTCTCTCCCTATTTCTGTGTGTGTATGAGTGTTTTTAAAATCAATGTATCAATAAATTTAAACGGAGAGAAGACAACAGGATTGTCTGAATGAGATGCATATTTTTCCACAGGATACAAATAAAATATTCCAAGAGATAGCACAGTTAGAGTTCAAAGTATTACTAAGAAAAACTAGCTATATTTTTATTAGATGAAAGAATCTCACTGCAAATAAACAAATCTGCTATTTTAATACTAAACAGAAAAACTTTGAATTATGCAAAAAAATGCACAGCTTCTGATGATTATAAAATGCATTACTAAAGGCTATGATGCATCATTTATAGACTACTATTGGAAATCTGAGCTCTGAGAGATGATTAGATTAAATAACTATAAGGGAAAGTGGCTTGGCATATGAGGAAAGATATCTATTTCACCAAATAAGCCCACCAAACTTGAGACAATGAATTAAATAATTTGCCAATCTGCTCAACAAAAGCATAGGTAAAAAGAAAGATCTATGAATCCTTTTACCCATTACTTCTTAAGTATTTATTTATTTATTTTTCATTAATCTAATTTTGTCACTCTGCCTTCCGGGCTGAGTGCAGTGGTGTGATCATAGCTCACTGCAGACTCAACCTCCTGGGTTCAAGCAATCCTGCCACCTCAGCCTCCTGAGTAGAGGGACTATAGGCACGTACCACCACACCCAGCTAATTTTTTATTTTTTATAGATGAGGTATCACTATGTTGCCCAGGTTGGTCTCCAACTCCTGGACTCAAGCAATTCCCCTGCTTTGGCCTCCCAAAGTGCTGGGGTTACAGGCATAAGCCACTGTGCCTGGTATCTCCTTAAATATTTAAATACAGTGATATCTCTCACTCTGAGAACCAAGGACTGTTGGAATATCCAGAGACATTGTTTCAGAGGTCATACATTTTGTAAATTTTTAAAATTTTTTTGCATGTTAACAATATATATTTTTAAATCTTCTACGGTTGTAACAACAAAACTGTATTAGTGTTCTATTACTGCTATAACAAAGTACCACAAACTTAGTGTGTTACAACAACAAAATTTTTTATCTTACAGTTCTGGAAGTCAGACACCAGACACAGATCTCACTAGACTAAAATCAAGGTGTCAACCAGCCTGAGCTTTTTCTGGAGGCTCTAGAGGGGAAACCACTTTCTTGCCATTGCAGCTTCTAGAGGCTAGCCGCATTCCTTGGCCTGCAGCCTTCTTTTTCCTTCTTCAAAGCCAGTGACGAAGCACATGTCTGACTCTGCTACCATTGTCACATCTCTTTCTCTGACCAAAGCCTGGAAAGATTTTCCAAGTATAAGAATTCAGATTATTAGATTGGGCCCACCTGAATAATCTGTTTCAAGATCCTTGAACATAACCGCATCTGCAAAGTTCCATCTGCAATGTAAGGTAACATGTTTATAGATTAGAATATAGATGTCTTTGGGGAGCCATTATTGTGCAAAACACAAGAACTCTTTCCACTTACAATTGGAACAAAAAAACAGTTTCTTGGAATAATACTTTAGCTTTATAAATCAACATTTTTCCAACTGGAATCAGCAGACATGCAATCTTGAATACCTATCATATTTTTAAAATGTTTCTTTATTTGAGGAACACAGACATTTAGTTTTTTCTATTAGTTCTAGACCTGTTGTCTAATCAGAGGTAAGATTCCCATAGGAAACAGTTAACTTTGTTCAGGTCTTTGTTCACCAAAGACTTCATCTGATAGGGATGCCATCTTGCAAAGACATACTTTGGGTTCAAGAGGGTCTATGGTAAAGGGTACAGAAAACATTATATGCA
The DNA here is from genome assembly GCF_047675955.1 of Chlorocebus sabaeus. Lineage (NCBI taxonomy): Eukaryota > Metazoa > Chordata > Mammalia > Primates > Cercopithecidae > Chlorocebus > Chlorocebus sabaeus. Next base: position 89,428,881 of record NC_132914.1, read on the forward strand.
ATGTATTCTCATTTCTGGAAAACCAACTCGGTGATCATTTTTAACTCCAGTGTATCAGTATCATTATTACCTAGTAGAAAAAAGAGTCCATTAGACAACTGTTCATAGAATAACATAGGAGAAAAACTCTTACCAAGAGACTATGAGCCTGAAGGAACTCATTTTTCCTGCTCTGTTCTTTTGCTTCTTTATTATATGTCCGGAGCCGCGGGGCCAGGCCATAGCGATAATAACTGACGACTGATGCCTGAGCTCTATACATTTCCACTTTATACCTCCTCCCTAGATTTACTTTCTTCCCTGTTCTGCTGTCTCATAGGCCAGTATAAAACGGCGCTCTTCCGGGTTCTTCATCACCCATTTTCCCGCGCCGAGGAAAATGATCAACTTACAGCGCAGGCGCCATGCCGCGCCCGGGAACATTACCAACCGATGGCGCAGGCGCAACATGACGTCCCCCGAAGAAAACGAAACCTACCTGGCCACGCCCACTGCAGGGCCACCATCATCGCCCTGGCCCAACCTCCTCCCCTGCCGGTCTATATAAGGCATTACACTGCCACCAATAAACGAGACTTGATCAGGATACCGTCTTGTCTCCATTTCTCGTGTCTCTTGTCCCCCCGAGTTCCCACTCCCTCTTCTAGGGCCTACATTGACGATCCCGCGGGACGGGACAATTATACAGAAGAAACAGAACATCTTTGCTCAATCAACATTAGAAACAGAAGCAGTTCGCCAAGCAGCAGCTGAAAGGTGTTATAAGCAGACAAGGAACAGTGGGGATTGAACTTATGGGGAATCCCTGATATTCTGAGTCCTTGTGAATTTTTCTTTTTTTCTTTTTTTTTTTTTTTTTTTTTTTTCTTTAAGATATAGGGTCTCCCTCTGTCATCCAGGCTGGAGTGCAGTGGCAAGACCATAGCTCACTGCAGCCTCGAGCTCCTGTACTCAAATGATCCTCCTGCCTCAGCCAAGTAGCTGCAACCACAGGTGTGTGCCACCACACCCAGCTAGTTTTATTTTATTTTTTAATGTTTTGAGACACAGGGTCTTGCTTTGTTGCCCAGGCTGATCTTGAACACCTAGCTTCAAACAATTCTCCCACCTCAGCGTCCCAAAATGCTGGGATTACAAGTATGAGCCACCACACCCAGCCTATGAATTTTTCTTAAGAGAAAAATTCTACTATTCATGGGATTCTCAAAAGTATATGACTCCCCAAAAAATTGAGAACCACTGTTCTCACATGAAAAAACAACAACAACAACAACAACAACAACAAAAAACCAACTAACCCGAGAATTCTGAGAGATGTGATCAACCAATAAAGTGGAAAATGAGAATGATTGGCAGCGAAGTGGAGAGGGCAGAAGGCATATTTATATGTTCATATGAGTAAAAGTTCACGAAATCATTATTTCGAGAATGACTATGAGCAGGCAAAGCTCACAGAGATTTTTTTCATCATCAGTTGTCTTTTTCCTTTCTATCACACTGCACAGCCCAGCACAGCCACTGGATCCTCACAGCAACATGGAACTTGGCTTTTGCTTTTGGTTCTTGACACCATTCGTTATTGTGTCTTCAAGTGTGGAGTCACTGCATTTGTAAAACATGAGGAGTGCAGATGTTCTAAAGACACATTTACACACACACACGCAGACAGACACACAGCCTGTTGTAAAAGGAGCTATTACTATTTACTCACATCTCCCCAAATGCATTCTTCCTGTCAAATTAACCCAAAATAGAAAAAAGAAAATACCACTCTGAGATAGTTTTTTACATCTCATTTTTAATGATTCAGTTTACCACCCCCAACAGTAGCAGTAGACCCAAAAAAGAAGACAGTGCATTACTGGCCAATGTAATGGAACTCTACCCCAGAAACAGAAAGGGTGTGAGACCAGTTTTCTGTAAATATTTACTCACATTAACCTATGTTTAATGTCAAATGCCAAATTCTACAACTGAGTCAACATATTCTGATCTCTCATTGTGTCCTTTTATCACTTTTTCTCACATAAATAGTTTGGGTTTCCAAAACTCTGACATTCCATTATAAATACAGCTCATTCATGTTTTGTTAAAACACTTCATGTTACTTCTCGGGTTCCAATTACCCAACAGAAGGTGCATTGAATTTGCCTGGGAAACAGGGACAATGTCTGATTGTAAAAGTTTATGGCATTCCCTCTCTCCCCTCAGAGTATTTTAGACATATAAGAAAGTTAAACCCTGGGGGAAAATATAAACAAGCTGCTTGGAATATATACATAATTACATAACCTATTTGTAAAAATTGCTACCACCATCTTGCCAAGCAGTGCAAAAAGCAAACATCTATCCCTGCATAACTTACACAGCTATTCTTTTTTTCATCTCCACCAATGGCTAAATGGCCTAAATGATAACTACATCACATCATTTGGCGTAAACATACCAAGATTCTAAATATAAAATTGTGGGATTGCATTCTGCTTTCATTAATAAGGAAGGCAGTAAATATTAGATAACATCAGTAGCTTCACAGAAAATGACAACATCAAAATTCTAAGAATACCCCAGCAAAAATATATATTTAAACAATCTTTTTTGGTGATTGGAAAAGACATTTAATTCCTTAGAAAGCGAGAGACTTCATCATATATACATACACGTATACATATATATGCACACATATATATATACACACACACACACAAACACACACACATGTATCTCACACTGGATCTTGCACCTATAAGTACCTCATACATTCAACAAAATTGGTTATATAATATGGGCCAGAGGAAAGAATTAAGGATTTAGACTCAAACGAATCCATAACCTGGATTAGAATTTTATATTTGCTACTCACCAGCTGTTTAATTTGGGACAAAAGATGTTACTTCTCTGAGTCTTGGTTGTTTTCCTCATGTATAAATGGGGAAAAAAATGCCTTCTCATAAGAGTGTTGAGAAGACTTGCTTGTACCTAGCATATGGTAAGCAATGGATAAATGAAAGCTGTTAGCATTAATCATGTAATTGATCAATTCATTCACCAGATGCTGAGATCCTACTCTTTCTCTCTGGTACTGTGCCATCATGGAACCCTAAATATACTCTGATTCAATGCAATGATGTATATTTCAGCTCACTTTTTTTTCTATTGTTCAATTTAACTTATGTATATCTATCATCCGCATATAGATTATATGTGTGTGGTGTGTGTGTGTGTGTGTGTGTGTGTGTATATATATATATATATATAGTTTCCTTGTTTGTTTACTTGCTCGTTTTTGAGACAAAGTTTCACTCCATTACCCAGGCTGGAGTGCAGTGACGCCATCTTAGATCACTGCAACCTCCACTTCCCAGGTTCAAACAATTCTCCTGCCTTAGTCTCCCGAGTACCTGGGATTACAGGCGTGCACCACACCTGGGTAAGGTTTGTTTTTAGTAAAGATGGGGTTTCACCATGTTGCCAGGTTGGTCTCGAGCTCCTGACCTCAAGTGATCTGCCAGCCTCAGCCTCGCAGAGTGTAGGATTACAGAGGTGAGCCACCGTGCCCAGCTTAATTTATATTATTTTAAAATTTATTTTGTTTTGTTTAGAGACAGGCTGGACTGCAGTGGCATGACCATAGCTCGTTGTAACCTTGAACTCTTGGCCTCAAGCAATCGTCCCACCTTGGATCATGTGTGAGCCACCCCACCTGGCCTTAGTTTATATTCTGCACCCTCATTCTACCTGCTGAAGATGCCTAATTCAGGTATATCAATCTTTCCATCTTTTCTCTGATAATATTACATGATTTAGAGAGTAATAAAAGGAAAGATGTAAGCTCACGGTCTGGGGAAGGAGAAAAAATAAATAAAAATTAAAAATAAATGATCTATATTTTAATATAATACGTACTACTGCAGTGTGATGATATTTTGAAATATTGGCACCATTTCTTATTTAGAACCCCATTCTTTTGCCCCATTTTAGTATTATAGGGTTTTTGTTTTTATTTTGGCAAGAGGGTATTATAGTAAAAAGCAGAGGAAAAGTTCTTGAGTTTCAAAAGCCTAGCCCCAAGGGAACTCAGAGACAACAAAATGGGGTTAGAGAGAGACTTCTTCTGTATGCCTCCTCCCACCCTACACCCATCTCACTCTCTACTAAGTAACACTTCTCAGAGTGTGGGGAGGAGAAAGAGTCAGAAGAAACCGAAGAACTTAGATGCAGCCGGGTCTGTAAGAAGGGTCCCTATGCAGGGGAAGGGGGAATGACATGAACCCCAAATAAAATGAAGAGCTCCCAAGATAGAAGAATGCAACCCCAGAAAAGAAATATCAGCATGCTGTATCTGTAGGCCAGTGGAGGCCGGGGGTGGGGGGCGGGGGGCGCGCTCAGACAGCCTCATTGAGTTAACAGAATGGCCTCTTGTTTCTGAGTGCAATCCAGAAAAGCGACAAGAGTCCTAGCACCCTGAACACTCCTGTTTTCCAACCTGCCTGGAAATATACACTTTCATGTGCTCAGGAAGGGCACTAAAGTAGGGAGTTTGGCTGAATATGAGGGTCTTTCAAAGCTGAGAATAAGAGTGATGCTATATGGTGGCTCACGCCTGTAATCCCAGCACTTTGGGAGGCCAAGGCGGGCAGATCGCGAGGTCAGGAGATAGAGACCATCCTGGCTAACACGGTGAAACCCCGTCTCTACTAAAAATACAAAAAAATTAAACGGGCGTGGCAGGCGCCTGTAGTCCCAGCTAATCGGGAGGCTGAGGCAGGAGATTGGTGTGAACCCGGGAGGCGGAGCTTGCAGTGAGCCGAGATTGGGCCACTGCACTCCAGCCTGGGCGACAGAGCAAGACTCAGTCTCAAAAAAAACAAAAAAGAGGATGCTATAGTCACCTGTCTGCACCAACAATCAAAACAAGAGAGAAGGCAGAGAATGGGCATCAAGAGGAGGCTAGCAAGAGTAGGTGATGACTGAGAACACATTCCCTATCTCATTTGGGTCTATATAAGCCCTTTAAGCTGCATGGGTTTAGACATAACCCCAGAGAAAAGATAGAAAAAAATACCCCGATTTGTCTGAGCTTAGATAGCAAGAGGTAGAATGAGAGTTCCAACTGCAAATTCAACTGGGCAATAGAAAAAAATTATGAGCTGAATGTGTACCTATTGCAGTAAAGTCAAGGTGTGTCCAGGGTCACAGAATTCCACAGAGGAGGTGCTGGAGGAATCAGAAAAGGGAGCTTAACTTTGTGACTGAAGGATGAAAAGGAGCTCTCTATGCAGGACCAGGAGTGCTCTGGAGAAAAGCTCTGTACAAAGGTGGGTGTGGTGAGTTTGAGGACTAGGAAGTAACTGGGTGTGCTTGGTCTTAGGAGACCAGACGCGGAGTGGGAGGAGGTGCAGCTGGAAAGGAAAACCTGGATTGGACCGTGAAGACTATTATATTGAATGTCCTACTACCGTAGGGGGAATAGTCTAGCAATTACGTATAGTGATTTAGGAGGGAGAGATGAGAGGCTTATACTAAAATTAGAGATCACAAGTCCAATCTAGCTCAGACAGAAAATGAAAACAGAACAGATGAAAAGAGAAAGCAAGTGAAAATCAAGCAAAAGAAGGCATTTAATACGTCTAGGGAGAATTAATATAAAAGAACAGGCAGAAAAGGATTTAAATGATATTTCCTTCACTTATGGAAGTCCTAGTTGTATGTCTAATTTTGATTTTGTTTTTCAGAAATCTTATTAGAAAATATTTTATAAAAGATACCAAATTCTAAAACAATGAAATATCTACATTCCGACTTGGTATTTCTGGTTAGATAGATATCCCATTTCTGTACATTTTTAAAGAAAAGTTATGTGGCTAGGACACAAATGTGGTTAGTTTTGAAACAATGTTTACTTTTTCCATCAAAGGTCCATTTTCAGTGAGATCTAGCTCACAAGGTAATGTTCTTTTAGGCAAGTACAAGATTTCTGAGGATTTCCTTCATTATTGCTGGGTACATTTCTTGTTTTGTTAGGATTTTTCTTTTCTATTCTAGTTTAAAATTATTGCAATATACTCTTCTTGTTGCACTATAGTTAGGGGAGGTCACGTAATAAGAGGAATTCATGTTTCTAAAGAAGATGGTGAAACATGCAGAAAGATGGATCAGAGAAAAACACCTTGTTTGCAAATTTTAATTTCTTTCCATTTTTCCTAGTTACATATTGCAGCTTCTTAGGTGCCTTTTAGTTTCCTGCTGTGGTACATAGCAAAATTGCTGGAATATGAAAAGCTTTCCTTTGGACAGAGAAATAAATACTTAAAAAGCAAAGTTTAGTTCTTCAATGCCATAAAACAAAGTTTAATGCATTTCATGTGTACTGCTATGTCCAGATGCACAATCAGCAAGTTCTTTCTTGCATAAATGCTGGGTTTAAACATTATATATCTCTTAATCATTATGTTAATGCTAAATCAAAGTAGAGAGAAGTGATGAAATGGCCTGACTATCCTAATTCTAAGGCATACACATCTCAAGGAGTGTTTTCCCTAATGTTTTTCTTTATTATATTTTTTCTGTTATAAAAATAGTTTAATCATACAAAGTAAACTGGAAAAGAAAAAAAAAAATGGCACTTAAAAGACTAGAACAGAGAAAGGCTGCCCGAAGCCAGCAAAACTGGGGTGTAATTGATGAGAAGCATTACAACACACAGGAAAGAATATACTGTAGAGAATGAGGCTGGAACAACAGTAAAAGCATGGAAAAAAGAAAGTCAGAGGAATTAAAATAAGCCTACACTAGTTGGGTGCAGTGGCACACACCTATAATCCCAGCTACTCAGGAGGCTGAGGCTGAAGGATTGCTTGAGCTCAGGAGTTCAAAATCAGGATGGGTAACATAGCAAGACTCATCTCAAAGAAAGAGAAAAATAAGAATAATCCAATTTGATACGCAGCAATATTGCTATGTGCCCCATGTCCTGCAAACAAGGGCAAATGGGGGAAGAGTTCACATGTAGACCTGCTGGAGGCACATCATGGGGGTGAACTCACAGGAACAGCAATGGTAGCAGGTAGTGTGGGATTCTCTTGCTCATCAGTTAGCAAATTGAAAAGATCAGGTATCAGACTCCAGGAGAGAGATCACAACTCTTGCATGGGAGGCTTTTAAATTACACGATTAATACTGAACCTTCTCCTTACCTGAGCAGGGACCAGGAAAAAATAGCAATATGGAATAGAAGAACTGGGACTCTAAAGTGATCAGAAGCTGGGGCACAAGCCTTGCAAGTGTCCTGTATGACGTAGCAGAGTAGCAGCAGCGTTCACTACATCTGTGTTCACGGATGGGGATGCACTCACCTCTCCCTGGAATGATGAGAACTGGGGTCTAAACCTTGGAAGATCAGTCTTGGACAATGATCCTGTTCCCAACTTTGTCCATGCTGATAAAGACCCCATTTTTTGGCAGACCATTTGGCTACACAAGATAGAGACTTCATTTCTCTGGTTTTCAATGGTGTTTCTAAGAGCCCATTCCAGAGAAGCTAAGCCTCCCAGTGGATGGGTCAAATGAGGTTTCTGCAAACTTATAGGCGGGTTCCTGAACAGGTCAAACTTTTCAAGATTGTGGCAACTTACAAAGTCCCTTTGAATAATCACCTCACTTCTCCTTCGACTTCTTCAATCTTGCCCCACGCTTTCTTTTTTTGTTTTGTTTTATTTTGTTTTGTTTTGTTTTTGAGACAGGGTCTCACTCTGTCACCCAGGGTGGAATGCAGTGGTGCGATCTTGGCTCACTACAACCTCCACCTCCCGGACTTCAGCGATTCTCCCACCTCAGCCTCCCAAGGACGCCACCATGCCCAGCTACTTTTTGTACTTTTTTGTAGAGATGGGGTTTCACCATGTTGACCAGGCTGGTGTCAGACTCCTGGACTCAAGTGATCCACCCACCTCGGCCTCTCAAAGTGCTGGGATTACAGGCATGAACCACTGTGCCCCACCATTGCCTCACGCTTTCTGTTCTAAACTTTTAACAATCACAATCATAATGGGATGCAGTCACCTGAATTGATTAAGAGTATATGATATTTCAATACAATCCATAAGTTCACAGAAAAAAAAAAAAAAAAAAAAGGAGTGTAGCATAGCCTGTTGTGCTAGCTCTCATTAGCCAAGAACGTATGGTATACAAAGAACATGGGGGCAAAATATATATTCAGTGTCCTGTACAACTATGTGTGTCTTGTACAACTATGACTAAAAGACTATTCTGGAGTCATGCTGTCCTTGAATGTAGTTACTGACTATACCACTTAGCAGCTGTGTGAAAATAAGCAAGTTATTTGGTTTCTCTAAGCCTCAGTTTCCTCATCTGTAAAACAGGAAAGAGAACGGCGTGGTCTCATTAGGTTGTTCACATGATTAGATGAATATAATGTATCTAACGCTCTGAGAACAGTGCCAGGCATACAGTTAGTGCTACTAGCTGTTATTCTTTTGTGAGTTGAGACAATCCCTATAAAACACTTACTGTTCTGCCGGACTCAATGTATATGATCATTAGATGTTGGCCATTACCACAATTATTAGCCAGCCACTTAACATACTCTTCTCCTTATTCAGCCAGCAAGGGACAGGGCTGGCAGCAGCAGGCAGTGGACTCTTGCTGCAGCGGCCCTGCTGGTAAAGAGGGCTTCCACCGTTATCTAGCCGTTCTCCCCTGGAAGGCTGCCCTTGCTACTGCCCAACTCTGAAAAGGAAGGGGGATGATTTCCTAGGAAGATCTTCTAGAAACTCAAATGAGGAGCATCCCTCTCCACTTTCTTTCACTAGTCTTCAGGAAACAGACACAAGGAAGGGCCGGGAGAACTGTCTGAAAGGCTCCGAACAGGCTGAGATCGCACAGCACAGTCCTCATAGGCACTTCAACGAACCATAAAACTTGCATTATTAAAATAGGCTTTGTTTTGAGAGCAGTTTTAGGATCACAGAGACATTGAATGGAAAGTTTTCATAATCCCTCTGCCTCCACACATGCACAACTTCGCCACTGTCGACATCCCCCACCAAAGTGGCACGTTTGTTATAATGGATGAACCCACGTGACGCAGTATCACTCAAAGTCTATAGTTTACATTGGAGTTCATGTTAGGTGTGCTTTCTACGGGTTTTAACAAATATATGACATATATCCACCTTTATAGCATCATACTGAGTTGTTTCACTGCCCAAGAAATCCTCTATACTCTGTCTATTCATTCCTCCTTCCCACCTAACCTCTAGCAACCACTAATCTTTGGCTGTTGACGTTTCCATGGAATCACACGATATCTACCCTCTTCAGATTGGCCTCTTTCACTTAGTAATATGCATCTAAGTCTTTGCTTCATCTTTCATGACTTGGTAGTTCATTTGTTTTGTTTGTTTGTTTGTTTGCTTGCTTGTTTGCTTGTTTTTGAGACAGGGTCTCACTCTGTAGTCCAGCCTGGAGTGCAGTGAGTGGTGCAGTCTTGGCTTACTGCCACCTCGACCTCCTGGGCTCAAGTGATCCTCCCACTTCAGCCTTCCTGTTATCTGGGACCACAGGTGCACACCACCGTGCCCAGATAATTTTTGCATTTTTGTAGAGATGGGGTTTCACCATGTTGCTCAGCCTGGTCTCGAACTGCTGGACTCAAGCAATCCACCCGTCTTGGCCTCCCAAATTTTTGGGATTACAGATGTGAGCCACTGCGCGCGGCCAACTTCATTTGTTTTTATCCCTGAATATTAGTTCATTGTCTGGATATACCACAGTTTACTTTTTCATTCACCTACTGAAGGACATATTGGTTGCTTCCAAATTTTGGCAATTGTGAATAAAGCTGCTATAAACACCCATCTGCAGGTTTTTGTGTGGACATAAGTTTTCAATTCCATTAAGTAAGTCAAGGAGTGTGATAGCTGGATCATATGAACCATATGCTAAGAGGATATTTAGTTAGGTAAGATCTGCCACGCTCTTCTAAAGTGACTGTACTATTTTGCATTCCCACTAGCAATGCATGAGAGTTGTTGCTCCCCTTCTCGCCAGTATTTGATGTTGTCAGTGTTTTAGATTCTATCTATTCTAATAGGTGTGTAGTGGTATGTCATTATTACTCTAATTTGGAATCCCCTAATTACATAGGATGTTGAGCATATATTTATTTGTCATCTGTATATCTTTTTTGGCATGGCATCTGTTCAGGTCTTTTGCCTATTTCTTTCTTACATCGTTTTCTTGTCTTTCTTTCGTTTTGTTTGTTTGTTTGTTTTAATTGTAGAGACACGGTCTTGCTCTGTCACCCAGGCTGGAGGGTAATGGTGCATTTATAGCTCACTGCAGCCTCAAATTCCTGGGCTCCAACAATCCTCATGCCTCAGCCCTGTGACTAGCTGGGACTACAGGCGTGCACCACCATGCCCAGGTAAGTTTATTTTTTCTTTGTTTGTTTGTTTTCGCAGAGATGGGTATGTTGTCCATTCTAACCTCAAGGGATCTTCAGTCTCCCAAAATGCTGGGATTACAGGTGTGAGTCACCCTGCCTGGCCTTTTTTCTTATTGTTAATTTTAAGAATTCTTTGTATATTTTGGATAGCAGTCCTTTATCAGATATTTATTTTTCAGGCTGGATACGGTGGCTCACCCCTGTAATCCCAGCACTTTGGGAGGCTGAGGTAGGAGGATTGCTTGAGCCCAGGAGTTCGAGATTAGCCTGGGCAACAAAGTGAGGCACCCCACACCCCTACACCCTGGTCTCTACAAATAACAAGAAAAATTAGCCAGATGTGGTGGTGCATGCTTGTGGTCACAGCTAGTCAGGAAGCTGAGGCAGGAGGATGACCTGAGCCCATGAAGTCGAGGCTGCAGTGAGCTGTGATCATGCCTGGGTGACGGAGGGAGACCCTGTCTCAAAAAAAAACAAAAAACAAAAAAAAAAACACGTATTTTGCAAATATTTTCTCCCAGTCTTCCCCTTCTCTTGATAACATTTACATTATAATATCTATTATAACTGTTTTTCTTTTCTTTCTTTACAGCAAGTATATTGCCATTGCTTTTGTATCAGCCATGAAAAGAACACAAATAGATGGCAGAAAGAGAGACTACAGTGCAAGAAACAACACACGCTGCAGACACACCCAACTCAGGAAGGACACTCACTCTCATTAGCTAAATGTGTACAGTCCAGTTTGCTGAGCCAGTGCTTATTGGACTGAGTGCCTGTGATAACAGAATATGGGAACAATATTGATCACAGTGTAGTTTAAGAGATCATTAAGTATAATTTATTTTAGGGAACTATTTCAGAGAAAAATATCATTCTGATGAGTCAAGCACATAAAATCCATGATAAAGAGAATGTTTTGGATGGGTATGGGAGGGAGTTTCAAGGGACCCTGCCTCCTCCTAGAAGGTGACAGCGTTGCCCTTCCAAGTTAAAACAAAAACTGCCTGGAGAAATGCAAGGGGTCTTTGTGGGGCCCTGAAGACTTCCTGAATCTGTATAAAAATGTATCTTTGTTTGGTTAAGAAGACAAGAGTGCAAAAATCCTTTAATTTGTCATAGAAGGAGGGTAGTCTGAGTCTGGCGTGGTCTTCGTGTACTGTGCTGAAGAACACAGAAATTTTTGAGATATTATGCACAAAAGTGGGTTTTGGGTTACCTAAGTGCACTGTTCCTGACATGTGAAATTGTACATGGAGGTATCTTAGGTGCTGCCCAAATCATGCAGGAAGCTTGAAGAAGATATCTTACTCTCTTATGCGGTGCCAAATATCAGACACACACATCTCCGAATTTCATATAAAGTACTGAGCTCTGATATTAAATATAAAATATTAAACACATTTATAAAGGTCACTTGCTGTTGGAAGTAACCGCTTGAGGAGAGGCTAAGGCTCAAGACACTTCATGTGGGAGTGGCTATTTACTTCAGCCACTCTCCATCCAATCCACCACTAAGAAAGGGCTGCACGATCTTGAAAGTCCAAGAAATGAATCCCCAGAGCTGCCTTCTAACTTCAGGAGACTCTATGCTCACATTATTGTAATGTCACAGAGGCCAATACAAAAGAGTGAAGAGCTTCCACTCTCCCCTGCACACATAGAAGCTTTGCTACATGTGCTCCTGGAGCCGGCTTACAACTAAGTATCCCCACTGAGGGTGGCACATTGACCCAGCAGAGATCCCGAGGTGTACCCTTTCTTAGTCTCTCCTCCTATAGGTTATCAATCAGAGGAAACAGTAAATTAGAACCTTCTAAGATTGATCACACCAGCTTTTAAGAAACTTGCATTTTAATTCAATATAATCCACAGGTTCAGAAAAAAGAAAAAAAGAAGCTCGCATTTTAGGCCTATACTCAATGCTGGCCCTTATGCCAAGTATCAACAGCCATAATGAAGGCCAAATACTCCATTTTGACTTCACTTTAACAGACTGTATTTGCCATTCTGATTTTTTACCTTTAATATATCTTTAAAAATACTCTGAAAAAAATACACTGAGTCATAGCCCATAAATTAGAATGTAATCTTAAAAACGCTGAGTCTAACCTCTTCATTTTAGAGAAAAGTAAACTATATTCAATGGAGATGAAATGCTTTTCACAGGTTGTCTGTGATAGATCTCACTCTTATTTAAGCTAAGAGACATGATATGATAGTCTTGCTGTTTTTGAGATCCAAAAATCCATTTACCCTTCTATTGGGCCTCAGTTTTCTCAAGGGAACCCTTGCCTCCCTTCACCCCACTCCTCTGTAAACTATGCACCACAACGGACACATAGATAGATACCCTCTCAGTCTATGCCATTCTGGTATAGTAAGTGACACAAACATAAAACAATCAGTACATGGCATCTGCTCTGATCATAGTGATTGGTTCAGAAATGGGCAGTGACTCAATCAGAGCGAAAAAGAGAAAATGAGACTTTACTGGCAATGTTGAGACAAGGCCCTTCGCTCTACCCACAGAGTTGAAGTACAAAGACGTAAGAGCCAGAGGTATTATAGCTATCCTACAGTCACAAAAGGCCAGCCTGCGTCAGAATAAAACAACACAGGGGAAAGCAAAGCAAAGGATGTTTTCTTAATCCTTTTATCAAGCCATGCCTGAAGCCAGCCCTGAGCCCTTGAGTTTTCAAATACAGTGAGTGAATAAATTCCTTTTCTAACCTAGTCTCAGAAGTTACCTTTGAACTTACTGTTCCTCTGCCTGGAACACCCTCCCTGCTAGATAACCACACAGTTAGCTCTACCCCTTCCTTCAGACCTTTATTTTAAATAAAACGCTTTTCAACAAAGCAGTTCCTGACTACCATATTTAAAACTGCAACCCTCACCTTTAACCTTTTTTTTTTTTTTTTTTAGAGATGAGGTCTTGCTATGTTGCCCAGGCTAGTCTCAAACCACTGGACTAAAGTGATCCTCCCATCTAGACCTTCCAAAGTGCTGGGATCACAGGCATGAGCCACCACTCCCAGCGTCATCTTAACATTGTCTATACTCCTTCATTTATTTTCCTCTGTAGCACTTATCAACATCCAATACTCTTTACATTTTGTTTTATTTTAATTTTTGAAACGGAGTCTTGCTCTGTTGCCCAGGCTGGAGTGCAGTGGCTCCGTCTCGGCTCACTGCAAGCTCCGCCTCCCAGGTTCACACCATTCTTCTGCCTCAGCCTCCCGAGTAGCTGGGACTACAGGCGCCTGCCATCATGCTCAGTAATTTTTTGTATTTTTAGTAGAGATGGGGTTTCACCGTATTAGCCAGGATGGTCTCAATCTCCTGACCTCATGGTCCACCTGCCTTGGCCTCCGAAAGTGCTGGGATTACAGGCGTGAGCCACCGCGCCCGGCCTACTCTTTACGTTTTATTAACTTCCTTCATTGTCTCACACTAGAATGTCAGCTCAGTGAAGTCACATATCTTTGCAATGTTCATCGTTGTATTTCCAGTCTCTGGCAGAGCCCCTGGCACAGAATAGGCACTCAATGAAAACTGGTTGAATTGAGTGGATGAATTAATTCACCACATCTATTTATCTATTACACTGTCCACAGTGATTTTCATTTTAGGAGACTTCCCTATTTTTTTTTTTTTTTTTTTTTTTTTGAGACAGAGCCTCTCTCTGTCGCCCAGGCTGGAGTGCAGTGGTGCAATCTCGATTCACCACAACCTCCACCACCCGGGTTCAAGCAACTCTCCTGCCTCAGCATCCCAAGTAGCTGGGACTACAGGCTTGCACCACCACACCCGGCTAATTTTTGTATTTTTAGTAGAGACAGGGTTTCGCCATTTTAGCCAGGCTGTTCTCGAACTCCTGACCTCAAGTGATCCACCCATCTCAACCTCCCAATGTGCTGGGATTACAGGTGTGAGCCACCGTGCCCAGCCAAGATTTTCATTTTAAGCCTTTTGCTTAAAAGGTATCAAAGGCACAGAGAATGACCACAATAACAAACATGGAAAAGTTTTGAAAGTCCCAGAACCTGACAATAATCTCATTGTCTTTCTTTCTGATCTGTAGATTCTGAGTGCCCACTAACAGGATTACCTGAAATCCGAAACACCTCAGCTTTTTCTTCTAAAGCATTGGAGTTTGCCTTTTTTCCTCTGCTGGCCCTGACCTTTAGGCAGAGAGGTATACTCCTACCTTCAGGAGGGAACAATTCAATCAAAGAAACAAATAAGTCAGCCTGAGCAACATAAGATGATCCCATCTCTACAAAAAATAAAAAGTTAAAAAAAATAGCTAGGCATGCTGATGCACCTGTCTTCCCAGCTACTCGGGAAGACTGAGGCAGGAGAATCACTTGAGCCCGGGAGCTCAAGGCTGCAGTGAGCTATGATGGTACCACTGCTGATGGAGATCCTGTCTGTAAAAAATAAAAATAAAAAATAAATAAGAAACATACTAGGTACTGTTTTATCAAATTGAGTAATTTGCATCTCAGCACCTTTTCTAACTCTCAGAAGAATGATCTCTCTCAGGAGTTTTCTCACATTTTTCAATAGCAAGAAAGATAAATGAGCATATTTTCTGTTATTAAAACCTAACCCCAGCACCCTTCTAATGGCTAAGATAAGAAAATATCCATGATGCAGCCCTGCATGGGGCCATTACCATTAATATTAACCTCCTTGGCAGCTCTAGGATAGAGTATAACCACAGCTATTCTTGTTCCCTCCCGTGTTCTTTCCTGTGACTTTAAATTAATACATAGGCCCCAGGAAATTCTCCAAACTCTCTGTGGCAGTCCAAAGCTGATGGTGCCGTATCACTTTTGGAGCACTATTTTTTGAAATAGACCATCTATTAGTCCAAATGAAAACCTGACAAAACAAGGCTGAAGGACAACAAGGACAACTCATTTTGCATTGAGTAGAATAAAGAGCAATAAACCTGCAGTCCTTAGATTTCTGTTGGAAGGGTGTGGGGGTGGAGAGAAGAATAAAAAGCCCTGCAGCCTTGGCAAAACTCATGCTTTACCTTTCCTTTGTGGGAGCAAATTTAAATAAACAAAGGCCAAATTTTTCCATGAGGACTTATGTTCCCAGATGGAGTACAGTTGACAGGATAAACACAGACTAGTTAATCATTATTTCCTGCCATTTCCTGGTTATCATGATCTACTAGAATTTATTAACAAAATTATAAAGGTAGGTGTGCAAAAGAAAACCAAAGAAGAATATAAGAAGATGATATTATCTTCTTACACCAGTACTAGAGCCTGGATTTCTACTTATTGATGTGGATTCCCACTGAATTCATCAGAGATTCCATTCCAGTCTCCCTAATTAACACCCTCATGCATTTGTGCATTGACTAAGACCAAGGTACAGTCACAGGACACTGTTTCACATGGACTTCTGACTCAAACTTTCATGTCATTAGAAACATGACATAATACTTTTAACATTTGAAATTTAACCAAGATTTCAACTTTTACAAACCTTAATTATTCACTCTTATGGACAAAGCCTTGTGCTAGTGTTCATCCTTAAACACAAACCTGACCATTTTCCTGACTTAACTACTCTCTGGAGCTACCGCCTACTAGAGAAGAGGTTAAGCGTGATAGGATTGGAAAAAATCAAGAGATGAACTCAAAATGGGGGTCTCAGACAGTTTCTGAGAGGAGATGGGGTGAGGAGCATGGCCAGGGCTTTTAGAGTCACTGATGCATTCATTCATTGGGTATGTAGTGTGTACTGCTGAGCTAGGTAGAAGGAATACAATGTTGAACAAAGTGGTCCAGGTCTCTTTATCCACATGGTGGAGAGACAATCTTTAATCAAATGGTCTCTCAAACATGTGTATAATTAAGAACTGTGGACTATTTGGTATAGGAGCTGTGACAGTGAACTAGTATCTAACTGTATTAGTCTGTTCTCACACTGCTATAAGGACATACCGAGACTGGGTAATTTATAAGGGAAATAAGTTTAATGGAACTCACAGTTCCACATGACTGGGAAGGTCTCACAATCATGGTGGAAGGTGAAGGAGGAGCAAAGGCACGTCTTACATGGCAGCAGGCAAGAGAGCATGTGCAGGGGACCTGCCCTTTATAAAACCATCAGATCTCATGAAGCTTATTCACTGTCATAAGAACAGCATGGGAAAACCCACCCATGTGATTCAATTACCTCCCACCAGGTCCCTCCCATGACATGCAGGGATTATGGGAGCTACTATTCCCATAATCCCAAGATGGGATTTGGCTGGGGACACAGCTAAACCATATCACTGACCTAGTCTAAAGGTAGGAAATGGGGAGTGACAGATCATGGAAAGCTTCCCTGAGAAGTGATCCTGGCGTGAGATCTAGAGAATGAGTGACCATTATGCAGCTAAGTACTGCTGGAAGAAAAACCAGGGAGGGCCCTGCTGGCCATGACTATGTTGGGAGAAGGCAGGGAGGAAATCAACTGAAAGGAGGTCTGTGTGGCTGAAACCCAAAGAGACGTGACAAAGAACAGCAGCAAATACACTGTGGGGTGTGTCTAGGGAATGACGGCACACAGTCCTGGCTGGAGAATAACATGCATGGCAGCATACAAATTAAACTGGAGATCATGATCTGGGTCTTGCACATTCTGGAAGAATAGGCAAATTAGGCTCAAGAATTTGAATAGCATTCTTCAGGCAACAAGAAATCATTATAGGCACATAATGAGAAGGTCAACCCTGTTTAAGGATGATTGTTCTAGAAGCAATATTGAAACAGACTTTGGCAAAGTGGGAGAGTAGGGAGAGCCCTGGAAGGAAAAGACAATAATTAAGGCAATTGTAATAGCCAAGTAAGAGAGAGCAAGATTCCAAACTAGGGCAGTGGGAACTGAAAGAAATGAACAGGTGTAGAGACACTGTAAAGAAGAATCAGCAAATGTGATGGTTGATTGGATATGGATGTGAAGGTGGTGGGGGATGTTGGGGGAGACAGAGAGAGAAGCTCACAAATGAATGAAAAGATTTGAGCCTGAACATTATGAGGAGGAGGAGAAGGAAGACGAGGAGGAGGAGGAGGAGGAGGCAGCGGCAGAGTTGGCCGCCAAAATCAGAGTTCAGGAATAAGAAGGCTTTAGGAGGATAAAGCAGGTGGATCACTTGAGCCCAGGAGTTTGAGACCAGCCTGGGCAACATGGCAAAACCCCATCTTAATACTATGTAGCCATAAAAAAGGATGAGTTCATGTTCCTTGTAGGGACATGGATGAACCTGGAAACCATCATTCTCAGCAAACTATCGCAAGGACAGAAAACCAAACACCACATATTCTCACTCATAGGTGGGAATTGAACAACAAGAACACTTGGACACAGGATGGGGAACATCACATACCAGGGCCTGTTGTGGGTTTGGGGGAAGGATAGCATTAGGAGATATACCTAATGTAAATGAGGGGTTAATGGGTGCAGCACACCAACATGGCACATGTATACATATGTAACAAATCCACACGTTGTTCACATGTACCCTAGAACTTAATGTATAATAAAAAATAAATAGAAAGAAAGAAAGAAAGAAAGAAAGAAAGAAAGAAAGAAAGAAAGAAAGAAAGAAATTTTAAAAAGGAGTCAGAGGTTTTGTGTCAGATCTGTTTCAGATATGCTGTTAATGGCATCTGGGGCAGCCAAATAGCTAATTCTGATTATCTAGTATCCTTCAAAAGTTGTGCTTGGAAACATAGATATGCAGGTCAGTCAATCGACAATATTTACTGGGTAGCTACTATGTGCCAGGCATTTTTTAGCTTAATTTTACTTATGTTTATAGAAATGGGGTCTCACTCTGTCTGCCCAGGCTGGAGTGCAATGATGTGGTCATAACTCACTGCAGCCTCAAACTCCTGGGTTCAAGAAAGTATGCCGCCTCAGCCTCCTGGATAGCTAGGACAACAGGCACTTGTCATTGTGTCCAGCCAGGCATTATTTTATACACCGATGATAGAATTAGAAATTAGACCACACTTCTGCCTTCATGGAGTATTTCTTGTATATAAAAGGTAGTTTAAAAAAATAAATAAATGAAACCCATACAGAACAACGGTTATGTCGTTAATACAAAAATGAGCCATAAACAAGAGATATATGAGCAAGACACCAGTTCAAAGAATTGGTCATTATCTCATATCAAATTCACAAAATACAACTTTGTGAAGGTTAAGGCTCTCCCCTTAGGAGACACATTAGAATGCAAATTCAAATCACCAACTCTCATCAAAGAACCAAGTAGACTCTACAAGCTCCTTGTGAATTTCATCCGGGAATTTAGAGGACACAGCAAAGGACAGGATAAATAATAGATTCCTATTCTCTGGAAAAGAGAAAGAGGACATACCGAAATGCCACTAGCAAGGCCACTTAAACATCTTGGCCTTTCATCAACACTCAGAGTATGTAATGAATTTCAGAAATATAAATAAACCTTCTTTGCCATTTTTACTTCCACATAGATGCCAAAATTATATCATATGGAGCAGCAGAAGTGCAAGGGCTTTCCTGCCTAATCATTTTTGAAAATGAACAGATAATGAGCAAAATATAATATACTACCTAAAATTATCTTCAGAAGGAATGAATAACAAAAGATCATAAAGCCTCAAAATAAAAACAGGATGTGAAAACAAAACTTAAATAATTTTGATTAATTTAAAAGCTAAACATAGAACGGGGAATACACAAACATCTGTATGTCTGTATCTATATATAAAATCAAGGCAAGAGGTTAAAATTTTAATGGTAGGAGACTAAAACTAAAATGCCTGATTCGCTCAACTTGCCAATGGTTTATTAAAAATCTGGTTTATTTAACTAACTGGTGCTAAAGTTTCATGGCAGAGTAAATGTGAGTGAACAGCCAACAAAATGTTGAAAAATAATTCAAATTGAGGAAAGAGGGAGCTTAGTCAACTGGTTATCAACACCACTTCATGTATTATTTATTTATTTTTATTTTTTTGAGACGGAGTCTTGTTCTGTTGCCCAGGCTGGAGAATAGTGGCATGATCTCAGTTCACTGCAACCTCCGCCTCCGGGGTTTAAGTGATTCTCCTGCCTCAACCTCTTGAGTAGCTGAGATTACAGGTGCCCGCCACCACACTTGGCTAATTTTTGCATTTTTAGTGGAGACAGGATTTCGCCATGCTGGCCAGGTTGGTCTTGAACTCCTGACCTCAAGTGATCCACCCACCTCAGCCTCCCAAAGTGCTGGGATTACAGGCGTGAGCCACCGTGCCCGGTCTCAACACTACTTTAAATCTATAGTAATTAAAAACAGTGCACATTAGGCAAGCAGAGCACAGAAATGAAGAGTACAGACATAGACCCAAGTATGGGAATTCAGTAAATGAAAAAGTTTCATTTCAATCCAGTTAAGAGAGAATTTATTGAAGCCTACATAACTGGTATCAGAATAATGAGCAACTTATTTAGAAAAATAAAATATATTCTCCACAGAAAAGGAACATCTTAACCACACTGATTTGGCCCCAAGACTTTTTTGCTCTAGTTTTATTGATACAATTTTGTTAAAATAATAATTTGCCAAAGCTGATGAATTTTCCATGAGAATTTTTTGGGGGATTAAATCAATTTTATTTTTCCTTAATCAATTTGCCATATAGCATAATTAAAACATTTCTAATTATCACCATTTCTAATTTTTGTTTGTTTTTCTTTTTCCCCATTTCTATTTTTATCTTATTAAAATAATTTTCATTAAGACCAAAATTTATTTTCATTTAAATCTTCTAATGGTTTGCAGCAAATTGTTTTTTTGAACAAATCTTTCAGTTAAAACTTTTGCTGCTCTTGGGGAAAAACTAGTATTAGAGAAAAATAGATTTTTTGTTGTTATAATCCTAGAGTAGAAAAAACCTTTCTATACATAACCCAAAGCCAAAGCCATAAAGGGAGTTTTCTTCTACTACCATTGTTTCTATCAAGTCAAATATTACAGATAAAAATTTGTCAAACATATTTTATTCTTCTGGATGTAACTAGTTAATAACTTATTTTTACCATGTGCACTTGTAACTGTCAACTTTAGTTTCTGTTGATTACAAAATAGGTCAAAAATCCTATATCCGATTATTACCATACAGTTTATACACCAATAAATTCCAGGTGGATTAGAAATTGCACAATACAATAATCCCAAATAACAAAACATTCGGGACAAAATAAAAGCAGATTTTTTTTCAAAATAATCTTGGAGTAGAAAAGGCCTTTCTAGGCATAACCCAAAAAGCCAAAGATGTAAAGAAAGTTTAACGACTTTACCCAGATCAGCTATCATACTAACATTTTCCAAATTTTCCATGGTGGGGAGTATTAGGGCTAAGCATCAGGGTTTCTTGCTGCAGGAGAGGGTGGAAGTAAGCGTCTGATTAATAACAGATGTAGGTGGGATGACTGGACATTCAAAGATCTTTGGAAATATATGTGAGATTGGGATTTTTAAATTATTTTCAAATATTTTTATCATTACAAATGTAACAAATAATCACAATTAAAATTCAAAACAAACCAACAAGTTCAGCATAAAGTAAAAGTACTCATGACCCTCGAATCTACTTAGAGATAACTACTATTGACAATTCAGTAAGTACCTTTCCAGCTTTTTGGGTTTTCTGTTTTGTTGGGGTTTTTTTTATTTGTTCAGCTTTTTTTGTTTGCTTTCTTTTTCTTTTTCTTTTTTTTTTTTTTTTGAGACAGAGTCTCTCTCTGTTACCCAAGCTGTAGTGGGGTGGCGTGATCTCGGCTCACTACAAACTCCACCTCCTAGGTTCAAGGAGTTCTCCTGCCTCAGCCTCTCAAGTAGCTGGGATTGCAGTTATACACCACCACACACAGCTAATTTTTTGTATTTTTTATGAAGATGGGATTTCACCATGTTGGCCTGGCTGATCTTTAACTCCTGACCTCAAGTGATCCACCCGCCTTAGCCTCCCAAAGTGCTGGGATTATAGGTGTGAGCCACCGCGCCCAACCATTGTTCAGCTTTTAACTTGTCCTTACATGCTGGACCACAAACCAGGAGTCCAGGTTTCTTTTAATGCAAATACAAAACACTCTTAGATACTTTCTCACATACACCTAATGTTTTTTAATAGGGTCTTATTAAACAGAATTGATCTATCTGGTTTCATTGATTGAAATACTATCTGCACATGTCTGGGCACTCTTCAATAAGAAACGGAAAGAAGGAATGTAGACACTCATTAGAAAGTAGAGATTACTGCTACACCAGTACTTTTAGAACCTTTTTTTAAGCTTTCTTCCTTCGATACAAAAGAAATACATGTTTCCCTTAGAAGACACAGAAAAGTACAAAGAGAAAAACAGTCACCCACAATCCACTACACAGAGCCACTGCTGTTAACTTTTGATGAAGAAAGAGTCCATACTTAATAGATGCAGAATAGCTGTGGCCAACAATCTTGCAAAAGCTGGAGTTCAAAAAGAAGGTCCCATAACCATAAGATAAAGTGGAATCAGTAGAAAGTCATAGGACCACACTCGCAGTAACCTCTGACAAATAGGATGAAGAGGAAGTAAAAACGTGGTCAGCAATTTCTTTTGAAAAATATGCTGTTGAAATTAACAAAGGCAGAGAGCTAAGGGCAGAAAACTGGGCACCTGCTTGGGGATGGACAGATTCATTTCTGTTGGCTCAGACAAGCTTGCAACCTTGGGCTGCAAACCCAACACTGTGGATTGGCAGAGGGAGTCTGGAATGTGAAAATATCGTCATAAGAAGTTTTATTACATCCCCTCTTTTCCCCTCAAATTTGAACTCAGGGTGCACAGACATCCTTGGAACATTTTAAACCTGAAGTATTTGTTTGAAGGCCAGCATAGGATTTGACTGTGGAGAGGCCAAGTACAGAAAGGAAACTTTAGAAAGAACTTCAAAAATTGGTTCCATTTTAAACTAAAAAGAGGGGAAAGTGTAGAGGAAATGGTAAAACTGACAACGTTTTTCAGACAAAGGTGATGGAAACCCTGGGATTATGGACAGCTTCTATCCAGCTCAACTTATCCTCAGACTTTAGAAATGGTCAAAAAGGATGGTTTAAGCCAGGCAAAAAGCTCAAAGCAGGAATGGAAATGTTTCTGTAAAGGGCCAGCAAATATTTACTCTTCAGGCTGTGAAGCAATTCCTCATCTCCACCGCTGTTGCACAAAAGTGGCCGTAGAGAATGCACAAATGACTTGGGGTTCCAATAACGCTTTACCCCTGGACACTGATCTTTGCATTTCACAGAATTACCATATGCCACAAAATAGTCTTCTTTTGATTTTTTTTCTGTCACTTAAAAATATTAAAACTCTCCTTAACTTTTGGCTGTACAAAAACAGGTGGCAGCTGGGCGCAGTGGCTCATGCCTGCAATCCCAGCACTTTGGAAGACCAAGGCAGAAGGATAGCTTGAGTCCAGGAGTTCTAGAGACCAGCCTGGGCAACAAAGTGAGACTCTGTCTCGACAGAACATCAAATATATTAGTTGAGTGTGGTGACCCAGACCTGTAGTCCCAGCTACTCGGAAGGCTGAAGCAGGAAGATTGCTTGAGCCTGGGAAGTCAAGGCTGCAGCGAAGCCATGTTTACACCACTGCACTCCAACCTGGGTGACAGAGGGAGATTCTAGCTCAAAAATAAAATTAAATTAAAATAAAATAAAATAGAAAAAAACAAAACAAAACAAAACAAAACAGGTGGCAAGCTGGATTTAGTTCACAAGCTGGCCTGTAATTTGCTGACCTCTTGTCTAAAAGCAGAGATCCTGACCCAAGTTTATATTTTAACATAGATAAGGGCAAACTGAGAACAGGGAAGCATTTTAAACACAGAATATTTCCGGTAAAATGTGGGGGAGGAGGGGTCTAGATGGTGAACACACTTTTAGTGCCAGCAATTCAGCTGGGATTAGAGTGGAGTTGTTGGGGGAGAGAGGTACAGGAGACAGGAAGACTCCCCAGAGGAGCCCAAGGTGTCTCTCCATGGAGTTGGCCCGTAGCAGCAAGGGAGAGAGGGGTGAGAAAACGCCTCCCTTTCCAATTATGCATGCTCTACTTTTCCAGTGAATCAGGCCAGTGAAAAGATCAGCAGCAGCAAAGTCAAATTCAATTCAGACTTTTTTTTTTTTTTTTTTTTGGCATAAGATGAGGCCCTACTTTATTCACAGTTCTTAGATCACCTCCACATCAGTAATTCCAGGAAGTCTTTGTTTACCTGTATGTACAAGGCTCTTATGCAAATTCTGGTAGCCAGCAAAATAAGCCTGAGCTTGGCCTTGATGGATTTATTTCTCATTTGCTGCAGGCACAAACCACTTCTATTGAAGGGAGAAAAATACCAGCCCCTCCACAGCCGCTTGCCCAGGAGTCCCGGGCCTGCCTGGCAACGAGCCTCTTTGCCCCTTCTCCAGCTCGGGCCTGACATTACCTAGCCATTGAATAGTCTGATGGGAAGGGTTCAATGCAGGGTTTGCACTTTCCCAGCCATTAGCCAGCTGCAACGCATTTCATTATCTTAGGAGTGTTTTGTACATCAAAGAGAGCCCCAAACAGTGTGATCAAGTGGAAGTAACAGTGCCTGGTCAACATTATAACTTGCAGCTTTTTTTTTTTTTTTCATGGATATAATGCCATCTGGCACCCAGAAACAGCAAAGGCCAGAGATGGAAAAACCCCGCCACCCTGTTTTGCTTATTGGTGTAACAGTTAATCCTGATAAAGGACAATGCCACAGAGCAACTGCCCTGTTATTATCTTGTATGTCTATTGTCTTACCCAGGCCAAGCTGCCCTGAACTGGCAAAAGCAAAGGTTGCACATGGGAGTGCCTGGGGAAAAAATATCTAGGAGACCTGGGAAAAAGGACGTTTTGTCTTTTTGTTTGTTTAATTGTTTAGCATGTGCATATACAAGCACACACACATGCACACACACACACATACACACATGGGAAGAGGAAGGGACTTAAAGGCTTATTCTTTCTAGACTTTCTGGGGAAACATTAAGTAGCTGGCTTTGAAATCTACTAACTAGAGGTCTCTCATAACATAACATCATATCTTCTCCTATATATCCCCTGCTTTCGATTATTTTGAACACTCCTTTATCGTCTCAGATTTTAGATTACACACCACCAAGCATCCCCCAAATAACAGACTTCTAAACTGGTTTCTGGTGGAAAATTTCTCACGGAAACCTTCAGTGCTTTTTTAAAATTAAAGAGAAAAAAATAATTCTGAAATGACAGGTAATAGAGATTCTGAATAAACTCATCTGCAGTATTTTTTTGGGTAGTTTTCAAATGACAAATTAGGAAATAAAATGCTATGAATACACTGTTTTTATTTTGACAATCTTTAAAGCATAAAAGGACAAAAGCCAAATGGACAATCACCTCCCCTGTAAAAGGAGGACAAGTGATTAGGTTTATGGTATTTTTCCTCACAGTTTCAAATGTCATCTCCTCAGTGCAGAGACTGTTTATAAACTCCAGTGATTTTTTTCTGCTCATTGCACAAACTCCTCCCCTCTTCCTGTCTTCCTTACTACTAGCCCTCTCCTCCCCACTACCCCCCCTCCTCTCTGCAGGAGGGAAAGACTGAAATGTTGAACAAGATACTTTCTTCTCTGGTGTAAATTCACGTCAAGGGATGATTTTGCAATTGCCATATGAGCAATTATGTAAGCTTTTCAAAAGCACAGAACATTTCTAGGGCAGTTGTCATCTACACACAGTTGTAACAAGCTAGATGGTTTTAAAAATAAGTAGATATCACCCAATAACCAACCTGTGGTCTGAAATTTTCCCAGAAAATCCAGCTGAGTCTCTCCTCTCCCACTGTTTTTCTCTTCACTGTCATAGATTGTAGTAGAATTATAACATGTGTAAGAAAAGGTACCAAGTTACTATTTTCGGTTGGCATGGAAATTGAATTCAAAGAAATAAAGCCCCTAGCAGCCAGTATTAAGAACAAAGTTTTCCAACCTGAAGTATCCTCAAGACAATGACTGTTTTCTTCACTCCTTTCCCTGCCTAAGAATCAGTGAAAAACAGACAAAATAAGCCAGAATGGAGTGTAACTGAAATTTTTGGCAATGTGAGAAAAAAGAGTATATGATAGCCAGCTTTCCAACACGTGGCAATCAGATATTAAAACTTGAATTATTCATTTAAAACATGCTTAACGCTTCACATTTTACAAAATGCTGTGAATCTCTTGCTATAGAAATAAACATTTGCTGGAAGAAAATTTCCACTGCAGATGAAGAAGCATTAAATCAAGAAGAAACATTAAATCAACTGCTCAAAGTAACCTAGTTAATGAAAGAGCATGAATTCGAATCCAGGATTGATTGATCGATTGATTGATTGGTTGATTTATCTATCTATCTATCTATTGGGACAGGGTCTCACTCTGTCACCTAGGCTGTAGTGCAGTGGCGTGATCTAGGTTCACCACAGCCTCTGCCTCCCAGGCTCAAATGATTCTCCCACCTCCATCCCCCAAGTAGCTGGGACCACAGGTGCATACCACCATGCCTGGCTAAAAATGCTCAGCTAATTTTCGTACCTCTTGTAGAGACAGGGTTTCGCCATGTTGCCCAGGCTGATCTCAAACCCCTGAGCTCAAGCGATCAGCCCACCTCTGCTTCCCAAATTGCTGGGATTACAGGCATAAGCCACTGCACCCTGTCCAGGCCTTTTAACTACTAATGTATATTACTCTTGTTATGGCATGCATTCACTTACTAAGCATTAGGTAACTGCCTACAATGGACCAGACACTGTGGCAAACATCTATAAATTTTACAAGTGTAAATAAGAAGAGATTCCTGTTCTCATGGAACTCACAATCTAAGAGTGGAGGCAGGCATTTCAACTAAGAATTACAACAGAGTGACAGGTACTAAAATAAAGGGGGCAGTATAGTGGTGGCAAAAAGAAAAAAATAGATCAGTTAGATCAGAAAAGGTCTTCACTCTTCCTGCTTTACATTAATGTTAAAATAATGGGCCACTATTGTGTTAAGTCAAATAAGCCTTTGCCCTCAAATTATCCTAGAAAAAAATCAATTACCTGTGGCATGTTTTAAATTCCACGTTAGGTCTAACTTAATCTGTTGAGTGCTTCCTCTGATTACTCTGGATTTGTTGGTGCATAATTTTAAAGTGGGGCTCTGTGGTTTCCCCATTCTCATTGTTCAAAAGAGATGTTCACTGCAGGATTTTTCTGACATGCTAAGTATTACAGCTGAAATTTGGAAAGGAGTGGGCACAAGGGGAGTAGTTTAGATGAGAAAATTACACATAATTCCTTTCCTCTCATTTTGGGAAAATCTTAGACTCACAGTTGCCAGGGATTAGAAAGAACTGTAAGCAAACCCCTGTCTTCTACAAGGACTGTTTTTTTGTTGTTGTTTTTTTTTTCTAATTTATTTTGCAATTTAAGTCCAAGTTTTTACTTTCTAAATTGACTATTCAGCCATCATTTCCCTTTGGAATTAATTCCAATCTTGAGTTGTCCATTGACATCTTCCCAATAGTTGTTTCAGCATCTCAAATGTTCATTTTTTTTTTACTCACAACCAGGTTAAGTGTTCCTGAGGGAAAGTTAGTGACTACCTGGACTTAGTACCTGGTTTGAGGCAAATGTGGTAAGTGGGAGAGATATGATCAACAAATACTATGGTGCTTACTTTGAGCCTGACTTGATAGATACAGGAGACAAATGCTCGGACTGCTTGAAATTCAGTACATCTTCCAGAATTTGTAATTCAGCACCCATCAGTTTCAAACTAAGTAAAATCAATGAGATAGAGTAATATTCTTATATGATAGACTTTGTCTTCTTTTCTCTCTAGTTTTAAAAAGGAAAACAAAACTCAAACTACAATCAGTTAGGCATAATAATTTCCTATAGATCTTCCCTGTTTCTCTCTCTGTCTCTCACTCTGTGTGTATGTAGGCATCTCTTTCATCTTTGTCTCTGTCTTTCTAGGCTACAGCGTAAAACAAGAGAAAAGACAGGCGTAAAAGAAAAATACGAAGCAGTTGAGTCCTATTGTACATACAAAGAACATAAAATACTCTACCATTATTATTGGTATACTGTTTTTACTGGTTTATAAAATGTTTTCTGATACACATAATAACAACATCTGCCTCATAGAGGTATTGTGAGGACTAAATATGCAAGTGAAATTAAAAGATTCTACAATAGTTCCTGGCACATAAAAAGCTGTCAATAAGTGTTAAATGGTATTACTATTATTACTCATGTTAATTATTTTTATAACCGTTATTATTGTCATAGTTTGCTAACCATATACTGAAAACAGTTCAGCAAGTCCAAGTTCACATTTAGTTGATCATAACATACTTAATTTAAAAATGAAGGATTCTATCTCTAAACCCTAAATTACTATCAATACTTATTTCACTACTATGGGAACATTCACACTGAATTTCTTCCACAAGCTAAAAAGTACAATCATACCTTAAGTATAACTTTATTTGAAAGTTGACTATGATAGATTTGCCTTTAGTTAGGAGCGGTAGTGAATGCCTGTAGTCTCAGCTACTCAAGAGGCTGAGGTGGGAGGATGGCTTGAACCTAGGAAGTCGAGGCTGCAGTGAGCCATGAAGACGCCACTGCACTGTAGCATGGGTGACAGAGTGAGGCCCTGTCTCAAAAAAAAAAAAAAGAAAAGAAAAGAAAAAGAAAAAAAAGGATTGGCCATTAAAATAATTCTGAATGATTCTAAATTCCCTAGAAAAATAGTCACAACTCAATTCTGGTCTACTTCCCCAGCCTTCCTAAATGCTGCTTCCTATTCTGGACATTTGATGAACTAGACACAATGGACAATTTATCACTCCCCAAGCACGTCTGTACTTTCACATCATTCTACCTCTGCATCCATCCTGTTCTTTAGCTCTACAGTATCCTCTCCTGAGTCTCCTTCTAAAGTTCAGCTCCTCTCCTATCCATTGTAAAGGCTTCCTTAGCTAGAAAATATCCTTCTCCCTCTTCTCTGCTTCCAAAGTTCATTCTTCATGCGATGTGCTGAGATATGTCCTTCTTCAATTTTGTTCTATCCCACTGCATGGGAATCCTTTATTCACAGGTCTGTGAGCTCCTTCAAGGGTACAACCTATGTCTTTCTGAAGAATATTCCCAGTGCTAACTATAGTACCTTAAAGACACCGTTATTGTTTGCAGCAAATATATTTCAAGCAGCAAAGACTAGACCCATGACAAATTACTAAACTCCTGGTTCATAATCATGAGTTGAAAATACAGCAAGGCTGTTTTAGATTGTTCATTTGGTGTCCTTAGACTTACTGAATCAGCATTTAACATAAACAAAGCATTATCACTTGTAATAGTCATAATAATAATAAAAATAACTATTTCTCATATTTCAAGAATATTAACTTGATTTTTTTGTTTTTGCTTTTGCTTTTTCTTTTTTTGAAATGGAGTCTCGCTCTTGTTGCCCAGGTTGGAGTGCAATGGCATGATCTTGGCACATGCAACCTCCACCTCCCGGGTTCAAGCGATTCTCCTGGCTCAGCCTCCCGAGTAGCTGGGATTACAGGCATGCGCCACCATGCCTGGCTAATTTTGTATTTTTAGTAGAGACGGGGTTTCTCCATGTTGGTCAGGCTGGTCTCAAACTCCCGACCTCAGGTGATCCGCCAGCCTCAGTCTCCCAAAGTGCTGGGATTACAGGCATGAGCCACCGGGCCCGGCCATTAACTTGTTTAATCCTCACAACAACTCTATTAGTTATGTTCTTCTATTATTCCCATTTTATGGATAAAGAAACAAAGACACAGAGAGGTTAAGAGTTTCCGCCCATGGAATACAACCAGGAAGAACCGGGTGCACAATGAGAGGATAAAATTTGAACCCAGGTAAATCCCCAAAGCCAGAGCTCTTAATAACTACTACACTATTTGTGGTTGCTCAAGGAAAATACGGTGTTTTATTGAAGACTTTAACACTTACAGTAGATAAAGGAATAGAGTTTTTCTAATCATGTAAAAGCTGTTAATAGTGTTGACAATAACAAGTTTTAAATTCTGACTTTTCACTACCACTAAAGACAGATACACTAGACTCTCATTTATTAAATTCATGACTAAATCCAGGCTTTGTAGGTTTTCCCTAAACTGGATCCATCTTTCCAATTCTATGTCATCTCCCACTAGTTTCTAGCACACGTGCTACACACTCACTGGCCCACTCACCCCCTATTCTACCCCCAACCCTCAATAGAGAGCCAGGCTACCTCACAAGCATTACTTATACTGTGTTCCTGCTCTCCCTCTTCTCCGCCCCCCACTAACTATTTCTTTTTTTTTTTTTTCTTTTTTTTTTTTTTGAGACGGAGTCTAGCTGTGTCGCCCAGCCTGGAGTGCAGTGGCCGGATCTCAGCTCACTGCAAGCTCCACCTCCCGGGTTTACGCCATTCTCTTGCCTCAGGCTCTACGGGCCCGCCACCTCGCCTGGCTAGTTTTTTTGTATTTTTTTAGTAGAGACGGGGTTTCACTGTGTTAGCCAGGATGGTCTCGATCTCCTGACCTTGTGATCCGCCCGTCTCGGCCTCCCAAAGTGCTGGGATTACAGGCTTGAGCCACCGCGCGGCCCCCGCTATTTCTTCTCCATTTTTCATAAACTTACTTTTAATAATACAGCCATCACAGGTTTTTTTGGTTAGTTTTTTCATGATATAATTTTCCATCTTTTTATATTCAGCCTCTTCACTACATGCTAGGTATTTTTCTTATAAACAACATACAGTTAGTTCTTGATTGTTTCTATTTTAATCTAGTCTGAGAGTATTGGTCTTTTAGTTGCATTCTTTAGCCCATTTACTTTAATATAATTATTATTAATGTATTTAGGTCTATGACTTTGCTATTTGCTTTTTATCTGTAATATCTGTGTATATTATTTTTTTCTTTTTTTAATGATTCCATTTTTTACCTTCTATTAACTTGGTAGCTATACATTATTTTATTTTATTTTACTGTTACCTTAGAGATTATTACACTCATTTATTTTAGACACATGGCTTATTGAAGTCTAAAATAAATACCATAGTGCCAGTTCCATTAATATGCTAAACCACTTTTATATTACTTTGTTTTTTTTTCTGAATTTCCTGTTCTGTTCTATTTATTTACTTTTGTACCAGTATTCCATTGTTTGTAATTACTATTGCTTTATATTATGTTTTATATATACAGTCAGCAAAGGCTTCTTTCTTTCACACAGACCCATGTTGCCTGGGCTTGTCTGTTTGGTTTTTCCTTGCTAGCTTAGCATAATTAGTTTTATCATATAGACTTTAAAACCTTTTGTCTTGACAGATAGATCTACCTCCCCAAAAAAGAAAATCATTGTGATTTTGATTAGGATTGCAATAATTTTAGAAACTAATTTAAGGAAAACACACATCTTTATAATATTGAGCTCTTTTAGCTAGAAACATCTTAGATCTCTCAGTTAAACTGTATTTTCATATAAATAGTGCATGTTTCTTAATAAAATTTTCAGTATATTTTATGTCTAATAAATGAAATAGTTCCTTTAATTATATTTTCTAATTGGTTATTTTTATATAAAAACTATTGAATTTTTTCCATTATTAATCTTGTAAAAACAATCTTACTTATTATTTCTGACATACTTTGTTAGTTGATCCATTTGGCTTTTGAAGATATAGAATTGTATGGTTATCCAGTAGTGAGAAATGTGCTAACTTCTTTACAATATTTATAGTACTTACTCTGTTCCTTTGAATAATAGCACATTAACTTGAGTGGGAATGAGTCTCAAGCTTCAATTTTAGGCTTCAGCCTCAATTTACATAAACTAACCATTTATCGTAATACCGATCCCCTCACCAAAGTGATTGGTTCAAGGATAAGTAGCACAGACCCAGACTCAGTGTTGTATGGCATACCATGATAGTGATTTGTAGGGGAATTAGACATAAGATTCAAGAGCTTTCAAGGTTTTCAGAAGAGTAGCTCTTTCTTCTGCTGGACTGTAAGGTATAAACACATGAAAGGCCTGGAACCAAACCTCTGTGGCCATTTTGCTGCTGTGAGAGAAGCTGCACAACACACCAGGAAATGAGAGCTGAAATAATAGAGACAAATCAAGTCACAACACACAAACCATGACAGAAACCAGATCTGTCTTAGAACTTTATAAAAGCAAACATATCTCACTTCATTTTTTAAACCCTTGTGCATCATTTGCAACCCAAATTATCTTAACAGATACACCAGCTTATTACTATATTCAAGAAACATGCCTAAAACCAAATGACAAAGAAAGTTTTCAAATAAAGGCACATGGAAAATTACACCACGTAAATATATGCAAACAGAAAGCAGAAATGTCAAAATCAGAATCAGATAAGAATTCAAGATCAAGATCATTAAGCAGAAAAAAGAGGCATATTATGAAATCTAAAAATATAATTCATGAATTCTTACAAACCAAAATCTACAGCAGTAAAATATATATGAAACAAAACTGTAACAAAGATAGGTATAACCTTTATAAAAATCACAATCATGATGGGGAATTTTATATCAGGATTTATGATTTTTTACTTGTTTTAATTTTTTTAAATTAAAACTTAATTCCTTTTATGGAGATGGGGTCTCACTATGTTGCCCAAGCTGGTCTTGAACTCCTGAGCTCAAGCAGTCCTCCCCTCTTGGCCTCCCAAAGTGCTAGGATTACAAGTGTGAGCCACTGCATCCAGCCTGGGAATTTTATATCAGAATTTAATAAGTCAAAAAGATAAAAATAAATAAGGATACAGAACATAAGTAATACAATGTAAAGAAAAAGGGAAAAAATTCTACTCTTTCTCATCAAATTTCCACCCACTGCCTCTTTCTCATACGAACATGTTGTTTCTCTTATAATTAAAAAAACGAAAAACTCTCCTAACTTCATCCCATTTTCAGCTACCATCTAGTTCTCTGTATCTCTTTAGAGCAGAATTGTCTACACTCTCTACCCAAAATTCTTTCATTCTCACATGAACGAATTCCAAGCGGGCTTCTTCTGCCATCATTGGCAGAAACTGCTCTTGTCTCTATCACTAACAACCATATGTTGTACACCTGAGCACCTCTCCAGCCTTACCCTACTTGACCTATTAGCATGATAATACATTCATTGATCATCCCTCCTCTTGGAAACCCTTTCTCCACTTGACTTGCAGCATATAATTTGTTCAGGGATATATCCAAGATCCCTGTGACCTGAAATTTTCATAGTTTGGGAGTGGAAAGCACATCTTAAGGAACATACAAAACTATGTTTTTCAAATTAGGCTGAAAATTGTGTAATGAATATTTATTTAGAATGACAAAAAACATCTCAAAAATTATAAATTTCAAAAAGTTGGCAAAATCACAAACATCACAAAATCAAAAGATGCATTGCTGTTAGGCATTAATTCAGTGCCTCACATATCTTATTTAGTGCATTTTGTGACTACATCTTTGATTGTCTTTTGGTTTAACAACTATTTTGTTATATAAATTTCTATAGAGACAAAAGGAAGGTACGTCAGTGTGTCCTTTAGTAGGACTGATGAAAATTTGCTATTCCTGCTGCCTGAAGTGCTAGTTCCTCAATCTTAACTAAAAAGTCAATTTCCCAGATAGAGCTTCTCTGACCCAGCCTAAATTGGAAACCACCTATCAGTATTTTCTATTCCACCTCTGAGTATTCTCATTTGCTCTTCTGTCTACCTGCAACTCCCTTTCTCTAGACACCTTCACAACTCATTTTCTTACTTCCTTTAGGTCTTTACCCAAATGTCCATAAGACCCTCCCTGACGATCCCATTTAAAATTGCAACTAATCACCTCTCCCTCCACAATATTACAACACTACCATCTTCCTGCCTGCTTAATTTTTCTCTGTAGTATTTGCCACCAGACAACATTCCGTTTTCGAAGATTTATTTTTATTTTTATTTGTTGCATTGCTGTAAAGAAATGAAGATTAACTTTGGTTTGTTTATTGTCTATACACTTCCATGAAAATGTAAGCTCCATAAAAGAATAAGGCAAACTCATTTGGCTGTTTTGTTTACTTCTGTATCCTCTGCACTGAGAACAGTGCTTTGAACATTGTAGGCCCTCAACAACTTGCATTGAATTAATAAATTTTTGTTTTATGCCCACCTTAATAAATTTTTAAAAGTAGAGATATTAATTAGCCATTATCTAGTAAAACAAGGTAAGAAAATGACCAAAAAGTTAAATACTTGAATGTTGAGAACTAGCCTTCTAAAAAAACTAGTTTATCTTAAGATAAAATCAAAACTAAGATTACAAATTATCTAGAAAATCTTCATATAAAGACTAATAGAATAGAATTTTTAAGTTGTATAAGAAGAAAATGATAAATGTTATTAAAAATGTTTAACTTATGAAGTATATAACAAGGGATACTTGAAAGAAACATAACTGAAAAAATTAAGTTATTAGAAAAAAATTAATAAAGGCTGAAATTAATGAAGCAGCAAACAAAAATAATAGAAACATTAAATAAGTAAAGCTTAGATCCCTGAACTAAAAACAATGAAATAAACCCCTAGACATACTGATTTTTAGAATATGAAGTAGAGATGGAGAGAAAGAAAAAAGAATTACAACATTGAAATTGGAAAAAGAAATATAACTACAGATACAGAAGATATTAAAATAATTATAAAATAATTTCTGAAGAAAATTAAGTGCAAATTAATATCAATACATTTATAAGTCTAAAGGAAATGGATTTTTTTTTTTAAGAAAATACTAATAATCAAAGTTGACCTTAGAATAAAAAGAAAACATGAAGAAACCAAAGAAGAAATTGGAGCATCATGAAAACCATAGACCAAGAAAGGCTCTAGACCCAGCAAGTTTCATTGCAGAATTCAGTTTCACCTTCAGAATAGCAAATAAAAGTTCAGGGAGTATTTCCCTCTATCTCAGCTCTCACTATACAATTAAGAGCTGAGTATATTCTGAAAATTTTAACGGATTCTTTGGTTTCTGAACTCTTGCTACTCACCATCCAAACCTCAAAAAATCAAATATGACCAGATATTACACTGTGGTACCTATCTGAACTTTTGCTTTCTAAACTCCAGCACCAAATAAATTTGAATGTTAAGAAAATATTTGTAATTTCTATTTTATCCATTTTATTCAAAATACACTGGACTCCCAAAGGTGATTAAAAACTATTAAGATGATCTAGTAAGTTAACACAAGAATATCCAATCTTACTAATTTTAAAAAATACAAAAAAGAAAAATAATTTACTTATAAATATAAGTGCTAATGTTCTAAATAAAATATCAACATATTGAAAACATACAGGCATTAAAAGAGTAACATAACATAGTCAAGTAGAAATAGTTCAGAAAACTACAATTATTATAGTAAATTTTTTAAAAATATAGCTTTAGATACCAGAATATAGATATATTTTAAGTAAATATGTCACCAAAAATTCCAAATAAACATTCCAAATAAAATAAAAAATATTATCATATCATTTATCTAAATATTTTTAATCTTATTTCTGTTTTTTATTCTTATACTTTTTTAAAGAAATCTAAATACTAGGGGTCTCCAAAAAGTTCATGGAAAATGAGATTATGAAAAAAACCCCATGCATGGATTTCAAAATTTTGTTGCACCAAAATAAACTTGTACTAACTTGTTCTAACATGTCTGAACAGGATCTAGTTTGAGGCACTAAAAAGGACAACATCAGTTTGAAAAAAGCCCCTATGAGAGTAACATGAATTCTGCTAAAATTGAAGTAAGACCAAACATCAAATTTATGGTGAAGCTTAGGTGGAAGAGTGGTGAAATCACTGATGCTTTACAAGAAGCTTATGAAAACAATGCCCCCCAAAGAAATCAGCAGTTTACAAATGGATAATTCATTTTAAGAAGGCATGAGGCCAGGCATGATGGTGTGTGCCTGTAGTCCCACCTACTAAAGAGGCTGAGGTGGGAGGATTGCTTGTCCCAGAAGTTCAAGTCCAACCTGGGCAATATAGTGAAATTCTGTCTCTAAAAAAAAAAAAAAAAAAAAAAAAAAAGGAGATGTTGACAATGAAACCCACAGCAGCAGACTATCCACATCAACTTGCCAGACAAAATTCATTTTGTTCATGCCCTAATTGAAGAGGACTGACAATTAACAGCAGAAAAAATACCCTACCCTACTGACATCTCAGTTGGTTCAGCTTACAACATTTTGACTGAAAATTTGAAGTCAAGCAACTTTTCATTCCAAGGATGCCAAAACATTTGTACCCAGATCAGCTACAGACAAAAGCAGAGTTTTCAGTGGAAATTTTGAACACGTGGGATCAAGATTTTAAAGAATTTCTTCAAAGAATTGTAACAGGAGAGAAAACATTGCTCTACCAGTATGATCCTGAAGACAAAGCACAATTAAAGCAATGGCTACCAGGAAGTGGAAGTGGTCCCTTGAAAGTCAACGTGGACCAGTCAAAAGCAAAGGCATGGCAACAGTTTCTTTGGATGCTCAAGTCATTTAGCTTCACTTTCTGGAGGGCCAAAGAACAACAACATCTGCTTATTTTGACAGTGTTTTGAGAAAGTTAGCCAGAGCTTTAGCAGAAAAACATCCAGGAAATCTTCACTAGAGAGTACTTCTCCACCACGACAATGTTCCTGCTCGCTTGAGTCATCAAACATAGGCAATTTTGTGAGTTTCGATGAGATACCATTAGGCATCCACCTTACAGTCCTGATTTGGTTCCATTTGTTTGACTTCATTTTGTTTCCTAATCTTGAAAAATCTGTAAAGGGCACCCATTTATCTTCAGTTAACAAAGTAAAAAAAGACTTCATTCACATGATTAAATTCCCAGGACCCTTGGTTCTCTAAGGCTGGACTAAATGGCTGGCATCATCATTTACAAAATCGTCTTGAGTTTGATGGAGCTTATGTTAAGAAGTAAAGTCTATTTTTTTTTTACTTTTATCTTTTAATTCCATTTTTCAAAAACTCTTCAAGTCTCCTCATATATTAAGTAACTTTTAATAAAAACAGCAATAAACGTGTTATAAATGGAAAATTTTAAAGCCAATGCCACTAAAATCAGAATCAAATCAAAAATTCTTCTTACCACTATTTTTTTTTCAAAATTATTTGGAGGATCTGAATAATTCAATAAGGTAAGAAAACTAAATAAACATTTTATATAAAAAGATAAATTATGTTTATTTGTAGGTTTCAGACTGTGTGTTTAGAAAACCCAGGAGATACAACCACAAAACTATTAAGACTAATAGGAAAACCTGGCAAAGTATCAATATGTGAGAAAAATATAGACAAACTAATCAATTTCTTTATATTAATATAGATTTAGAAAAAGACATATACAATGATTTTCTTTACAATAGGGATATACTGTAAAAAGTATTTAGATACATATTTAACAAGAAAAAACCTACAAAAATGTTTTATGTAAATAAGACATGAATGAATGTAAACCTATAGTTTTCCTAAATGAAACGACTTGATATTATTAAAATGTTAATCCTACCAAGTGAGAACATAAGTTAATACTACAATTAGAATTTCAAAAGCTTTTTGTTAAACATTGTCATATAAATTAAATATTTTATAATATAACAATTTAAGATATAATAGAAGAAAATTTTTCTGAATAAAGGAAGTCCTGAATATAGGTTTTGAAAATGCTCATTAAGCCCCAGGAATAATTTAGTAGAGCTCACAATGTCATTTGCAAAGTATGAGAAATCCTGTTCTCCCACATCCTCACCAGCACAAAACAGAGACATAAATAACAATATCATGAACATCCATCCTCCCACTACCTTACCTTGAAATAATAAAACATAACTGTGTATACATTTTAGATTCCATTGTCCAACCTCCTGAAATAGCCACTTTCTTGAATCTGGAGTTTATTACTCTCAACCATTGCGTTATACTCTCATGTTATACACATAGAAAGGTTTACATGTTTTCAAACTTTACATAAAGGGTGAAAACCTGCATTCCTTCTTCTGTCATTTGCTTTGTTTTGTTTTGGATAACATTATGTTTATAAAATATTGATGCATTATTTAGCTCCAGCTCAGTTTAGTTTTTCATCTCCCAGTACACAAATCATTCCCAACTTGTCTCTCCACATCTGAGTTCCTAGTTAATTTCTTCTATTGCCTTGTATTTTTCCACTACCTTCTCTATGGTTTCTTCTCATGCCTACCCGCTTTACCTCTGATCTGTTTTCAGTGTTGATTCTGCTCCTTCTAAAGCAATTTTCATTTCAAAACTGTTTATATTTTCCCTTTCCCTTTCTTAAGCATGCTAGCTCTCCTTTCCATTCACCATGACTTTAATTCCCTTGAGAGGACAAAGGAAATTTAGTCTATTATTTTTATTTCCTTAAATAATTCTCTTTTGAATATGTATTATTTGCCTTTCTTTTACACATCATTTTTTTCATTATATTTTTATTTATGAATTTCAGGGAAGTCCCATTTTTCTTACTTCTTATTCATCTTCTATTAGACACAGTTTCATCTGGTCCTGATATTTGCCCAACAGCATTGGTGGATTACCATCACATTTGTTCGATGTTTACCTGATCCCCTTAAATTGCTGTTCCTTACAACTTATGCTGGAAAGCTGGACACTTAGTGGTTGCAATTTTTTTTTCAGTCATTCGGGTAACTAAAGAAGGAAGAGTAACTAAAGTAGAGATAGGTGGTGAGTAGCTAAAGCTCAGGTATGGTTATGTTACGTATAGGCACCTTCCCAATTAATTTATGGATTCTCACCCCTGCCAATTCCATGAGGAAATAGTAGTCCTTCTTCTTTTCAAGGTGACAACTTAACTCTACAGAAAGCCAGGGCAGTGTGAGGTCTCTTGACTCAAAGACCTTTTGTTAGTAGTTATTAGAGTTCTTACTTATCTCCATTTAGTCAGCTTTTCTCAGGAGGTATTTGACTACTAGGTACTCCTAGCCCCACCCCTCTCCCAACCCAGTTTCCTTGTAGGCTGCTCTCTTTTTGAGAGCAAGGCAAATAAAAATGTGCCTGATTAAGTCTCTCTTCCCCTGCACCTCCCTTACTTTTGGATATGCAAGTGTATTTTTGGGTGTACTTTTTGGGTATGCAAGAGTAAAGATATGGCCCTCCAGTCCTAATCTCTCTGAGAGATCTTGAATAGACCGTAAAATACTATCATTTATTTCCCAGTAACTTCATCATTTGAAATGAGGCTAGATCTATGTGAACTCTGTGTCTTTCCTGAAATTACCATTGTTTAACTGAAAGATATTCCTCTTAATATGTAGTATGAGACTGTGGCTGTTCCCTAGTTGACGAAGCATCACTATAAACGTGGAATTTTCATGGACAATAGGGGAATTGTGTGTTCTAATATGTATATGATTCATTTAGAAATTTTGTTTAATTTGCAGGGACAAGGCCTGAGAATACGCACCCCTAATAAGCTCCCAGATTATGCCAATGTTACTGGCTGCAAACCACACATTAGTCAGGGTTCTCCAGAAAAACAGAACCAATAGAATATATATATATATAGAGAGAGATATTACATATAGATATAATGTACATGCAATCTCTCTGTCTAGGAGAGAGAGAGATAAAGCTAGAGCTAGAGATAGATATATGTTGTTTTTTTTTTTAATTTTTTTTTTTTTTTTTTTTTTTTGTAGAGAGGGGGTTTCTCTATGTTGCCCAGGCTGGTTGCAAACTTCTGGCCTCAAATGATCTTCTTGCCTTGGCCTCCGAAATTGTGTGAGCCACTGCACCCAGCCCATATATGTATAAAGAGAACTATGATAAAGAATTAGATTACCCAATGATAGAAGCTGAGAGAAGTCCCATGATCCAGTCCACAAGCTAGAGACCCAGAAAAGCTGGGGGTACAGTTTGAAGGCCTGAGAGGTAGAGAGGGTATGGTGTAGATTCCAATCCGAGTGTAAAAGTCAGAGAAACAGGAGCACCAAGGACAGGAGAAGATGGGTCCCAGCTCAGTCAGGCAAATCTAGAATTCGACTTTCCTCTGCCTTTCTGTTCTGTTCAGACCTCAACAGATGGGATGAGGGCCCAAAGAACAATGTGAGGTCTCCCCACACTGAGGAGGGCCATGTGCTTTACTCAGTCCACCAATTCAGATGGTAATCTCTTGCAGAAACAGTCTCACAGACACAGCCATAAATAATGTTTAACCAGCTATCTGGGCATCCCATGGCCCAGTTCAGGTTGACAAATTAAATGAACTACTATAGGCTGTCCTCATGCAGCATCCAAAGGATGGAAGAGCTAAATGGCTGGCCAAAAAATTAAAAATAATAGCTAATATTTATTAAATAGCTAATATTTATTAAAATGTTGCCTACCTCCCAGCCACAACACTAAGTGCTCTCTGTGGATTATCTCATTTAATTTTCACAATGGTCCTGTAAGGTACATTACACTTAATGACAGGAATCCATTCTGGGAAATGTATCAGTAGGTGATTTCTTGTTATGTGAACATCATAGAGTGTGCTTACACAAACCTAGATGGTGTAGCCTACACTACACACCTAGGCTATATGGTATAGCCTGGTGCTCCAAGGCTACACACCTATACAGCAGGTTGCTGTATTGAATACTATAGGCAATTGTCACACAATGGTAAGCATTTGCATCTGAACATATAAAAATATAGAAAAGGTATAGTAAAAATACAGTATTATAATCTTCTTGGACAACCATTGTATACACAGTTCATTGTTGGCCAAAACAACATTATGCAGCACATGACTATATTTCCATTTTATAGAGGAAGAAATTGAGGCACAGGGAGATTGGGTAACTTGAGATTAAACATTTAGCAAGTGACAGAATTGAGCAATCAAACTTCAGAACCTCAACTTGAAACATCATTTCCTGATGCAAACATGAGGACATATTGCTCTACCATACAGAAAGCAGGGAGGTTGCCGTGCTTGTATAGCAACTATTTTTTTTTTTTTTTTTTTTTTTTTTTTTTTTTTTTTTGCTTATTGAAACTGAAGGGATGTTGGGAAAGACAGAATGGGAGCTTTCTCTAAATTTTAACACAGCGTCGTTGCTTCCTACAACGTCCAGGTTAGGAGAGAAGCGAATGGAGCTTTACTAAGGAAGAGAAAGTGATCAATACCAGTGAGAAAGGTGAAAAAAAAAAAAAAAAAAAAAAAAAAAAAAAAAAACCCTAAGAGAATTCAGTGAGAAAAGGAAAAGCAGAACTTAGAGTCCTTACCCTTCAATTTAAGGAAGGAGAGTTATTGCCTAGCAGAATCTTGAAATAAAATTTCCTTAGAAAGCCCCAGAAAGTTTTGTGTGTATTGCAAGTCCAAAGGATAAGGAGAACTTCTATATGCTTTCTTCTTATTTCCGCTGGGCAAAATACTGCTCCATCAAGACTCAGCCCGCCATGAGGCGTTCCAATCAACCCTCGACTACTGCAACAGTTGGGGCTTTTTCCTCTATGTTCCAAAGCACTTTCTGCATAACTCAGAATGCAAAATGTACTCATTCATTTGTTTATTTACATTTTTTCCTCACTAGACTTTTTTTTTTTTTAGGACAAGGTCTTACTTATACACATAACTTGTGCTCTAGGTAAACTGGAATACACTATTCACTAAACACAGCCTTCGCTTTACAGTCTTGACATCATTCTCTTTTCACTATTGGCATCCCTCAGCTCATCATGAGTTCTACTAAATGCCACTTTTACTACGAAGCCTTCCCCTGCTTCCTTCCCTAAACTCATTTCGCCGTACCTATATCATAACATAACACACTGCCTTGTTATGCTTTGTAAATCTCTTTTCTGCATTAGATTATAGACTCCTATGACTAAGTCTTCATCACCTTTGAGTTCTCATTAGGGCTGACTTAGCTGAATCCTGCACAATGGCAGACATTCATAAAATCAGATATTGAATACCTATTTAAAAAGAAAGGAAAGGGGTCAGGCGTGGGAGTTCACACCTGTAATCTCAGCAATTTGGGAACCCATGGCAGGAGGATTGCTTGAGCTCAGGAGTTCAAGACCAGCCTGGGCAACTGTCTCTACCACAAATACAAAAAATTAGCCAGGGCATGGTGGCACACACTCATAGTCCCAGCCATTCAGGAGGCTGAGGCTGGAGGATTGCTTGAGCCTGGGAGGCAGAGGTTGCAGTGAGTGAAAATCGTGCCACTGCACTCCAGTCTGGGAGACAGAGTGAGACCTCATCTCAAAAAGAAAAAGAAGGAAGAAATAAAAAAGGGGTTAAAATAAATTAAAAAAAAAAAAAAAAAAAAAGAAAAGAAAGGAAAAGAGGTTTAGTTACAATGAATGTCCCTGGACTGGCTAACATAGGCTCACAACAGCTTAAAACAAAGTTTAAAAACCTCACAGGCTCCTTTAAGGAGATCTTCCAGATCCTTTCATACATAGAACCCTTCCATGTCCTGACTTCTTTTTCTATGGATCACATCCCTCAAAAAGGAGCCATTTTTTCCCGTGTTCTTCAGAAAGTTATTATGCATATGTTTTGGGTATAAGAGAGAGGACACAGGAACCACATTTACCTTCAAACTAAAATCAAAATTAAAACAACCAGATTGAAAAAAAGAAGGAATTAAAAATTCAGAAAGGAATTTGAGAGACAAAAGTGTATTAAATTCAATTTTGTTTGAGAGAAAGCTCAGACTTTGCTTGTTGTTGGGGTGCCATACTTAGAGACTGAATAAATGCAGTGCTGATGATAGAGAATTACTGATTTATTCTCAAGCGTATTGTGTGGGCCAGGAGCATCTTAGAGAAGGCCAGGAAAAATGTGGTTATTTGCACTCTTCCATTACAGAATAAGGAGAGATCTTTTGCAGTTCCCTTCTTTTCCTTCAACTCCAAATGTAAGTGCTTTGATTTTCAACATAGTCTCTATTTCTTTCTTGAGGCAACATGATTGGGGAGAGGGTGCTGTGTGCCATATATAACCAAGAAACCCATTACAATTAAAGAGGAAAGTGTGGATTCTATTTAAAAAGCAAAAACAAAGAATCATAGTAATTGTGAGCAAGACAAATTTATTTCTTCAGCCTTTGAAATAACTGTCAGCAAGAACTGACTAGTGGCTGAGTAGACAAAGTAGACATAAAATTGTATTAAAACTAAGGTTCTCAGTGTTCTTTTTACATTTCCTTTTTACTTACAATGGTTTATTCCATTCCTTGTCTTTACAACACAGAAATCCAGATCTTAGGCTAGGGTCTGAGAACCCATCTTAACATCAACATAAAACACAACAAAAACAGAAACCAAGAATACTTCTAACAACTTAAAATATTTAATGGAGTACATACTCAGAAATAAATCTCCCTTCTGCCAGTTTGGAAAACTGGCACCGACAGGCAAAATGAATTCACAACTTGCTGCCAGTTTTTTTGTTTGTTTGTTTTTACTAAACATCAATATATATTTTTTTAATAATAGAAGGATGTTTTGATTATCACCATGGGACAAAAAGCCTTTAATTATTTCAATCCATCAAGTTCTTCCAGCCTAGACCCATTTATTCTTCTTCATACTCAACTTCCTAAATTTATGTTTATGAAAAAGAATTTTACCTTACCTCAGGCAACAGGATTTACAATGGAGAAAACACCAAACAAAATTCCATCTGCTCCCACTCCCCAAATCATCTTGTATTTATAGCCAAAGTTTTATATCATGTGTATCCATTTTCCATTTCCCTCACTAAGTTGTCCCTGTTGAGAAGTTCTTAGCACCTGGCCCCTAAGAAATGACTGTTTCACATTTAGCATCTTTTAAGTATTAATCACTACTCTCAGAGAAAAGCCCTGCAGTCACCAAAGTAATCAGCTCTCTAGTTCCCTGAGATCAGAGGAAAAGGGCGTTTGAGACACACACACACACACACGCACACACACACACACACCTGTATGGGGTGGAGAGAGAGAGAGAGAGGGCTGGGGAGAAGAGGAGGGAAGATGGAAGGAGAGGAGCAGAGGAATAGAGAGGAAAAGAATACTATTTTTTGTCAGTTAACAAAGTGGAGTTAAGGCCAGACGTGGTGGCTCACACCTGTAATCCCAGCACTTTGGGAGGCCAAGGCGGGTGGATGACTTGAGGCCAGGAGTTTGAGACCAGCCTGGCCAACATGGCGAAAACCCATCTCTACTAAAAATACAAAAATTAGCTGGGGTGGTGGTGCACACCTGTAATCCCAGCTACTTGGGAGGCTGAGGCAAGAGAATCGCTGGAACCTGGGAGGCAGAAGTTGCAGTGAGCTGAGATCATGTCACTGCACTCCAGGTTGGGCAATAGAGTAAGACCTGTCTCAAAAAAATAAAAAATAAAAATAAAAATAAAAAAGTGGAGTTAAGAGGGCAATGAGGAGACATCTAAAAGGAAAATCAGAACCAACTTCAATACTCAAGACAGACATAAACCACAGATATAAAAGAAGCCTATGTGTAACTGACAGGGTATTGCGAGCTTCCTACAACTATCACAAAGT
Source organism: Chlorocebus sabaeus (assembly GCF_047675955.1). Taxonomy (NCBI): domain Eukaryota; kingdom Metazoa; phylum Chordata; class Mammalia; order Primates; family Cercopithecidae; genus Chlorocebus; species Chlorocebus sabaeus. The sequence goes on from NC_132914.1 coordinate 89,473,083, forward strand.
TTCATGGCTACTCCTGGAGACAGACATACCTGCACACATTCAAGACCACAATACCATGATGGTCACAGCAACCAACACTTACTAAGGGCCTCGTCCTACATCTATTACTCCATTCAGGATTCCAAATACCCTCTGAGGTGGATATCCTTATCCAAAGCCCTTAGGGCCAGTTGTATTTCTTGAAGCGAGCATTTTTTGGATTTTAGAAAGACAATATGGAGCATGTTCCTATAGCATAAATCATCTCCCATGGGAGCTGGAATTCAAATGCATTAATCTTCCTGCAGTAAAGTGTGTGGATAGACACTGAAGTAGGTTGAAGACCACGTTAAATAGCATCACATTGGGGAACCTCAAGTTTTACTGCCAAAAATGTTTTTGCAACCCTAGATTTTTTTAAATCTGTTTTCAGAGTTTGAAATCTGGAGTTGAAGAATGAATATATTATCAACTCCATTTTAAAGGCAAAGGAATTGGGAGTCAGAAAGCATGAAGTGCTTTGCCTCTTGGCACCACTGCCAGTGTTTGAGCTGGGATCCAACGAGGAAATGTTTGATTCCAGAACCTGGGCCTAGAACTCCATTCTCCTGGCCCTCTGGCTCTCTCTCGGTGTCTAAGCAAATGCAGAGTTCTCTACAGTCTTTTTGCCTATCCTGAAGACTTAATCTGTCCTCTCTGTTCTTCATTATTTTATCTTTCTCTACAACCTTACCCTCAAAAAAAAAAAAAAAAAAAGGACTGCAGAAAGAAAGACAAAACACTGTTTTTCCTTCCCTAAGAGCAGAGAGAGGCAACATCTGCTTTGATCTCCCGAGACACAAAGAGAAGGGAAGGGAAAGGAGGAGAGGAGACAGAAGACTGCATGGAGGGAGAGGGGAGGGAGAAGGAAGGGGAGATGGGGGGATAAAAAGGAAAGGGGAAGTTGGCAGGGTAAGGAATAAAGGACCTGAGCCTGGATCCACAAATCACCAAAGCATTAAAAAATCCCAACAATTCGGCCGGGCGCGGTGGCGGTGGCTCACACCTGTAATCCCAGCACTTTTGGAGGCGGAGGTAGGTGGATCACAAGGTCAGGAGATCAAGGCCATCTTGGCTAACACGGTGAAACCCCGTCTCTACTAAAAATACAAAAAATTAGCCGGGCGTGATGGCGCGCGTCTGTAGTCCCAGCCACTAGGGAGGCTGAAGCAGAAGAATTGCTTGAACCCGGGAGTTGGAGGTTGCAGTGAGCTGAGATGGCGCCACTGCACTCCAGCCTGGCAATAGAGCGAGACTCCATCTCAAAAAAAATCCTAACAATTCAAGACATCGATGCTGTTTCAGTGTAAGTCTCTGATATCATCTCACATCTTCCCCAGAGATGCCTTCTTTAAGTGAATGTTTGCAGTAGAAAGATGAGACGAAGCTTCACATCTAGGTAGTAGGCAAAAAGGACAGTCCGAGGAGGCTGATAAAATGGTCACCAAACTGACCTAATCCAGCAGCTGCTGGATTGGGTCCAAGGCCAGAGGTCAGAAGAGAGGATGTGCCACCTGGGAAGGTGCAAAAACTTGAGAAAGATATTGGACTTTATCAGGTCAGAAGAATGGGGGTTGATCAATGCAGCTCTCGAGGTATAGGGTGACCCTGGCTGAAATGGAGGTAACCTTTTGCATGCATACACACAGAGCTCTCAGTACTGTTACCTGTACCCTCCCATATTCTAATGTGCTTTCCCCAGGAAAAGAAAGGAGTAGTCACAATGAGTATACCTGGAATTACTTGTAACCCTGAAATGTCCATGGGACTATGTGGTTTGTCAATGCTTTCACAAAGCCTGTCAAATCAAGAAAAGGGCTGAGACCCACCGTTTGTGTTTTTCATTTGAAATCCTAATGGTTAAACTTGAACTTGGTGGTCAAACTAACACCCCAAAAGATCAACCCCACATAAATCAGAGACCTGCGAGGGCACAGCAGATTCTGTATCAATCTTCCGGCCTTCAGATCGGGGCAGCTTGCCTGATCATGAGTGCTCTACAGTATTACATTCACAGATGGGTATTTGATCTAGGTCTAAGGTCAAAGGTGGGATTTTGACATCACCCCTTCTTTCTGTAACCTGAGGCTCAACTTGCTATAATACTTCATCCTTTTTAAATGGTGTGGCATGTGGCACTTAACCACCAACGCACAGCTGAGGCCGTGTCAATCTGCCTCCCTTGTATATTTCATGTTCCCAACATGAAGAGAGCACTCAATGCCAGTGAGAGCCCCTGCACACAGTAGGCACTCCCTAAATGTTGGTGATTTTAAAAGCTTATGAAAACTCTACCCTCTTGGCTCATAAGTTTTGTAGGTGCTTTAGTTTAAATTAAAAATTAAAAAAAAGGCTTTGCATGTCATGAACACAAGGGTATTATTTTCTGGTACATTGATAGACGGTAGTAAAAGAAGTATTTTTTTTTTTTTTTCTCTTTGTAACTGTATAAAAATCAGTGGCTAGACATCAAAATAAACCACATCTTCTAGAAAACTAACCTAGGCCAGGCGCAGTGGCTCACGCCTGTAATCCTAGCACTTTGGGAGGCTGAGGCAGGCAGATTGCTTGAGACCAGGAGTTTGAGACCAGTCTGGGCAACACGGCAAAACCCTGTCTGTACTAAAAACACAAAAACTGAGGTGGGAGGATCACCTGAGCCTGGGGAGGTTGAGGCTGCAGTGAGCTGTGATTGCACCACTGCATTCGAGCCTGGGTGACAACGTAAGACTCCGTCTCAAGTAAAATAAAATAAACAGCCAACCTTGGACTATGAGTCTTGCAAGAAGAAAAAATTTAAAAACTGAAAACAAATAAATAAATAAAAACCAATGACATTAAAAAAACCTATTCAGCACATTTACTTTCAATAGACTAATTTAAGAAGGGCAAAGGCATACCCATATGACTCACAAATGTATGCAGAAATCTTCCTTTTGCACCATTTCTTGAATTTTACTTTCTTCCTTCCAGTGCTAACTCTGCCCGTCCTACTCTCACAGCAAGCACATATGTAACACACCCACACACATACACACAAGCCTCTATTTTGTTCCCTTGAAATAAATTTCTAGTGAAAGTTTCCACCGAAAAAACACCCTATATTAGACCAGAGATCTGCACTCAAGATATTGAAATACATTTTTACTCAACAATACCCTAAAAACCTTGAGCTATGAAACAGGCTACTAAGCAACTTCATTTCAATTACCTTTATCGTAACTTGATTGCCTAACATAAAGTGTTACACCAAATGACTAAAGTTAAAAATAACTTTGTCCAACTCCACATTTGGATGTTTTAATTTCATTCTACACAGCAGAGTATTTTCCTATCAACTCTAAGTTGACAAGTTCAGTGTGAGTAGGTGGGAAGAATAAAAACAAAGGGATACTCATTAAGAAATGAAGGCAGGACTTTTCTCATGAAAAGAGAAGGGCAAAAATACCTTTCAGAGCCAGGGAATCATAGCCAGCATTTTGATAAAGGACAAACTTTGATCTGCATTGATGAATCTGAGAGATCTTCTGGGAGAAATGCCATAGATTATTACAACAAATTATTAGCAGATCTGCAAGGCTATAATCACTATCCGTATCCATGGTACCCAGTTTCAAATTAACATGGTTATTTTACTTGTGTTCCCAAATTTAACATTAGGGAATTTTTGGTTGTGGGTCTGTTATCACTAGGCAAATATAGATAGATAGATAGATAGATAGATAGATAGATAGATAGATAGATAGATGCTGAAGATAATTTTGAGATAATTACACAAGATAGTTCAGCATTTACAAGAACAAGTTTGGAAGTTGAAGAATCTATTTATATGACTCAAAAAGAAAAAAAAGGTCTCATGGCACCTGTGGTAAATGTTTGCTTTGGATAAAATTTCTAGATCTGCATGAAACCTCACATAATATCACTATTGCTTTTCAAAGTATAGTTCCTTACTTTTATTTTTTCATTCATTCCCTTCCTCTTTCCCCCACAATCTTATCCCACCATTTTTAATCGAGTGGCCAGAATTATCTGGTTATTTTTAATCGGGAGCTTTGACAGGGATTCTTTCTTAATCCCAGAGATTTCTGCCTCCTTTTTAGCTTTTGCTTAGACTCTCAAGAGTGGGAGAGAATCATATCTGATAGTGATGTGGACCCAGCGTTAACATGCCAAAAGTATTCAATTTTTATGCAGCAAAAGGAAGACAACTTAGACTAGATAGCTACAGCAAGTTTTGAAATAGAAGGAGACATTCTTACTTCTGGGGCTGGGGAGCATGGGTGGGGTAGAATTCATGGTGAGATGTATTTGAGAAAGTACCTTTTCATCTATCTTTGATAAGGAAAGTGGAACCAGAGAAATATTCATTTTTATATCTTAACACCAGAGACTTTCTGTAATGCAGGAATAGGCCAGATACTTGCCAGCACCTTAAAAAAAGTTAAGTGTTCCCATGATGTTTAAGTGACTGTATGATAAAGTTAATGTACCCTTGTTTTTCTCTTCAGTGACATATACAAAAGACCAGGGGCTCTAAGTGATAACAAGTCTCTGTACTGTAATCTCAGATTTTGTAAGGAATAGGCATTCGAGATAACTGAATTTCCCAGGTATTTATATATCAGCAAGAAAACTTTTTGTTTTCAACACTTGTCTCTTAGCTTGCCTAGCCATATGTCCTACCAAAACATTGAGCACCTTGCTGAACCTGTTTATTATACTGAACAGCAATTCTTATTCTATATTTATTGATATACAGTTTCTTAAAAAATCAGACTTATATTTTGAAGTTCAGATCTTCTTATAAGCCTGTTTATTATGATTTGCAATTATCTCTAAAAGGAAGAAGATGTGTGGGGGCGGGCAGAAACCCTGCCGAATTTTCCAGAAATCAAAGTTGTGCTGACTCCTATGACATGCAATAACCAGAAAACAAATAAAAAGTGGTCAGGAAAACAATTGCCAAAAATCAGGTTGATTGACATTATAATAGAGTACCCAAGAATGCCAAATTATAGTTATGTATTTGGGGAGAGATACGTCTAGAAGGATTTTGGAATTCACTCAACTGTTTGAATGGAATGTTCTTTCCCCAGATACCTCCTGAGCTGTTTCTCTGGTCTCCAAGTTTCTGCTTAAATGTCACCTTATCAGTTGAGGCCTTCCCTGACTATTTTACTTAAAATAGTTCTACTCCAGCAACTAACTCCCTCCCTCTCTCCTTTTTCAGACAAGCCCATGCACAATTTTGCACAACTCCAGGAAGTAACACTCACAGAACCAACACAGCAGCTCTGATCCTCAGCACCTGTCACCATTGAATACAGCATACGTTTTCTTTGCTTGTTTACCTCTCTGAGGGCAGCGATTTTTGTTTGGTTCACTGCTATGTCTCCAAGTGCCCAGAACAATGCTGGGTGCATAGTAGGTGCTAAATAAATATTTATAAATGAACAATCTGTTAATCTAATGTTGGCATCTTCTAGAGCTCTGGTCTAAGAGTTGTCCCTGACTTTAATATCTTCCTGTCTAATGGAAAAATCAGAATGAGTGCAAACAATTACAATGCAATAGGATCAGAAAAGAAACCAATGCTTGAGGAGGTGATATGTATTGGTTAGAAGCTAGTGCTTGATCTTACACAAATCTGGATGCTAGCCCCAAGTCGGTCCATAGCTGTGTGGCCTTGGGCAAGTGATATAACATCTCTGTATCATAACATCCTCAAATGACAGATGACTATAACAGCAAATGTCTACACTTACAGGCTTGTGATGAGGAGTCAGTGAGGGGATGCAGGAAGGTATTTAGCACAGTTCCAGCACTCAGGAAGGCTGCAGGAAGTGCCTGAGGCATCAGGACAGAATTTTACAGAAGCAGAGCAGCAGAACAGGGGGTCAAAAGCTGCCTGGTGGCACTGGGACGGCTTGCCAGGAAGCCAGGAAGAGGACCGAGGTAGGAATGAAGGAAAAATTGTCCTCAATATGTATAGAATTAAATGTCACATTGACTAGTCCTGTGCTTAATGAGCGAAATTTTCTTTTTAAAATGAGGAGCAAACCTACTAGTGAAATGAATGTGTAATCAGAGTAGCAGCTTCTCCAGTTGAAAATGGGTTATTAACAAGTCTTTCCACTGACCAAATCTGGCTTTAACCCATGTTATATCTTCACTGATTTGCCATTCTTTCTAAAATGGAGTATAGAGGGGAAAAAAGGCAAAAAGCCCAACTGGAACTGAAATATTATGTATTACTGTATTGAAAAAGAAATGCCTAAAAACCACCACCACAGCCCACCAGTGCTTTGACAGCAGAGGTTTTGCTAAGCAGAACAGATTGACTCTGTCAGGAAAAAAAATAGTTAATTCAAGATCTGGTCCCAGATCAGGTTCCAAACGAGAACCTGAAAACTACAGGGGAAAAAAGGAGTAAGCTCCCTTTTCAATCACTATCCCTCAATAGATCCCAAACTCATTAAGAACAGTGTTTTTAGGACAAGTCTTTGTCTCTGATTCAAGAATCTTTCAAGACAGTGACACATAACCCTTAAATTGAATCAATTTCACAACGAATTGCACTGTAACTTAGGTCAATATTCTAACTGCTCTCTGGCAACCGATGTTGAGAATTTTGAGAGGAAAAGAAGTCCTCAAGGCTAGGGACTCTGCTATATAATACTGGCTTGACACTTGTCCTCCCTTCTTATTTTCATAACTCACTATAGAGTGACATAAACAGGCTGAAATGAAAAATAAGGGAGAGAAAGGTATTATGTAAATGTGACATTATCACAATCTTTTTTGATTGATCAAGATTCTAACGCTTAGGCCTAATAATAAACAGGCAATCCTTAGTAAGTCGATGAGTCAGCGATGGGGATATGACTCAGATTTTACTTTAAGGACAAAAAACCCATAGCAAATTGGGCAGGGATGTACTATATTACTAACCACTAAATCATAACTAGTCGAAAGGCAACGGTTTCTTCTGGAGACAATTGGCTTCGTGTTTAAAGTAACCACTGCCACATGTTTAGGAAGCAAAAATAAAGTTATAAAAGGAGAGAGAAAACAACTTATTTCTAATTTGAGGCCTGGCTGCACAGCCATATTTCTTAATCAAACTTTAAGTGTCCCAAAAGGGAATTTTCTGGGGTGGCAAAAATGTTCTATCTCTTGATCATGCGTGTACACAATTCCCTGAACTCTTTGCATATTATACAAATTTTTACATCAACTTAAAGAAAATAATTTAAGCGGCCCATACTTTGGACGTTATTGTCCAGGAGGTACTTAAACTCAAAATGTAAACCTAAAATGAAACTATTTTTTAAATTCTATTTAGGCCAGGTGCAGTGGCTCACGCTTGCAATCCCAGCACTTTGGGAGGCTGAGGCAGGTGGATCACTTGAGGTCAGGAGTTCGAGACCAGCCTGACCCACATGGTGAAACCCGTCTCTACTAAAAATACAAAAACTAACCGGGTGTGGTGTCTGTAATCCCTGCTACTTGGGACATTGAGGCAGGAGAATCACTTGAACCCGGGAGGTGGAAGTTGCAATGAGCCGAGATCGCGCCACTGCACTCCAGCCTGGACACTCCAGCCTGGACAACAGAGTGAGACTCCATCTCAGAAAAAAAAAAAAAAAGAAATCCTATTTAAATAAAAATCCTTTGCAAAAATGACAAGTGCATAATTTAAAAATGCAGAAAATATTCAAGATCTGTTTGAATTGTGCTGTTTCATACACCATGAAAGTGAGTCTAATCTAGTAGCTCACAATAAAATCCATCTTTCCATGCCAAACTTTTAAAATGTAAAAGGGTCACTAATATCTATATCAGAAAAAAAAAAAAAATTCAATCTAGCCGTTTGGAAAAACCCAGCCTTTGAGTTCCATTTGGATCCTTTTTGGACTAACTCCCTGACACTTTCATAGGAAGTAAACACACTGCTGGCTGCCAAGCCTTTAAAAAGAGATAATACTGTTAACAAGGCCTATAAAAGCGAGGTGACCATATGTCCTGGCCGATGCTTATAGTCTGTGTTTTAATAATTAATAGCACCCTCTCTTACTCTCAAGAATCACGGTTTGGTTGATAATTTTATCAACCAAAATGGTCACTCAATCTGTAAATGGTTATCAATCAAATGGTCACTCTACCTGTAAAGCCCCATGATTTGGCTTCACTCCCATTAATTTCTCTCCACTCCAGTTGCACTGGTCTTTGTCCAGCCCCTCCCATTCACCATCATTCTTGAACCAGATTTTGTGCATATTTCTCTCTCTCTCTTGCCTGCCTTCTCCACTTAAACCCCTACTCATTCTTCAGATCTCAGCTCAAGTGTCCCTTCCTCTGGGAAACCTTTCTATGGCAGTCATATCTCTCTATTAGAGCTCTCAGGACACTACTTCACCACTTCCCTTCTTAGCATGTCTCAGATCCAGCCCAATATTTGTTGGATAACCCGCTCTCTGCTACTAGGTTCCATGCTCATTGAGGGCAAGGACAGTGACTATTTTTGCAACCCTAATGCTTACCACAGTACTTGGCACATGGAGGGATTCAACAAGTATGTATTTAATGCATGAATGTAAGAGATATAGGTGATAGACACAAGACAAAACACCGTTTGTATATTAATGACCAGAAAATATCTCAGGAAAGTTAAAAAATAACTGACAGACTTCAAGGGTAGTAGAAAAAAATGCAAGAATCTGAGAGTTAGGGAAAAAGAGCTTGTATCTAGTGACATTACCTGAGAGTTCCATCTTTAACTGTAACAGTGACTACTGGCTTGAGAGAGGTAACTATTCCTGATAACACCGGTCACCTAACGCTTGTTTCAATGGGTTCCAAACTCTTATTCTTACATCACAATCTTAAATATTATAGGGGCACACTGACTGATTTATAAGGCTACACACAACTCCAAGCATGGCTTCAACCACACAGGGGCTTTAAGATGCAAAACTTCTGAAAGGGTCAGAGGCTGATTTTCCCTAAAGTCTCTTCAGGGTCTTTTAAGAATGGGTCCTTTGTTTCCTATAGGATTGCAAAATAAGTTAGCACAAAGCTCTGCTGGCTATCTACTTCCCTGATGTAAACCATAATGCTATACAAGCCCAACAGCAAGCTATTCAATGAGGATATCTGCACACAGAAAAGGCAACTTGAGTATAAACTAAAAGAATCAATGATCACTGACTCATTTATGACTGGCTAGGGGAAATCAATTACATTATTAGTGATTCAGACAAACATTGCATCAGGTTACATCACAAGAAGAAACTCAAATCCAAACTGACAATTTATGAAAAGGCTGTTTTTCTTTGCAGTGAAGGAAATAGTCACACCACTCTAGATTAAGAAGAGATTGAGAACCACTGAGTTCTGTTTAAAAATCAGTGATTGAAAATCTCTTGCAAAAGCATGACCACATACAAATGGTTTGAAGGACTAAAAACCCTGGGAAAAGTCAACTTCATATAGCAAAGGGTTGTTGTGAGGATTAAAAAACATAATGGAAGCAAACATGCTTTGTAGAGGGCTGTATTGCTATATACGTTTAGTTGCATTACTCCATCTCTCAACTTAAGGTGTCTTCAATATAGACAAAGCATCTGAAGGACGCTTTTTTACTGAGAAAAGAGCTCTGAAAACCACAATGTTAAGCACACAGTTCAGGAAAGCTCTATAAAATAAGATGCAAGGCCTGGGTTGTCTATTTCCATCCTTCACAATGGAAGAGCAGTTCATTTTCCTTCCTGTATTACTGTATTTCAAAAACGCCAGTACATTTCTTGCAGCTATAGGCTTAAGCAATCTTTCAAGAAACTCCTAACAATCATACTGTGATCAAATTGTTAACACACACACACACACACGCACACACACACACGAAAACAATCAGCTATATTTTGTTGGCCTCCATGATAGTGTATTCAAATTCCAAACATTCACTAGCTATATGATTTCATGTTTACCTTGACAACAAATGACTTGTCTCCATTATTACACATGGAATGATGGGCTCAGAGAGGCTAAGCAACTGGTCCAGAGTCACAAGTTGGTATAAGTCAAGATTGCAACTTATTGGTCTGAGTCCCAGATTAATATTCTTTATGGTAAATTCCAACTGCCTCTCAAAGAAAGGAGCCTAATTGTAGACTGCTGTATGCCTCCTGAACATAGAGAGTGAAAGAGTTTCAAGGCTGAAAAATAACCAAAGATGGCCAACTGACAATGAGAGGTTAAAATACATGTTCCAACAATGTGAAGGAATGTAGACAAATCATGCATCACAATATAACAATAGTTAAGAGCTTGGATTCTGTGATCAGAAAAGCCTGAATTCAAATTGTGAATTAGCTGTTTACTAGCTGTCTGGCTTTAGGGCAAATTACTTAAGCTCTCTAAGCCTCAGTTTTCTATCCATAAAATGAAGATTAAAAAATACTGACCTACTTGCCAACCTCATCCAGTTGTTGGAAGGTCAAATAAGAATATATATTGATAACTTGAAGACTCACAAGTATAATTTGTGGGAAATACAACTTCATTTAGTCTATTGACTTGAGGGGACAAAATTGCCATAAATCAAGACAACTACTAGAAAGTGTACTCAAATCTGCTCATAATGCAATTGTCAAGTCTAATCATTTTATGGCTTATGGTCATTTATGGAATCTTCTCAAATAAATTCCAATTTGTTAGTCATCTTTTCCTTCAAAAATTTAGGGATGCCTCAGAACAAGAGGGAAAAGATACAGGGCCTTTGTGGCTAAGCCATAACTACTAAAAATAATTAAATCACCCATCTACAACTTTGATAATTCAGTTCTCTTACAACCATGCATATCAATGTTACAAAGACCCTAAGATTTAAAAAAAAACTTCTGAGAAACAAAAATGTGAATTTCAACACACAGCAACACATAGTTGAATATATGGGAACGCATAGATTTCAAATGGGTGTAACACAATTTGGATATCTGTTGGCTGTAAAGGATGACTTAATTTTATTATTATAAAGACTTATGCAGATAAATTAAACTTATACAAGGCAATCTTCTTTGTCTTGCTGCAATAACTTGTCATTTTAAGACTTACCACTTAAAGAACATAATTATGAGTTATTTTGGGGAGAGCAAATATTCATCTACTTTAGTGAAAATCGAAAGAAATAGTCTCTAAACATTTCTGATCATGCATCCTATCAACAAAATTTTTAGTGTATGTCAAATATATGTATATTTGTTTAGAAAATGTGTCACATGCTTTTGCATGCACACATGAAAATACATACAAAAATATTCTAAAAGAATGACAAAATAACTTTGGAGATGACCATCTAGAGAATCACTAAAAGTAAATGTACCCATGGGTGAAGTAACTCCTATCAATGTTACAGTTTGAAATTATACGTAGTGTTTGATGTAATAGTCTCCAAATACAGGAATCCAATTAACTGTAATGGTACTAATGTGATGTCACATGTCTGGCCTACACTTGGTCCTTTTTCTACCACCAGGAATGGGGTCACAAATGGCCTTCACAACTTAAAGGTACAAGAAAAGAGGCTATAATCATCAAGTGGTTTACAACAGATACCTTAACAAATATTCTCCCTTTAGAAAATACTGAGAGACATTTGTGCTTCCCATCCACACCTCCCCCAAGACCAGTTCCCATGAAGTTCCACCTGTACTACCACGTTCACCTGCATGTTCACAGAAACAAATTGAGTGCAGAGTCTTGCCGACAATTCATGAACTGCAGAATCCCTAGAGTAGTGATTCCTAAACTCTGCCAAGAGACTGTGCTGTGCAAACCTCTCTTCATATACACCTATGACCATAGCGAATGAATTTTACCACCAAACCTTGCAATTCCTTCTCAGTTTAGCTTCCCAGTTTTCATTTTCCCCATCCTTTCCCTTTTTATCCAACTCTAGATTCAAATCATGTCACCTCTGAGCATCAGTACTCTCTTCCAAGCATACGTGATTGCCAAAAGAACACTGCATCTTCAATACTAAAATGATAAATATCATGAAAAGGCTCATAAATAACAGTCAGAAGTTGAAGTCCATTTTTTTTATTCCTATCTTGGACATACTGAGCAGTACGAAAAGTGATAAGCCAAGTTAAACCTGCAGTCAAAAAGAAACTGGTATCAATCATACTCCACAAAGTGTTGAGGAAATGGTATCAATCCTCAGGATTAATACAATCTAAGGCTTACTTGTTTAGGAGCATTTCAAAAATACAACACTAAACATCAGAAGAAAATGGTCTATAGGGATAAAGATCTATAGGCATAACCAGAAATCAGATCAAATAATGTACAGGTTTCTCTATTTACAGTCCTATATATTAAATGACTTAAGGACTCAGTTAAGCAGCTCAGTCAGCTAGTAATACAAACTATCTTATTGTAAAAGATTTTGTGATAGTTATATTATGTTCCAAATATGAAAATAAACCAGTTATATTTTGATAGCAGCCATATATAAAAGTTCAGTGGCAGAGACTGAGAGATGAGTCTAAAATATTTGCAGTCTGTATACCTTCAGATAAGAAATCTATTCAGTTTTAGACAATCCAAGATATATTTTTAAGACTTCTATGTATAGATAAAACTACTGACAAACATTCTGCATATAGCCTATCAAGAGCATTTTATCGCATCATCTGAAATAGGGGTGAAAAAGGGAGATTAAATATCTTTAAACTTCAATATGCAAACTACAACTTTAGTTATCATACCTCTCTTCTGTAAAGAGGAAGAAGAGAGAGTATCAGAAATGTTAAAAGTCACGCAGGAAAAAGTCCAATAGTAGATTTATTTGTTCCCAAGATTAAAGGGAGCCTGGAAACCTGTAGTCATTAAACACTAGCCATTGGGAATACTGCTTCCTTCCCTTTAACTTGAAGGCCAGTTTCAAAATCTGCAACACCTATACAAAACAAAATTAATTACTTGCAATGTGTAAGTTATAATGACTTAAGGAAACTACTTGTGCAATGTACCAGAAAGCCACTTTCTGGTGGCCTTTCCAGTCTATTATTATAGAAATATTGCGAATAAGGGTAAGAACATGTGATTCCCATTCCAGATGACAAAGATAACAGCCACATTATCCTGCGTGAACCAGGATAACTCTCGCTATATAATCCACCTTGTTTCAACATTACAGAGGGAGGCACTACTTAAATTTGGAAAAAAGGAAATTTCAAAACTACCTGTTAAAACTTAGAAAGTAACACTCCTCAAACTTATTGCCAATCACAACTATGAATTCCTGGTGCCAACGGCAAAAATAGTTTTGAAAATAGTCATCCTATCTTAAAAGAATTTATAACAAAATATTTCAAAACATTCCCCAGGAACAGTGAACAAGAAATACATCACAAACAGCTACTGTACTCAGATATAGGTTCAGCTCAATTGTCTGGGGAAGGTTAAGGTTAAAGTCACAGGAAACAGCTGGTCTCAGAGTGATGTGTGCAAGCCTTTCAAAGAGAAACTTATGAACAGCTCCTCACAAGCCAGACATCACCTGAATACTAAAACATTTTTATTAACTGTTTCTATCATTTTCAAAGATTGAAAAAGTCTGATGTCAAGATCTTCAAAAACAACTTTCCATTTGAAAAAAGGCTTTACGATTTAAAAAAAAAAAAAAAAAAAATGGTTGCGGTGCTTAGTTTCAAAGGAGTTACCAGGTGAAGTGTAGTTGGTAAACAATAGTAGTCAGCACTGGGGTAAGACCCATTTAAAAACTACCCTACCGGGTGTTTTTATTGTAATTCAAGTTTGAAATATCGAGGAGCTTTTTCACAGAATAGATTTAAAATTAAAACCATAACAACTGGCAAGGGTAGTCATGTGTTGTGGGTCTATGAATTCAAACTCTCGAGAATGGCGTGCCAATAATATGCACATTGTACTCAATACCTGCATATTCAGCGGCCTATTCCTGTGTTGCCTACAAAATCAGAATAATTTAATCCTGCATGTAGAAATAACTTCTTGAAGTTATTTGAGATACTGATTTCAAGTAATTACAGATTTTAATGTAGACTGCGAATTTCCAGTGTCAACACGTTTACATACATAGCAAAAAAAGGTCACTACATGTTAACTGTGTAGAGCAAAATTCAGTTTTTCCACTTTCAATTTCCACTGAAAAACGCTGTTATCCTCTACAACGAAACAGCAAGTCCTTCTATTATATGGGGTAGTGGACTAACCTACACTACAGCATTATCAAGGTTCACTTAGGTTCTTAGTATTTATCTGAAATAAAAGTCTGAAAATGAGGAATCGAGAAAGTCAGCATTTCAACTTTTGAGAATAAAAGTTCATAAACATACCTTTTGTTGAATTCCAGCTTATGTGATTTTTATGTAAATCTTGCAGGTGATGAAAAGCAAAAAGCAACCAATCTCTCTGTAGTGTTTAGCCTGTTCTTTTAAGACTATGGGTCACTTGCCCCGGGAAATTTCTAATTGAACAAGGAATCCATGGGGCAAAGTAATCGTTTTTTCAAAGGTGGGTCAGAATGGAACATTTCTATCTTCACTTCGACAGGGAAGCAATGAAATGTAATCCTTTTGAGTTATCACATTTTTGGTAGATGCTACCGTGGTCTCTTATCCTTATTTCATGAGATCCTTAGCCTGTGAATGTGTCCATGTTTTGACTTTAGAAATTTTTAAAGCATGTTATTCCTGTGTTTCCTCTAACACCTAAATATGTATATACAGAGCATCTTCATTCCTCATCAAATGTTTTTTCAGCATGACCAGTGTGCAACTGATATTCACATAGTTTATAGAACCTGTCTTCTAAGAAAAAATACTTTTAGCTAAACCTCTATAATCATGACAAGAGATTGATTAAAATGCCAAGATAAGAAACAATTTATTATAGAGAGAAGAAAAATTTCTCATCCAAAATATAGAAATCTGTACAACTTTGCCACAATCAATATACATGAACTGTACAAATTTACACCAGTTCATAATTTACCAAATAAAAGATGACTAACAAAGTTCACAAAATAGATGGTGGTTTGTGGAAAAGACTTTTACCCAATTAAGTACAAGGAAAGTTACAAACCAGACCTCCACTTTCTAAAAATAAGAAGTTTACTCAATCTTAGAAAACTACAAGCTAGCAAATGTACAGAGAGCTGGCTGGTGCTAACACCACAGTTGAGACAGTGTCTTTTTTAAGGGTCTTTTTTAAAGCCTGTTGCCATGGCAGATTCTGGTCACTTGCTACTTTCAAGGCCAAAAACACAATACAAGGTCTGACCATTTCCCCAGGTCATGCTTACTAGTTTGTCTTTATGTACATTTATACATATTTTAAGTGCTAGGTAAAAGTCTTGTAAAATTTCCAGTACTACCATGTTTAAAACGTTCAGCTTTCCTATTGAGCTGCCAAAAAGGTTAACAGTAACAATTTTCAAGTGTAATAGTGCAAATTCCTCTGCGAGATTTACTGCAGAGAAAGGTTCTTTGAAATACAGATTTTCTTTAAAGGGACTGATGTAAAAATTCAGGTATGTCTGGGAGAAACTGAAACCACCCTAGGACTTCCCTCCCTAGCAAATAAAGTGATCATTTACTTGGACGCACAGGCTATTAAAATTAATCATTGAAAGGTACTGTCCAAACTATGGCACTGTCACTTAAAAAAATTTTTTTTACCACTCTATCTTGTGCCAGATCTTCACAGCTGTGACATGGTTTAAATTCCATAATCCATCCCCAAGAGGAGCCCACCCAAAGCAAAAATCAAATTTATCCATCATTATAAGATGATCCATCCACAGACTATATCTTAACCTGATACAGTCATCATATTGTAGTTTTTGGAAGGGCTCGTTCTGCCCAAGAGAAGTTCCTCCTTACAGCTGATTCGGCTGTCTACCATTTGCACGTTGGTGCTGTTTTGAGTGCTACCTCCTGCTGGTGAGGCTTCATACAGCACACAGATGGAGCCATCCTCTCCAATTCTGTAGGACACTTCGTAGGGGTCAACCCAGAGTGTGAGTTCACTTGGGAGAAGCCTGAACAGCTCCTGACTGCTCAGTCCAATCCGCTGTGCTGCCTGTCCAATCAGAGGATCCATTTTATGGTTGATGCGTATACAACGGTAACCCGATCCCTTGCATGGCTTTTCTGGGAACCAGTGATGTTTATAATGTTCTATAGAAAAAAAGAAGAACAGAGAAACAACGCTTAGGATCGTTAGCTCCCAGTGTGATTTCCTCCTACCCCAGGCTCCCTTGAGGAGCGAAAATGAAAACTATCAACTTTTTGAAATGTCCAGGATTACATCCGTTGTTGTGTATGTGCGGGGATGGAGAAAAAGCGGGCAGGGTTTTAGAAATAACACAGTAGTACGGGACAAAACAATCTCCAGGAGTTGAGCCGCCAAAACAGGAATCAGGCGCGCAGCCTCGGCCAGCCGGGAAGCCAGTGGCACCTATGGCCAGGCGAGAAACTGTTTACTTTCTCCACCCCACCCCAGATGCACACAATAGAGTTGGTGGCTTTGGAGATGAGAAGCACCACCGGACTGTTAACCCCGAAGGGAAGAAAAACAAGCAACCCTAAACCACGCTCTGGGAAGGGCTGTAATTGTGCCGGTGACAAATCCGATGATTAATGGGCAGGAGCAGGAGGCGCGGGGAGACTGCACGTCCGTTCTGAGCTGGCTCCGGAGCAGTGGCGCGGCTTCCCACCCCGGGGCTGGGCCGCCGACCACGCAACGGTTGGAGAGAACTGAGGGAAGGGGGCGTCGAACCCACCCCAGCCCCGCGGCTCCTTTGTCCCCAAATCCGCCGACGGTCCTCGGACCGCAGCTCCCGCCTCGGTGGGCTTAAGTTTCTTTGTTGTGCGTGTTTTCTTCTCCACTCCGTTTTGCCAGCTGGGGGGAGGGGGCGCCCTCCGTCCAGCCCCCAAAGCCTCGCGGGGAGCCGCTGTTAGCGGCCACCCAGCGCGACCACACCGGTCCCGCGGCGGGGCCCCAGCGCGACCGGCCCCGGGGCGCTGCCGAGGTTCCCGCAGCCCCGACGGCCGGACTCTGACCCAGGGATGTGGGGCCCGCGTCCCTCCGACGCCCTCGCCCTGCTCACCTGCCAGCAGCTCCTGCAGGCTCTGGCTGAAGGTCTGCAGCTGTCGCTCGCTCGTGAGCCCCTTGGTGCGGAGGAACTTGGAGATGAAGGACACGGCGGCGGCGATCTCGCCTATCATGGTGGCGGCCCGGGTATAGAAGGGATGCATGGGGGCGGCGTGCGGGGACGGCCCGGGGCGGCCGGGGCTCGGCAGCGCGGCCCCGACGGCGGAGCGGCCACCCCGGGCTTCCTCACCGGGCAGAAGGCTGAGAGAAAAGAGAGGGCGTGAGGGGCGGACGGCTACTTTTTTTTTTCTTTCTTTAGACTAAAAAAGTTATTTTCGAGACAGGAGGCGGCAGGAGAGATGAAGAGACGAGCGATGGCGGCCTGGTCACATCGCTCGGACCTCCCCAGCCGCCTCCGCCTCCAGCTCCCCAGCATCTGAATATCCCAACAGTCGCATTTCCAGCTCCGAGGGGCGAAGAGATGCAGGCGCCGTGCAGCACCCTTTATAGTGCCACGAAAAGGAAGTGGCGTAGCTGGAGCGTGACGGCCGACTCCAGCCAATCCGAATATCGCACCATTGTGACGCAAGCCGGTTCGGAGCCGAAAGGGGCGGGAAAAGAGTCCAGGAGGCGGGTCCAGAGATAGGGAAGAGAGGGAGGAGCTGACGTAATCCGCTTGTAAACAAATAAACCCGGAGTGGCGGCTGGAGACCCAGTTGCTGTGTCGAGGGTAGGAGGGAAGCGAGGGTGCGCGTGTGAAAGCTCCGCCCCCAGCCCTAGCTCCGCCTTCCCGCTTCAGCAGGTCCAGGCTCTGCGCCAGTGCATCCTCCTGCAAGAGTGCGCTGCCTGGGCCCGCTTGCCCTGGAGTGTAAGTGCTGGATAAATAAGAGCCGCCTGGCGCAGGCTGTGTCTACTCTCGCGCCGCCTTCTCAGATCGGCTGCATGTTCCCACTCCGTGTTTACATCTCGTTCCCGCTCCGGAACTCGGTGACTGGCTTCTCAAGCCGGAGGCGAGTGTGGTGCCGGGCAATGCGGGCTCCAGCGCTGTGTGTGCTGGCAGGTGCGCTGCGCGAGTGCGGGGGAAAGTGGAGGGAACGGTCCCGCGGGGCGTTCAGTCCAAGAAAAAAGACTGCAGCCTCGGGGAGCCAGGGTCCCTCGCACACGAGCTGCCAACGCCGCGGAGCCGTTTCTGCGCCACCCTAGGGGAGGAGTAGGGGGATATCTTTGTAAAAGTGTAATTGCAAAATAAGTAGGTTAGTAAGGCCATTTGTAGTTGCTGTTTCAGTAACTTCAGCAGTCAATGAAGAGAAGAGTGGAAACCTTACTGGATGCGGACAGGAGAGCCAGTTACTGAAGGCAAATACAATAACGCGGATCCTGTAAACAGTAGTCTGTATCCAAAAAAAAAAAAAAAAAATTGTACAATGTATTTTAAAATTTGTGTACACAAAACCAAAGATTTTCTTTTTTACCTAGTCCAAATGCTCTCCTAGCCTGAGTCCTGCTCTTTATAAAAATAAAAAGAATTTGAAGCTTGCGAAAGTATTAAGTGTAGACATTTAAGTTTATTTGAAACCCTACCGAAAAAAAAAAACTTAGAAACCAGTGTACCAGGAAGGCGGGAGCCTGCTAAAACCATTAGGCCTAGGACAGGGTTAACCCCAACTCCATTAAGGAGAAGGGGGAAAAGAGAAAAAAATGATGAAGGGAAGCAGGCAGATGGAGAAAGCAAACAGGAGGCAGAAGTTGAACTCTACCAGATGGAAATAAATATCCCAACTTTAGTTGGTCATCAATATTGCAAAACACACCACTTTGAGTTTTTTCTTTTTTCTTTTTAATACTGAGCTAAAGGATATAGAAATGAAGCAAAAATATGACAGTATAAAACAGGAGAAAACGTTTTATTGTTTAAAAATACGTAAAACTATTTGAAATAACTTCTAGATTATTTTTTCATTAGTACACATAACTAAATAGTTATGTGTGAAAAAATTAGTGGGTTTTTTCTTCTAGAACTTTTCAGATAGAACTGTGCTTAAAAATAATAGTAATTTCACTGGAGGCATGAAACCTCTTTTACGACTCAAAAAGAAGATAGAGAAGCAAAAGAAAATTCATGAAATTACCATAACACTAGAATAAGAACTCCTGGTCTCCCACCTAACCTGACCCATCCTTAGTTCCCTGCTTTCACTTACATTGTCGTTCATGTGTCACTGAGTACAAATTAGAAGTCAAGTGAAAGTTTTTCTCTTCTAAACCTGGTCTCCAACTTGGCCTCTCGGTCATGTGCTTAAATTGACTCATCTAAAAAACAGAAATATTAAATCAACAAAATGCTAGGATTGGACTCAGGCTTCCCCCAAGCCCTTGTTCTCCACACTATTTTTAACTGCCTGCACTAGCAGCAGCAGGACCCCTTCTGAAAGCCTTATAAAACCAGTTGAACAGGGTTAACAGAAAGTTTAACCCACAGACTCAGGGAGAGTTACTTCCCGCCCTGAGTTTTTTTTTTATTGTATATGTGTGTTTCCCACCTTAAATCATCCCATTAGGAGACAAATTGATTTGAGAAACTATAGCAATTTTTAACCTGGGGAATCTAAAGCGTACTCAGGAAAAAAACTGGAAATAAACATTAGTCTTAAACACAAGCCTTAGATGGTGCAGAATGTTAATTGCTAATAGTTTTCAATTCCTGACTTATAGACGTTTAGTCACATTTTCTGGAAGTTTTGTCAGGCCCTTCCCATCTGGGAAACAAGTAGGTATTTCTTGACACTTTTTGAATTATAAAGGTGCTTTCTGTGTTGTTATGCTAAGTTTACCAAGGCTTTCCCAAGTACTGTGTTATTATCATGCAATTTGATAGTAATTTATGAAATTTCCTTTTTTTTTTTTTTTTTTTTTTTTTTTTGAGACAGAGTCTCACTCAGTCACCCAGGCTGGAGTGCAGTGGCGGGATCTTAGCTCACTGCAGCCACCGACTCCCGGGTTCAAGTGATTCCCCTGCCTTAGCCTCCTGAGTAGCTGGGATTACAGGCATGCACCACCACACCTGGCTAAATTTTGTATTTTTAGTAGAGATGGTGTTTCACCATGTTGGCCAGACTGGTCTCAAACTCCTGACCTCAGGTGAGCCACCCGCCTCGGCCTCCCAAAGTTTAGGGATTACAGGCGTGGGCCGCCACGCCAGGCCTGTCTAATTAATTTCTAAAACTTAGAACATTTCTAATCAAAGTATTAAAAATCTTAGGAATGCTGTCAAAACAAATTCAAAAAAATGAACCTGGGTTTTAAGATAAGTGGACAAATAAAAGCACAACTATTAGATATTGTTTCCCCAGTTGGACCCGCCCTTTCCCTGAAGGCACATTCAGGGCCAGGGCCTTCCAGACGAAGCCAGAGGCAACCTGCCTGTTGCTAGTCAGCTAGCTGCAGTCACTAAAGTTGTGCCTATTATGCACCAACTTCCAGATAGAGTGCTTGGTATCTAGAAAACTCACAACCAGTAAGTAAAAAGTCAAGTGAGAGAGTTCTTGATGGAGTGTTGATGGCAAGTAGAAACAGGGCATTTATTTATTTGTGTGTTTCGGGGCAGAGGAAAAATAAGAAAGCCCCGAAAGTGAACAATCTCAGCTAAGCCAATGAAAGTGATCCAAGATTAGTTCTCCTTGGAGGAAAGGAAAGGGCCTGATCTTGGAGTATCATAAAGGTATAAACCAAGGAGGATAAGTATTGTTGAAAAAACTGGTAAATGGAGGCAGGCATAGGGTACTTGAGAGTATTTTTAGCAGGCAGATTATATGATCAGATTTATTTATCTTTAAATAATTTAGCTTTTCTTGTGGGTTTATGTCTTCAACTAGAGACCTATGCCTCTTATTTATCTATTTTTTGGTTACCCACAGAAAGGAGGAGACCACTTTTAATTGCCTCCCCACTAACACCTGACTTGCTTTGCTTGAGTAAGTATCCAAGGACACAAGCTGCTAAGACATTTGCACTGGGTTTAGATCTACTGCGATTCAGAAAACACAAAAGAACTTGCAATCAGAGGGTGACACATAATGATTTTAGACAAAACTCAGTTTCTTCTTGTGGAAGCTATTCAGATTGTTTGGAGAGTGGGAGGAAAAAGGAGCGAAGCGTTGCTTAACAACAAAAGTAATAATGCAGGTTATTATCATTTTATCATTAACAATGCATCAGTGCTAAGTGTTTTACATGCTTTTTTTTGTTTTTGTTTTTGTTTTTGTTTTTGAGACTCACTCTGTTGCCCAGGCTGGAGTGTAGTGGTGCGATCACAGCTCACTGCAACCTCTGCCTCCTGGGCTCAAGCTCATCTTTCCACTCAGCTTCCTGAGTGGCTGGGACTACAGGCGCGTGCCACCACGCCTGGCTAATTTTTGTATTTTTTGGTAGAGACGGGATTTCACCATGTTGCCTAGGTTGGTTGTGACCTCCTGGGCTCAAGCGATTCACTCACCTCAGCCTCCCAAAGTGCTGGAATTACAGGCATGAGCCACCGCACCCTGCCATGCTTTCTCATTTAATTCTCTAAGAAACTCAATCAAGTGAGTACAGTTGACAGCATTTAACATATGAGAATACAGTCTTAAAGAAAATAAGTTATTTACCTAAGGTTTTACAACCAGATTTGAACTCTCAGTCATGGACTACAAAATTTGAGCTCTAAATACCTGGTAGGGTTTTCAAGGGAGTTCCTGATACTGGCTTTCCTAAAAATGACCTTGAGAAAGAAAACCTGATAAAGTTAGAAGGTCATCTGGAGATGAGTAGAGATAGTAGAAGAAAAAAAAAATCAAAACTCAAGGCAGCTGAGGGGACATCTCATAGCTGACATAAACTGGAAGATACAGCTACATTTATTAAAAGGCCCACTGGAAAATGAAACAAAGAACATATTAAAATGTTAATCTGCCAAATAATTTAACTGGAATGAAAATTATCCCTAGGTACAGATAAGAGAAAGTAGCAAAAGTGCTTTCTATTTAAGACCATTTCAACTTTTCATTTCCCCTTTGGCCTAAATTGACAAGAGGAAGGAGGGGCCTGGTCAGTTCCACAATCTCTCTTACCCAGCAACTGAGGGGAGCCCTGGAGGGTTCGGTGGGGGAGGTGGGAGGGCAGCCAGGAGGGATGGTTTTGTGTCCAGGTCACTGTTGAATGTGATCAGTGGCCTCCAGGAATTCTCACTCAACTTTCTATTGCATAGCTGCAGGGCTATTTCTCAAAGCTGGGCTCCTCCCCAGACCTTTTCCTTCCTGGTGCCAGAACCTCCTGGCCTATCTCTTTTTAAAGCTCTCACCTTCTATTTTGTCACAGGAGGCAACTCCCTGGGTTACTGAGTGTTTATCTGCACCTTCCCAGCTGCCAAAGACCTCTTCAATTTTAAGGTTTAACAGTAGACAGCGGGGCGCGGTGGCTCACGCCTGTAATCCCAGCACTTTGGGAGGCCGAGGCGGGTGGATCACGAGGTCAGGAGATTGAGACCATCCTGGCTGACACGGTGAAACCCTGTCTGTACTAAAACTATTTTAAAAATTAGCGGGGCGTGGTGGCGGGCGCCTGTAGTCCCAGTTACTCTGGAGGCTGAGGCAGGAGAATGGCGTGATCCTAGGAGGCGGAGCTTGCAGTGAGCCGACTTCTTGCCACCGCACTCCAGCCTGGGCGACAGAGCAAGACTCCGTCTCAAAAAAAAAAAAAAAAAACCTAAAAAATCCCACATTTTTTTCAGGTATATATCGTATCCAATAGAAATCTCTTTCCTTAAAAGAAAACGTTAGCACATCAATTGGATAGGTAAAAGCTGCCTTTAAAATGACTAAGTTTTCAGTGAGTTGTTAATTGCTTCCTTTCGGTTCTATAGTCTGGGTAAACTCCATTCTTCCCAGTTTCTGAGACAATAAGCAAGCCAGAGATACTCTTGTCCAGTAATGGTGTCCACATTTTGCTCTCAAGAGAGGGGATAATACTCAGGAAGCTTGGTAGAATACCCACATAATCAAATGTTGGCATATTCTATACTTTATTTTTACTTTATTCTACACTGTATTTTTAGTTTTTCTTTTATTTTCAAAGAAAAACAGCAGGGCTGGGCGTGGAGGCTCACACCTGTCATTCCAACACTTTGAGAGGCCACAGCAGGAGGATAGCTTGAGGCCAGGAATTCAAGACCACCCTGGGCAACACAGTGAGAACCCCCTGTCTACAAAAAATAAATAATTTACCTGGGGTTGGTGGTGCATGCCTGTAAGTCCTAGCTACTTGGGAGGCTGAGGCAGGATAATTTGAGGCCACAGTTAGCTATGATTGTGCCACTGCACCCCAGCCTGGGCAACAAGCGGGAACCTGTCTCAGAAAAAAAAGGAGAAGAAGGAGAAGAAGACAAAACAGCAACTTTTTTTTTTTTAATGGAAACTCAAATATATAATCTCAAAGTAGATTAGAATTTAAGTGCATTAAATTCTAATGTACTTAAATTTAATTTAATTTAATTCTAATTAGAATTTAATGCATTAAATTAAGTGCATTAAATTTTTGTATTTTTAGTAGAGATGGGGTTTCACCCTGTTGGCCAGGCTGGTCTCTAACTCCTGACCTCAAGTGATCCGCCTGCCTCGGCCTCCCAAAGTGCTGGGATTACAGGCATGAGCCACCATGCCCAGCCAAATTACATGTTTTTTCTGATGAGGATGAGGATAAAGTGAGAGCCTCCCCACAATTTTGTGTTCTCTTATCCATTTGCTTGATAAATACTTATTTTCCCTAAGTGAAGCAGAAGCAATCTTCAGCTAGATAACATAGTGGGCCTTCTGAATCCTCAAGTTCTGCACTCATGAATTCAACCAACCATAGATTGAAAATATTTGGAAAAATCCCTGGCACGGTGGCTCACAGCTGTAATTCCCGCATTTTGGGAGACTGAGGTGGGAGGATCGCTTGAGCTCAGGAGTTCGAGACCAGCCTAGGCAACATGGCGATACCCCATCTCTACAAAAAATATAAACATTAGGCATGGTAGTCCCAGCTACTTAGGAGGCTGAGGTGGGAGGATGGCTTGAGACTGGGAAGCAAAGGTTACAGTGAACCAAGATCGTGCCACTGCACTCCAGCCTGGGCAACAGAGGGAGACCCTGTCTCAAAAAAAAAGAAAAGGAAAGGAAAATATTTGGGAAAAAACGAAACAATAAAAAATAACAATACTACAATAAAAATAATACAAAAAATTAAAATACAGTATAACAACTCTTTACGTAGCATTTACATTTTATTAAGTGTTGTAAGCAATCTTGAGATAAATTACAGTCATGAGCATAGTGACATTTCAGTTAATTAGAGGCCGCTTATAAGAAGATTCTTCCCCTAAAATTATAATACCATATTTTTACAGTTCCTCTTATACATTTAGTTATGTTTAGATACACGAATACCATTGTGTTACAATTGTGTACAATATTCAGTACCTTAACATGATGTATAGTTTGTAGGCTAGGAGCAAGAGGCCATATACCATATGCCCTAGGTGTGTAGCAGGCTCTACCATCTAACTTTGTGTAAACACACTTGATGATGTTGGTACATGATGAAATCGCCTACTGACGCGTTTCTTAGAACTTTCTTTAAGCAATGCATGACTGTATACAAAAGGATGTGCATAGGTCGTATGCACATACTATGCTATTTTATATTGGGGACTGGGGTGGGGCATCTTTTAATTTTGGTATCCTTGGAGGTTGGGGACCCAATTCTCTGAGGATACCCAGGGAGAGCTGAATTCACAGTCTGATGTGGTTGAATGTTGTTGGGTCGAAGAAAACAATTCCCCAAAATATGACACTTCGCCATACTGACTGCTTTGGAAATTGAAAGTCCTGAAAAATTAGCCCCAGAACCAGGGTATCTCTGTGACCTTTCTCCTTTCTCCCTGCCTCTCCTATCCTCTTTCCCAAAGCACCAGGAGAGACTCTGGAATTTCCTTATCTGACTAAGAAAGCTTAAATGCAGTTGTCTTAATACTCCCTCCCAATAAATCTGGTCAAATAACCAGGAAAGATCAACCACCAGAGAAGAGCAGAGGCTGAAGTTACTATGCTAAGACAGATTTTTCATCTATTCTTCTGAGTGCAGCACCAAGCAATTACCTGGGGGACACTATATGTGAAATACGACAATGGTTGTTTTTGCCCAGATCCACTCCTCACGTTCCCATAGTGTCGCCTTCAGACAGTCTCCCTAACCTATCCATTCTCCCGAATGAGTTAATACCTACCAGAAAATTATCTACATTTCCCATCTCCCGTTGAGAAAGGGTATATAAGCGTCTGAATCTGTGATATTCTGAAATATACATTTGGTTTCCCTCCTGCTTCCTGGCATACAACCCCTAAAATCCTTGGAATCTCCAAAGTTCTTTCTTTTTGTATGCTAAACTAGACTGATCGCTTCAGGGTGGGACTGGTCACCTGAAAGCCAAAAGCATGATTAGAGGGTTGGGACTTTCAGCCCTACCTTCCAACTTCCATCGAGGGGAAAGGGGCTGAAAGTCCACTTGCTCACCAATGAGTTAATCAATCATGCTTATGTAATGAGGACGCCATAAAAACTCAAAAGGACAAGGTTCAAAGAGCTTCCAGATAGCTGAACATATGGAGTTTCCTGGAGGGTGGTGGGCCCAACGAGGGAATGGAAATTCTATGCCCCTTCCCCTATACCTCACCCGCCCAGATAGAAGGTCTTGGGAATCTCAACTTGAAGCCAGTAGACCAGAAGTTCCAGAGGCCTGCTTCTTGATGACTAGATAATGAAAAGAAAAAAAAAAAAAAAAGAAAGAAAGGAAGAAAGAAAAAGAAGTTCCAGAGGCCTGAACTTGCTACTGGTGTTTGGGGTGGTGGGCAGTTTTGGGGTCTGAGCCCTCAACATGTAGGATCTGACACGATCTCCAGGTAGATAGTACTGGAATTGAATTGAAGGACACCCTTTTGTGTTCCCTGTAGAAGTGATTGGTTGGTTGGTGGTGGAGAGAAATTCCCACATATTTTGGGGTCACAGAAGTCTTCTGTGTTGATTGTTATTGTGTTGGTTTAAGAGCAGAGAAAAACATGGTTTTAGAATTTTTCTGAAACAGTACCACACTGGGTATTACGGTAATTACTCTGTGATTTCCGCCCCATGCATGTTAATAAATTTGCATACCTATTCTCCTGTTTTACCTGTTGTCAAATTTTCAATGAACCTTCAAGGGGCAAAGTGAAAGTTTTCCCTTTGACCCTAAAATATGAAAGCAAAGCATCCTTTTATTAGCATTAAAGCATGTGTTAAAAACATTCCGTATTTGCATGTTTTTTATTTAAACCTTCATCAAGCAAAATGTAGAAAATATTATCTTCTGAAAGCCAATATGAATTTTAACTGTAATGCTGATCATCAAACTCAAAGAATGGTTGCCATGTGTTTTTTTGTTGTTGTTTGTTTTTAATGTCCGACCCTACTGCTTATTTCACAAGTAAATATAAAAAGTGAAACAGTAGTAAAAGATAAACCATTAGAGTACTCAAGGAATGGTTCTTTTCTTGGTTTTCTCCCTTGTAGAAACAAAGCTGACTGTACACTATTTAGATGATGGGAGATTGTAATAGTTAAGAGAACGTCTATCTTTATACTCAAAAAGTTCTATCCTTAGTCCCTTTGAACAGATGATGATCTTGCCTTTTTTTAAAGGAGCTTTATTGAGATATATTTTACATATTATAAAATCCTCCCATTCAAGTGTACAATTCAAGGATTTTTAGTTAATTTACTGAGTTATGCACCATTACTATAATCAGTTTCAGAGCATTTTCATAACCTCTGATACAATTTCAACTTGCCCCCTGCCTCCTGCCCCCTGCCCAGCCACCGTCCACCTCCTCCTCCACCCAGCCCCCAGGAAACTGCTAGTCTATTTTCTGTCTCTATAGATTTGCTTATTCTGGAAATCTCATATAAATAAAGTCATACAGTAAATGGTCTCTTTTGTCTGATTTATTTTGCTTAGCACAATGTTTTTGAGATTCATCCATGTTTATCATGTATCAATAATTCACTGTTGATGTACTTACCTATTTTGCAGTTGTATCTTCCCAGAATTTTCTCCTGAAGAAAACTATCTATCAGGAAAGCTTAATTGTATAGTTGCATGCCAGGCTCCACAGACTTTTGAAAGGTATTTCTACTTCTTTCCATGGCCTTTCCCTTTCAAACATTCTTCTCTCTTATCTAACGCCTTCAAGATGTCATTTCTCTATGGCTTAACCTAGGCAGTCCTCCTAGCCCCTTACCTGATGCAGGATTGATCGTGCTCACTTGTGGTGCCTAGCATATTTCATACACCCACACCCACACCCCAACATCCAACTGCACAAGAAATAGGTTAACTGAATGAGAGGGAAAGCCTCTTATTCAAGACACTCACTTCCTGGTAGTCCTCAGGAGAGGGAGAGACACACATTTCAGGTTGGAAAGAGAGTAATGAGCGGACTGTGGTTACATCGTCCAAGGACAAATATTGGCCAGATAATTTAGCCAAGAGGATTTAACTAAACAGTTAAGCTCTTAACAGAAGCTTTATTTAGGCTCATTCTAACAAACACGATCAGCAGACAAGTTCTTTTTAAAGAAAGTTCTCTTTCATCTGGCTAAAAAGAAGGAATACATTTAAACCAAAACAGGAACTACTCTGGCAATATATGTGTGCAAAAATAAGCACCCTATGGGGTTCTTTTTGAATTAGCCAGAGTGCACAGGGAAGTCTTTGAAAAGAAAACTCTGGGGGGAAAAACATTTTTCTTGATTTCATAAACACTCATTGTTTAATCATCTGAAGAAAAGGCAAACGTATGATTAAATTCCCCCACCTCCTAAACTGATGAACTCTTAGTTCACCTCCTCTCCCCAGCCTGATGTACTTAAGGAGGCAGGAGAAGTAACTTGAAAACCAGCCTACCAGAGAAGCAAGAAGTGGCCTAGGAGGTCCTAGCCTCAAACTGGATGCACACATGTAAGGCTACACCCTGCAGGTCTGGCACAGAAAGTAGTGTTGCCAAGTTGCTGCCACAGTATATTAATATGCTATTTACATTTCATAAGCAGTGGATAACTGGTTTCATTTTATTTTGCTAACTTAAAAAAAAAAACTATTAACTTCTAGGACATCACACCTAACCCTTTCCTCTCCCCCATGAGCAAGACAGTCATAGAATTTCAATCAGGACCCTTAGAACCTCTGAGACCAGCTGTAGCTTCCATCCTTACCAATTGTTCAGATATGGCCAAAGAAGTGCTATTTATATGCTTTTCTGGACTTACTCTGATGAGAAGAATGAGTCTTAAACAGAATCAAGATGCAATTATGTGGCTTATGTGACCGGGTGCGGTGTCTCACCCTGTAGTCCCAGCACTTTGGGAGGCTGAGGCAGGAGGATTGCTTGAGCCTAGGAATTTGAGACCAGCCTGGACAACATAGTGAGATCTTATGTCTAAAACAAAAACAAAAACAAAAAATAAACTTGAAGAGACTTGATATGAAGCAAATACTTTTTTGATCCTCCTACCTGAGTCCCCCAAGTAGCTGAGACTACAGGCATGTGCCATCATGCCCAGCTAATTTATGTATTTTTAGTAGAAATGGGGTTTCACCATGTTGCCCAGGCTATGAAGCAAATACTTAATAGATTTAAAAATAAACGAAAAGGCTAATAAGCTGTGTAAATAAGATAGGAAGAAATTTTACCGGAAATGTGGGTTTGGAGAGCATTGCTATAAATAAACAATAAAATTATTTTTGCGCTTCCTGGTATCAATTAAGAAAAAAGAAATGCAATAAAGTATATTGCTTTCTCTAAAAAAAAGAAAAAAGAGACTATCAAAAGAAAAACATATTAGCATTATACTCAAGTTAGTGGATCACTTCATAATTAGATCTTGATAGAAGGAACAACTTCACATAATTTTGTAAGACATTCATGCTTCAGGTTGTGCACTTTTTTGTGTGTGTGTGATGGAGTCTTGCTCTGTCACCCAGGCTGGAGTGCAGTGGTACAATCTCAGCTCACTGCAACCTCTGCCCCCCAGGTTCAATTCTCCTTTCTCAGCCTCCCAAGTAGCTGGGACTACAGGTGCACGCCACCATGCCCGGCTAATTTTTTGTATTTTTAGTAGAGACGGGGTTTCACTATGTTGGTCAGGTCGGTCTCAAACTCCTGACCTTAGGTGATCTACCCGCCTCGGCCTCCCAAAGTGCTGGGATTACAGGCGTGAGCCACCGTGACCGGCCCAGGTCACTCACTCTTAATTTGACTCTCCCAATAACTACCAAGTACAAGTTTACTGCAAAATGTCTGATGTGTAAGTGTTCTAGTCGTTCATAAATTCATCCCATGAATTTGACTGTCTGCTCTGTATCAGGTACTTGCTAAGCACTGGAGCTACATCCACTTACAGAAAAAAAATCTGTCCTACACTTTATGGAATCTAGTAGAAACACAAAACTAAGGAAATAGCATAAACAAGTACATGTTTGCTATTCTGAAAACTGCTGTGGAAGAAAAATAGAGCAGCTATGAAAGTCTAACCTAGATAGGGACAGGGCAGAGGGACGCCACAGAAGTTTTTCCTAAAACAGTGATTTTTACTGAAGGATGTGTTGGAAATAACCTGGATGGAGGGTGGCAGAATAAGAGCTGCTGTTCAGACTAAGAAAACAAGTGTTCAAAGGGGACAGAGGTATGTTCAGAGTGGAAGTGTTTGATCTCCTAGTGAGGAGAATAAAATGAGAGACACCAAAGATAAGGCTGGAAAACTATGCGAGGTCAGAATCTGAAGCACCTTGTGATTGTATTTAAGATATTCATCATATCCAAAGAATGAGGAAGAAGTTACCCAAGAGTTTTAAACCAAGCAATGACATGATCAGATTTGCCTGTTAAAAGTTACACTCACTCGGCGGGGCATGGTGGCTCACACCTGTAATCCCAGCACTTTGGGAGGCTGAGGCGGGCAGATCACTTGAGGTCAGGAGTTTGAGACTGGCCTGGCCAACATGGTGAAATCCTGTCTCTAGTAAAAATAAAAAATTAGCTGGGCGTGGTGGCACACGCCTGTAATCCCAGCTACTCAGGAGGCTGAGGCAGGAGAATCTCTTCAACCTGGGAGGCAGAGGTTGAAGTGAGCCGACATCGTGCTACTACACTCCAGCCTGGACGACAGTGCAAGACTCTGTCTCAAAACAAACAAACAAAAACATTCATTAAGCACCAGGGGCAATGGGGACAAAGCATTCTAATATTATAAAAATGTGAAGGTAAAGATCTGCTCCTTATTTGCTTTTCAGGAGAGATATGAGAAGCTCTGTAGGTAAGGCTGGATCCCTTAAGAATGCAAGGCTGCATTCCTTTAGATCTGCTCAAATATTCAATAACACTGTACTTGAAGCCCCAGAAATCGAGATCAGTAATGGTCAAAACTTGTTCTATAAAGGGCTAGGTAGTACATACTTTTTGACTTTGTGGGCCAGAGGAGCTTTGTCACAACTACTCAATTCTGTAAATTTTTTTCCATTTAAATTTCGTCAATGTTTATATATCTAGAGGGTACAACACAGATTTCTTACGTGCAGATACTGCATAATGGTGAAGTCTGGGCTTTTAGTGTGTCCGTCACCTGAAAAGTCAACATTGTACCCAACAGGTAATTTTTCAGCCCTCCTACCTTTTGAAGTCTCCAGTGTCTATTATTCCACTCTATATGTCCATGTGTACCCATTGTTCAGCTCCTACTGATAAATGAGAACATGTGGTATTTGACTTCCTATTTCTGAGCAATTTCACTGAGGGTAATGAACTCCAGTTTCACCCACATTGCTGCAAAAGACATGATTTCATTCTTTTTATGGTTGAGTCATATTCCATAGTATATATGCCACATTTTCTTTATTCATTCACTGATGGACATGTAGGTTGATTCCATATCTTTACTGTTGTGAATAGTGCTAGAAAAAACATATGAGTGAAGGTATCTTTTTGATGTCATGCTTTCTTTCCTTTTGGGTGCCTACTTAGTAGTAGGATTACCAAACTAAATGTTTTATTTTTAGTTATTTGAGGAATCTCCATGCTGTTTTCCATAAATGTTGCACACGTTTACATTCCCACCAACGGTGTATAAGCATTCCCTTTCCGCCACGTCCTTGCCAACATCTGTTGCTTTTTGACTTTTCAATAATAGCCATTCTGACTGGTGAAAAATGATACCTCATTGTGGTTTTAATTTGCATTTCTCTGATGATTAGTGATACTGAGCTTTTTTTATATATGTTTGTTAGCCACTTGTTTGTCTTCTTTTGAAAATTGTCTGTTCATGTCTCTTTTTTTAATTTAATTTTATTTTAAGTTCCAGGATACATTTGCAGGATATGCAGGTTTGTTACATAGGTAAACGTATGCTATGGTGGTTTGCTGCACAGATTATCCTATCACCCAGGTATTAAGCCCAGCATGTATTAGCTATTTATCCTGATGTTCTCCCTCTCCCTGTTCATGTCTTTTGCCTACTTTTTTTTTTTTTGAGGTGGAGTCTCGTCCTGTCCCCTAGGCTGGAATGCAGTGGCACAATTTCGGCTCACTGCCACCTCTGCCTCCCTGGTTTAAGCAATTCTCTTGCCTTTCAGCCTCTTGAATAGCTGAGACTACAAGTGCCCACCACCATGCCTGGCTAACTTGTATTTTTAGTAGAGAAATGGGGTTTCACCATGTTGGCCAGGCTGGTCTTGAACTCCTGACCTCAGATGATCCACTTGCCTCGGCCTCCCAAAGCACTGAGATTATAGGCGTGAGCTACTGCGCACGGCACTTTTTTTTTTTTTTTTTTTTTTTTGGAGACAAGGTCTTGCTCTGTCATCCAGTCATCCAGTGCAGTGGCAAGATCTAGGCTCACTGCAGCCTCAACCTCCTAGGCTCAAGTGATACTTCTTCCTTAGCCTCTCAAGTAGCTGGGACTACAGGCGCATGCCACCATGTCTGGCTAATTTTTTGCATTTTTTCTTTTGTAGAGATGGGGTCTTCCTATGTTGCCCAGGCTGGTCTCAAACTCCTGGGCTCAAGGGATCCTCCCACCTAGGTCTCCCAAAGTGCTATGACTACAGGCATGAGCCACTGCACCCAACCTTTACCAAGTTTTTAATGGAATTATTTGGTTTTTCCTTGTTGAACTCTTTGAATACCTTGTAGATTCTGGACATTAGCTTTTTGTCAGATCCATAGTTTGCAAATATTTTTTCCCATTCTGAAGGTTGTCTCTTTACTCTGTTGATTATTTCTTTTAAGCTTTTTAGTTTAAGAGAATCCTGTTTGTCTGTTTTCGTTTGTTGTATTTGCTTTCGAGGACTTGGTCATACATTCTTTGCCTAGGCTAATGTCCAAAATAGTTTTTCCTATATTTTCTTCTAGGATTTTTATAGTTTCAGGTCTTATGTTTATGTCTTTAGTCCATCTTAAGTTAATTTTTGTATATGGTGAGAGGTATGAATCCAGTTTCATTCTGAATATGGCTATCCAATTTTCTCAGCACTATGGGTGTCCTTTCTCCAGTGTATATTCTCGTTGACTTTGTTGAAAATCAGTTGTTTATAGGTGTGTGGCCTTATTTCTGGGTTCTCTATTCTGTTCCATTGATGTATGTGTCTGTTTTTATACCAATACCATGCTGTTTGAGTTACTCTATAGTCCTTTGGTATAATTTAAAGTTAGGTAATGTGATACCTCCAGCTTCATTTTTTTTTCTTAGGGCTGCTTTGGCTATTTAGGCTCTCTTTTGGTTCCATATGAATTTTAGAAGTTTTTTTTTTTTTTTTTTTTTTTTTTTCCCCCTCATTCTCTGGAAAACAACTTTGGTAATTTGATGAGGATTGAGTTGAATCTGTAGATTGCCTTGGACAGTATGGTCACTTTATCAACGTTGATTGTTCCCATCCATGAGCGTGGGATGTTTTTCCATTTGTTTGTGTCATCTATGATTTCTTTTATCAGTGTTTTATAGTTCCTCTTATAGAGATTTTTCACCTCTTTAGTTAAATATATTCCTAAAATATATTTATTAAATGAATAAATATATTCATTTATTTTTTATTTTTGTAGCTATTGTAAATATGATTGCCTTCTTGATGTGGTCCTTGGCTAGATCATTATTGGTGTACAGAAACACTACTGATTTTTGTACATTAATTTTGTATCCCGAAACTTTACTCAATTCATTTATCAAATCTAATAGTTTTTTGGTGAGGTCTTTAGGATTTTCTAGATAAAAGATCATATCGTCAGCAAACAGGGATAATTTGACTTCGTCTTTTCCAATATGCATGCCTTTTGTATTTTTCTCTTGCCTGATTACTCTGATAAGGACTTCCAGTACTATATTTAATAAGAATGGTGAAAGTGGTCATCCTAGTTCTGTGCATTTGCATTTGTATTTCTGTGGTATCATCAACTCCGCTGTTATAGTGTGGAAGCAGCTATAGACAATTCAAGTTTGGCTGTGTTCCAGTAAAGGTTTATTTACAAAAACAGAAGAGAGCAGAATTAGCTCTTGGGCAATACTTTGTCTATCCCTCATCTAGATCAACAAGCATCAGAGATGATCACTATTGTCCTCTAGGTATGGGGATTTAAAAAGCGGGGGAAAAAAGAGATGATCATGATAGAAGATTTTGGAGGCCAGAGTAACCATCTAAGCAAAAACACTTTTAACAGGATAACTTTACTCCCTTAGGGCTTTAGTTTTGAGCAGTACTGCATTGTGACGGGATTGCCAGTATTAATTAAGGACAAAACGCACCTTTTGTGAGCTGAACAAATTGACCCCATGAACAGAATTATCATCCATGTAGATTCTGAAGTTTATAAGCTCTTTAGAGGCAAGGATTTGTGTCTGTTTTGGTCAATGTTTTTTCTTGTTGTTGTTGTTAGTTTCTTTTTTGTTGTTTTTGGTTTTGTTTTTATCCCAACTGGATGAAAGGATACCCATTTTGTGAATAGAATAAGATGTTAATGAGGTGTACCTCACAAGACAAATGTTTAATTAATGACCTTTCAGCAATACAGCTCTTGAAAAGTCATATCACTATTGGTAAAACTCCTTTTAATTCCCAGCATAAAGACTTTTTAACCCAAATACATTAAATAAACATACTAAGAGAAATTGTGTCAACATTATGATTCCAGGTATGAACACAGTCACCAAGTCACTCAGCAGAGTTTCTAGTCAAAATATCACAGGAAAAAAAAATTAAATGGAATCCCCTATTTGGATAATCCCAGACATGTTTGTTTTGCTTGTGAACACCAAGCAAGATATGAAGATATAGCATCTTCATCTCTTGTAACCCTTTGGTCTGTGTGTGCATGCACTATTTCCATTCGGTGTATGTACATTGTTTGTGCTTTGCTTTTTTGTGCCTGAAAAATGATGTTTAAAGCTTATTTTAAGCAAAACTGACCTCGGTAATAAGATTCTTCAAAATATTAAAAAATTCATAAGAAAAATAGTGCAAAAAGAAGGAGCTTTCTAAATCCAGATTTTCTCACTTCTTTCCTGCACATCCATCACCCACTATCAAGTCATCTCTTTCTCCTTCGCTGAGTACAAAAATTATTCGTTGGATTCCTATGCTTGATTACTTTCAAATTCTTTATTATTACTTACACAGATGTACTCTTATTATAAACGTGTATGGAGACATATGAAACATGTATATAATTTTTTGAAAATTATTTGGGAATCTTAGGTTAAGATGTACTACATAAAAAACTTTCTCATTAAAATGAATGAAGTTTATTTTGTTTTGTTTAAAGAGGTTACTTAAAAGCAGGGCTTTAAGAAATTAACCTTATTAATCAAGGTATAGGTCAATCAGTATCCTTTGTAATCCAATGTATTTTAATTAGTACATTATAAAAATATTGTTCAGAGAAAAAGTTTATACTCTTACACTGCTAAAAAGCTCTATGACACACACACACACACACACACACACACACACACACACACACATCCTAGGCCTGAATCCTAGAACAGTACCTAACATACACTAGGGACTCAATAAATATTTCTTGAATACCAAATGACTTTTAACCCATAGAAACAATACTGGTTTTGTTAAAAAGATGCTAAACTATTTAGACAAAAATGGTTTAAAAAGTGTCATGATGATACCTACAGCATAAAAATCTTCTCTTTAGATAAGGAACAGCGTTGAACTTGATGTTTTTTATGGCACAAAAGCATAAAAAACACAAAAATCTGCATCATGTTAGTGTAAATGCTTCGAAGGAGAATTAAAGACAAAGAATGATTTCAATCACATTTAGAATTAGAATTTGCTCAAAGAAGTACATAACTACCCAGCACTGAGACTGTTTTGTTCACCAGTACATTCACAGCACTTAATATAGTGCTTGGTAAATAGTGGCATCAATAAACATTTGAGGAATGAATGAACTCCGAAATTCTGTGGCAGTAAAAGCTCTGATGGAAGATTAAAAATCTTGAATCAATATCAAAATCATACGGCCTGGCTAAGTGGTACTTGTATATGGAATCAAAGATTGATGAGAGATCTATAAATATTGTAGAAGGAGTCTTGGGTTATTTTTAACTGCATTTCCCCCTCATCCCCTATAGATTTAAAAGTACCAAAAAGGTCAGTAGTAGAATAGTGCTGTTCCAAATGTTCCTTCTTTTGCAGGCAGAATATTAAATGAAGAAGCCAGACCTACAACACACAGAAAAGAAAGCTAGTTCAGAATGTTGAGAGACTTGGGAGCTGATTGATTGAAGGTGGCAATTAGAAGGCTGCCCTTTTTAAAGATAAAGGCTGATACTGTGACTCTGTCCCAGGGGAACTAAGTAAAGAACTCCTCAGAGATGTGGGACCACTGTTCAGAACAAGATTTGGAGAGCTGGGGCAGAGAAGATTTTACCTTGGGGATTTCTTCAGCTGGGAGTAGTAAACTGGTTATGCCTTAATGAGCAAAGTTTGTCAGATTTTAAGATATGATGTTATTATGCCTTTTAAAAGAATGAGGTAGAGTATACCAACTGATTTAGAGTTCTTTCCAGCATTTTAAGGTCTTTAAAGAAAACAAACTGGAGAAAAATAAATAAATATAGATCATGCTGTACATATAGTATTTATTTGTGTGTGTGTGTGTATATATAGTGTGTGTATATATATATACACACACACACACACAAGTATCAAAGGATTATATATACATAGAAAAAAGTTTAAGGCAACACATCAAGGTACTCCTCTGAGGGGTATTTTTAGAGAAGTGGATAGTTATTTACTTTTTATAATCCTGAGTATTGACTTTCTAGATGAAAGAAAGTTAGATTGCTACATTGTATATAAAACAAATTCTATTTGAATTGCATTACTAAAATAAAGACCAATAAAAGAAAAATCAGGAAACGTGTAGATTTACAAGTGTGACTTTCTTTGTTTGTGGTGCTGTAACAGATACCATAAACGGGGTAACCTATAAACAACAAACACTTATTTCCCACAGTTCTGGAGACTGGGAAGTCCAAGATCAAAGCACCAGCAGATCTGGTGTCTGTGAAAGCCTGATTTCTGATTCACAGAGGGCCATCTTCTTGTTATAGCCTTACATAATGGAAGGGGCAAGGAAGCTCTCTGGGATCTCTTTTATAAGGGCATTAATTCTATTCATGAAGGCTCCACTCTCATGACTTAATCACCTCCCAAAGGCCCCACCTAAAAATAGCAACACATTGGGGATTAGAGTTTCAAGATGTGAATTTGAATTTGGTGGGGAATACATTCAGTCTATGGCAGTGAGGATGGGTGGAAAAATTTTCTAAGTCATTCAGGAAGACAAGAATTCATAAAGGAAAAGATTAAAACATCTGTGAAAAACAAAGCAAAATTAGATGTTTGTGTATGATAAAAAGCATCATTAAAAAAATATAGAAATGCTAGACAGTCCTTTGGGCAGGAACCGGTAATTTGCCAAAACGACAAACACAACGGGAAAGATGAGAGGCACCCCATATGTGATTTTTAGTCGTTTTAGAGAAGTTGTTCCTTTGGCCACATACATGCAAATCTGTAAGAAAGGTGATATCGTAGACATCAAAGGAGTGGGTACTGTTCAAAAAGGAATGCCCCACAAGTGTTACCATGGGGAAGCTGGAAGAGTCTACCTTGTTCCCCAGCATGCTGCTGGCATTGTTGTAAACAAACAAGTTAAGGGCAAGATTCCTGCCAAGAGAATTAAGGTGGGCATCGAGCACATTAAGCATCTAAGAGCTGAGATCGCTTCCTGAAATGCTTGAAGGAAAATGATCAGAAAAAGAAAGAAGCCAAAGAGAATGGTACCTGTGTTCAACTGAAGTGCCAGCCTGCTCCACCCAGAGAAGCAGACTTTGTGAGAACCAATGGGAAAAAAGCCTGAGCTGCTGAAACTGCTGGAACCTCTTCCCTATGAATTCATGGCATAGTAGGTGTTTAAAAAAAAAAAAAAAAAAAAAAATTCAAGACCTCTGGACTGTAAAAAAAAAAGCTAGACAGAAAAAGGAACATTGGTGACACATGTGAGAAACAAGGAATTAATAGTAATATTAAATATAGAGTAAATAAAAATTAAGTTATAATATCTTCACATAAAGAACTACAAATTGAAAATTATAATTAAACAAAAGAAAAATAGGCAAAATAAAATAATAGGAAATTTATTAGAGAAAAGAGTGGATAATAAATATAGTAAGCATGCAATCTTAGTAGTAGTCAGGAAAACGCAAAACAGTACAATATGCCATTTATTATCAGATTGATGGATAGTAAAAGATTAATAATCTCTGGTGCTCATATAGTTACGGGAAATGGAAATATCATACTTTGTTTATGAAAGTATAATTAGCTATAATCTTCTTGGAAAGTATTTGGTAGAATTTATCAATTAAAAATATGCTATGCTTTGACATCCCACTTTTGATAATTTCTTTAATATAAATTTTATAGAAACAGTCAGTTTTTATAGAAAAACTCAATATATAAAAACATATATACACATGTGTTAAGGTTATATGTTTATTGCAGCATTTAAAAATAATGGCCCCAAACTAGAAATAACCCTAATGTCTATCAATAAGAGAATGATAATGTGAATGAATCATTCATACTATAGTAATCCCATATAACTAATAAAAATTATTATATCTGTGTACATTGACCAAGTCTTAGAAGCATAAATATGATACATTTAAGTTAAAAGAGCAAGTTGCAGAGATATGAATATGATTTCTAAAATACTGTAATAGAAAAACCCTAGTGAGAATAGAGAGATATTAAAGGGTGCATATTAAAGTATGAATATACTCTATGACAATTTATTGGTAAACCTCAGTGTAATTTTTTTTTTTTTTTACTGCAAAGAACCGTGATTTCAAGGGAAAGTTAGATCAAGAGGAATTTATGCCTCTATACCATTAGTAATGGGCCCCCAAACATGAATTATTGACCATAATTGCTAGGCTCAGGGCCTCTTGTAATCATCTTTGTTTTTTTCCTCCTTAAATATTCTTTATAAAAGTACTTATTAGTAAATTTCTGTGTTGCTTGAAAATAGTATTAAAAAGTAAGGTTTTGAAGGAAGTAAAACCTTGTAGCAATTGACTGCTAAGCTTTTCATTGTTGCATAGCACTCCTTAGCAAATAAAAAACCAAATCAATATCCTGTTTCCTGCTTGCTCAGATTATGGGTGGGCCTTTTCTAGATGAAGTAAATAGTTACAGACTGCATGGAACACAGAAGACAACATACAAACTGAGAAACTCTGTCTTGTAAATGTCATCTTTCTGAGCTCATCATCCGAGCTGAGTGTAGAGTCATTTGCAGACTAGTGTTAAGTCAGAATAAGGGTGTGTTTGTTTGTTTGTTTGTTTTAGGCTAGCCAAGTGAAGCAGTGGAAGTGGAGGAGGAACAAATAAATCTGTAACTAGTTGTGATCAATTAGTTGTAGACACCATGCACTCAGACCAACCAAGTCAGCAAAAGTTTAAAGCAGGAGTGATCACCTTTATCCCCAAATTACCCATCTCAGAGATGGAGATAAACAGACAAGGCCTAAGTAATAGGTAGTTACGACTTATCCACATAGTACCTCCCTTCTAGGAAATCCCTCAAATACTCCCTCATTTTCTTTCCTCCTACTTCCATCCATGGCTACAGGAGTAGTCATGATGGGCACCTAAGCACAGCCAGTGAATTATTCCCTGGGAGTTTTAGATCTGGAAACACTGGAGATCAAGGTGGTCTCTGTCCTATAGTTGTATGCTCTGCAAGTAAAATCTTGATACCATTGGCAGCCATTTTTTCCTACTATGTAAAGAATACACAGAGAGAACAAAGAGAAAAGGAGATAAATGGTATAGAGAACACCTTAGAGATATTTAAGCTCCTGGCTTGAGTTGTTCCAGAGCATTATCCTGTCCTGTAGGCTGGCCCTTCTTGTGACTAGGTTATTCGCCTTCCCCTTAGATTCTATGAGACCCCAATTCTGCCAATAAGTTCCTTTTCTATTTTTTCTTAAGGTAGTGTTTAACTTATTATCCCTTGTAACCAATATAATCCTAAATAATTAAGGATTCTTATTAAATAATTAACATCTTGATAAGAATATTCCAGATGTAAGGACTTGAGTTAACAATTACAAATATTAAGTGAAAGCAGATACTTGTTGTTCTCCTTCCACTTGGGCTCTGACATCCCCTCTGGAGCACTCCAACTCCCCTGTCACCCATGGCCTTCCCCTGAAGCTCATGCCTACCATTCTTAACTCTACTTAACTTCTTTAGGACTGACTTTTCAGGAAAGGAAAGGGAAGAGGACAGGGAATGTCAGTAGAGCATTCTACAGAGAGCATCAGATCTGCATAGCTGGCATATGGTAGGGATCCGACAGGCACACTCCAGACTCTGTTACTCCATTATCATACTGCTAAACACCATGAAGCACTGTATAAGTTTGCGCTACTATAGTTATTTTAAACTGTTTTTATATTTAGTTGCTTACTGTTAAATTTCTATTTACACCTAATTATTTTTAAAGCAGGAAGTACAAGAAACTGATGTGGAAATACACATTAATAAGGAGCACGGATTTAACTTCATTAAGTTTGTAAACTTCTGGCCACTAAAAAAATCAGAATGAACAAGGAAAACATGAATGACAAACTAGGAAAATATATTTTTAGTAGTTTAAAATAGTAAATATCCTTAATTAGACAGAAGAGCTGGCATCTTTTGAATTTCTCATTCAGCTAAGAGTCAGTGTCCAGAGAATAGGTTACAAGTATATAATCACATCTTTTTTTTCTTCTTTGAGACCAGGTCTCACTCTGCCACCCAGGCTAGAGTGGCATGATCTCAATGTTGTCTCACAGCAGCCTCGACCTCCCAGGCTCAAGTGATTCTCCTGCCTCAGCCCCCCAAGAAGCTTGGACTATAGGTGCATGCCACCACGACTGGCTAATTTTTGTTTTCATTTTGTTTTTTGGATAGAGACAGGGTTTCACCGTGTTGCCTAGGCTAGTCTAGAACTCCTGTGCTCAAGCAATCTGCCCACCGTGGCCTCCCAAAGTGTTGAGATTACAGGCATGAGCCACCTCACCTGGCCAGATTATCATATTTTAGAAGACTCTTTTCAGATTCTGTCCTCTGCCTGAAGAGATCAAATAGGGAGCTAGTGTTATAAGCCAAAATGATAAACAACAAAGAAAAACCAATTTTAAACATATGACATGCATTCATATCCTTGTACACCCAAGTAGAGAAACAGGCAGTGAATATGAAGAGGTAATTCCCAAATGAAATTCATTGACGAGGGAGCAGGGAGCAGAAAGAGTATAGCAAGGGCAATAGCAATTGCTGGTCCTGGCCTTTGATACATTATGAGCAGCCTCTGGGGTTCTCTTTTCTGGCAATTTTGGGAGGCTTTAGGGCTATTTACATTTTTCCTCAGAAGAGTAATTTAGCCTGTGGTCTTCCTAAATTCTCTAGATGAATATTTTTAACCTGTGTCTTTAAGGCTGTCTACCAGGCCTGGCAAGAAGATACAATTTGAAGCACAGGAAGGAAGCCTGCAGAGCTACCTCTGGGATGGACACTATTCTCTGAGGTGCTGCTTCCTCTTCCCCACTGCTAAAAGTGAATTATTAAAGGGAGATTAAAATAAGCTAAAAATTTAATTAACAAAGTAATGAGATCATCAGAACCAGCAGACATAATAAAAACAGGACAGATCCACCCACAGACAGTCCTAAGTCAGAAATAACTGAAGGTAATAACTTGTTCTGAGTAGCAGATGTGACGTTGAGGGCAGGGACGTTTCTTAACCACAGTTACAAGGTCCTTGAGGCCTCAAGCCTAAGACATGCAAATTCTACACTGGACTACCCCGAGGCTTATGTGCCCTGATGTGTTTACGGGCTTTTAGGCTCTCAGCTGTTTGCAAGTTCTCTGCACTCTTGACCTCAAAGAAGTCACATGCAAATTCCTTCCTTCCTTCCCTCCTTCCCTCCTTCCTTCCTTCCCTCCTTCCCTCCTTTCCTCCTTTCCTTCTTTCCTCCTTTCTTCCTTCCCTTCTTCCCTCCTTCCTTCCTTCCTTTTCTTTCTTTCTTTCTGACGGAGTCTCTCTCTGTTGCCCAGGCTGGAGTGTCAATGGCATCATCTCGGCTCACTGCAACTTCTGCCTCCCAGGCTGAAGTGATTCTCCTTTCTCAGCTTCCCTGGTAGCTGGGATTACCAGTGCCTGACACCACGCCTGGCTAATTTTTTTATTTTTAGTAGAGACAGGGTTTTACTATGCTGGCCGGGCTGGTCTCAAACTCCCAACCTCAGGCGATCTGCCCGCCTTGGCCTCTCAAAGTGTTGGGATTATGGGTATGAGCCACCACGCCCGGCCGCAAATTTCAAACTGTAGAGTCGGAGTGTTTCCTTAGAAAGTGGCATATGCATGGTGCAAACCTTGCTTCTATTTTAGATTCTGGTTTTGGCTGGGCATAGTGGCTCACACCTGTAATCCCAACACTTTGGAAGGCCGAGGCAGGAGGATTGATTGAGGCTAGGAGTTTAATAGCAGCTTAGGTGACATAGCAAGACTTTATTTAAGTCTTATTTAAAAAAATAGATTCTGCTCTTGGGGAATGTTCGTCTGGTTTATAGCTCATTTCCCTATACATTCCCATGCCACGTCCATAACTGATTTCTTTATGGACACCAGGGGTGGGTTTTCTAGAATTTGCAATATCTGTTACTTTAGCTTAGGAATTCTAGACTAGCCTGGCCAACATAGTGAGATCCCATCTCTACAAAAAAAAAAAAAAAGAATGCTATAGAAAACCAGTTTGCAACAGAGAGGTAATAATACTACTAAAGTTATAAGCAAAAATAAATGGCGTCCCAGAAGAAAGCCTTTGAAAGTAGACTCTGACATTTTGCTAGTCTACAAGCACATTTTTAAAGCAGTTGCAATATTAAACTACTTTAGAAATTGCTGATTTCGGATATTAGTGACAACATTTTAATTACAATAGCATTTAGGATAAAATGATATCAGTCGGCATGATAGTATATTTATAAGAGCATTTCATTAAAGCAATTACATTTTTGGTATTCACCTCTCTCCCCATGAGAACTATGATATCAGTTAAGCTCATAAGAGCTGCTTTCAGCCAGAGAGGGGCGAATCCGAAATCCGTTTTCCAGACTTCACTTTCACATTCTAAATCTTATCAGATTTTCAGCAGGTGAAACAACAGAAATGACATGCAAATCAACCATTCTTGGCTTTCTAGTGTAGAAGGTTGAAACTTAGGGTTTTAATGATTTGTAGACCAGTCTTTCATGCATTATTGCCATAGAACCTGAAGAGTCTGCACCCGATAACTACCCACCATTATCCTCATTTAATTTCTTCACTGAAATAGAAGGCAGACCTAGATTCAGAATAGGTGATGAGCTAGACCTGTAGCATTTGTTTTATTTAAAGACAAAATCCAAAATTCAAATCAGTGAGAAAGGGGAAAAAACAAACATCCTTCAGATGTGACAAGTATTACATGGAGGTAGCAATGGCTGACATGTCCTATTCAGCTAAAAGGGTCAATGTCAGAGGGGGAATAAATAAATGCCGCCCGGCAGGGAGTGGTTTCTATGGAGGATTTAGCATTTCCCCTCTTGACTAGGTTTATAGAATAAAGAAGATGCTCTTTAAATTTGTGGACACCACTAAATTTAAGGGCTAACATATTTTATGAAGGTGAATTAAGATGAGAGTAGGTTTGCCAGATAAAATACAGGATGCTCAGTTAAATTAGAATCTCAAACAAACAACAAATAATTTTTAATATACAAACAATTATAATTCTTAACTGTGTTTTAAGCGACATTTGGGACACACCTATATGAAAAAACTATTCACTGCTTATCTGGAATTCAAATTTACCTGGGTGCCCTGTGTTTTTTATTGCCAAACCCGGCACCCCTAAATGGGGGACTTGTGGGGGAAAAGAGACTAAACAGTGATGAAAACAAGGTATAAAACTTAGAGCAGTGAGCAGCTTGTTTTGGAACTCAAAATGATCCCATAAATCTAAAGAAATTCTCAGACTGCAAAATAATAAAATTGGTTGAGAGAAGAACCAACCAATCTTCTAAGATGGTAAAGCTAAAAAAACAACAGTGAAAACCTTGGTTGTATGCTTCTAAATGGCAATTTTTCTAAAATTTTCATTTTATGTTTATTTATTTATTTTTAGAGATGGAGGTTTTGCTATGTTGCCCAAGCTGGACTCAAACTCCTGAACTCAAAGGGTCCTCCCTCCTCAGCCTCCAGAGTAGCAAGTACTACAGGCTCATACCACCTCTGCCAACTTGGGCAGCTTTAATTTTCTTTCTTTCTTTTTCTTTCTTTCTTTCTTTTTCTTTCTTTCTTTCTTTTTCTTTTTCTTTCCTTCTTCTTTCTTCTTTCCTTCTATTCTTCCTTTCTTTCTTCCTTTCTTCTTTTCTTTCTTTTCTTTCTTTCTTTCTCTCTCTCTTTCTCTCTTTCTCTCTTTCTCTCCTTCCCTCTTCTCTTTCCCTTTCTCTCTTTCTCTATTTCTCTCTTTCTTTCGTTTTGAGACAGGGTCTAGCTCTGTCACCCAGGCAGAGTACAGTGGCAAGATCACAGCTCACTGCAGCCTTGACCTCCCAGGCTCAAGTGATTCTCCCACTTCAGTCTCCCGGGTAGCTGGGACTACAGGTGTGCACCACCACATCTGGCTAATTTCTTGCTTTTTTTGGTACAGATAGGGGCTCATTATGTTGCCCAGTCTAGTCTTGAACTCTTGAGTTCAAGCAATCCTACTGCCCTGGCCTCCCAAAGTGCTGGGATTATAGGCATGAACCACTGTGCTCAACTTTTTTGCTAATTATTTTTGTTTTCCCAGTCTGCAGGCTTTCACTTTAGGTAGTTAAGCAATAAGTGTTTTTGAACGAAGCAATCCTTTCCTTAAACAAAACCTCCTTTCCAG
The DNA here is from genome assembly GCF_047675955.1 of Chlorocebus sabaeus. NCBI lineage: Eukaryota > Metazoa > Chordata > Mammalia > Primates > Cercopithecidae > Chlorocebus > Chlorocebus sabaeus. Next base: position 89,517,903 of record NC_132914.1, read on the forward strand.
TGCATTTACAAGGTTCTTAACAATTATTGGCTTTATTTTGTAAGAAAATCATGACACTTGCCTATTTCTTAAGAAAAAATCAGAGATATTTGTGTAGCCATCAAAGTGAGAAAATATCCAAGTTTGAGTGAAACCAGAGTCATTAAATTGTGACTACCGAGTCCACAGGAGCTCAGAGACGCAAATTACCTACTTGGATGAATCTGTCCCCAGGATAATTTTCAAAACACTGAGCTCAATTCAACCAACAAGCTAATCAGAAGAGATCCACCTTGAAAGGAAAAAGTCAGGCAGCAGCCTTCCAAGGATTTTTTTCTATAACCCTCGCAGCAAGGGAGTGAGGACCTTTTAAGAATTAAGCTTTGTAACTGCCCTATTGTTATTTATGGACTCCCTCTACTATTGTTTCCTCCATAGTGATTGACACACAAACCCCTAAAATGAGAAGGATCAGTGGGTCTGTCTGTAGAGAGTGACAGCATTGATGCAAGACATTCAGAAGCCAGCCTGACACAAAGGGGACAAGGACAACTGCCACCCCAGCCCCCATCTCTTTCCAACCCAAGAGACGGTGAGTCAGAGTCTAAAGAGAGTATGGGGGTCCAGGTGTGGTGACTGACGCTTCTAATCCCAGCACTTTGTAAGGCAGGAGGATTACTTGAAGCCAGGAGTTTGAGATTAACCTGGGCAACATAGTCAGACTCTGTCTCTACAAACAGAAAGGAATAAAGAGAATAGAGGAATAGATTTTGCTGTCAAGGGAAGGGAGACTGGGGAAGGGAAATGTGAATCTATTTGTACATATACAAATCCATTTGCATGTGTACATTCTCTAGGAAGTAGGGTACATATCTTCTATAGCGTTTTTAAAATTTTAATTTTTTTATACTTTTTTTTCATTTTTATTTTACTTTGAACCCTGAGAAGCTATATATTTTAAAGAATTTTAAAGATGGCTTTGGCTGAAAGTTGAACAGGTAAAATGACTTTGAAGAAACAGTTGGAGGCCCAGCACAGTGGGCACACCTATAATGCTAATATAGTATTTGTTGGGAAGCCGAGTCAGGAGGATTGTTTGAGGCCAAGAGTTCAAGACCAGCCTGGGCAACATAGTGAGTCACTATCTCTATTTGTTTTTTTTTTTTTTTTCGAGATAGAGTCTCGCTTTATCACCCAGGCTGGAGTGCAGTGGTGCTATCTCAGCTCACTGCAACCTCTGCCTCCCAGGTTCAAGCTATTCTCCTGCCTCAGCCTCCCGACTAGCTAAGAATATAGGCGCCTGCCACCACACATGGCTAATTTTTGTGTTTTTGGTAGAGATGGGGTTTCACCATGTTGGCCAGGCTGGTCTGCCTGCCTTGGCCTCCCAAAGTGTTGGGATTACAGGTGTGAGCCACTGCACCTAGCCCCTATCTCTATTTTAAAAAAGAAAAAGAAATTGTTGGAAAACACTTGCTTCTTCTTGTAAGCAATAAGATGTCATGGTAGCATATTTTTTTCATGACAGCCTTATTGGTTCCTTACCATTTCCTAATTCTTAAAGGAATAAAACATTAAATTTTAAATAAATAAAGTTTTTGAAGCACATTGAAAATCTTTCTGTTCTCTTTGCTTATTCAGACTCAGTATATATAGCAAAGAGAAATAAGATAATGAAAAATTTACCTACTTTACACTTTCACTCATGGTCAAGTCCCCTCTATTTACCTACCTCAGATTAATAATTGCTCCTTAGTAAATACCAAGGCCTTCTGAAAACAAAGGCATCCTTAATATAGCTTCAGAGCCTGGTTCTGGGGTGAAGCAGCTTTAGAACACCTGCCAACAGTATTTGTTGTGGAATTATAATAGAATCCTTGTGACATGCTTTGCTCATGTGCTTTTCTGTCTGAGGACAAAACCTCTATCACAGAAAACCTAACACCTACACTCACCAAGAATCTAGGTGGGATGGGAGGGGAGGTGGAGGTGAACTTCACAAAGTCTAGAGATCACACATTTCACACATTCCAAGAGCTGAAAATAAGTGTTCTTGCACCTCCAAAGTTATTCTCACAAAACGAGGTGCAATGATAAGTTAACATCTAGGTTTCGGTTACCACTTAGCTGCAGGGGAGTTTTAAAAATTATTACATTTGTGAAATTAGATTTAATAAAAGGAATTTCTTTTACAAGAAGCCTTAAGGAGAGCCTATCTGTTGCCATGTATCATGGCAACCTGTGATCAATTAAACAATTGATCAGCGAACTGATAATAATAAATGTATACATTTTGGAATACAGTCCCCTCTTTTAAAAGAAATGCATTTTTTCATAAGCAGAAGACTCAAAATAAATGTTCTATTTTTAATATGATGTTACAGTCGAGGATTTTAATCTGTTATACACTGATATCCATGCGTCTGGAATGTTGGAGGCAACTCTATTTGAAGCAAGGGGTTGGGCACTCAAGAGACCATCTTCTGTTTAATCTAGAGGGTAAGAATGGCCTGTCCAACCAAGTCTGTGTCCTTCTTTCTCCCTTACACTTTCACTTTGCTCCTGCACCTTTGAATAGATAAGTAAAGAACTTGTGAGAACTATAGGTTTTATCTACTTCAGCAAGTACTCCCTATGCAGGGCATGGTGGCTCACATCTGTAATCCCAACACTTTGGGAGGCCGAGACCAGTGGATCCCTTGAGCTCAGGAGTTTGAGACCAGCCTGGACAACATGACAAAATCATGTTTCTACACAAAGTACAAAAATTAGCAGGACATGGTGACACACGCCTGTCGTCCCAGCTACTCAGGAGGCTGAGGTGGGAGGATCAATTGAGCCCTGGAGAAAGAGGTTGCAGTGAGTTGAGATGTTGCCACTGTACTCCAGCCCAGGCAGCAGAGCAAGATCCTGTCTCAATAAAAAGAAAGAAAGAAAGTGCTCCCTGACCACCCCAAGATAATGCACTCTTTTCCCCTCCTCTTTGTTACTATAGCTCCAGAAGACCTATTTAATATGCACCTTTCTAAAAATATTGCAAACTCCTTAATAAAGTAATCTTTGTGCCCCCATGGCCTGGCTCTGTATGGGACACACAGTAGATACTCCCTAAATGTACGCTGAGTGCATGGGTTAAAGTAAAATAAAGTAAATGGTGAGAAGGAGTTACATATTGTTGGGGTTCAGAAAGAGAAACCCTGAAGACTAGCACTTTGGCATGCTGAGAGGCTTTAGAAGCTGCCTGAGAATCCAGACCCTTCTAACACCTTGTCCTGTCCCTGCCTCCCCAAGAACAGGATGAGTTTCTCTTTCAGTTTTTCTTATCTGATCAGGAAACCTTTTTTTCCAAGAGAAATGCAATTGTCTTAAGACTCCCTCTTTAGAAATATCATCAAAGAGCCAGAAATGATCAACCACTAGAGAAAAGCAGAGACGGGGGTCACTCTGCCCAGAAAAACTTTTTATTTATTTATTTATTTATTTTTTTTTTTATTTTTTGATAAAGGGTCTCTCTCTGTCATCCGGGCTGGAGTGCAATGGTGCAATCTGGACTACTGCATCACTGCAGCCTCAACTTCCAGGGCTCAAGCCATCCTCCCATCTCAACTTCCCAAAGTGCTGGGGTTACAGGCATGAGCCACTGTGCCCAGCCCCAGACAGACTTTTCATCTATTCTTCTGAGGGCAGCTCCAAGAGATCACCTGGGGGACTTTATCTGCATAAAGCAACGTGCGACACACCTTCCCGTAATGTCTGCCTTCCACCTCCCTGACCCGTTCATTCTCCCCAGTGATTTACTACCTGTCAAAAGAATTTGCATTCCTCATCTCCTCCTTCCCCTATGAAAAAGGGTATATAAGCTTTTGTACCATGCTGGGTATTTGGGTAATTACTCTGTGATACTCCCCTCTGCCCTTGTGCACATTAATAAATTTGTACGCCTGTTCTCCTATCAATCTGCCTTTTGTCAGTGGCTTTTCAGCAAAACTTCAGAGGCAGAGGAAGTTTTCTCTTTATCCCTGCAAGGCATTTGGAAAATCACTACTGTAGTGGATTGACCGGTGTCCCCTCAACATTTTTATCTGCTCAGAATCTTGGAATGTGACAATATTTGAAAACAGGATCTTTACAGATATGAGTTACATATTTCAAGATGAAATTATCCTAGATTTGGAGTTTACCTTAAATATGATGACTAGTATCTTTGTAAGTAAAAGGAGAGGCCAGGCACGGTGCCTTGTGCTTGTAATCCCAGCACTCTGGGAGGCCGAAGTGGGAGGATTGCTTGAGCTCATGAATTCAAGACCAGCTTGGGCAACAGAGTGAGACCACATCTCTACAAAAAAAATAAAAAAATAAAAAGAGAGCTGAATGTGGTGGTGCATGCCTGCAGTTCTAGCTGCTGGAGAGGCTGAGGTGGGAGAAATGCTTGAGTCTAGGAGTTCAAGGCGGCAGCGAGTCATGATTGTACCACTGCATGGGAGCCTGAGTAAGAGTGAGACTCTTGAGGAAAAAAGAGAGAGAAAGAGAGAGAGAGAGAAAAGGGAGGGAGATTGGAGACAGCTATCCATAGAGAAGATGACCATATGAAGATGAAAGTAGAGACTGGAAGTATGCTGCCATAAACCAAGATACACAGGAACCACCAGAAACTAGAATAATCAAGGAAGGATTCTCTTCTAGAGTCTACACAGGGAGCATGGCCCTGCTAACACCATGACTTTAGACTTCTGGTCTCCAAAACTATGAGAATAAATTTATGTTGTTTTAAATCACCTAGTTTGTGATAATTTGTTACAGCAGCCCTAGAAAACTAACACACCATTGTTTGGACAGCAACTGTGATCCTAGATGATTGCAAAAGGGCTGCAAACTTATTTTCTCTTCTTATTCCAAGAGAACTAACAAAAAAATATATAGGTATACTTCAGAGATAGTGCAGGTTTGGTTACAGATCCCTACAGTGAAGATAATACCACAATAATAAAAAAAAAAAACCTCATAAAATTTTTGGTTTCCCAATACACATAAAAGTTATGTTTAAACTATGCTATGTCTGTTAAGTTGCAATAATATTATGTCTAAAAAATTCGACAGACAAACCTTAATTTAAAAACACTTCTTTTTTCTTTTTTCTTCTTTTTTTTTTTTTTTGAGATGGAGTCTTGCTCTGTCGCCCAGGCTGGAGTGTAGTGGCGCAATCTTGGCTCACCGCAGCCTCTGCCTCCTGGGTTTAAGTAATTCTCCTGCCTCAGTTTCCCATGTAGCTGGAATTACAGGTGCATGCCACCATGCCTGGCAAATATTTGTATTTTTAGTAGAGATAGGTTTCACCATGTTGGCCAGGCTGGTCTCGAACTCCTGACCTCAGGTGATCTGTTCGCCTCAGCTTCCCAAAGTGCTGAGATTACAGACATGAGCCACTGTGCCCGACCTAAAAATATTTCTTGCTAAAAAAATGCTAATGATCATCTGAGTCTTCAGTGAGTTGTAATCTTTTTGCCGGTGGAGTGCCTTGCCTTGCTGTTGTTGGCTGCTGACTGATCAGGGCGGTGGTTGCTGAAGGCTAGGGTGACTGTAGCAATCTCTTAAGATGAAACAATAATAAAGTTTGCCACGTCAATGGACTCTTCCTTTTGTGAAAGATTTATCTGTGGCATGTGATCTGTTTGATAGCATTTCAACCACAGAACTTCTTTCAAAATTGGAGTCTATCTTCTCAAACTCTGTCACTGCTTTATCAACTAAGTTTGTCATATTCTAAATCCTTTGTTATTTTAACAATGTTCAGAGCATCCTTCCCAGAAGTAGACTCCATCTCATGAAACCACTTTCTTTGCTTAACCATAGGAAGCAACTCCCCATCTATTCAAGTTTTATCCCAATATTGCAGCAACTCAGTCACATCATCAGATGCCACTTCTAATTCTAGGTCTTGCTATTTCTGTCACATCTGCCATTCCTTCCTCCACCAAAGTCTTGAATCCCTCAAAGTCATCTATAAGGAAGAAGAATCAGCTTCTTCCAAACTCCTGCTCATGTTGATATTTTGACCTCCTCCAATGACCCATAAGTGTTTTTATTGGCATCTGGAATGGTGAATCTTTTCTAGAAAGTGTTCAACTTTGCCCAGATTCATCAGATGAATCACTATCTATTGAAGCTGTAGCTTCATGAAATGTTTTTCTTAAGTAAGAAGATTTGAAAGTCAAAGTTACTGTTTGATCCACAGGCTACAGAATGAATGCTGTATTAGCAGCTATGAAAACATTAATCTCCTTGTACAACTCCCTCAGAGCTCCTGGGTGACCAAGTGCATTGTCAAAGAGCAGTAATATTTTGAAAGGAATCTTGTATTTTTTTTTTTTTTCCCTGAGCACTAGGTCTCAATGGTGGGCCTAAAATATTTAGTAAACCCTGCTGTAAACATATTTCCTGTTTGAAATATCTGAAAGTTTGAATTATTGAGAGAATCACCAAAACTGAACATGAGACACGAAGTGAGCACGTGCTTTTGAAAGAATAACACCAGTAGACTTGCTGGACACAGGGTTGCCACAAACCTTCAGTTTGTAAAAAATGCACCAACTGCAAAGTGCAATAAGGCAAAGCACCATGAAACGAGGTATATGCCTGTATTAGACTAAGTGTATAATGTGATATCTGAGAACATACACATAACTTTACATATGTCATTGCTAAAATTATTTCCCCATTTGACAAATGAGCACATAGGGGTTTAAATAACTGGTGTCAAAAAGTGTGTAACAATAAGACTAACATTTGAGTGATTACTATGTGTTAGGTACCATGCCAGGCTCTTTATTTAAATTATCTTAGCTCATCCTGATAGCAAAACTATACAGCTAGGTACTTTTCAATATTTCTCTATTTAAAAAATGAAGAAACTGAGGCCCAGAGTGTAAATGCTGTGCCCAAAATCTCTGGTACTTGGCAAAGGAAGAATTTGAACCCAAGGAGAATGAATCCAAAGCCCAGGTACTATGCTGTAGGTGGACACTGTGTGCTCACCACTCCCTCCATCCCTGCCTCTGATTTCACAGGCACTCCACACACCCACTAACTGCCCTTTAGCATCCTGAACATGTGATTCTATTATCTCGGCCATTTCCAACAGAATGCTTTCTTTAACTTTCTTGCCAGTGCTCTTATCACATCAAAATAGCAGTAAAGTATGCTTATTTTTCCTGATTTCAGAGCTAATCTTTACAAAATACTTTTGATATATGAAGCAAGTCTAGCAGTCAAAATATAACAGGCTTCTACAATGTGTTCTGTTTGGGATTCCAGCAGTAAAGCCATTTTGTTTTGTCTACGTTGTTTGATCACAGTCAGTATTCTGCATTTATAGGTGTAGGCAGTTCTGAAGGTACCTTCTTATTTGTCACAATTATACAGTTGTAGTTTGATAAATGTTCAGCACCCTGGTACAACAACTGATTCTGCTTTTGCTGTTTTATCCCCTTTTCCAGAATTGTATGTTTCCACATATGCCGGACAATGGGCAGAAAGTGGAGACCCAAAGAACTTGCGATATGACCGAGGTAAGAAGCTTCAGTTGGCCTCAAATGTCAAATAATATCCTTCGTGAATAATCAAGCATGTCAAGCTTTTACTTTCTACATCTCGACCCGTACTTTGTACCAATCTCAAGCCCCATATGATGCACTTTCTAGTTGAGAAGTTTTTTTTACAGACCTTAAAATTTTCTATATTTACTTTTTAGAGTGATGGCATATATTAGTTTCACTGTGTTAGTAATTCATGTTACAGAAATGATAAGCCAAAGTAAGAAAAATAGTGAAATGAATTGTAAATCTAACTACGATTTTTAGTTTCCATAATTAGCACAGAAATTGCTGTTAGTGCACTTGATCCAAGAAGAGTCATTCACGATCTCTCCCTTGCATGTTTCCCTCCTGGGCACAGAAGATTCATTTAGAGGTCAGCGTCTGATCCAAGATCCGTCAATCCAATGCCTGACATTATAGTTTAGGAAAAGTGCCTAAAAAGACATTAACTTTCCTCCAGATGACGGAAACTAAAGGCAGGTAAATGTGGCAGCTATTGGTGTACTTGGATGCTGAGGATCAGGCAGAGTGGCTTGGTAATGAGAAAGATGAATGAGGCAGACACCCAGAGAAAAACGAAATTAAGGAGCAGTAACAGCATTTTATGCCCCTCCCTCCACTCTGCCAACCCTCAGGGCTCATACACTTTTGCTAACTCTGTCACTTATGTGCTGTTGTATACCACATTACCTCAAAACTAAGTGGCTTAACACAACAGCATGTATTATCCCATAATTTCTGTGGGCTGAGAATCTAGACAGGGCATAGTTGGATCCCTTGTCTCAGAGTCTTTCACGAGATTGCAGTCAAAGTCCTGACTGAGGCTGTGGTTTCATCTGAAATTTCAAATGGGGAAGGATCCTTTCCCAAGTTCACTCATATGATTGCAGTAAGATTCAGTTCCCTGCAGACTGTTTCACTAAAAGCCTCAGTTTCTCACTGCCTGTTGGCCAGAAGCTGCCCTCAGTTTCTTGCCACATAACCTTCTCAGCTCACAGGATGACGTCTGCCTTCATAAGGATGAAAAGAGAAAAAGCCACCAAGAAGGAAGTCATGGTCTAATCTTGGAGGAGAATCTTATGAGTTTTGCTGCGTTCTACTTGTTAGAAGCTACTACATCCAGCCTCTACTCATGGGAAGGAAATGACACAAGGTGTGGGTATCAGAAGGCAGAAATCTTTGAGAGCTGTTTTAAAAGCAATCTAACACACTGACATATTTCAGTCCTTAGGCACTATAAAATAACCCTAATATCCCTGCAATACATCTTAATGCTTGCCTAAATTAGCCAAATTTTTTTCTTTTACAACCAAAACTTCTTACATATATCGAATAGTGTAATAAAATCCAAATTTAGAATCAAGAGGTAATTGTATTATGAGAAAATATATTACCACATTTCTAAGTTCCTTTGTCACACATACACAGACAAACACAACTAGCAGACTATTTAATAGTGATAAAGGCTGAGATATGAGAAAACAAAATACTAAGAACTCTTACTACTAGGAAAATAAATCCTATGAAGATTAAGATTGCTGAAATTTTCAAGTAGCCAGTGAAAATACATGATGGTTGTGGCATTTCTTCCTCTCCTCTCCTTCTTCCTCCTCCTCCTATTCCTCTTCCTCCTTCTTCTTCTTTTAAACCCCTAAATACTATCATGGAGGACATTTATTTTTCCACGCTTTTAATTTTCTAAACATCTTAGTTTTCTCTCATCATCTTATACAGTGGAAAAAGTAAGCAAAAAAAAAAAAAAAGGATAACACTATGATGAATTTGAATGTTTCTCTGCTTCAGATTACAAGGTACGTTTTTGTGGTAATTATAAAAATTGAAAAAAAAAATGGTGAAAACCCCTTATCTTGGGTTACTGTGTCAAGTAGGAAGTTGAGCAGTATTTCAAAAAACACCTTTAGCAAAAGTCCCCTCCCTGGCTTTTCCTGCAAACATTAACCTCAAGCGTTTACTTCCTTCCATATTATTTATATATTTAACCTCAAAATTTGATTTAAGAAGTCACAAGAAGATCTAAGAAAAGGCCCAAATGTCAGCCATCTGTGGACCAGACCTGAAAAGCTTCCTGGAGGAGATGAAAACCTCTCATTTCATAGAACTGAAAAAGGGCCATTGTATAGACCAGAAGCTGGTGTGCAGCTCCTCCAGGTCTCACCACTGAATCAGGAATCCTATAAATATGCACCTCAACCACATAAACAGTTTCTCTTCAGTTTCTGGATTGGAGTTTATCTTTGCTGTGCAGAATCAATTTAGCTTTGGACAGAAAAATTTGCAAGAAATCAAAAGAGCAGGCTTAAAAAGCAAACAAAGAGACAGGATGGGCATGATTTCCTAAACATACCAGAACAGAGCCATGTGTTGGATGCTATGTAAGAAAGCAAAGAAATTCCCAAAAGATTACCTCAAGTTGGTTTCTCATTTTGGTAAAGATTTTTTGGGTCTCTTGATTCTATCAATTTAAATAGAGCCTGAAAGATACAATGACAGTATAAACTATGTCCGAAAGACCTCCGAATAGGAAAAGGAAGTTTGGTGCCTCCCAAAAGGAGGGTGAGGGGCAGGAGAACATGATGAATATATATCACTTTTCACAGGCGCCTCTTCTGGATTTTGACCATTATAAAGCACAACAAACAGATAAAAGAAAGAAGACTCACAAACAGCTTTTTTCATTAAGATGACATACCTTTCATTTCTACTTTTTCTCAGTTGATAAGCCCCAAAATAACATATAGACACTGAAAAAACCTTCTTACAACCTTCTTACAATTTTCTATACTGCCAGTTTCACCAACCTTTTAAGTGTTGGTTGGGACCCTACTGGCCTATAATACTGATTTTTTCAATAGTGTATCCACCAACTGGTTCTGATTGGCACTTTTCATCTTCAAATCTGCAGTGTTCTGCCTCACTGACAATAGCAGATGGCCAGTAAATCTCAATCTTGACTTCATGGTAGGATCACCTGGGAAACTGTTAGAAAAACAAAATCCCAGTGTCCAGGCTTCTCCCTGGACCAATCGAATCTGAATCTCTAATGGTAGGATTCATGCACTGATCTTTCTTGAAGCTTCCCAATGACTACCATGTGTAGCCAAAGCTGAAAACCCCTGTTAGATTCTATTTTGGTATATTAACTATGATCTTGACTAATGAAAGTTGCTGAACTGCTGGGGAACTTGGCTAAGCAATGGAATATCCCTTAGAAACACAATGAACACCCACTCATTTTAGGCAGTAACACAAAATTATTGGGGCCTTAATATTCTCTTTAGGGAGACACATTCCACAGAATTCTACAAGTTGTAGAAGATATGTTCTCTCTTATGAAAGGATATGCCACCAGGTTCATAGGAGAAAAAATATGGTGCTGCTTTTACTAAGCTACCAAAGAGAACAACACAAGAAAATTATCAATTCCTAACTAGGGTGAAAGTGCTTATAATATGTCACAAACATGAGAAGCAACCTTTTCATCATTAAGTGGACTCTGACAAAGCAATTAATAGAATCTCGAAGTCTAGAAGGAATCCTTTAAGAAGTATAATAATAATATTCTCCACCTGAGGAACTTAGGGTCAGAGATAAGTGGCTAGTCTGATAATTTACTGATCATGAGGGGTGTTATAAAACTGCCCTTCTCCTCATTCTTAGTCCAGGGGTTGCATTTTTAATGTACATGAAAGCATTTAATGTCATGTGTGGCCAATAGTAAATGCTCAATAAATTGTAGCTGTTGGGAGAAGTAATGATGGTAACATTAATGATCACATTGGTAATAATAATGTCTACAGGGTTTTTCAGTGTTATAAACACTGCCTTAAAATCCTTAGCAAATAAAAAACTATTTCTTGCTGGGCACAGTGACTCATGCCTGTAATACCTGCTACTCAGGAGGCTGAGGTAGGAGGATTGCTTGAGGCCAGGAGTTCAAGACCACCCTGGGCAAACATAGAAAGACCCCATCTCTAAAAACAATCAAACAAACAAAAACCTATTGCTTTTGTTGATGACACCTTATTTATTTGAAACACAAGAAATTTAAAAAGGAAAATAATAAACAGGGGGAATAAAAAGGCTTTTATTTAGAGCTGCAATGAAAATTTAGGATAGCCTTTCACTATTTAATGACTCATCAGTTGAACATTTTATGTAATTAATTATAAAATATATGTAATTTGATCTGATTTTGTCTAGAAGATTCTAGAGTATCATTTTCCTGATGAAAATACTATACATATGTTTATATCTAAAGAGTTAAAGGTACTTTCACATGTTATTTAATTCAATTCTCACATATAATCAGAAAACAGAGATATTATCCCTCCTTTTTTAAAATTAAAAAACATAAGTTCAGAGAATGAAAGGGACCTGGCTAAAGTGTCTCCACCAATAAGTGGCAAGGCTCCTAGTTCATCACAGGTTTTCTACCTTTGAGACATTCCTTAGGTTACTTCTTTGGACTGTGTTACTCTAGCCTTTTGAATAATTAACTTTTCTGAGCAACAGTGTAATGCTCTGTCCCTGACTTTCATCAGGCAAAATGTGAAACACATCTATTTGAAAACCTGCTTTTTGAAAACACAGGACCCCATTATGTTGTTCAGTGTTTCTCCCTTAAATTCGCGAAGGCAAATTATTCTCCGAGTTCAGAGTCAGGAAAGTATCTATATCATCCACCAAAGCTGGCAGCTTTCTTTTGTTAGATCCGGAGAGTTATATGATCCATTGAATGTCCCTCCTTGCTTTGGCTTCTAGGGCACTCAGAGTCAAGTTTTATACTTGGTCACTCTGGTTCCGGTTCTTCTCAGTCCAAATTTCTATTGCATCCTCTCTCTCTTTCCCTTCACCTCCCAAACCACTACCACCTTTAATATATTACTTTTGTGTTTTGTATTTATCAGTGATTCAATGTAATTTTACTGTGATTTTGGTAAACATCTGTAGTGTTCTACTACTTGGAGGATTTGTCTCCCTTTTTGTGATAATAGAACTCTAACACTTCTTGGTTACATCACATTTTTTACTATCTGATGATTATGTTGGTCATCAGCCCTTCTTCTGCAAGGAACAAAATATAACAACATTACAATGCATCTTTCTTTGTTTTGTGTTTGCTGATTTGGGTAGAACATAGCAAAAATAAAAATATGTTCATTTTCTGTCATTTGGTAATAAATCTGAAGCCATGCTTCACAGAATAGTTTTAAATTTAAAATAATATAATTTTATAAATATTTTACCCTTTTAAAACAAGGGTAACTGTCTCAGTTCTTATGGCATCAAGATGCTCAAATTAAATTCACAAGGCTCTTCAGGACCAATTATATCAGTGTTTAACCCTCCCAGTGTCTTTTTTGCATCTTAATATCAATTGATTTCTTTACCAATAATGCCAAATACATAAACCACTCCTGCTTATATGTGTACTTCGTGTATATGTGTATATGTGTAATTTGTGTATATGTGTATATTTGTACTTTGATTGTTTCTCTAACTGGTATTATTCAGATTCAGTGCCTCAAAATTTGTGATAGTCTTATCCATGGTCCTCTTCTCAAAGGTTCAAAATGTGACTTAAAGTATTTTATGTATGCATGTTTTAAATCTTTTAGTTATACCTCCTGTTACTGACTGTTTATGCCACCTCAAAACTCATATGTTGTTTGGGCATGGTAGTTCACACCCGTAATCCCAGCATCTTGGGAGGTCGAGGTGGGAGGATTGCTTGAGTCCAGGAGTTTGAGATCAGCCTGGGAAACATAGTCTCCTCTTCTCTAGAAAAAAGTCTGGTAAAATCAAGAATAAATAACCAGCTGGGTGCAGTGGTTCATGCCTATAATCCCAGCACTTTGGGGGAGGCCGAGGTGGGTGGATCACCTGAGGTCAGGAGTTCAAGACCAGCCTGGCCAACATGGTGAAACCCCATCTCTACTAAATACAAAAAATTAGCTGGGCATGGTGGCACATGTCTGTTATCTCACCTACTTGGGAGGCTGAGGCAGGAGAATCACTTGAACCTGAGAGGCAGAGGTTTCAGTGAGCTGAGATTGTGCCATTGCACTCCAACCTGGGCAACAAAAGCAAAACTCCTTCTCAAAAGAGATAGATAGATAAATAAATAAATAAATAAATAAATAAATAACCAACCTTGTAAAGTGGTATTTTATCTCCATGATGGGAAGAAGATATCCCATTAAAAGGCAAATCTTCCTTTTCAAAAGTTTGAAAGAGTTCCTTAAAAAGAATATCATCTGGTTAAATATAAGTTGCTGGAGACGCAAAACCCTAAGAAAAGTTTTTGGCTTTTATCCCGTAACAGTTTCATTTGAGAGTGAATTGGATACATTTTCATTCAGGCGCAACTCTGACATTTCCTCCTTGTTTCTTCCCCCTTTATCATATACAGTCAGTTTCATTCTGTTCTTTCGATTCTTTCATATTGTCTTTTTTTTTTTTTTTTTCCTTCACCCTTGGAGCTGTATGGTACGGTGGAAGAACACTGGTGTCAGAGTTCTAAGACTTGTTTTATCCAAGAGAATTTGAGCAAACATTTAATTTTCTCCCCGTTTTCTTATCAGTGAAATAAGAACACTGATGACTGCTGAATTTAGCTCATGTGATGTTTGCAAGGATTATGTGAATACTTTAGCCAACTCTAATTTTATTCAACAAGCATAATCAACAAAGAAAATCTACCATGTGCCATGCACTGTGCAAGCTGCTTGGAATAGAATGATTAAGAAATACAAGTTAAAATTTTCTTAATTAATTAATTAATTTTTTTCACACAGGGTTTCACTCTGTTGCTCAGGCTGGAATGCAGTGGCACAATCTCAGATCACTGCAGCCTCAACCTCTCGGGCTCAGGTGATCCTCCCACCTTAGCTTCCCAAGTAGCTGGACAATGGGCCCGTGCCACCACACCCAGCTAATTTTTGAGTGTTTTGTAGAGAGGCGGTTTCTCTATGTTGCCCAGACTAGTCTCAAAGTGCTAGGCTCAAACAATCTGCTCTCCTTGGCCTCCAAAATTGCTGGGATTATAGGCATAAGCCACTGTGCCTGGCCCTAAAATAAATAAATAAATAAATTAATTAATTAAATAACACATTGCTTTAGTCAAGAATCTCACATTCTGATAGAAAAAGCAGACAAATAAACTCATAAATGTGGGTCCAATAATGTGCTCTTTTGGAGCACTTTGTCCTATTAATTTTATTATAGCTTATAACTCTTAGTATCTCTCCCCTTCTACTTCTTTTAATGCCTCTTTTCCTTACAAGGTTATGAACTCCATGAGGGCAGTGTCTGTTTTGCACACTGCTCTATCCACACTGCCCCCAGCATAATTATCTAGGAATTGGGAGAAAAAAAAAAAAAAAAAAAAGTCTGGTAAGCCACTTGAAGCATTCAGTGTGATATTATTTTTAAAGCCATTAGATCTTAAGTGACATTTCCACTTTAATCTTAAGAAGAGGAGAAAATCTCAACCTTCCATTGTTACACAACTTGAGAGCTTTTGCTTATAATTCTTTACAAATCAGTTAATTATGTGTAATTCCTATCACCGGACGTCATTTCTTCTCTGCCCTGATTTTGTATTTGTAAAGAATCAAGTCAGGTACCAGTTCTCATCCTCTCAGACTAAATACATTAAATCAACAACAGTGAAAAAGGAAAATGAAATTGATTTCATTTCCCATGTACACAAGGATGCTCAGTTTAAATAATAGCCTTTAATAATAGTGTTTATTGTATATTATAATATATAATATATATTATATATATAATAACAGTTTAATAATAGTGTTCCATGGTTAGACTCTTTCTACACGTTTCTGGTGTCAAGCTGCAACCTGGTTGTCCTTGCAGTAAATAAATCAACAAGGTGCATAATCTTGTTCCGTAACCTCCTGCAAATCCCAGGGATGTTCAGAATTCATCAGCTTCAAGGCATGTGAGGCTGGAATTTGAAAAGAAAATCCTTTCACTCTTAAAGAAATGCCTTTAGCAGGGATTTATACTGATAAGTCACCTTCACTGTTAGTGATGTGAATGTCTGTTTAATTCTTTTACCAAGAAGAGTTTATGGAAACTGGGATCCTGAAGGAATGCTGGGTTTCGCCAGTGTCTGCCATTAATTTATTTTGTTTTCTAAAGTCTGATTCCCTAGCAAAAGGATGCATTTGAAATTATAATTAAAAACAGTTAATTCTGGTTCAGTTGACATTATATAGCAAAAGGATATGCATTTATAATTTATATTGTGTCTTACAAATTAGAAAACCAAATCAGAATAATGTTCATAATTTGGAGAAATTTTAGAGATTCTCTGAGTTATTTTTCTACTTTTAAGAATGATGGGAAAGGAGAAGGGAATATATGGGTATAAAGTAAGCAGGCCCTCTGGCTCTGAAAATCAACTCAATGGTAAATGGTTGAGATTTTCTAGCCATTCTGACCCTATTTGAGAAGATTATATTGCTTTGTCAGATCAGACCTTGTGTCAGAGAACCAAGTGTCAACTTTCCACTTAAAGATTAAGCAGCAAGAGTCAGTACGTCTGGTTACACAGAACACAATCTCTTCTTGACCTGTAGCATTACGCTTCCTCTTTGCTGCAGAAACAGTTTTCCTAGAGATCTCAAGTGCTGAGGTGTAGGAAAAAAACGTTCATCTCCGTATTTCTCCTTAAGCAGCAGACGCTACAATGTAATAGGAAAATGAGAAGTTTATTGAGTTTTCCTAATGGTATCAACTTATTACCCTCAAGTCTGGTTTTGTTTTGTTTTGTTTTCAAATCCCACTAAAGGCTAGAATCTACAGCTTTTTAAGAAACCCCGTCCTGGCCGGGCACAGTGGCTCACTTTGGGAGGCCAAAGCGGCTGGATGACTTGAGGTCAGGTGTTCGAGATCAGCCTGGCCAACATGGTGAAACCCTGTCTCTACTAAAAATGCAATAGCTAGCCCGGTGTGATGGCCAGCACCTGTAATCCCATTTACTCCAGAAGCTGAGGTCAGAGGATCACTTGAACCCGGGAGGCAGAGATTGAGATGGTGCCACTGCTATCCAGTCTGGGTGACAGAGCCAGACTCCGTCTCAAAACAAACAAACAAAAACCACAAAGGAGAAGATTTTGCTATTGTGTATACTTGAATATTATGTCTTCAAAAGGTGTGAATAATAATTTATTATTGAAGAATAATCTAGTTTCATCACATTGTAACTTAAGAGCCATTTGTGGTGTTTGAGAGAGAGAGAGAGAGGAAGAGAGAGAGGTATGTATATGTGTGTTGACGGTGGGGGGATTACTAAAATCTCTTAACCTAAGTTTGTCAGTGTAATTTGATCTTTCTGTCTGAGGTGCATAGGGAATAGCATTTACTGAGACTAATGTTACTAAGATAGTGAAAATTGGCCATTGATATGTAGACTTTCAAACGCTGAAGTAAATGTAAATAGGCAATGCTACCCTTTGTTACTTAGTTACTTAGGAATACTATAGTTCCTGCCCCCTTTCCTGCTAACTCTCCTTTCTCAGCACATACTCTCCACCACACAAAATCTGTTTCTAAATTTATAATCAAATTACAGGCATCTGGAGAACCCAGCCACTGAAGTAAATTGTTTTCCATAAGTCATGTTTGTGATTTGCAAATGTTGAAAAAGCAAATACTAAAACTGTAATTTTTAGATGATATATTACCATTGGAAACATTTCATTTAAAAACAGCCATATAACCCCAAACCCTAAGCTTGGTGTATTTGATTTGGCTCTTTTTGCAAAAACCCATCTTTTTTTGTTTTGGCCCAAGTCTTAATACATATGATGAAAATTAAGATAATTAAAACCTAATATTGAAAAGTTTTAAAAATACTTACAAGTTGATGTTATCCTTCCTTTAGTACACTTAAAAAAATTGAATAGGCTCAGAAATGTTGGTATAAATTCAGTTCACCATATGTCTGCTTAATAATTATTTGGAAACAACAAGGAACAGACCTCCCACAGACAACTCTCTGTGTTACTAGATTTCTTCAAAGCATGGACTCAGAGTACAATTTGTCTGGGTGACACAAAGGCTGATTGGGGAAAAAAAAAGAATACAATTTGTATTGAGCTTGAGAATGGGTAAGAAGCAGGCCCCATGTAGACTAGCTAATGAATTTAATGATTTGTTGGATAGTTACTCAGGATGACCTTTATTTAAATACATACAATGGGCCAGGTGAGGTGGCTCATGCCGGTAATCCTAGCACTTTGGGAGGCTGAGGTGAGCAGATCAACTCGGATCAGGAGTTTGATGGATCAGGCAACATGGCAAAACCCTGTCTCTGCAAAAAAAATACAAAATTAGCTGGGTGTGGTGACAGCGTATCTGTAGTCCCAGCTGCTTGGCGGGTTGAGGCAGGAGGATTGCTTGAACCTGGGCAATCGAGGCTGCAGTGAGCCACAGTCATGCCACTGCACTCCAGCCTGGGTGATAAACTGGGACCTTGTCTCAAAAAATAAACATAAATATTTATGTATATATAAAATATATTTATATAAATATATATTTATGTGTATTTATATGTATATAAATATGTATTTGTGTATTATATGTATATAAATAAATATGTATTTATATGTATATAAATATATATTTATGTGCGTTTATATTTATATAAATATACATTTATGTAATATCTATGTATTTATATAAATATATATTTATGTAATATCTATTTATGTATTGATATTTATATAAATACATATTTATGTGCATTTATATTTATATAACTCTATATTTGTGTATTTATATTTATTTAGTAGTTGGTCCAAGGGTTGTGGGCATTGTTAAGCTTATTTAGCACTGTTTCTCCCCGCAACCATCACAACTATGCTTGACTAGCTAAAGTAATGATAATAATAATACTATAAATAAAATCAAATCAATAAATAAATACATACGATCAATTGTAGCCTTTGATCCTTTTGTATTCAAAGGCGTTATACATTCAACATTAGAAAATGTTGAAGGAAAAAAGGTTATAATGGCCTGTAGAAATGATGAAATCCAGAATTTAAAATGTGTGCAGTACCAAGGGATGTTGACGCTGGAGAGAAAAGATTAGGGCTCAAGTTTGGCCAATTACCCAGTTTTAGCATCTTTATTTCTAATATGGCAATGTAATAACTATTGCTCCTGGTTCTTGTAAAAATTAAAATAGATGAATATGAAAAATGTGAATTATAAAGCAAAAGCACTACACAAATAAGATACTTTATTATTCTTTGAATTATACAACAAAAGAGGTCTAGGACATCTATATATAGTAAAGCAGGTTTTTGGTGGGGGGATAATGTCAGTGTGTTAGATCTGGCGCATGCTGGTTTGCACTGGCTTGTGACAGCTGATAAATTTTTAGGAATTATGTGAGCTGGTTGACATCATGTTGATAGCCTGAAATCCTCACCTCCCTCCCAAGGACCAGTTGACCAGCACATCATTGGGTAACTTATTCTGTATGTTTGGATAGTGTTCTAGTAATCTGTTAGTGTGTAACAAAACCAGCTCAAAATTTGGCAGCTTAATGCAACAGCTATGCTATCATCTATTATATCTCACATTCTGTGCAGTGACTGGTCTCAGTTCAGTAGTGATTCTGCTTCATGGATGGTCAGCTAGGGCTGCAGTCATCTAGAGGCTTAGCTGGACTGCATTACCCAAGATGGCTTATTCTCAGGTCTTGCAGTTGGCACTAGCTGTTGATTGGGAGCATGCTTGAGACTGTCTATAGGAGCATGTAAATTATCCTCTACCTGGTCCCTCATATGATTTGAGCTTCTTACAGTATTAAAGCTGGGTTTCCAAGTGGGAACTATGGATCTCTTAAGGCCCAGTCATCAGAATTATACAATATTACTTCCATTATAGTCTGTTGATCAAAATAAGTAGAATTTGCTACCATGTTTAATTCATCACAGATATTATGATACCCAAATTTATATAAACCCAAGAGTATTCATTAAGTTGTGGATGCCAACATTTTAAATAATTCTCTCCTCTAACTTCTTACACTGGAGATAAGCTTTACCGCTTTATGCTACATATTTTGTCAAGCTTAAAGTTTCCTTGAGTGAGGTCAGGTATGGTGGCTCATGCCTGTAATCCCAGAACTTTGGGAGGCCAAGGTGGAAGGACCGCTTGAGGCCAAGAGTTTCAGACCAGACTAGTCAATGAAGCAAGACCCCATCTCTACATAAAAATGTTTAAAAATTAGCTGGGTGTGGTGGGCACCTACAGTGGTGATGTGCACCTACAGTCCTGGCTACTCAGGAGGCTGAGGTGGGAGGCTCTTTGAAGCCCAGGAGGTCCACTGCACTCTAGCCTGGGTGATAACATGAGACCCTGTCTCAAAAAAAGAAAAAAAAAAGTTTCCTTTAGTCTTGGTGTACCACCTACGTATCTGGCCAAATATATCAAACTACTGAAGACTTTCTGAAAATAGAATTTTTAAAAAATTTACTACATATTCTTTAAAACAAAATGAGTGTTTAAAGGGGTGTATTAAATATTTTGAAAAATGAAAGGAAGCCAGTCATAAGCCTAATCAGAAATCATTTGAGTGGCTGGATGATTCAAGTTTGTAAGGCGCAAAAGACAGTCTCACATTCATCTTGTTATAGAAACTATAGATCTATCTATCATCTGTCTATCTATCTATAGATCAATCGATCTATCTAGACAGCTAGGTTAGATGTAGACTGGAATATCACAATACTTAAGTCTGGGGAGGTCTTGTGACTAGTAAACATTATAGGATATGGGATATGGTCAGTTAGAATGCTCCCAGCTTCAAGAAACAGAAAACCTTATTAAAAGAGATCTATCATCTCACATAATAAGCAGTCTTGAGTTTGGTGGTTGCAGGGTAGCTTAATTTAATAGCCCATTCATTCATATCAAGGTTTCTGCGTCTGCTTTCTGTTTTTTCTGTGGGCAATGGCCCTCACAGTGGGTAGCACTATATTTTATTGCCCAGACCCAAACATGAACTCCACATGTAGCAATGTCTACAGACAGAGCAGCCAATGGGAGCAGGTGAAGGGCAAAGAAGTGGTAGCTCCTCATCTCTGTCTCTCTTTTCATTTGGGAAGAAACATCTTCCTTAGATAATGCTTCTCAAATTCTTATTGCATCTCTTTGGCCAGAACTGATGCCCATCCTTTAACCAGGGGGATGGATTAATCATGGTTCAGTTCGGCCAGGCTTCTGGAACTCTATGGATAGCAATCTAATCTTTCTTGAACACATTATTATCTGATACCTGGACAAACTTGGAAATGTACCAGCAAGGAAGAAGTGGGATATGGCTACTGGGGCAATCAACAGTGTCTTCCAGGTTTATCCTTAAAATCTCAATATAATTCTGTGACATCATCTCCTTTAGTAGCACCATTTTTCAGGAGCTAGAAGCACAAAAACATGGTGAAAGACCCAAGGAGCGGGTGTAAGGCTCTAGACAAGTAGGGTGTGGTTCAGGGAAGTCTCAGCAGAGAACAGAATAATTACAGAAAGTAATTTAGATTTACTGGGCACTGACTATGGAACAACCACTATGTAAGGAACCCCTCCAGCCCATCCAACATCATGTTTAGTACTCAAAAGGAAGATATTATTAGCTCCATTTTAGAAATGAGGCTCAGAGAGAAAACTGTTAGGAGTTACTAGAGCTAGACAGTAAAATTCAAGTCTTTTTAACTCCAAGGATAATCTAACTCAACCCATGCTGATGAGCAGCTATTTCATACTCCACCTGAGAGTAATACTCCTCTTTCCCCACATAATTCCCCAGCATCCTCACCTTCTCACCATCCCTATACCAATGTTGAAATGGAGGAAGGCAGTGAATAATAAGAGCCAGAAGCCCCCAAACTTTCCAATACATCCCAATCCACACTCTCAATGTTCTGTCCTGAGGAAATAATGAGAAAAGCAAAAACTAGTCATACAAACCATAGTGACAATATATTGCAATCCTTTATTTAATGTCACTGACCTCATCAATTTGACCAATTTGATGATTGGATGCATCAATATCAAGAGTGAATACCCTGAAATACTCAGATTAAAACTCAAATTGGTTTTGAGATTCAGAATTATTTCGATATTGGATATTTTCACGGTTAATGGTACTAAAAGACCTCACTGCATAAATGCTTTGACCTCAGAAATTTGGTGAGATATAGAAGGAGATTGCCTGTATGTTCTTATTCTTTCTAGCTGTTCTGATGGAGAAAGTGGATGATTGACCTCTGCTATAGAGGACATTGTAGCAAGAAAACAGCCATGAGACTCTTCATATAAATTTCCTTATTAAGCAGCCAAGTTTATCAAAGATTATTATGTTTTCCCCTTTATCTCCAGGAGGCCACTATATATAGGCTTCTGTCTTTGGGAAATATTTTCAAGAGGAACATATTCTAGGAGGCTTTCTTGTGGGATGAAGGTAGCCAGGGCTCCATTTTAACAGGATATTTTCAGCCCATAGATTAGGTTGTTTACAGGCCTGCAAACACATTGCCCTATGTTAAAACAGTGAAACAAACTTACCTCACTAACCATAACATTTTCTAACATATAATGTTTCTTTTTTGACACAGAAGATATTTTGAAGGATGGCAAACATCCAGAGGGAATTGCAAAATTCAGGCAATTACTCAGATTCTCTAATCCCAAAATGTTTTCTTCAAATTTTGCAAATGGCCACATAATTGTCTATCTAGGTTTTGCAGCTTTCATCCTAAAAAACAATGCCATTTAGACTGTGCTTTAACTTTAGGTCTGCATAAGTGGTGTCATGATTACAATTCTCTCTCTCTCTCTCTCTCTCTCTCTCTCTCTCTCTCTCTGATAATGCCTTGTTTTCAGTAAAAGAGATCAAGAACTTGGTGCTAATGGAATGGGAAACAAAGGAACAGCAACAAGTAAACAATCCAATAGGGCCTTTATCCTGGTTTCTCTTGGCTCAAAACACTCCCTGCAAGTGGCAAGCATTTCTCTAGGGAGATGATCCAACCAACAGTTTGAAAAAATAGTGCTTCTAGAAGCCTTTGGTTGTGGGAATGAATTGAGGTGATTAGAAGGGTGTTTGCCTGGCCAGATTCTTTGTTTCAGTACTAAATTAGCAGTAGTGAAAGATGGAAGAAAAACTCACTGGAAGAAAAGAAAAGCAATTCAAACAAAAACACATTGCACTGGCTATCATGGTCCTTAGGTTCTGGGGCAATTGTCCCCATTGCCTCTGTGTGGGGTGTGTGGTATAGGCTTGTATTGGGGAGGGGAGGGAGTCATCCTGCCACTGGGCATCTGGAGGGAAAAATCCATCCAGCTGTTGCTAATGGATCATCTAATTCATACATAATGCAAGCAGTCAATTCTGCATGCCCAAGCATATTATCAGATATATATATATATATATATATATATATATATATATATATATATATCACAGAGGGAACAAACAGTCATTTTCAACCTCAAGTCCTTCCAGGGAGGGAAGAATGAAAAACCCTTTTGTCTTTTTGTGTACCTTGACGGTGGGTCTGAAGCTAGGTCTACAGGCAGGGCCTTGAGGGAATCCCTGGCACCCACTGGGAGCCCCTCTTTGACTCGTCTGAAGGAGAAATGTTTTGAAGCATATGTTAATAAAATATATATCTGATTATTAACTCACTTCGATGGGAAACATAAACTGTCTGCTTAGTTTCTCTTAGGATTTCACACACAATGCCATCAGAAAAATGTATCTTAAGCTTTTTCATCACCTACTCTTTCTATTTAATCTCCTTCAGACATCATGATCAGGAAGAAATTAATTTCCTGCTTTGGTGGGGAAAGTTTTAGCTTCCAAAATAGACCAGACTTTCCTTCCTGCTCTCTGTTTTTTAATCCCTTTCTCTTTGGACCTTACAAAGAAGAAATCCTATAATGACAAGGGTATACATTTAGAGCTTCTTTCCAACTAAACCCTGCCTGCCATCTTTTACTGAATTACTATGTTGTAAGGTGATATGTTTGACAGATATCTAAAGAAAATCAGAAAACTGCACGATGTACACATTTATGAAGTTGATAAGTTGTAAATACATATGATGAATCTATATGGTGAAGTTCATTAGTTTCCCTCCCGAATGCTTCCCTTTCCAGAATCTTCTGTCTGTCTTTGTCAACTCCATCCACAAGGTGTAACAGAGACAAACATGTTACACTGTAACTCAGATCTTAATTTGGGGTTATTATTTCAAGGTTAGCTAATGAAGTAGGAGTTTTTTTTCCTCAGGACAAAGAAAATAGGCCATTCTTACTATTCAGAGCTGTAAAATTCCAAGATGTTGGCTGTAATGTTTTCCACATGTGGCCAAAGCTGGTCTGTAGTAATAGAAAAGGTTACTCCTGACAATTTTGTTGTGTGTGGTTGCAATTTCTTTTTTTCTGAGATCAAGTCATATTCCCTTCTTGATTTCCCTGAAACATCTCAGGGTCCTCATTAATAATAAATAATCATCTTTGCTTAAACTAGTTTGAATTAGGTCTCTGTAACTTACTGGGAAAAGAGTCCCAAGTGATATACAGCAGCTATCGTTCAGAAGAAAGTCAAAACTTTGCTCCTGGTATGGGTCTGTGTTCCTTGCTGTGAATCAGGGGAAACACCTCGGCTTAGTGAAAAGACAAGAGGGTTTAGCACTGACGGTTGTTTTAAATTCTTGTTTTGTCTTTTACTAGCTCTGTACCCTTGAGTAAATCACTTAACTTCTCTGATATTATTATCTCCCCTGCAGTGTTGTTCTTAGGTTTAGAAATAGCTCATGTAAAATAGCAAGCATAGTAAGTACCCAATGAACAGTTAACCCTACTCTAAAACTTTCTATTGCAATGACTTGAAAAGGACTCTCAAAAGTACAAAATGTCACAACTGGGTGCAGTGGCTCATACCTGTACACTTTGGGAGGTCAAGGTGGGAGGATTGCTTGAGCTAAGGCATTCGAGACCAGCCAGGCAACATCATGAGACCCTGTCTCTAAAAAAATTGTTTTAGATTAACCAGGCATGGCGAGACATTCCTGTGTCCTAGCTACTGAGGAGGCTGAGGTGGGAAGATTGCTTAAGCCCAGGAGTTGGAGGCCACAGTGAGCTATAATGGTGCCACTGTACTGCAGCCTGGGTAATAGAGTGAGACCCTGTCTGAAATTTGAAAAAAAAAAAAAAAAAAAAAAAAAAAGGACTAGGTATGGTGGCTCATGCCTGTTATCTCACCACTTTGGAGGGCTGAGGTGGGAAGATTGCTTGAGCCTAGGAACTCGAGACTGCAGTGAGCTATGATGGCACCACAGAGTGAGCCTAGGCAACAGAGTGAGACTGTGTCTCTAATGAATAAATAAGTATAAAACTACAAAGCAGAGTCAGAATTTATTTGGCTCAGTTTTCCTTCTTTGCTCCCCTCTCTCTTCCCTCCTTTCCTCCTTCTTCCCTTTT
Organism: Chlorocebus sabaeus; assembly: GCF_047675955.1. Classification (NCBI taxonomy): domain Eukaryota; kingdom Metazoa; phylum Chordata; class Mammalia; order Primates; family Cercopithecidae; genus Chlorocebus; species Chlorocebus sabaeus. Next base: position 89,543,021 of record NC_132914.1, read on the forward strand.
CTCTCTTTTTCTTTCTTGTTTTAGTTTCCTTTTAGAGAACCAGAGATGGCAGAGGAGTTCAAGTATTCACTCATATGATTGCTAGGGGTCAGCTTCAGGTGTAGTGAGAACTCATTATGAGCACACGTTCTTGCCAGAAGAATTTTCGCAGTTGTTACAGATCCTACTGCTCTGGGTCCAGAATTCTCAATGTGACTCTCTGTCTTAGGTTAGGGGCCTCAGGGATTCAGAGGCAGAGATGTGCACACAGTGGTTGACTGGGGAGTGCTCTTGGGAGCAGCACCTGTAGGCTAGCCAGAGAGCCAGCAACAGAATAGGGCAGAGGGAGAATTTGACCTGGGAGGCGGGTGCAACAGGGGCCTCAGCCCATCCATCCCATACACGAGGAGCTCTGGAATTGAGATGACCCTTCAGAGATTTCCCTGGATCCAGGGTGAATCATGGAATCCAGGTAATTCCCAGGAAGGGGAGTAACCTGGGTCAAGGCTGTTTTCTTCATCCAAACATAAATTCTAGAGAGAGAACTCTCCACAGTCAGCAGTTAGCATGCCCAGCAGCTGGCAGAATGAAGGGTTCTGAAGTGGGTATCTGACCAGTGCAGCACAGCATCCACCACTCTCCAACTCAGGAGTAATCTATGTCTTTTAATTCATCATTGTAGTAACTGAATATTGAGCGAAGGGCTCTTTATACAACAGAGGAGTCAACCATACAAAACACCTTAAGAACAGATTTTTATTCTTTTAGTTAAAAAAAAATTTTTTTTGAGACAGGATCTCACTCTGTTGCCCACTGTGAAGTGCAGTGGCCCAGTCATGGCTGGCTGCAGCCTCAACCTCCTGGGCTGAAACAATCCTCTTGACTTAGCCTCCCAAGTAGCTAGGACCATCAGCCTGTGCCACCACACCCAGCTAATTTTTTGAAAAATATTTTGTAGAGATGGGGGTCTCCCTATGTTGCCCAGGCTGACATCAACCTCCTGGGCTCAAGCAATTCTGCCTCTGCCTCCCAAAGTGTTGGGACTGGCATAAGCCATCATGCCCAGTCAAGAATGTATTTTTAAAATATTACTTTTTGCTTCCTTAACCTTGGAGTATCTGTTGACTTCTGTGATGTGGGAAAAATATTCTTCAGTCACAGCCTACCACAAGAAAAAAAAAATCCTGTGGTAGAAAGTAATAATAAGACATTACCAATTATAGCGTCCTTTTTAGTCTCCAAACAAGGTGCTGAATTCCATGATTTGAGGCCATCACTTCCATTTTAAGATGGTGCATTTTAAATCCCTAGATGGGCTGATCCTAAGAAATGTATCCACTAATCTCTGTAATCCAATAGGGCACAGAGACAAAAGAGTTGCATTGTCAGCACAGGCTGGGAAAGGGCCCGATGTACTAAAACTGATGAGGCATGAAATTCAGGGCCTTTAAGGGCTAGATAGAATGGATTAATAAAAAAGAGAGAATAAATAGAGGAGAATTTAAACTTTCACCCTGCCTTTTTATGTCTTTCATTCAAAAGAGGATGACAATATACGTGATTATTTTAATGAAGTTGAAAATTGTTCTCTCTGAGGATGTCTGAATGATTCATTATAAGCTTTATTTGAGTCTCAAAGCTGGGGCGTTTACCCTTAAATGTTTCTGTTGTGAGAACGCCACATTTAGGATTTTGGTGAAGACTCAATTATTATTTTATTTTTTAGGCTCCTATAATACTAAAAGGCATTGAGTAGCCCTATTTATGTTTTCCAGTAATTCTTTTTGCTACCAATGTGCCTATCTAAACTCTAGTCAAGTGACTGAGTTCATAGTGGGAGAAAATATTACCTATTGTTTGGCATGATGCTTTTGAAATAATGTACTGATAGGACGATATACTTTTAAGCTCATAATGTTGATTTATGTACCATAGTAGATATTTGTGGGTTTGCAATGAATGTCTAGAATTTTTTTCTTTCTTTCTGCTGGAAACTATTGGCTTTCTAATCCCACTCATATTGTTGTATCAAGGAATACAAAGTTTTTATATGACCATGCCATGCGCCTGCCAGAGTTAATTGTTCTAAGGGTGAGCATTTGACCAAGACTGGGCCAATGTTTTCTGTTTCCAGAATTCTAAAGCCGGAATGAGGGCAGGAAGTAAGACTATCATTGCCAGTGGGATCCTCCAGATGTAGGCCTTGAAGACCAAAGGTGGCCTTAGCTCTCACCATGTAAAGCATGCCATTATATAGCAAGAAGGGAGAAAACTAATAGATGAAGGGAGAAAACTAATAGATGGAGAGAGAAAAAGAGAGCATACAATGCATAAGTACCTATTTCCATTTTTTTTTTTTTTTTTTTTTTTTTTTTTTTTTTTTTATACAGATTCTTGCTCTGTCACCCAGGCTAGAGTGCAGTGGTGTGGTCATGGTTCACAGTAGCCTCAACATCCTGGGCTCAGGCAATCCTCTCACCTCAGCCTCCTGAGTAGCTGCCACTACAGGCATGCACTACCATGCCTGGCTAATTTAAAAAAAAAAAATGTAGAGATAGGGTTTAGCCATCTTGCCCAGGCTGGTCTCAAGCTCTTGCACTCAAGCAATCCTCCCACCTCGGTCTCTCAAAGTGCTCACAGGTGTGAGCCACTGAGGCTGTCTTCCAATGTTTTTTGAGAGCTTAAATGAATCCCTAACCTTCACAAAGTTTGACCAGTCGGCCCTTATTTGATTATTTCTAATACCCCAATATCTTTTCCATGAATACCCTTTTCTGCTAGCCCAAACTGTTTACATAATCTCTAATTAACGATTACCACTTAATATACATGCTCTAATATGGAACATCAGAACAATGGTGATTAGTTTCTTAGGGCTACCATGGCAAATTACGGCAAACTTGGTGACTTAAAACCATAAATTTGTTCTCTTAAAAGTCCAGAAGCCAGAAGTTGAAAATCAAGGCTTTGGGAGAGCCACATTGTCTCCAAAGCCTCCAGGAAAGAATCCTTCCTTGCTACCTCTTGCTTCTGGTGGCCAGAGGTTTTCCTTGACTTAGGGCAGTATTACACCAATTTCTCTCATTGTCTGACATTGCCCTTTTCCCTGCCTCTCTGTATCTCTCCAGTCTTCTCTGCTTTTCTCTTATAAGGACATCAGTCATTGGATTTAGGCTGGACCCTAAATCCAGGATTGTCTCACCTTGAAATCTGCAAAGACCATATCTGCAAAGACCCCTTTTCCAGATAAGTTCACATTTACAGGTCAGCTCCTGGTGGGAGCATCTTTTAAGGGGCTACTATTCAAGGTATACTTGATTCTCATGCAGAAGTGATTTTGCCCTCTAGAGTTTGTCCAGCTTGGAAACATTTTTGATTGTCCCTATTTGGGTGGATGGTGGCAATGACATGTAGGGGACCAAGGTAGGGCTACGGCTCAGCATCCTACAATGCCACAGGATGGTCTCTCACAGCAAAGGATTATCTGATTCATGATGTCACTGGTGGTTGAGAAACTCTGCTTTAGACATATGACTATTGCAGTAACATACAATCTGGCGAATGCACTGTGCACGACTAATACAAATGCTAACCAAATTCTGAGACTGATCTCGTAGAATTGACTCTCCCTTAGGGGAGTCATTATGACATAACTTAATAAATAACCTATTGAAATTAATAGAAGTGTCACGAAGCAGAATAATTACCTAATTATTTCACACTTGTAAAGTCTTATAGTCCCCCAAAAGCTTACATTGGTATTTCTGTAAGCTTAAAAGTCATATTTTTCACATTTTAATCTTGTGAAATCTGAAATGAATATAATATATACATTTAATATGTGCATTCGATGTGACATTGATTCTTACTTTGCCTTAAAAACTGGCTCAGGCACGGTGACTCGCACCTGTAATCCCAACACTAACTTTTCTTTGTTTCTTGACCTTGAAATTCTTGAAGATTGTGTGCCAGTTATTTTTTAGGGTGCCCTTCAGTTGGGGTTTGTCTGATGTTTCCTCATATTTAGTATAGGCTATGCATTTTGGCAGGAATGTCACTAATTGTGTTCTCATTGCATCACCTCAAGAGGCATATTATGTCATTTTGTCCTTATGCTGGTGATACTAGCTTTGGTCAGTTACAGTGATGTCTGCCAGGTTTATCTACCGTACAGTTACTATATTTTACTTTGTAATCAATAATTAATTTGCAAGGAGATACTTTGAAACTATGTAAATTTCCTCTTCCTCATTAAAGTTTTACCACTAGTTTTAGCATCCATTGATGATTTTCTAACTCTGTGGCCCCTTCCTCTATGTAGTAGTTGACATCGTATTGTCAGGAAGAGCTGTCCTTTCTCCCTCATTTACTTACTCAACCCTTTGTTTGTGGTATTATATAGTGGTGGATTCTCTGAGTGTTTGCATTGGTCAAGATGATCCTAATGGACACTAAAGTTTGGGAACCACCATTTGAATGAAGAAAGAGATGTCCAAAGAGGTCAATTAGCTTATTCAAGGTCATATAATTAGTGGAGGACTAAACCCCTCTCTCCAAAATTCATGTCTATATGTTCTTCCTGCAGTAATCTCCAGATCTGAGGAGTGGGCACCTATTGATTATCTAAATGTGAATCATCTGAGAAACTTGTTAAAATGCAGCTTCCGGGTCTCATCTCCAGAGATTCTGATTCAATGCCTCTGGTATAAGGCCTTGAAATTTGTACAGAAATGAGAAAGAACTCATAAAGCACTTTTTCTCTACTTACCTCAGTACTTTTTAGAATGTAAATATAAATTACGATGTTATATCTTTGTTTCTAAGATAGCATGTATAATAAGAAGCACTATCAATTTAATACATTATTTTTATATTTATTTATTTATTTGTTTATTTATTTATTTATTTTGAGACATTGCCCCACTTTTTCACCTAGGCTAGAGTGCAGTGGCACAATCATGGCTCACTGTAGCCTCAACCTCCAGGCTCAAGCAATCCTCCCGCCTCAGCCTCCAGAGTAGCTACAACAACAGGCACGCTCCACCACACCTGGCTAATTTCTGGATTTTTTGTAGAGATGGGGTTTTGCCATGTTTTCCAGGCAGGTCTTCAACCCTGAGATCAGGCACTTCCAAAATGCTGGGAGTTTTATAGGCATGAGCCACCACACCAGGCTTTATTTATTTGTTAACTTTTGTGGAAGGCAATCAACACAGGCACTATCAGAAGATGAGTTCATGCACCTAAAAGGAGGGACAGAAAAGGCATTGAAGGCAGCTTTCAGGGAAGCCCTTTGTAAATGCCTTGGAATAGAAGTCTCATACTTTAACATGCATAAAAATTACATTGGAACCTTGTTAAATGCAGATTCTGATTCAGCAAGTCTGGAATAAGACTTAAGAGTCTGCATTTCTAACAAGTTCCCAGGATCCTACTGTTCTGAGCATGACACTTTAAAAGCAATGTTTAGTCAACAGCAGGCATCTTCAGTCCTGCTGCCCACTTTTGTAAAGTTTTATTGGAACATCTAGTAGTGTCCGTTTGTTTACATATTCTCTGTGGCAAAGTTGAGTTGCTACAACAAAGCCTATTTAGTCCACACGTCTTAAAGGTTTATTAACTGACCCTTTTGCAGAAAAAGTCTGAAGACCTCTGGTCTAGAGTGATTATTATCACAGAAATCTGGAATCAGAATGTCTTAAGTTTGTGTTTGGGCTTTGCCACATTTGTCTTTGTGCCTTGTCAGTCAGCTTCACTGAATCACAGTTTCCTGTCTGCAGGCAGAGGATAAGAATAGCACATGCTTCATAGAGCTGTTGAAGGATTAAGCAAAACAATACCAGTAAAGAGCTTAGCACACAAATATAAGTATGCCTCAGATACCTGGGGACCCTGTATAAAGTTTATATTCCGGCCGGGTGCAGTGGCTCATGCCCATAATTTCAGCACTTTGGGAGGCTGAGGTGGGAGGATTACATGAGCCCAGGAGTTTGAGGTCAACCTGGGCAACAAGGCAAGATTCTGTCTCTACAAAAATATAAACAATTACCTGGGTGTGGTGGTGTGCATCTGTAGTCCCAGCTACTCAGAGGCTGAGGTGGGGGAATTGCTTGTGCCTGGGAGTTTAAGGGTGCAGTGGGCCATGATCGCACCACTCACTACGGCATGGGTGACACAGCAAGACGCTGTCTCCATAAATAAATAAATAAATAAATAATACAAAATGCAATAAAAGCTGTCTAGAATGCATTTTCTTTTTTTAAAAAAAAATTCTGCATTCCTAGGTTCCACTTGCAAAGATTTGGTTCAGGAGGTCTGGGGTGGGGCCTGAGAATCTGTTTTTGAAACATGTTTTCGAGAAGTTTTTTTTTGTTTGAGACAGGGTCTCACTCTCTCACCCAGGCTCAAGTGCAGTGAAATGATCTTGGCTCACTGGACTCACCTTGGCTCACCTGGGCTCAGGCGATCCTCCCACCTCAGCCTCCTGAGTAGCTGGGTCTACAGGTAGGAGCCACCACGCCTGGCTGATTTTTGTATTTTTTGTAGAGATGGGATTTTGCCATGTTAGCCAGGCTAGTCTTGAACTCCTGGCCTCAAGTGATCCCCTACGTTGGCCTCCCAAAGTGCTGGGGTTACAGGTGTGAACCACCGCACCAGCCAGAAACATGCTTCCCAGAGCATTCAGATGCAAGTCATCCACAGGGCCACATATTGAGGTAAATATTTAGCAACTTCTCTTGTTCACTTCATGTTCAAGCCCCCATCCCATTCTGCTTCCTTCCCTCCACCTCTCTTCACTATCTGTATCATCCCCAGGAAGGGCTGCTGGACCTTGCTGCTCTGCATTTCTCTGGCTCCAGGTGCTCCACTCAACCAGCCCTATGCCTAAGATTGTTTTCCAGCTTGTCCCCAGGACTCCAGTTTTAGACTTTGATCCTAAATTAACAATACCTCTTAGTGGACATATTACTTACTTCATGCTCAGAACTGCTTTTGAATGATTAGGTTTTCTCTCCTTTGCAGATCTATTATTGCCCTCCCTTGAATCCATTTTAAGACAGTGTTCTGCAAGTCAGCCTGGCTATGGCCTGAACTCATGTTTCGGATGGCGTCCAACCATCATTTAGATGGTAGAAACTAGAATAGACCACTGAGTGTGGGTAAGTGGTTCTTACTGCTATTATCAGAGGACAGATGATGGAGCAACTGATATCTGGTGCACAGGTGCTCTGAGAAGGTTATTATGGTTGCCGAACATGTGGCTCTTTCCTTTGAAAGAACTGTGCCCTAGAAATAGTAAGTTCAAAGTTTTTTGAAAACCAGTGTGATTCATATCCTGCCTCACAATATAGAGTCACTAATATAACAGATGACTTTGCAAGATTTCTCAACTGCCTACTTACTGCCTACACACACACATATGCGACAACAACAACAACAAACCCTTACTAATTTGAGCGAATTTTATTTCTGAAGAAAGAAAGCTATAAATGAGCCTGGGCAAAATAGCAAGACCCCTTCTCTGCAAAAAATACAAAAATGAGCTCTGTGTAGTGGTGTGCACCTATAGCCCCAGCTACTCAGAAGGTTGAAGCAGGGGGATCACTTGAGCCCAGGAGTTCATGGGCACAGGGTGCAGTGAGCTATGATTGTGTCACTGTACTCCAGCCTAGGTGACAAAGCAAGATCCTGCCTCAAAGAAATAAAAAAAAATAAAGCTACAAAATAAATATTGAAAGCCTGAATATCACCAGTTTAAACTCCAGGATTTCTTAAGAATGTTTTTTTGACCTGTCAACAGTTCAGTGGTGTCTAGTAATTTTCATTTTGTACCAGTAATTAGCTTAGTGGTTAACAAAACCAGACTCTGAATCTTTTTGAGTAGCCTCAAATTGCCCTTTGACACCTCAATTACTGGAGGAATAAAAGGTGTCATTTCTGAAGACGTGAAGGGTATTAGAGTTCATTTCTGATCTAATTAAAAGTCACATTTTAATATCTTTTTTACAGTTCAAAATTTCTAGTCTAGAGCTACCTATGACCCTTGATTAAGGCTATTCTCAGAGTGTGATTTTTTTTCCTCAGTATAAGCAAGAAATATCTAGCTTGATGAGAGTCTAAGATATTTTGCAAATGCTTTTAGTTTTTTTTCTATGTGAAGTAAAGGAAAAAGAAGAGTCATATTTATCTAATTTTCTATCTTTTTTGGTAGAGACAGGGTCTCGCCGTGTTGCCCAGGCTGGTCTGGAACTCCTGAACCCAAGTGATCTGCTTGCCTTGGCCTCCCAAAGTGCTGGGATTATAGGCGTGAGCCACTGCGCCTGGTTCAATATTTGGCTTATTTTATATCTAGTCCTACATATTGACATTTCTTTAGTTTAAGAAATTGAAGCCCTGACTATACACACAAACTACGTTGATTGAAATTCACTTAAGTTGAAATAGTTGCATTTGGTTGATTTTTATATTTTATTATTCCATTGTGGCACAAAATGTAGTTGACTTCGCCCCCCCCCCCCCCCACTTCTTAGCAGCATGTTGTATTTTAAGTTACTCTTCCTTCATTGCCTGTTTATGCCCACTTTCTCACCTCATTCTATAGTTAGGGCATATTAATATATAGAATCAGAGTTGTAATCATGAAAAGCTGAACGAATGGAGAGAGTTAGGTCAAGCATGATAAGAACATGAGGAAGAAATTCGTCTTGTGCTATGGTTTTGATATTTGTCCTCTCTAAACCTCATGTTGAAATTTGATCACCAGTGTTGGAGGTGGGGCCTAATGGAAGATGGTTAGGTCATGGGAGTGGGTCTCCCACAAACTGATTAATGCTCTCCTTCAGGGATGAGTGAGTTATCACTTGATCAGTTTTCAAGAGAGTCGGATGTCTCAAAAGAGCCTGGGACCTTCCCCTGCTCTCCCTTACTTACCATATGATCTCTTACTATATGATCTCTGCACACACCAGCTCCCCTTCACTTTCCACCATGAGTGGAAGCAGCCTGAGGTCTTCACCAGATGCAGATATTGGCACCATGCTTCTTGTATGGTCTGTAGCACCATGAGCCAATAAACCTCTTTTATAAATTTCCCTGCCTCAGGTATTCTTTCATAGCAACACATAACAAAGACATTTGTATTTGTGCATCATTTTTGGGAAGAATCATGAAAACCCAAATATGAATAAAATAGAAAAAAATCAACGTTCTTTCTAATCTAAGAGAAAAACTCGGTATCATAGCAATGATGCCATTTATTGATTACTTTTTGCCAGGCTATGTGCCAAAAAATTTATTTATTTTTTCATTCATTAAAAAAAATATTTATTGGCCAGGCACAATGGCTCATTCCTGTAGTCCCAGCACTTTGAGAGGCCAAGTTGGGAGGATCACTTGAGGCCAGAAGTTCAAGACCAGCCTGGGCAAAATAGCAAGATCCTCATCGCTACAACAACAACAACAACGAAATTAAATTAGCTGGGTGTGGTGGCATGCACTTGTAATCCTAGCTACTTGGGAGGCTGAGATGACAACATCAGCTGAATTAAGTTTTAAGTTTAATTAGGTTGATAGGTTGAGATAAAACTGTAGGAGCCCGTAGGTGAAAGCAAGATAACCAATTAGAAATGCTTGAAATTCATATCTAGGTGGAGAGTGACAGAGATTAGCTGGTTGTTTATCAAATCAATTTTCTCTTTCTCCTAGACACAGCTGGATTATTTCTCAGATGTCTTTATAGTTACATATGACTATCTGACTGAGCACTGGCTGATATTATATGAGTAGAAGTAATGTATGCCACTTCCAGGCCTGGTCCACAAAACTCCTGATGTGCAACCCACCGTGCTCTTTTCTTTCTGCAGCTTTAGATGCTAACATTGAAGATGCACAACCACAAAGATGTAGGAGACTGGATCCCTGAATCGCTTGGATGATAGCAACAAGCTTCTTTGGTGTTAAACAACTTAGATATTCTGATAAAGCATCTACTATTGCCTTAATTAAGGAGTGATGGATAATATTTTCTTGGACAAAAGTGATAGAGGTGAAGATGAAGAGAAGCAGTCACATTCTACATACAATTAGCAGAGAAACAGGAGTTCCTGAGAATGTGGATATGATGAGAAGGTAAGAGAAGAGCACCGGATGATCTGAACGTTTCTGCCGTGCACATTTGGAGGAAGGAGTTGCCGTTTATTGTGCTGGAAAGATTGGAGGAGGACTACTTCCACAGGCAGAAAACACAGTATAATTTTGGACGTGTTACTATTGAGATGCCTGGTGTTATCTTCATAACTTTATATAAATATTATTACCTTAATTCCTTAATTTTTTAGCTGAGGAAATAGAGGCCTGGCAAAATGATTTGCTCAAGGGAGTAAGTTTTAGGACAGAAATTGTTTTGTTTTCTTCTGTTTTGTTTGAGACAGGGTCTCACTGTCACCCAGGCCAGTGTGCAGTAGCATAATCGTGGCTCACTGCAGCCTCGACCTTCCTGATTCAAGCAATCTTCCTGCCTCAGCCTCCCAAGTAGTTTAGACTATAGGCACGCACCAGTATGCCTGGCTAATTTTTAATTTTCTTTTTTGTAGAGACAGGGTCTTGCTTTGTTGCCCAGTGTGGTCTCAAACTCTTGGGCTCAAGCCATCCTCCCACCTCGGCCTCCCAAAATGCTAGGATTACAGGTGTGAGTCACCATGGCTGGCAATATTTTATTTATTTATTTTCCAATTTTTTTAATGTTTTAAATAGACACATAATATTGTACATATTTATGAGTACATAGGGATGTTGTAGTACATGTAATGTAGAGCAATCAGATCCGAGTAATTAGCGTATCCATCCTTTCAAATATTTATCATTTATTTTGTTAGGAAGATTCAGTATCCTCCTAGCTATTTGAAACTATATATTATTAACTATAGTCATCCTACAGTGCTATAGAACACTAGAACTTATTCTTCCTATCTAGCTGTAATTTTGTATCCTTTAACAAATCTCTCCCTATCCATCCCTTCCCCCACCTTCTCCAGCCTCTTCTAGTTTTTACTTCTATAAGATCAACTTGTTTTAGCTTCCACATATGAGTGAGCACATGTGGTGATTAACTTTCTGTTCACTTCACATAATGTCCCCCAGGTCCATTCATGTTACCATGAAAGAAGTCCATTATTTTTTATGGCTGATTAGTATTCCATTGTGTGTATATACCACATTTTCTTTATCCATTCATCTGTTGTTGGATACCTAGGTTGACTCCATATATTGGTTATTATGAATTGTGCTACAATAAACATGGGGGTGCAGATGTTTCTTCAATATACTGATTTCCTTTCCTTGACATAAATGCTCGGTACTGGGATTGCTGGATCATATGGTAGTTCTATTTGTAGTTTTTTGAGGAATCTTCATACTTCTTTTCCATAGTTTCTATACTAGTTTATATTCCCCAGAGTGTAGATAGTCGTTCTCTTTTGGCACATCCTCACTGGCACCTGGTTTTTTTTATTTGCTGATTTTGTTTTTTTTGTTTTTTGGTTTTTTTTTTTTTTTGGTTTGCTTTTTGTCTATTTGATTAATAACCAACCTAACTAGGGTGAAATGATACCTCACTGTGGTTTTGATTTGCATTTGTTTTGGTGATTAGTGATGTTGAGTTTTAAAAAATATATTTGTTGGCTATTTATATGTCCTTTTTCTTTTTTCTTTTTTTTTTTTTGAGATGGTGTTTCACTCTTTCACCCAGGCTGAAGTGCAGTGGCATGATCTCAGCTCACTGCAACCTCTGCCTCCCGGGTTCAAGTGGGTCTCCTGCCTCAGCCTCCTGAGTAGCTGGGATTACAGGTGCGTGCCACCAGATAATTTTTGTATTTTAGTAGAGACAAGGTTTCACCATGTTGATCAGGCTTGTCTCAAACTCCTGACCTTGTGATCCACCCGCCTTGACCTCCCAAAGTGCTGGGATTACAGGTGCGAGCCACCACGCCCAGCCTGTATGTTTTCTTTTGAGGAATGTTTGCTCAGATCATTTGCCTGTTTTTTAAACTGGATTTTCTTTTTTTTTCTTTTTGCTTTTGTTGTGAGATATTTGAGTTTCTTGTATATTCTGGATATAAAGCCCCTGTTGAATGAGTACTTTGCAAATATTTTCTCCCATCCTCTAGGTTGTCTCTTCACTCTGGATGGTTTCCTTTGTTTTGCAGAAGTTTTTTAGTTTTATGTAATCCCATTTGTTTATTTTTTGTTTTTCTTGGCTGTGCTTCTGACATGTTCATAAATAGTTTTCGCAGACCAGTGTACTGAAGCATTTCCCCTATATATTTTTTCTAGTAGTTTTTATTGTTTTGGGTCTTATGTTTATGTCTGTGATCCATTTTGAGTTGATTTTTGCACAGCGTGAGAAGTGGGGGTCTAGTTTCATTCTTTTGCATATGGATATCCAGTTTTCTCAGTTTCATTTATTCAAGAGATGAGATAGTTATTTCCCCAATGAGTGTTCTTGGCATCTTTGTCAAAAATCAGTTAGCTGCAAATATGTGGATTAATTTCTGGGCCCTCTATTCTGTTTCATTTGTCTATGTGTCTGTTTTTAATGCCCCAGTACCACCTTGTTTTGATTACTATAGCTTTGTAGTATATTTTTAAGTCTGGTAGTGTGATGCCTCCGGCTTTGTTCTTTTTGCTCAGGATTTATTTGGCTACTTGAAATCTCTTGTAGTTCAATATAAATGTTCGGATTCTTTTTTTAATTTCTGTGAAGAATGTCATTAATATTTTAATAGGGACTCGAGTTCTTAGCCACTCCAGCATACTATCCTTTCCCCGAATGTATTAGGAGAGCAAATGTACCCAAATATATTAAATACATGTAGGAAATTTAAAACTTCAAAATTTAGATGGTACTCTCTGACTTAGTTAACGTAAAGAAGAGAAGGGGTGGACAGAGGATAAAAGGGAGAAGAAGGAGAGTAAAATCCTATAAAAATGGTTTTATTTTAGGAAAAGCAGAATTGATGTGCATTTTTCATTTGCTTTATGTAACGTGAAACCTTCCTTCTTATTCTGAAATGGGCATCCTTTTGCTCTGGGGAAGATTAGGATCGTTTCACAGGAATACTAAGAAGATATTGGAATAAATATTGTCTCTAAGATTTAGAGTAGGATATTTTAGATTCCTCAGCAAAACAGAAGTTTTGAAAGCAGGACTTTGCAGTGAGCAAAGAACTTACTTCTGAACTCTCTTAGTGACCCTTAATATTAAAAAGCAGGCCTAGACTCCCAGATCGTGGAGTTTCTTCTAGAGCATAGTGAGGATGACTCTTACCATTTAGACTGAGCTGTGAAGTTTAGTGCCGTTAAGAAAAAGAACATCATGCCTTAGGGAAAGTCCATTCCAGAGATTTGAATAAGGGGAAAGCCTGCTCTTCCAACTCTAGTGACATATAAAAGAAAAATGAGAATTATTCAGGCACAATGGCTCATGCCTGCAGTCCCAGCACTTTGGGAGGCTGAGGCGGGTGGACTGCTTGAGCTCAGGAGTTCAAGACCAGCCTGGGCAACATGGCAAAACCCCATCTCTACAAAAAATACAAAAATTAGACAGGCAAGGTGGTCCACGCCTGTGGTCCCAGCTACTTGGGAGGCTAAGGTGGAAAGATTGCTGGAGCCCAGGAGGTAAAGGCTGCAGTGAGCTGAGATTGCACCACTGCACTCCAGTCTGGGCAACAGAGCAAGTTCCTGTCTCAAAAACAAAACCAAACCTAAAAAAATAGAAAGAAAGAAAGAAGGAAGGAAGGAAGGAAGGAAGGAAGGAAGGAAGGAAGGGAGGGAGGGAGGGAGGGAGGGAGGGAGGGAGGGAGGGAGGGAGGGAGGGGAAAGAAAGAAAGAGAGAAAATAGTAAAAGATTGTCTATCTAAATCTACATTCTGGAATCAATTTCTTCCTCTTAGGCTAAAATTTTGACTAGGGGAAAGCATAATAAATTCATTTTGATGTGTAAGGTCTTTCTTAAGGCAGCTGTATTGGTGGACTACTTCCCCAGACCAACCCAAGGGAATGCTGTAGACTGGATGTTTGCACCTGCTCCCAACAAATTCATATGTTGAAACCTAGTCCCCAATGTAATGGAGGCAGGGCCTTTGGAAGGTAATTAGGTCATGAGAGCAAAGCCTTCATAATTGGATTAATGACCTTGGGAAAGAGTCCCAAGAGAGCTACCTTGTCCCTCTCACCGACTGAGAACACAGAAAGAAGGTGCCATCTATGTACCAGGAAATGGACTCTCACCAGATACCTAATCTGTGGGTGTCCTGACCTTGGACTTGCCAGTCTCCAGAGCTGGGAGAAATAAATTTTTGTTGCTTACAAGCTACCAAGTCTATGGCATTCTGTTACAGCAGCTCCAGCAGACTAACACAGGGAGGTTGCAGGGTTTTAGATAGAGCCCAGCTTGTGGCATGGGGCTGCCTGTGTCCAGTATGGCGTGGAACAATAGTGCTATATTGATAAAGGGAGGCAACTCAATATATGAGCTTGAAAAAGTTTTTCTTCTTCCTGGTGGCTTAAGTAGTTGTTCACAGACTTTAAATATTCCCATGTGCCCTGATGAAACAATATAGGAAGTGCTGAGAGCATGGTAGATTAGCTGAGTCCTGAGGTTGGAACAATGAAGCTGCACAATGCAGCAAGTTTGTTCTTGATGTTGCAAATCCAATATTTGAATAAAAGTTCTGGTAAGTTACAGGCCAGAAAGAACCAGCCATATCTCGGGTGATTATAGTCTAGAAACCAGAACAAATAAGCAACTTCATGGCAGAAACCAGTGAAGATCTTCTGATAGTCTATAGATCCGAGGTCCCTCACAAAGTTACTACCAAACTGTGAGCTGTCACTCTCTCATACAAAGATGGCATCTTGAGGATGAGCAAGGAGAAGGAAAGCAAAACCTAGAAAACTGAGCAGTTATCTGAAATATTGTGAGTCATTCGAAAGAGACTATTCAAATGGAAACATTGAGACACCATTATTTGGTACATTTAAAATCTGCCACCTCATCTCTCACTGGAGTTAAGGTTCATGATGGAGATACGAAATCTGATCACAGCTATAGAAAAGCAAAAAGTTTCTCTTCTTTTTTCTTTGTCCAATTAATTCTCTATGTATGGTAAATGGATCACCAATTCCGCCAGTGAGGGTATTTACTTATTTATTTATTTATTCGTTTTGACAGGGTCTTGCTTGGTCGCCCAGACTAGAGTGCAGTGGAGTCATCTTGGCTCGCTGCAGTCTCAACCTCCTGGGCTCAAGTGATACGCCCACCTCAGCCTTCCCAGTAGCTGGGAACACAGGCATGTATCACCACATTCAGCTAATTTTTTGTATTTTTCTGTAGAGACAGGGTTTCACCATGTTGCCCATGCTGGCCTTGAACTCCTGGGCTTAAACAATCTGCCCACCTCAGTCTCCCAAAGTATTGGGATTACAGATGTTAGCCACTGTGCCTGGCCCCACCACTGAGTTTTTAATTCAAATGTTACCCTTTCTCTCTCTCTCTCTCTTTTTTTAAAGAGTTGGGGCATGCACCACTATGCCTGGCTAAGTTTTTACTTATTATTATTTGAGACCGGGGTCTGCTCAGGCTGGTCTCAAACTCCTGGTCTCAAATGATCCTCCCACCTCAGCCTCCCAAAGTGTTGAGATTATAGGTGCTGGCTCCTATGCTGTTTTATATGTTAGGTTGTTCCAGCTCCAGTTTTGTAAAAATGCTTTTTATATTTTAGCCTTGATGATAAAAATATAGATTAATTCACCAAATAGTTTTTGAGTGACTACTCAGTGCTGAGTAGTCTTTCACTGGGGAAACAAATGATGAATAAGCACAGCCTTTTACTCACGTTTATAAGAGACAAGTTGGGGAGCAGGACGAATTAATAATTAAAGCAGAGTGCAAAAAATGCTATAATAGAGGTATGTAAAAAGCTGTAATGCATTAATGGGTGGGATACAATGGCCCCAGCACTTTGGAACCCTATCTCCACAGAAAATTAAAAATAAATCATTAGGGTAGGTAGCACTAAGTAGAGAGGAAAGGGAAGAATGTGATCTACTCAAGAATTGAGGAATCAAGAAAGGATTGCTTGAGAGAGAAGGCAGAGGATGTTATTTAATGGGAGGATAGTTGAATACGGATCAGAAGGAGGTAGGTGATGATAGGTGTATCATCAGTGGGAGGGACAGTCCAGGACCACCATGAGAAGATGTGGAAACCTAAGGACTTGGTGTGCTCAGGGAATCAAAATTGTTTTTTTGGGCTGGGACGTTGCACTCAAAGCGAGAGGTGGTAGAAAAGGAAACTGGGAAGGTAAAGAGAGGTCAGCATGTTCTTAGGAAGGGTGATGAGTAGCATTCTGATGGGTATGTGCTCTACGCGGTTGATCCTAATAAAGGATTTTCATGGAGTCAGTGACATGATCTTTGATTTTAATAGCCCTAGGAGCAGTATCAACAGGGATTGTTGAGTGGAGAGAGACCAGTGAAGCCAGACACCAAGTCTAGGCTTGACATAATTTTCAGCATGTATAGTGCTAAAGATCACCTTCCATTCCAGTCCTGACCGCCTAGGGAATGCCATAAATCAGACTCATCTGCTCAGGACCTAAAAGATCACACACTTCTTTATTTTTTATTTTTTAATTTTTTGTAGAAAGCAGGTCTTGCCATGTTGTCCAGATTGGTCTCAAACTCCTGGGCTCGAGCGATCAGCCCCCTCGGCCTCCCAAAGTATTGGGATTACAGGCGTGAGCCACTGCCCCCAGCCAGGTTTTTTGTAGGTACTAACCAAAAATACAGATTTCATTAGACATAAGAAAAGAGACTTGGGTAAATTCCTTCATGAGAAAAGTTGAAATAAAAAATAAGACATGCATGAAGAGCTTTTTACCAAACTATACTTTATTGCTAGTAACTCCATGAAGACAGTGTCTCAGGCTATCAATGATTATAATTTTAGTTTTATAGAACATCAAAATCATATAACAGCCTCAGAACATGGATTAATACATTGTTCAACATTAAATCCTGTTTTCAGTGATGACACTTACATACCATCAGATGATATTAAACTATAAGCGTTGAAAACTCCTTTTTCATTTTTCTCTAAAGTTATTTACCTAGCTAAAGGGAACCACTGTTTCCATTGTTAAAGAAAGAAAATAAATGAGATTTCATCTAATAAAAAAGTCCCTTCTTATGCTAAATCCTAGCCAAGGAGCCCCATGAAAAATGCCAAAAGACAGCTTGCCATTTCAGCTTTCACCTGCGTGCTAAGTTTTCATAGATTTAACCGTAACCATTAACTGTTTCCTATCACCAGCTTTTTATCAGAAAAATCCACAGTTAGAAACATTGGAAAATCATTTCAAGGACTGGTTCCATGGGCAATAAAGGAGTAAGGTTTTCTATTTTGAAACAGCTAAAATGTCTTTGTAGAAAATTACACAGAAAAAATCATATATCATACAGCCCACTAAGAGATGTAGTTATGCACCAAGACATGGAATTATGAAATCAGAGCTTGAAGAGAATAAAAATGGCCAAGACAACTGCGGTAAACAGCAACAGTGCATTTTACTTTTATATTTTCCACAATGCCTCCATAATGGAGTTTCCTGACAATAGAGCAAGATTGCCCTACAGGGACAAAGTAAGAAAGAAAGAATTCACAAGGAACAATTAGAAGGCCAGAGTATGCCATGGGTAGGTCTCCTTGAACAAGGGATTAGACAGAATGGAAGTGCAAATACATATTCAAATCCAGCACGACAGATGGTGAAACATTTGTGGGCAACATACAATGTGCACCCCTCTTCTAGAGATGCTGCCCAAGGTTAAATGAGAAGTTTTCTGGAGGCTGGTTAGCAAAGGATTTAGATTTAGATTCAAATTATACTAATGCACAAATCTGCTTGTTATTTCTTGTGGGACTTGAGAAAATGTTACCTGCACATTCATTCAATTGTCAAATATTTTTGATACCCCTTCTGTGCCAGGCTTTGGGCTAAGTGCTAGAAATTTAGTGATAAACAAAGGAACAGGTCCCTGCTTTCAAGAAATTCACAGTAGAGATATTAATTATTATTAATAAATTATTGTGGTAAGTCGTATAAAGGAAAGATTCGTGTGCTGTGAGAATTTGTAAAAGGGGACATCCACTAGCCTGGGGTACAGCACATCTCTGTCCCTCAATTCCTTTATTGAAAATATGGAAATAGACCAGGCAGAGTGGTTCACGCCTATAATCCCAGCACTTTCGGAGGCTAAGGCAGGCAGATTGCTTGAGTCCAGGAGTTTGAGACCAGCCTGGCCAACACGGTGAAAACCCATCTCTACAAAAAAGAAAAAAAAAAATTAGCTGGGCATGGTGGCATATGCCTGTAGTCCCAGCTACTTGGGGGGCTGAAGTGGGAGGGTCACTTTAGCCTGGGAGGCAGAGGTTGCAGTGAGCCAAGATCACACTATTGCACTCCAGCCTGGACAAGAACAAGACCTTGTCACACACACACACAAAAATCAAAAAACAGTGGAAGTGATATTTCTTGTTTCACATCGTTGTTGTAGGGATAAAATTAGTGAATATATGAGAATATGTTATATAGAAGTTAAAAATGACATATGTTTTAAAATATTGTCATGATGATTTCTAGGATATGCCAATATCCCTGATAATTTGCTATACATCTTTACTGCACACCAGTAATTTGTACAGACTTCAGTTACTTAGTTACATTCTAGATACTAAATCCTCAGTAGGTGGCTGGTAACGGCTGACAGGCTTTCCAGCCGGACAGGAGACTCTACATAGAAATGAGTTGGGATAAAAAAGCAAAAATAACATTTTCTTCACCGTACCTGTAGGCATGATGCCTAGAAAAACCCCAACCTGCATTTTATAAGCTACAGTATTTTCATACCATCTCACTATATTTCATAAGTCATCCAACAGCATGCTTATATCATCCAACAATATTTCTAGCTTTTTATCAAGACAGTTTTGCTATCTGATTTGACCTTTTTATTTGATGTATATATATTTTTAAGAAACAACTGTCAGGTGAAATATTTTTGATTATACATTTGGAATCCATGATTTAAGTATGTCTGGCAGTCATAAATGTCCCAGAAGGCAATGAGATTCATGTCCCAAATTTTATAGCTTTGTGTTTAAATTCTGTGGCCAAACTAAGTATTTCTTTTTTTCTTGAAGATAATTAAATATTATTACAGTGGCTGTTTCTGCCTGAAACAATTTCTTTGACTTGACATTTATTACAACGTTTTCAGCCAGGGAAACACAGCGTTCAACTTTCCAAAGTCCAGATTTCCACATATGTACTATATTATTTTCATCTCAAAAGAAAGGAAACTACTTGTGCTTTTAAAAAGAAGATGCTCAGTCAGGCACAGTGGCTTGTGTCTGTAATCTCAGCACTTTGGGAGGCCAAGGCAGGAGGACCGTTTGAGCCCAGAAGTTTGAGATCAGTCTTAGCAACATAGCAAGACCCTGTCTCTACAAATAATAAAAATAAAAAATTAGCTGGGCACAGTGGCACAAACCTAGATCCCAGCTACTTGAGAGGCCGAGGTGGGAGGATCATTTGAACCCAGGGGTGTGAGGCTCATTAGAGCCATGGCTGTGCTGCTATACTACAGAGTGTGTGACAGAGCGAGACCCTGTCTCAAAAGAAAAATAAAGCAGAGGCTCAGCTTTTCAAATTGTAGGAGCCTTTTTTTTTTTTTTTTTTTTTTTCCCACTACCATAAGGCATTCTGCTTAAATGTACCTTAATTACAGGGTCTGCTTTATGGATGGAGACAATAGGTAGCATAGTAGCAGAAAAAAAGAGAGAGACAAAGTTCTTTATTGCAACCATCTTCCACTGTGGGTTTATAAAACAAAGCTCTTTGCCTAAGCTCCTTTACTTACATTATCTGTAACTATCTATAGTTATAATTTTATCAAAGACTTCTTTCTTGGGTTTGTATTGGGTTTGTTTGTTTGTTTTGTCTGCCTGTTGTTGTTTTTAATGCATATACCTAATCCCACATTTCTGGATGTCATTTTGCAAAGGAAAAGTTTGACTTCTCTGAGAATTTCTTTTTGAGATAACACAGTAGCAACATTTAATCTCATCTCTGAATCCCAACCCAGCCACTGGTATGCTTTGATAACAAGTAGGAAAAGGAAATGCTTAAAAATTGAAAAGGCTCTCCCTCCCTTGGTTTATTTAGTCCTTTTCTCTATTTTTATTCTGGCGTGCTCTGTCTCGGTGATGGCTGAGTCAGGGGAAGGATGATGTCAAGCTGCTGTCAAGCCAATTGCATGGAAAGAGAAGAATTAACGTGTTCTCCCTTCAAAATGATGGATTCCATGGCTCCACATTCATCATCTGGCTCATCATTACCAGGTCTTTGCAGTCCACTGCAGGGTGACCTTGTTAGCACTGTCTGTGCGCTTTCTGTGATAGTGGGCTGCCTGGAGGCCCTGCATGTGTGGTGTGGGTTAATGAGGGTCTGAGTCATCAAGTTAGAAACTCACCTTTCCAGCCATCAGATCCAGAAGTGCTAGAGAAAGGCATAGGGCTCATAATCAGACATGCCACATTGACCAAAGAGTAATGTCTCATCCTGGTGAGATCATCCACAGGACCTGTGCTGAATAATTGTCAGGCAGCCATGAGACCACGGTGAGCTCCCATACTATCTAGGGGTCAATTTATCATTCAAGATGGCTGGCTTTGCAGATTGCAGCATGCATATCCTCTGCAGGACCAGGTAACAGGCAGCAGGAGAGGTAGCCCCGCGATAACACAGCATGTGTCCCTAGAGCATCTTCTTATTGAAATGGGAGATGTAAAACCTTTTAAAGAAAACTAATGGTCCTGTTTGGTGTCTAAGGATAAAGACGAGTACATTTTAATGGTGAAATAAGGAAACTTCAAATAAATTTTGCCCTTGAGGCTGGCCGTCTGAGTCCCTCTCTCAAACCTGCCCCCATCTCATAGTTTCCCACTCCCCTGCTGCTCGGGATACTTCAGTGGGAAAGTTTAAACAAAACATTCTAAGACAGTGTTTTCCAAACAGTGGGTCATGACCCATTAGTGGGCTGTGAAAATAAAATTAGTGGATCACAACCAACATTAAAAAAAAAAAAAATAGGAGCTGGGTGCAGTGGCGTGTGCCTGTGGTCTCAGGTACTTGGGAGGATGAGTGGGGAGGATTGCTTGAGTCTAAGAGTTTGAGGCTGCAATGACCTATGATGGTGTTTGCGAATAGCCATTGCAGCCTAGGCTGGGCAACATGGCAAGACCCTGTCTCTAAAAAAAATTAAAAATAAGAAAAGAAATAAAATAGAACATCTGGATTGCAATGAAATGCATTCTTTATTGGATATAGTGATAAAAACTCTTTCAAAGC
This sequence comes from Chlorocebus sabaeus, assembly GCF_047675955.1. Lineage (NCBI taxonomy): Eukaryota > Metazoa > Chordata > Mammalia > Primates > Cercopithecidae > Chlorocebus > Chlorocebus sabaeus. The sequence goes on from NC_132914.1 coordinate 89,564,470, forward strand.
TGTTGCCCAAGTGATAAATTTTGGTAACTTCTACCTGTATAAAACATTTACTTAAAAAATCCTGAAAATGAATAAAACAAATATTTAAAAATAATTGATATTGGCCATATCCGGTGATTCACAGGAGCAATGAGGAATAACATGCTCACTCCAACCCTCATAAGCCTTATCACCTTGATATTTTTTCTTGAAGCAATCTCCACATTCTTCATAGAGGAGAATATAACTGATTCAGGGTATGGTGGGGTGTGTGTGTGTGTGTGTGTGTGTGTGTGTGTGTGTGTGTATGTTTGCATGTAAGTATGTAATCTGGCTCCCGTGGAAAGAAAACACATTGCTGGAAAATGAAATCACTGGACATAGTTCCTCATTTCAAGTCTTTTCAGTTACACAGTTTCTTTTAAAAGTTTGACATGCAAAATCGTTGGATATCAAAATGCAAATCATGTAATTTCTCTTCCAGATGTCCTGCTTAGCTGTGTATTTTCTCAGCCTGTGTATGTAACCCCCATGCTCAGTAACATTGCTTTCTGTTCACATCATCTGTTTCTATGACCTTTGCCTTTATTGATTCGTTTTCTTTTTTCCTATTTTTAATGTTGCCTTTGAGATTAAAGTCATTTTTCTTCTGCAATAGTAGGTGAACAGTGACTTTGCTACTAAGAAATAAAATTTTTGATAAGAAAAAAAAACGATCGGTAGTTCTATAAAGTGTTCTGTTGTAGTTGTTTTTGCTGTTGTTGTTAATAAACCTACTCAGAGAGCAATGAGCTGTAAACACTGTCTCCCTCTCGCATAAAAACAAAGGTTATATAGCTAGAATGCAAAATGATCTAAAGAATAGCTAAAATGTATTGAGTACTTATTATGTGTCTAGAAATATGCTCAGCTCTTTAGAGTTTTAGAGCGGTTTGTATGCCCTGCTCAAATCTCATGTTGAAATGTAATTCCCAATGTTGGAGGTAGGGTCTGGTGGGATGTGATTGGATCATGGGTGCAGATTTCTTACGAATGGTTTAGTACCATATCCCTGGTGTTGTCCTTGTGATACTGAGTGAGCTCTCACCAGATCTGATCATTTTAGAGTGTTTGGCACCTCCTCTCTCTCTTGATCCTGCTTTCTTCATGGAGTGTCTGCTCCTGTTTCACCTTCCACCATGAGTAAAAACTGCCTGAGGCCTCCTCAGAAGCAGGTGCAGCTATGCTTCCTGTACAGCCAGCAGAACCATGAGCCAGTTGAACTTCTTTTCTTATAAATCACCCAGTCTCAGGCATTTCTGTACAGCAAAGTAAGAACAGCTAATACGGAGGTATTATCTCATTTAGTCCTCATGGCAAGCTAAAACAAGAGGCTTTATTATTATCCTCATTTTTCTGAAGCTAAAACTGACTCAGGAAAGTTAAGTAGTTTGTCTAAAATGCCTTAAGTAGGCCGGGTGCAGTGGCTTACACCTGTCATCCCAGCACTTTGGGAAGCTGAGGCAGGTGGATCGCCTGAGGTCGGGAGTTCAAGACCAGCCTGACCAACATGGAGAAACCCTGCCTCTACTAATAATAGAAAATTAGCCGGGCGTGGTGGCGCATGCCTATAATCCCAGCTACTTGGGAGGCAGAGGCAGGAGAATCACTTGAACCTGGGAGGCGGAGGTTGCGGTGAGCCGAGATTGCACCACTGCACTCCAGCCTGGGTAACAAGAGTGAGACTTTGTCTCAAACAAACAAACAAACAAACAAATAAAATGCCTTAAGTAATGGATCAAGGATTCCAGAGAGGTGGTCTAACTCCCTTGGCCTTGTTTCCAAACACTGACTTCTTGCTGAGACTCTTAAATCACCACACTCTGCTATTATACACTCTGCCCTCTTTAGAAATTAAAAAAAAAAAAAAAATTGCAAACAGCAAGTAATAGTTCTCATATTTATTCATACATTTACTCACTCAATTCGACAAATATTTATTGACTATCTACCACATGTGAGGATCTAAGCTAGGTGCCAGGAATACACTGATCAACTGAGTCAGAGATAATAAATCCATAGTGCAACGTAAAATATGTAAAAATGTATGTTTCCCAGGCTCAATTCCAATCATAGTTCTCTGTGAACTACGTAAGTGCTTGGGAAAGGAATGAGGAAAAGAGGAACATTCTGTGAAGTCAATTTTAGGAGCTTTAGTAGCAGTACTTCAAGAGTGTATCACAAATTAATTTTGCAGCCAGTATCCACTTATTTCTAAATATTGTTCCTAAAAAGAATTATGAATATGATCAAATTTTAAAGACTATTTGCTTAGCTTCATTATTATACTAAAATAAACTAGCTAGTTTTTACATACTGTCCCATTCCAATGTTTAGGGAAGCTTGGAATGTAGTGTAGTAGCAGCTACAGCTGTAGCAGCAGAAGGGCCCAAGGTATTTAGCAGGAAAGGGAATTCAGTGAGTTGCATTATCATTCTTCTAAGTAGCATGGGTTCCTTCACCATAAAACACACACCCATTTGGTTCTTCTTGGGTCTTCTTCCCATCACCATCATTCAATGGTGCACAGTCATAGAGGGATAACCCATCAACCCCTCTATTTGTATTTATCTATTTTATTTGGAGATATGAGGTCTCGCTGTATTGCCCAAGCTGGTCTTGACTCCTGGGCTCAAGCAATCCTCCTGCCTTGGCCTCCCAAAGTGCTGGGATTACAGGCTTGAGCCACCACGCCTGGCCTATCCCCTTCATTTATAGATAAACCATAAACACAAGAAGGCTTCAGCAAAGTTCAGCTGGTGCAAGGTGTAAGGAGCAGAGAGTGTGTGGCCTCCAGTGTTAGCAGGCTTGGGGTCAAATCCAGCTATGTGTCCTTTTTAATGGCTGTGTGACTTTCAGCAAGTAGTCAAACCTATTTTAAATTTTTAAGCTCTTATAAAATATTTCAGCCACACAGAAATGATATGGGTGATATAGAGAATGATATAATGATTACTCATATATTCAATTCCTAGCCTAAAAATAAAACACACAAATAGAGCAGACGCCCCTATGTATATTTTGGTTTGACCTCATTTACCTCCATCAGAAAATAACCATCCTGAATTTGACATTTGTCACTTCTGCCCATATCCTTAAACACTTACTACATATGTATTTATGCCTAGGCAGTATGTAACACCATTTGGCATGTTTTGAAAAAAGTACATAAATTGTATTATACCGTTAATATCCTCTGTCACTTGCCTTTTTCACTCAACATTCTGTTTGGGAGATTTATTTATCATATGATGTCTTTGACTTTTAGTTTCTTCATCTGTAAGATGAACACAGTAGACACATTGCATAAGGTTGCTGTGAAGATCTTAAACAAAATAATAGAATGTGTATGGTACAGTATTTGGGACATTTGTAGATGCTTCAGAGAATGTCATCCCCTTTTCATACCTAGTGAAATAATGTTCTGCATTTGGCATCTGAGAGGCAGCAGCCACTTGGCTTGCTCAACTGTAATGTTCAAATTACAATTTGCCACTAAATATTCCCATTGGTATAAAAATGGCCCCACACAGCAAAGGCGAGCTGATTATAGGCATTAGCATCTAATGTTCCCTGAGAGGACTCCGCCTAAGTATGCTGCTTTACATAGCTATCGTCATAATTTCCCTCTGGTTCTTCAAAATCAGAGTTAGATTTCTGAATATGGAAAATATAAGAGTAATGCTCAAATGCATTCCACACTTGTAATACTCTGAAAATTCTATGTTAATCATCTCTGAAGATATACACAATCATAAGCAAATGGTAGTGTAATTTAATATGCTCCTCTTCTATTTTTTCCTCAGTCTATTCTTTCCACACACTTGTATACAATTCTCTATTTTTGTTATTTTGTATTTAATTGCCTCTTCTAAAGCAAACATATT